>NC_135239.1:72323397-72948397 GCF_051348905.1 Ranitomeya variabilis | reverse complement strand
GCTTCATACACCTCGTACACATTTAGCTCTGCTCCATACACCTCATACACACACGGCTCCGCTCCATACACCTCATCCACACACGGCTCCGCTCCATACATCTTGTACACACACGGCACCACTCCGTACACCTCGTACACACACGGCTCCGCTCCATACACCTCGAACACACGCTGCTCCGCTCCATATACCTTGTACACATGTGGCTGTGCTCTGTACACCTCGTACACACGTGGCTCCGCTCCGTACACCTCGTACACACATGACTCTGCTCCATACACCTTTCACACTCTGCTCCGATCCGCACACCTCTTACACACATGGCTCCGCTCCGTACATGTCTTACACACACGACTCTGCTCCATACACCTTTCACACGCTGCTCCGCTCCGTACACCTCGTACACACGCGGCTGTGCTCCGTACACCTTGTACACACAGCTCCGTACACCTCTTACACACATGACTCCACTCCATACACCTTTCACACGCTGCTCCGATCCATACACCTCGTACACACACGGCTATGCTACATCCACACTGTAAACACCAGTCCTGACCTCACACATACGCTTACCCTCATCCGGCGGCATGACAACCAGCAGAGTCCTGTACACGGAGGTCCTCCCGATCATGTGACCCCCTGACTCCTCCCATCCTGTGACTTCATCACAGGTCCTGTGCGCACAGAGCAGCCAATATGTGGTGTGCTGCTCTGCGGGTGCAGGGACTCAGGGAGCTGACCGGGTGATATTACACACCTCTCAACCAGTGCGGGACAACTAATGTCCCGCCCGGGATCACGGGACTGACTGTCAAAATCGGGACAGTCCCGCTGGATCCGGGACGGTTGGTAGGTATGCATTACTGCTCACATGCACCAGCACATGTCTTTCCGGCTCATGTATCTGAACTATTTAGCCGCCATTACTGCTCACATGCGCCGGCACATGTCTTTCCAGCTCATGCATCTGAACTATTTAGCCGCCATTACTGCTCACATGCGCCGGCACATGTCTTTCCAGCTCATGTATCTGAACTATTTAGCTGCCATTATGGAGAACATAATTTTACCTCTATACAAGTCACTAGTTCGACCACACTGTGTACAGTTCTGGTCTCTGGTGTATAAGAAAGACATAGGTGAACTAGAGAGGGTGCAGAGAAGAGCAACCAAGGTTATTAGAGGACTGGGGGGTCTGCCATACCAAGATAGGTTATTACACTTGGGGCTATTTAGTTTGGAAAAACGAAGGCTAAGGGGTGATTTATGTTAATGTATAAATATATGAGGGGACAGTACAAAGACCTTTCTGATGATCTTTTTAATCATAGACCGGTGACAGGGACAAGGGGGCATCCTCTACGTCTGGAGGAAAGAAGGTTTAAGCATAACAGACGCGGATTCTTTACTGTAAGAGCAGTGAGACCAGTGGCGTAACTACAAAGTTATGGGCCCCGGTGCGAACTTCCACCCCCCCACCTTCCCCCACCCCGCCCTAACCCCCCCCCCCACCTTCCCCTAGATACGCCTCGGACTGTTGCAGGAATCTCCTGCACTGCAACATGGTGTTGGGTGCCAGCACAGCCCGCACAGTGGTATATCCAGCACAGCCCGCACAGTGGTATATCCAGCACAGCCCGCACAGTGGTATATCCAGCACAGCCCGCACAGTGGTACATCCAGCACAGCCCGCACAGTGGTATATCCAGCACAGCCCTCACAGTGGTATATCCAGCACAGCCCGCACAGTGGTATATCCAGCACAGCCCGCACAGTGGTATATCCAGCACAGCCCGCACAGTGGTATATCCAGCAGAGCCCGCACAGTGGTATATCCAGCACAGCCCGCACAGTGGTATATCCAGCACAGCCCGCATGTGGTATATCCAGCACAGCCCGCAGTGGTATATCCAGCACAGCCCTCACAGTGGTATATCCAGCACAGCCCTCACAGTGGTATATCCAGCACAGCCAGCACAGGGGTATATCCAGCACAGCCCTCACAGTGGTATATCCAGCACAGCCAGCACAGTGGTATATCCAGCACAGCCCGCACAGGGGTATATCCAGCACAGCCCGCACAGTGGTATATAGAGCACAGCCCTCACAGTGGTATATCCAGCACAGCCCGCACAGGGGTATATCCAGCACAGCCCGCACAGTGGTATATCCAGCACAGCCCTCACATTGGTATATCCAGCACAGGGGTATGTCCAGCAGAGCCCGCACAGGGGTATATCCAGCAGAGCCCGCACAGGGGTATATACAGCACAGCCCTCACAGTGGTATATACAGCACAGCCAGCACAGGGGTATATCCAGCACAGCCCGCACAGAGGTATATAGAGCACAGCCCTCACAGTGGTATATCCAGCAGAGCCCGCACAGGGGTATATCCAGCACAGCCCGCACAGTGGTATATCCAGCAGAGCCCGCACAGGGGTATATACAGCACAGCCCGCACAGGGGTATATCCAGCACAGCCCGCACAGTGGTATATAGAGCACAGCCCTCACAGTGGTATATCCAGCACAGCCCGCACAGGGGTATATCCAGCACAGCCCGCACAGAGGTATATACAGCACAGCCCTCACATTGGTATATCCAGCACAGGGGTATGTCCAGCAGAGCCCGCACAGGGGTATATCCAGCAGAGCCCGCACAGGGGTATATACAGCACAGCCCTCACAGTGGTATATACAGCACAGCCAGCACAGGGGTATATCCAGCACAGCCCGCACAGAGGTATATAGAGCACAGCCCTCACAGTGGTATATCCAGCAGAGCCCGCACAGGGGTATATCCAGCACAGCCCGCACAGTGGTATATCCAGCACAGCCCTCACAGTGGTATAGCCAGCACAGGGGTATATAGAGCACAGCCCACATCTCATCTCCCCCCCCCCCCCCCGATAATGGCCCCACAGTCCGTTTAAAAAGAAAAAAAAAACTCTCCTCACCTTTCCTTTTGCCCGCGCTGCTCCTGGCGGCTGAAGTCTGCCCAGGACACTGCAGGTGCGCGATGATGTGATGTCATCGCGCACCCGCAGTGTACTGTCAGAGGCAGAGCGGGGAATGATGGGAGAGGGAGCATCAGGTGACGCTCTCTCTTTCATCATTGCATTGAACTATACCGGTGTCATAGACGCCGGTATAGTTAAATGCGGCGGCGGCACTGGGGGGGGTTCCGGGGGAGGAACAGTGCAGCGGCCCACTACTGGCATCGGCTCTTCTGGCATTTGCCAGAAGTGCCCGATGGCCAGCCCGGCCCTGCAGTCAGACCTGCCGGCCCGAGGCCCCTGACCTGCGGGGCCCGGTCGCAATGGCGACCGCTGCGACTGCGGTAGTTACGCCCCTGAGTGAGACTATGGAACTCTCTGCCGTATGATGTTGTAATGAGTGATTCATTACTTAAATTTAAGAGGGGACTGGATACCTTTCTGGAAAAGTATAATGTTACAGGGTATATGCACTAGATTCCTTGATAGGGCGTTGATCCAGGGAACTAGTCTGATTGCCGTATGTGGGGTCGGGAAGGAATTTTTTTCCCCATGATGGAGCTTACTCTTACCACATGGGTTTTTTTTGCCTTCCCCTGGATCAACATGTTAGGGCATGTTAGGTTAGGCTATGGGTTAAACTAGATGGACTTAAAGTCTTCCTTCAACCTTAATAACTGTGTAACTATGTAACTATGTCTTTCCAGCTCATGTATCTGAACTATTTAGCCGCCATTACTGCGCGCACATGTGCACTTATGACACACCGTGATTTAACATGTCCCTTTTATCACATTATTTTCAGGGGTACCATCATTTCTGTCCAGGCCTATTTCTTGTTTTATTTTATCTTTTTAATTCTGTGGAAGCCTAGTTGAAGCTTGGTTCATTTATTCATTTTCATAGATTTTTTATTTATTATTACTTTAGTCAGATTCAAGTTATTTCTGTGACCATTGTCGGTTTTTCTATCATTAAACGAGGAGTACCAACAATTTTTTACCACGTGTGTAAGACCGCTTAGGCTACTTTCACACTTGCGTCGGTACGGGGCCAACGTACCGACCCACGTTGTGAAATTTGTGCACAATGTGGGCAGCGGATGCAGTTTTTCAACGCATCCGCTGCCCATTCTGAAGTCTAGGGAGGAGGGGGCGGAGTTTCGGCCACGCATGCGCATGGTAGAAAATTGCAGACGCGACAGACAAAAAACGTTACATTGAACTTTTTTTGTGATGACGGTCCGCCAAAACACAACGGATCTGTCGCACGACGGACACGACGTGTGGCCATCCGTCGTGATCCGTCGCTAATACAAGTCTATGGGCAAAAAAACGCATCCTGCGAGCACATTTGCAGGATCCGTTTTTTGCCCAAAGCAACGGATTGCGACGGATTGCTAAAAACGCAAGTGTGAAAGTAGCCTTATTCTGAAAAACTTCTTGAAAGACGTCAGTTACCCTTTAAATGTAATCTGAGACAAAGCAGCATCAAGGAAAGGAGGGGACTTAGAGTGGAACGTTTTATGGCTTAAAGGTAATCTGTTTGCAGGTTTTGCTATGTAATCTGTCAGCAGCATGATGTAGTGACAGAGACCCTGACTCCAGTGATATATCACTTAGTTTACTGAGTGCAGTTTATAAACAGTGATAGAGTCTATAAAGAATTGTATCCGTAGCAGCTGTCATCTATCTCAGTAATAGGAAAGTCTGTCTTCAATGAATACAGATTTTACCTCAGAATTGAGAATTTTGATAATGAATGATCAATTTCGGCAGAGAAAAAAGCTACCGTAATTTCTCTGATATGCTATACTACAAAGCTGCTTATTTTTATGTGTACTATTGATTTATGAAATAAAAATAAAATGATGGCAAGCCATATTTCCGGCAGTGGTAATAAAGACATTCCTAGATATGATCCTGGCTGCACTGAGCTGTCTGGTGACTAATCAGTAAGCTTGAGAATAATAAATGGTATTAAATCGATGGAGAAGTTCTACTGCTAGTGTGCTCCTCACACATAAGGCTGTATACTGTACACATGTAGGGCTGTATACTGTACTGTACTCATAAGAATGTATACTGTACTCATGTGTAAAGTGTCCGAGAGCAGTAGTTGTGACCGAGTTGCTCTCCAGTTGCACTCTGGCACTTTACAGACAAGGGGTGTCCCAGTCCCAGTGTGCTGTAGGGTGAGGGCCGAATCACACTCACTTGAAGGCCTCAGGCCTCCGCTGCCTCCAGGCTTCTGTCCTCAGGAGCCGCCACACACAATGCATGGGATACCAGTTTCTTTGCAACAGTCAAACTTTTGCTAAACAGTCCAAGATCATCAGGTGGACACAGGTGGGATAGGGCATGGCAATTTGCACTTCCTTCCTCCTTAGTACAACTCCTCTTCAGTCCCACCACCCTTTCATCCTGGACTACTCCAAGCCTACTGACTCCATCAGCCTCAGGGATTCCTTGTCCACTTCACCAGTGCACATGGGACCGGTCACCTGCCCCCCATGTAATTCCACACCCATCAACCTCATGATGCCAGAAGACCAGGCCTGCTTCTTGGTACCTGGTCTAGCCCTAGGCTCCAGGCACTGTTGGAATGTCCATTAGGGAAGTCTATCAGGGAAGTCTATTTGGCCTCCCGCTGCCTGCCTCAAACGGTTGGCCCTTTCAGCCCCTAGCAACCCACCGCACCTGAATTTGGCCTTTACTAGGCACTTCACTAACTGACACTGAACACCCGCTAACCAGGAAGTGCCCCCTTTTATTGACACTACTGCCCACAAACTGCTCTATCCTTAACCATTTCCTAACTTATTATACTTATTCTATATTCTATGCTGTCCTAAGCTTATCCTTAGGCTATACTCACATTATGCATTAACACTTTACATACTGTACGTCTCACCATAATACATTACATTCGACACCCGTTACCTTTATATATAAAACCACACAACGGGTCTCACATAGTGCATCTGTTGTCTTTAGGGGCAGGATCAAGATTAGACAGTCCACATCCCTACACATGTAGGGCTCTATACTGTGCACATGTAGGGCTGTATACTGTACACATGTAGGGCTATATACTGTACACATGTAGGGCTGTATACTGTACACATGTAGGGCTGTATACTGTACTCATGTAGGGGTGTATACTGTACTGATGCAGGGCTGTATAGTGTACTCACATAGGGCTGTATAATGTACTATCCTCCTGTAGGGCTGTATACTGTACACATGTAGGGCTGTATACTGCCCTCATGTATGGGTGTATACTGTACTCATGTAGGGCTCTATACTGTAATCATGTATGGGTGTATACTGTACTCATGTAGGGCTGTATAATACACTCATATAGGGCTTTATACTGTACACATGTAGGGCTGTATACTGTACACATGTAGGGCTTTATACTGTACACATGTAGGGCTTTATACTGTACACATGTAGGGCTCTATACTGTAATCATGTATGGGTGTATACTGTACTCATGTAGGGCTGTATAATACACTCATACAGGGCTTTATACTGTACACATGTAGGGCTTTATACTGTACACATGTAGGGCTTTATACTGTACACATGTAGGGCTTTATACTGTACTCATGTAGGGCTGTATACTGTACTCATGTAGGGCTCTATACTGTAATCATGTATGGGTGTATACTGTACTCATGTAGGGCTGTATAATACACTCATACAGGGCTTTATACTGTACACATGTAGGGCTTTATACTGTACACATGTAGGGCTCTATACTGTACTCATGTAGGGCTGTATACTGTACTGATGCAGGGCTGTATACTGTACTCACATAGGGCTGTATAATACACTCATATAGGGCTTTATACTGTACACATGTAGGGCTGTATACTGTACACATGTAGGGCTCTATAGTGTACTCATGTAGGGATTTATTCTGTCCTGAAGTAGAGCTGTATACTGTACCGACATAGGGCTGTATACTGTTCTCATGTAGGGGTGTATACTGTACTCAAGTAGGGCTGTATACTGTACTCACGTACGGCTGAATACTGTACTAAAGTAGGGCTGTATATTGTTCTCATGTAGGGCTGTATAGTGTACTCACGTAGGGCTTTATAGTTTACTCATGTAGGGGTGTATATTGTACTCATGTAAGGGTGTACACTGTACCCATGTAGGGCTTTATACTTTACTATGCCATTACAGCCATTGCTAAAGATGTCAGTGGCTTATAAATGAACAGCTTTTATCTAAGGAATACAAATCCTAATTACTTTCTAAATTGTTTTTCTCTCATCCATTCTATGTATTTTTCTGTATGCACCTTGACTAACTAACCTGTCAGAAATATTCATCTATCTCAAGCTTCACTACTTTGTATCTGGCTTAATTTCCAATGCTACGTCATCCGTTACACCATTATAGGGAGATCAATACAGAACATAGTTTATATAAGAAACAGTTTGTGATCGCTGATGAGGTAACTGCTCGCCCCATAAAATAAACAAAGGAAAGTTCTGTTACTTCAAGGCTAATTGGGCTTAAGAAGACGTACAGTGATCATCAGTAACGAAAGAGCCCGTAGTGCAGATTTTGTGTGATTTAGAATTGCAATGAATACATATATCACACTTGCTTTCCTAATGGCCGCTATAGATTTCCATGTAATTTCCAATTGTAAATGCGGTTTTCCCTACCTCCATTACCCACCTCCAGGGTGATTTAAATTTTTCGATATCATTATTATCGCTGTATACAATTATTCTAGTGTGGAAAATTTACCATGTATATATTATAGTTCCCGTATTTTGCAGTAATTTTTTATGCCATATTGGGAAACTAGATTTCTCAAAAAACATTACTTCTTAGTGAGAATATGGGGTTGTATAGAGGTACATCGGCAGAGTGTTGTCGGCCTTACCACAATAAGTGGGGTCATTTGTAATACTTGCTCCAAATGCTGTGATAATTGTGAAGGGAAATATTCTCAAGTTGTCTCTTGGGCAGGTCAGAGATAAGCAATCTCCATACAGTCTCCTTATTTCTTGGTTTCTAGCAAGGCGGGCTTTCCTCTTTGAGTGACAACTCTGGTGAATAGAACTGTAGTATTATTATAGTTATAATGCTCGGCACAAGTTCTGCTGTAACACATTCAGCTATTGGTGGTTTGTTCCTAGTTTACATTTATCACTATATTTACACATAGAGCTAACGGCATTTGAACAAGCACACAGGTCCAGACAGCGTGAGCAGAGCTCTGCGAGTAGGAGACCTGCTGTGAAAGTGGCAATGCTGGCGATGTATAACTGCATCTCTTCAGAAGATAGCATGGAAGGGGAGGAAGGGGAGGATGTTAAAAGTTAACTCATCTCCTGGATTGTAGCTACTGTGCACTCTCGGCCAGGCTCTAGAGGGCAAGGTCCATGGAAAATAGCTGTACACTCTGAGGCCGGCCTCACACTAGCGAGTTTTACGGACGTATGAGCGCATAAACTACGTCCGTAAAATTCACATTACACACGGCCCAAGGAATCTCTATGGCCCAGCTCATATCTGCCGTATATTACGCATCTGTAATATACGGTCTTGTACGGCCGTAGAAAATCGCAGCATGCTGCGATTGTCACCGTATTGCGCAAAAAAATTGCCAATGAAAGTCTATGGGGGCGAGAAAAATACGGATTCCACATGGACCAGCAGTGTGACTTGCGAGAAATACGCAGCGGTGTTAGTGAAAAGCCGGTAATTCAATTACCGGCTTTTCATTTCTCCTTCCCAAACCCGACAGGATATGAGACATGGTTTACATACAGTAAACCATCTCATATCCCCTTTTTTTTTGCATATTCCACACTACGAATGTTAGTAGTGTGTATGTGCAAAATTTGGGTGCTGTAGCTGCTAAAATAAAGGGTTAAATGGCGGAAAAAATTGGCGTGGGCTCCCGCGCAATTTTCTCCGCCAGAGTGGTAAAGCCAGTGGCTGAGGGCAGATATTATTAGCCAGGAGAGGGTCCATGGTCATTGGCCCCCCCCCTGGCTACAAACATCTGCCCCCAGCCACCCCAGAAAAGGCACATCTGGAAGATGCGCCTATTCTGGCACTTGGCCACTCTCTTCCCACTCACGTGTAGCGGTGGGATATGGGGTAATGAAGGGTTAATGTCACCTTGCTATTGTAAGGTGACATTAAGCCAGATTAATAATGGAGAGGCGTCAATTATGTCACCTATCCATTATTAATCCAATTGTATGAAAGGGTTAAAAAAACACACACACATTATTAAAAAGTATTTTAATGAAATAAACACACAGGTTGTTTTAATATTTTATTGCTCTCTCAATCCACCTGAAGACCCTCGCTCTGCAAAATAATAAACCAACAATATACATACCTTCTGTTGATCTGTCACGTCCCACGAAGTAAATCCATCTGAAGGGGTTAAATCATTTTACAGGCAGGAGCTGTGCTAAAGCACTCGCTCGTGCCTGTAAACCCCGGGTACTGAAAGGAAAGCAGGATGATCTGTACTTACCTTGAGTTGCGGTGAGGTGCCATCTGCTGGATGTCCTCATGAACTGGAGCCTTGGAAAAGTTCCCACGCTCGAGTTCATATCAGTTCATCCAGCAGAGGGCGCCTCACCGCGACTCAATGTAAGTACAGATCACCCAGCTTTCCTTTCAGCACCCGGGGTTTACAGGCACGAGCGAGTGCTTTAGCACAGCTCCTGCCTGTAAAATGATTTAACCCCTTCAGATGGATTTACTTCGTGGGACGTGACAGATCAACAGAAGGTATGTATATTGTTGGTTTATTATTTTGCAGAGCGAGGGTCTTCAGGTGGATTGAGAGAGCAATAAAATATTAAAACAACCTGTGTGTTTATTTCATTAAAATACTTTTTAATAACGTGTGTGTGTTTTTTTAACCCTTTCATACAATTGGATTAATAATGGATAGGTGACATAATTGACGCCTCTCCATTATTAATCTGGCTTAATGTCACCTTACAATAGCAAGGTGACATTAACCCTTCATTACCCCATATCCCACCGCTACACGGGAGTGGGAAGAGAGTGGCCAAGTGCCAGAATAGGCGCATCTTCCAGATGTGCCTTTTCTGAGGAGGCTGGGGGCAGATGTTTGTAGCCAGGGGGGGGCCAATAACCATGGACCCTCTCTAGGCTATTAATATCTGCCCTCAGTCACTGGCTTTACCACTCTGGCGGAGAAAATTGCGCGGGAGCCCACGCCAATTTTTTCCGTGATTTAACCCTTTATTTTAGCAGCTACATGCCAAATTTTGCACATACACACTACTAACATTAGTAGTGTGGAATATGCAAAAAAAGGGGATATGAGATGGTTTACTGTATGTAAACCATGTCTCATATCCTGTCGGGTTTGGGAAGGAGAAATGAGAAGCCAGCAATTGAATTACCGGCTTTTCACATATATCGCGCTGAATTAAATATAAATACAGAATATACACTCACCGGCCACTTTATTAGGTACACCATGCTAGTAACGGGTTGGACCCCTTTTGCCTTCAGAACTGCCTCAATTCTTCGTGGCATAGATTCAACAAGGTGCTGGAAGCATTCCTCAGAGATTTTGGTCCATATTGACATGATGGCATCACACAGTTGCCGCAGATTTGTCGGCTGCACATCCCAAAGATGCTCCATACAAGGCAGGATGGATCCATGCTTTCATGTTGTTTACGCCAAATTCTGACCCTACCATCCGAATGTCGCAGCAGAAATCGAGACTCATCAGACCAAGCAACGTTTTTCCAATCTTCTACTGTCCAATTTCGATGAGCTTGTGCAAATTGTAGCCTCAGTTTCCTGTTCTTAGCTGAAAGGAGTGGTACCCGGTGTGGTCTTCTGCTGCTGTAGCCCATCTGCCTCAAAGTTCGACGCACTGTGCGTTCAGAGATGCTCTTAGGCCTACCTTGGTTGTAACGGGTGGCGATTTGAGTCACTGTTGCCTTTCTATCAGCTCGAACCAGTCTGCCCATTCTCCTCTGACCTCTGGCATCAACAAGGCATTTCCGCCCACAGAACTGCCGCTCACTGGATTTTTTTTCTTTTTCGGGCCATTCTCTGTAAACCCTAGAGATGGTTGTGCGTGAAAATCCCAGTAGATCAGCAGTTTCTGAAATACTCAGACCAGCCCTTCTGGCACCAACAACCATGCCACGTTCAAAGGCACTCAAATCATCTTTCTTCCCCATACTGATGCTCGGTTTGAACTGCAGGAGATTGTCTTGACCATGTCTACATGCCTAAATGCACTGAGTTGCCGCCCTGTGATTGGCTGATTAGAAATTAAGTGTTAACAAGAAGTTGGACAGGTGTACCTAATAAAGTGGCCAGCGAGTGTATATATATGTGTCTCAATGACATATATATATATATATATATATATATATATATATATATATATATATAGATACTGTATATATGTTTTAACGAACATTTGAGCACATAAATCCATTAGATGTCGGTTTTGCAAGCCTGCGAGAAAATATCGCAGTACGGATGCCATACGGATTACATACGGAGAATGCCATGCGCAAAATACGCTGACACACCCTGGCTATGGATGACATACGGACCACTATTTTAGGGACTTTTCTGCGTATTACGGCCGTAAAAAACGGACCGTATTTACATATGCTGAGTGTGAGGCCGGCCTAAAAGATAAAAACTGTCATTGCAGGAGAATGATAGCAGATAGAAAAAGCAAGTCAATTGCAAACTTGCTTATTTTAAGCTGGTTAACTAATTAAAGCAATTTAAGAACTTGATAATACCCCTTTAGAGCAGTTAAACATTGAAAACAAGTTATTAGGATAGGTGATAACTTGATAAGTCAAGGTCTGACCTCTGGGGCCCACACTGATAAGTAGTATGTGGCTCTTTTGTCCCCATTAGAATGGAGCAGCAAGTATGTATGCTCGACTGCAGCTTCCTTCATTCCCTTTGGGTCCGACAAGCCCTGCACTCATTTTTTTAAAGCAGCCTCATACAAAATCAATAGAGAGGCAGTGTGTTGTTTTATTTTGTAATGGAAATAAAAGTGCCCACTCTGGAATAAAATCTCCCAATTCTGATGACTGGTGCGGGTCAACTTAGTCAGGCCCCCATCGATTAGTAAGTTAGTACCTATCTCATGTTTTCAGCTGAAAATGCCTTTAAATTTAGCAATGGAGTATTCATTCTGGGCATAGACACAGCAAAATCAGCATGACCAGGAGATCTGATCTTTTCTATCCCATAAAATGCTACTTAAGGTTTTGCAATGTTATAGCACCCACTGTATACAGTTAGTTTACACTTTTTTTTGTTTGTTTAGGTTTTGGGGTTTTTCGACTATTTTTCAATTGTCCCTTCGGAATTCAAGATATTTTGGCTAATTCCAACATTTTAAAAAGAATCCATTTTTTGGCGTAAAAGTTCTCGAGTCCCAGTTATGGAATGACTTTATGTACATCAGAATTTGTTTTTACCTAAATTTATATCAATAACATGGAAATAATAAATCCTTAGAGTTCTCTGTTGGACCCAGTGTAGAAAAATGCTGCCATTTATGCAGTTTGGGTAGAAATGCCATTTAAGCCTATTAAATGTATGAAAAGCCTCCCAATTTCTTTGCTATGTGAACTAATAGCGCACAGGCAGGTTAAGCAAAGGTCATATGAATGCTGTGATTTTCCTGTTTTCATCTTATAATAACTTATAGTTTCTTATCATTTTTTGTAAATTAGCAATGGGTTCAGCATTACTAATTCAAAAGGCCTGCCATATGTAAGCCACAAGATCAAAGAGTTAAATGAGTTTAGCCCGAACACTTATGTATAGACGTGTCACCTATCTTCCTGTTCATCTATCTCATGAAGTTGTAAGGTCCTTCCTCACAGTGTACCCGCAGCTTGTCCTGAATAATTAAGTAAAAGAGAAATCAATTCTTAATTAAATAGTCCTTAATGGAGGAGCTGTTGTTTTTTCTCTATTTATTTCGCAAGTGGCCAGAAATCAGACAGGAAACAACTTTGCATTTTGCAACTCCTCACTAAAAGAAGTAAACTTCAGTTCAGGCTCCCTTGATGTCTTATTTAATTTACTAACATTATATCTCTGAGAATCAGTTGGTGTTCTGTTTTTTTCACATAAGTATTTTATTATATTAATATAAAGAGATGGGAGGACCCCTAAAATGGACCGCTAACAAAGAGCGGCCGTCACTCTTGCACTCTCGTTCCTACACTAATGAAGTGATCAGCCCATTATTCGAATACTTGGCATGTAGCAGATACATTCAAGTGGAATTGAATCCTACATGAATTTTTTTACAAAAATTCATATTTGGCAAGATGAGAAAATTTTTGTAATTCGCTCCGTGTGGATGCAGAAAAATGGCGGACATTTGGGCGAGTCGCGAAAAAGGTCACGAAATAGTGGCATCATGCCATTCGTAGAATCCATCAAAGCTGGAAGTGTGATAGGTCTGCGGATTTCAGTGTGGGTGGTGGTGATCTGAAGATGCAGTGCTCACTGGTTGTGATGGTGAAAAGCGGAGGGGCTGGAGAGGTGAGCGATAAGGTAAGTATTAGTATTTTTTTATTTGTTACATCTTACGTTTATTATGCTCTAGAGTCTGTTTTATAAGGTATATTAACCCTTTAATGATTTTCCTTTTTCCTTTATTTTTTGCGCTTTCATTTTTTCCTTTCCTTATTTCAAGAGCCATAACTCTTTTACTCTTCTGTCCCCATAGCCATATGAAGGCTTGCTTTTATGGGACGAGTTGTCATTTTGAATGAAATCATCAATTTTATCGTATGATGCACCGGAAAGCTGGAAAAAAATTCCAAGCGCTTTGAAATTGCATAACGATGTGCAAATCCACAACTGTTTTTTGAGCTTTTTATTTACCATGTATGGAGAAACTTACCTGGTAATATGATTGGTTGGGTGAGGTCTTATTTTTTGTGCCCTGGGCTGACATATTTATTGATACCATTTTGGGGTAGATATGATGTTTTGGTCACCTCCTATTGTACTTTATTGCAATGTTGTGACAGCCCAAAAAAACGTAATTCTGTCATTTTGATTTTTTTCTCATTATGTCGTTTTCCAATCAGATCAATTTATTTTATATTTTGATATATCATACTTTTCCGTATGCAACTATGCTAAATATGCATATATATATTTATTGTTTTGTTTGTAATGGGGCAAAAGGGGGTGATTTGATTATTCATATTTTTTAAAACTTTTTTTTTACTTTATTTAATAGAGATTTGAAGCAGCGATCATTTGATCGCATGTGCTATATACATAACAGTGCTTCAGCATTGCTATGTATAGCAGAAATCACGATCTCCTATGAATGCCGGCCACGAGCCGGCATTCACTAGAGTATCATAATGATAGGCACAGTTTTCAACAGCTGTCATGACAACCCATCGGCGCCCCGCAATCACAAGACAGGGGCGCTGATGGGTGGGATTAATGACACGCTTTCATCCGGCGTGTGTTAAAGCCTGCTGTCAGTGATTGACAGTGGGATTTAACTGGTTAGTAGCTTGGCTCCACCCACGACTGTTAAAGGCACATGATGACTGATTAAATTAGTCATCATGTAAGAGGAAAGATGTGGGCTCAGCGTGTGAGCCCACATACAAGCAGGGACACGACCTTTAACGTAAAGGTTGTGATGGGGTTAAAATTTACAGAGTATAACTTCTTCACAAATCGAATTTCCCGGGAAAATTATGCGTGCAGAGGAATTCAAATTTTGCCTGATCTGCTCATCTCTTTTGGCATGTAGTACTCCATTTCCCCGGTAGTGGCTACCGGAGGAGAAATGAATATCTAGTTACAATTACCACTTGTGACAACAACTTGTTGCAGAGGGTTTCATAAGCTTGATATATGATAAGCTTGATATGCAGCAAATCTCCGAAATCTTTCTCCTTTAGAAATGTGAGAATAACATAGGATGGGAAGGCATACACGGATGACGAATTCCCAGCTGGTCACCGAGTGGAGTACCTGACAAAAAAGGCTATGATTACGAACCAGCATGGTTTGAAACACGTCATCCATGTGATTTTACTTATGTTTCCCGCCCCCACCCCTATCTCTACTTTCTATAATGTTTTTAAGGATTTTAAAATAAATATGGTTTTCTTTATTCCTTTATGGGATTGCTGGATTTTTACTTTTTTTATGAGGATGATGTAATTTATTAAAAATACATGCAGCTTAAAGCTAAAAAGTTGTCAGGTTCTGTTCACTGTATCTGAACCAGGTGCATGCCGTCATATTGTAAATTAATAAAGTACTAAACATGCCCCTGGTTAAATTAGTAGCCTTAGGCCAGGTTCACAGGAACTTATAAAAAAAAACACATTTCATTCAGAAAAAAATGGTGAATTTTCATTTTAATTGTTAGATCTTCAGCATCTGTTATACTTCAGAAGTTGTTAAAATTTACAAGACCAAATATACAGTCTGCTATGTTAAAGAATTGCAATATATCTGTAAAAATTGGTAGCTATATGGTAGATTTGTATTTTAAAAATACACATATTTGGAATCGCTTCATCCATAAAAGTCCAATCTATGAAAGTATAAAATAAATTAACCTGGTTGGTAAGCAACATATAAAGACAAAAAATTAAACTCCAAAATTGTGTTTTTTTATTTTGGTCACCACAACTCCTAAAAAAAATGCAATAGGGCATGACCAAAATGTCGTATTCCTTCCAAAATGGTATCAGCAAAAACATCTGGTTGCCCAGCAATGACCTAAAAAAACAAGTCTTAATACAGTTATGTAAGTGACATTATAAATATGTTTTGGCCCTTGGAAGAAGGAGATGAAAAAACGAAAGTGCAAAAGCGAAAAATTGCCCGTTCCTTATGGTGTTAAAGGGAATTTATCAGCCTCCACTGACGGTATAATCTAAGCGCATGGCCTTAAAAGGGGATATAACACCTATAAAAATAGTTCTATAATTGCTGACTCCATACAGCAGAAACTGAAGGTTAATCAAAGTATGCTAATTAGGATGCACCCTTCGTTTGGCCAGGGGGCTCAGTGCACCATACTGTCCATGGGTGTGGTATGTCCCCACCTCACTCATTGACGACTGACACTGCTGGCATGCCTAAGCTTTCTCGGACAAGTCAGTACTCTCAATCACCAATGAGGGCATGGGGGCATACAAAACTATTGAGGGGGAGGGGGCATGCAAAACTAGTCAGGGCATGGGGGCATGCTAAACCAGTGAGGGTGTGGAAGCATTCAAAACCATTGAGGGTGTGGGGGCATGCAAAACCAGTGAGGGTGTGGAGACATACGTAAACCAGTGAGGGTGTGGGGGCATGCGAAACCAGTGAGAGTGTGGCGTCATGCAAAACCAATGAGGAAATGTGGGCATGCGAAAACAATGAGGGCGTGAAGGTATGCAAAACCAATGAGGGCATGCAAAACCATTCTCTGAGCCATCTGGACTTGCCTGGTACGGGGATGCATTCCTCACAGACGGTTCCGAAATAAAGGAGACACACTCCGGCTTAACTTCAATATGAACTTGTTTACTCAGCACAACTTGCTCCAATACAGGCACTTCGGGTATCACAGTCAGTATCCTCTTTTCTGTCCCTGCTCTGTCCTCTCCTTCTCTATATTCAGCCCTGGGTCGGACCGTATCTACCGGTCCCGCAGAATCTGTTTCATTGAATCTGTTTCTTGCCTCAGATAGAGGAGTCCTACACCGCTTCACCCTGGTTCTAAGAACTGCCGCCCAGGCAAAATCCTGCCACATCTTGCTTGTACTACCCGTGCTGACCAGACTTCTCTCTATGGGGACAGATTCCTTTAACTTTGTCCGTAGCGTTTCCGTACTTCTTTCCTCCTAGAGGAATTCTTAGTGTAGCTTTCCTATGCTGGGCCCCTTCAACGTTGCGGGGCAAAGTGACTCCTGGCTAGGCAGCCCTGTGAGCTGCACGGGTGTCCAGGCCCCAACTGACTAACACCAGGAAACCTAACTATTCTTATCCCTCCGTGCCCCTCCTACTCTAACTATACACTACAGTGACCCCCTCTAATGACCAACTATGGACACTACGCCCCTATCACTATACTGGGCCCGGGGATAAACTTTCCCTAATACAAAGTGTGCCAAACATATAAATATATATATATATATATATATATATATATATATATATATATATATATATATATACAGAGCAATATACAGACAATATAGCAATGCTCTTGTACACGGTGGTAATACACTTCATGTGTAGCAGTACCACCGTGTACGAACACAGTAATAACATACATTATACACACTTAAAGGGGTTGTGGAGAAAAGGGAACAATAACATATTTATATCCCATACACACAGAGGAGTTGGAAGAAATATCTATGGACGGATCAACCGTCGACCGCTATTTAAAGTGTATTGCCAGCTTAAGTCCTTGCGTTCTCTGTCACTGACTAGTTAAACATCTTTGAAGAACTTACATTTCCTGATGTGAGCCTGTTCCTAATGGACACGTTAAGGCAATGCTCCTCGGGTAATTCTGAGAAGGTGATATGAGAAACTTAAGTAACTTTTTATTCTTCTAAACATTAATATTTTTTTCTACTTTTAATAAAAATGTCAAGGAAATATTTTTTCCTTGCCAGGAATCAGATACAAGTAAAGGTCAAATGGATTTCTAACGCGCCATTTTAAACAATCATACACTTTGCGCTGCACGGGGGCTGTGCAGGTCTGTCATTCCTGTCACTGCCATTTTTCCCAATGGCGTGGACTTGACAAATCGCTTGTCAGAGAAAGGTCTGAACCTCTGGGAAAGCAGCACATTAAGCACTATTCATCATATGGGCTCTACCATGGTATTAACCCGTTTGTGTACAAGCCCAAACGGAGAAAAAAGTTACCGCAGTTTCAGAGTCGATACACAGCTATCTCTTAAATTATGCAGAAGGGTGCAATGTGATTTTTATATTTCTCATGAAAATTTTAATTTGGCATATTTAGTTTTTGAGATTTAACTAGCAAATATCACATACAAATAATGTTATAAGTATCAAATGATAGACAACATGGCATGTAATCTTGGAGTGTAATAGGGTTGGGACAAGTTTTTGCTTTTACGAACCCAAAAGGTGTTACCGAAGTTGTGGATCTTGAGGGTGGGTTCTACTTTTTTCGGAGAACCAATAGGCGGGGGCATAGCTGAATAAAATCTCCTGTGAGGGTCTACAAATCCTAGGTTGCATTTACATTGGCTGATTAATGTGAATGAACATTCGGAGGAACACTCGATTCTCAATACCTGCCTAGTGTAGAGAAGCTGGCAAAATAGCAAAACGCCTGTTCGTCGGGTGAAATGATTTTAAGCCCCTTCACTACGCGGCCAATTTCCATTTTTTGCATTGCAGGTTAGCCCTATTCATATAAAAAGAGATGGGCTGAAATACCACACACAACCTTCGAACAAGTGAGGCGTTGTTTGTGGACATAAAAGAGCAGCCCTGTTTATCTAATCCTGTACAACTTCCTTAAAGGGAATGCATCGTCAGAAAATGACCAACTGTTTCAATCAACTTTTTTTGTTAAATGTATTACATAAGACTTTTCAGCAGTATCATTATCATCACAGACAGGATTTCAATAGCAGGTAGCCCCTCTATAGACAGCTGATTACACAGGATCCACAATGACCTTTGTAATTGTACTCCCACTCTCATTAAATGTTTCAGTACAAAAGCAAGGCTCTGCATCAGTCTATGCTAATATACTTGTAGATTTCCTGAAAGGACAGGAAGTATGAGTCAAGAATGGCCTAGAGGTCAGTGTGATAATCGGAAGATTTCTCCTTTTTTGTACAGATCATGATATGAAACTTAAAAACAAAAACATTGCCTATTTTAATAAAAATATATTTAGTAAAAAACTGATTATTAGTAGATAATTTCCTTGTGACACATTCCCCTGCTGAATCTGTCAGCAGGTTTTTGCTATGTAATCTAAGGACATCATGATGTAGCGGCTGAGAGACTGATTTCAGCAATGTGTCACTTATTAGGCTGTGTGTTGTTGTTTCAATACAATGAGTGTTTATCACCAGGATATTATCACTACTCAAACTGCAGCTCACGTGCATCCTGGTCTAACTCCGCCCCCACCACTGATTAGGAGCTCACTGTCAATATACAGCGTACGCAGAAAACTGTGGTGTGGATGGGTGCCTCTTTCTGAGCTCTACTACATGCTACATCTAAAACTCTGATTGCGTCACTATTCCTGCTCCCAATAATCTAAGTGATACATAGCTGGAATCAGGGTCTAATTTTCTACATTATGCCGCTCTCAGATGAGATAGCAAAAACCAGGTCACAAATTCCCTTTAAGATATTTCCATGATAGCCGATGATAAAATATCTGTGTTAGGCCATGTTCACACTTTCAGTATTCGGTCAGTATTTTCCATCAGTATTTGTAAGTCTCCAAAGTCAACTCCAAATGTGATTGCTGAAGCTTCAGGGTTAATTTTTGCTGTACTCTGATTGGAGAGTGCAAGCCGCCAATCAGCAAAGAACCATGGGACTCTTTACCAGTAAGCCTGCTTCCCGTTAATCCTGCACCCGTTCCCTCTGGATGTTAAAGAAGTGGGCAGTGCCTGCTACCAATACACCGGCAGTCTGCAGAGGAAGTCACTTACCTAATATTCTGGGATTATTCTCCAATCATTCCATTAGTACTAGGGAACCTATTGACGTTTGTTTCATTCTATCTTTTACCTTTCTGTTGAAGCCTTTGAAATGTATTATTTTTATGTGACAATGACAACTTTTCCTTCTATCTTCTCTTCTTTCATTAGGTTTTCCTGTCAATATAATATCATTGCAATCAAAATGTTACTTTTTTGTTTTATAAGTTTGAAACATCAAAAAGGTTTTTTTTTTTTAATCTATAATTTTTTTCACCCAATTTTTCTTGCTCTATGTAAAAATAATAAAATTAGCTGCACTTACTTTCTCCTGCTCCAGCGCTGGCTCTCCACCGATGCTTCCAGTGACTGCTTACAGGCGCCCCAACTAAAGAATCTGTGACCAGTGCAGCTAATCACTGGGCTCAGCAGTAATGCAGACGTAAAATATGGAGGTATAAAACACAGGCACTGCTCATACGTCCATATCACTTTAAATTAGGAAACATCACTTGAATTGTGAATTTCACTAGAATCTATACAATGATCCACGAAAAACAGTTTTTGGTGGCGCTCAGCTAAAAAAAATTGCATATATGGACAAGTGAAGGTTGAAAAAATAGCGGCACTCATTAATGGCAACTTAAAGGGCGTCTTTACTGAAGGGACAAGCACACGATGTGGACCTAGAAGGGCAGGGAAGTGCGACAGCTGTTTCGCGTGAATAGTTATGCAGATGTAGTTGACACAAGCCACTGATCCTAGTGATTGACTGCAGCGGTCACATGGACTGTAGTCATGACATCACCGAGGCAGTGTGTAAACAATAACCAACTTTGGATAAGAAGTAGATACAGCTGATATTATTATTATTATTATTATTATTTTTACATAGCTGATGGGATGAAAATTTTTGAAAATGAGAAAATCCTGTTAACACTGGATATAATGTTATATTATGGAAGATGATATTATAGAATATGATATTAATCTTATTTTTTTCTATTCCCCATAGCAAATATCTGTGACAACGAGCTGCTTCGTTGTCAAAATGGTGGAGTTTGCCACAACAACATGAGGTGCCAATGTCCTCGTGGCTTCAAGGGAATATTGTGCGAGAATCCGAAATGTGAAGATACTGGGAGCTGTCCGTCTTCTAAATCTGGACAAGAATCCATCACCCATAACTTGTGTCTGACCACCATGATAATTGTAGCTCGGCTCTGCACTTTGTAAAAAAACGTGAATAATGTACCTGCAATTTCCCACGGAGAACAAAAAGTGACTACAAGAGACAAAGAGAAATAAATATAATGGGATACATAAATTATAATTACACTTGAGAGGGCCTGACTGTACTAAGCCATATGTACCAATTTGTGAATGAGAGATCCATGACTGTTATGATTTTGGCTCATGAGGCGGCTGACCCAAGAAGGACTGCCGTGGTATCAGAACCAGCTGAAAGGACCTTCAGCAAATAGAAGGCCAAAGCAACAAGGTCACTTAAAGCAAAGCTGATGCCATGGTAATTGCAGGTAAAATAATCCTTCTACCCATCCAAAAGCCCCAAGAGGCAAGCTGCCCCAAGCAGGACTGCTACCATGGCAGGATCAATCACGTTAATAAATTGCTCCAGAAAAGGACAACAAGAGCTTGTTTGCCACTTCCACACAGTTTCTGTACCTCTCTATCCAGTGTGTGGACCAACCAAATAGCGTCATTCTTTGCTGCCAGTGCATTGTGGGTAAAGGAAAGCGGCCATATTGGTCCCCTAATACCCTAACACCTGTGCTTTTGTGAACGTCGCTCCGTATACCCTTGTTGGTCGAAAGATTTATTTTTTTTTCTCCAATGTTAGTGACGCACATATCTCCCTTCCTTGGCCCCATATCCTTTAAGAGAGTAAATTAAGGCTTGTATATCATAGATACGCCAAAACCGAATAAAAAAAAGTATATAAGGCGTATGATATCCAATATGAGAAAAGGCTAGAGTTTAAGCAAAAATAAAATGTATTTATCCTTTTGTATTCAAATGAAGTTATTTTTCTTGAAATAATGTAAAATGTAGATTTTTTGTATTATTGCAAATCCGTGTTTAGCAGACAATCTATTAAGTGATTATCTTCATCAAAGGATCAGAAAATATTTTTTTTCTTTTTATTACTTTTTTTCTTTACCTTATTTGAATTCTATTCTGTTACTCATTTTCTCTCTTTCACGGCTTTAAGGGCTAAATGTTCCCTTGCTCTCTTTAAGCCGTAAATGGGTGACATGCTCAGAAAATCTTCCTTAGGGAGCGTATGCTGGTGTTATGGAAAGCCACAAGTTTACATTCAAAAGACGTGTAATAATGTTCCACCAAAGGAAATTCTAAATGTTTTCTTGTTGTTTTAAAACACTGGAAGATTTCAAGGAATAAACAGAACTGAAAACAATTTCAGACAATGTAATGCAATTCTTTTTTTTTTCAGGAGGTAAAAGTGGTGGTGGGAGCTTAAAAGTTAAACAGGACAAAGTTTGAAGGATACAGCCAGCCTCAGGTCCCCTGTGCTCCTCCAATACTGCAGAGGTAAAGCTGACTCTGCTTGTAACAACATCGGAGAGTCCACAGTTCCAAATTGTCCATCATCAGCAGTGTCCTGATTAATGGCAAGAAGGAGCCAGGAGGTATAGGAGCGGTGCACTCCTGAAGATAGGAGAAAATAACCTTTCAAGAAGCAATAGCTACAGATGGGGCTCATAGGAAGCAGTTCAGGAAGCATCACGTCTATCTCCGTAGGTGTAAAAAAAATCTAGTAATTTGTAACTCTACCAGATGCAATGTGCCATTTATATTACTGGTATCTTGCTGTAAGACAAAAGAGCCTGTTGGTCCCTAAAGATTTTAAAGTCTGGGTAGAACTGCCACATTTGCACTTTTGACTATTCCATAAACTGGCTACCAACTTTCAGGATTGAGTAGTATGCAACAACGGTGATTGTTGATGGTAACATCTTTATTTGGTTTTCTGTATTGGTCGGCTGACAGTCTAATGTGTATGGGGGCCTCCTGACTCTCCCTCGACAAATGTCAGGAAAAAGAAGTACCTGGCCTGCTGAATTTAGGTGGCAGATCCTTTTGAAAATCAGTCTGTCAGTTGGTGTCAGTCTGTCAGAGAATGTTCCTTGTTGTTCTCTAGGGTCTTTCTAGACCCCAGGGTATAAGAAACATAAGATGTAAAAAAAAATAGTACTCACCTCACGTATTCCACCCCAGTGACTGCCTAATCCTCCGCAACTCTTCTTTTACTCTTACCCAGTTGTGCTCAATCTCTTCACTCAAGGCCAGGACTTCTGACTCAACTAGGCCTCGTTACTTTAGATGGGCTATGTAACGAGTCCTAGTCAAGGACTTGTGGCTCAACTAGGCCTCTTTACTTGAGATGGGCTATGTAATGAGGCCTAATCAAGTAACAGCATAGCGTACAGTGACATCCATGACCTTGTCAAACTGGAAGGCCTAGCCTGCAGCGAAGAGGTCAAAGAGAATGCAAGCAACAGGTAAAGGGAAAAAGAAGAGCTGTGAAGGACAGGATTGAGAGTGACAGGACAGGTGAGTGGTAAGGTATTTTTTTTTTTAACTAGCTCTCTATAATTCAGATAATATGGCTGTCTCTGGTTGCTATTTTGATGAATTTGCGCTGAGTGAGTTGCAAAAAATCTGTATTCTGGACAATATAATTTTTTTCAAAATTCACAGAGAATTCAACTCTACTCGGATGAATTCTCTCATCCCTATTACCTCAGGAAATTAACTTTACAAAATAACATTTGACCCTTATTTGTACGAAACACTCTTTCCTGCTCAGTCAAACTAGCAATTACTTACCTTCAATTTTCTTTTTAGTACAATGTGAACAACTCGGGCAAAACAGAAGTCAACGTGGGACATAGACCCAGAGTTTTCTCTCAATAGCTATTCACAATTCTATAGAAAAGTTCATTGTCAATGTTTCAATGCTAAATAGTTTTGTCAATACTCAGAACTGATCATTAGCGAAATAACAAGCTCTGGTTCCAGTACCTGTCAGACAGCATATTTCATACAAACGCAGGGTTGGGCTAGTAGTAATGTACCATATGTGCCGGAGGTTTGGTGCAATCTTTTTAGGCTCAGCATTTACAAAGGGTGAAAATGTGTGTGATCAATGGCATTAAAGTTGCTGCTGATTTTTTTTCTGCTGATTTCTTAAAATACCAATGACAATGGCATTGACCTTTGAGGCCCATAAGGGTCACTGGTCCAATAAATTTAGCAATGAGACCCACAGTTGCCACACACCAGCTACACCCAGAAGGAGGTGGTGCTGAAGTGGTGGTGCATTGTGTCACAGGAGCCAACAACACTGCATCGTAAAAACAGATCAGTTGAAGACGTCACAAAGGTGAACATATAACAAAAATGATGGCTAATGTCACTTGCATTGTTTTACTGCTGATAACGGCCATAAAGCAAGAGGTTTTGAGTTTTTGTGGAATTAAGGTTGATGGGTTCCATTTAAGGCACAAGTGCATAAGCACCCTGGTGCAAGGATGGCACTTATCACAAGCCTGGTGGGTCTGCTTTGAAGCTCCATAGTGGATAGTGACACCACAAGGGTTGTCATCATGTAAACAAGTGGGTTGTCATGGACAGTTTTTATGTTCACACTTCATGGGCATTGTTAAGAGCTATGAAATATATATCAAGCAGTGGTTTTGTAAGTTTGCATAATGGAAGAGTCAATTTTGCTACAGAGTGACAAGTCCTGCTGGGAATATATTTTTATGTGAACATATAATCCCTTAAAAGCTTTATTTTTATTATTCAAAAATTCTTAAAAACACCAACCCAGTACTTTAAGTGGTTAGATCCGAAAAATAGAAAAAATGACCTAAAGAAGCCTAATAGTCAAACCTGCCTGGCTGTGGAGGTTGGCACCCTAAGAGAACGATTTTTTGGTGCCCCCACTCACCGTGGACTATCCCTCACTTCCCTACAGCCGCCCTATCAATATAGGTGGGAAAACAATATAGCAAAGAGCAGGAATTAAAAAAGATAAATAAATTCACAGATATTCCCCTTATTGACCCTATCGACTATTAGGCCTAGTGTAGGGCCATGTTAGGCATCTTTTGGTCATTTTTTCTATTTTTGGTAGCTAACCACTTAAAGTACTGGGTTAGTGTTTTTTAGAATTTTTGAATAATAAAGGTAAAGTTTTTAAGGGATTATATGTTCACATAATATTTAGGAATTCCTGTTCTATCTGTTTTGAGACTAATATATTTTCATACAGGCAGTTGTAAGGGTGCATATAGATGCATATAGTCATGGCTGAAAGTATTGACACCCTTGAAATTGTTCCAGAAAATTAAGTAATACTCCTGGAACATTATTGCAATCACACATATTTTGTTATACACCTGTTTATTTTCTTTGTGTGCATTGGAACAACACAGGCAAAATGTATATAATTTCACACCAAACCCTAAAAATGGTCTGGATAAATTTGATGGCACCCTCAACTTAATATTTTGTTACACACCCTTTGGAATAAATAACTGCAATCAGGCACATCCTTTAACCATCAACAAGCTTCTTACACCTCTCAACTGGAATTTTTGACCACTCTCCTTTTGCAAACTTCTCCAGGTCTCTCAAATTTGAAAGGCGCATTCTCCCAACAGCAATTTTAAAATCTTGCAATGGGTGTTAAATGGAATATAGATCTGGACTCAATGCTGCCACTTCAAAACTCTCCAGTGCTTTGTTTCCATCCATTTCTGGGTGTTTCTTTAAGTATGTTTGGGGTCATTGTTCTGCTGGAAGACCCATGACCTAGGATGCAAACCCAGATTTCTGACACTGGGCACTACATTGAGACCCAAAATTCTAGGATTCTGTGGTAATCTTCAGAGTTCAAGATGCCTTGCACAAAATCAAGACACCCTGTGCCACAGGCAACAAAACAACCCCAAAACATCTTTAAACCTCCACCATATTTGACTGTAGGTACTGTGTTCTTTTCTTTGTAGGCCTTATTCCATTTTCAATAAGCAGTAGAATGATGTGATTCACCAAAAAGCTGTAGCTTGGTCTCATCTTTTCACAGGATGCTTTCCCAGGAGGGTTTTGGTTTACTCATGTATAATTTGGCAAACTGCTGTCTAGCTTTTTTATGTATCTGAGTCAGCAGTTGGTCCTCCTGGGTCTTTTGCCATAGTATTTAATTTAATTTAAATGTAGACGAATAGTTTGTGCTGACAATGATGCACCCTGACCCTGCAAGAGAGATTGAATTTCTTTGGAACTTGAATGGGGCTGATTATTCACTATTCTGCATTGTAGCCTTTCGTCAATTTACAGTGCCATGGGTTGTAAACTTCTTGATTATGTTGTGCACAGTGGACAAAGTGAGTCGCCCACCAGGGCCGTGGGGTACTCGGTACCGGGTCCAGTACTTAAGGGGACGCGTCACGGCGGCGACCCGGTCCGTGGCCCTGGGCGCCCATGTAAAAGGGGAAAGTCTTTAAAGGGATTTAATGAATAAAGTTTATGTTCGTGCCACTACCTGTGGTACTCGGTCAGTGTGGACCGACGCTGCTTTAAGGGGTCCTCTGGGGTGATGTTTAGGCAGCTAGATGGTATAACTTCCCATAGGTGAAGTGTGTCCCCAGGGCTCCCGGTATGTAGATGGAAGATGGTGAATGGCGCAGTAAAGACTGAGGACACAGGTTTGCAGCCTCTTTACCTGGTTTGCTGAAGACTTCAGGCAGCCACAGTCCAGGGTACCAGATCACAGGGCAGGCACGGTCCGGCCGGCTTGGAAGCGAATCCAGAGTCCCTTTTACCAGGTGGAGTTAAAAGCCTTCCTCTAGCGCGGAGGTGTTGTAGTCCCTTACTGCCTATGGCTTCAGATAAGGTCCTCACTGTTCTTCTCTCTGTCCCCCATATAGGATAGGACATAACCCGTATGACTGGTGACTTGAGCCTTTTTACAGGGACTCTAGCAGGCCCCGGGCTCTATAGGTGTCACTGTGCCTCCTGGGTATTAAGGCGGACAGGTAACTTTCAGTTCAGCTGTCCTGCCGGTCTCTGATGTAAGTCATAGAGTCCTTACAACCTCGGTGGTCCAGCTACCGGTTATCTACACCTCAGAGGGAGGCAGCCTGCTCTTAGCTGGTCTCCCCTGATGTTACTCTCCTGTGCTTCGCTCTCCTTTATGCTCACTGAACAATGTTCGGCTTTCTGTATGTCTCTTTCCAGGAGCTGTAGTGCTTCGGACTACACGGCCCCTTCAGACCTTCTGACCCTCTAAGTCGGTCTGCTCCCTTCTGTCTCTCTGACAATCTGACTGAAACTGCCTTCTCTTTCCCTCCAAACCACAATATATATAGGGGAGTCACCTAGTAAATAGGATCAATAGGGTCAATAGGATCCCCCTTGTGGCCTGGAGCGTGAACATGTTGTGTGTATGGTGGTGTCACGATATGGTATGAAATATCATATAAGTAGTTTCTCTTGCTAGCAAGCTGTGGGCTAAAAAAAAAACCCCCTTCCCTTTCACTCAGCCAAGAGCTGCCTTGTCAATGTACATGGGGGAAGAGAGTTTTATTGACGAAAGGTATTTACGACCGGCATTTCCTGTAGTTTTAACTGGATTAGAAACTTCTAGAACCATGCGGTCCTTTGTTCCATTTTTGTAAGATATTAGGCAGACGATGTAAGATAGGAGAATGATAAATACATATCCTTGATCTCCATCGAAGCATCTACCCATCACTCTAAACACAGATGTCTAACTCCATTGGGTGAAGAAGTAGGGATTGCTCTGTAAATAATAGGACATATTCGATCTCATTAGAAAGCCCACGTTAATCCGAGATGAATGCTGGGTATGGTACGTTTATGACATGTTCTGGAGCGAAGTTACGGGCATCAGATATATTTAATGCACAGTGAGTAACCGTGACGAGAGAGGAGGGGTTGGAAAAACCAGCCCTTTCTGTGAGGTCACAGGCTGTAGGTTATAAAGTTGCTGGCAGGCTTCCAGGGGGGAGTTGTGAGTTTTTACCTGAAGCGACCAGACTGCGAGTGCAAATGCACTGGGATAGATGGAAAGTTCTCCTAGCCTGTTGCCTGCAATGCAATGATCTGAGAATATGTAAGTGTTACCTTTTCTTCATTTAATCCTTTTATTTTTATAATTACCTTGTACATATTTGCAATTGTCTCATTTGTAACATCTTTGTAAAATATTTTGATAAAGCACTGTCTACATTTTGTGGGGTATATCATTGCATGCCAGTTCTTTCTCCCTGCTCTAAAAACGTACCCTAAGTCTCTTGAAGGGAAATTACGCTACTGTTTTTGGGTTAGCTCCGGACCCGTTTAATCGGAGCTGGTGGCAGCAATACCGTGTACAGGCCGTTGGGTGTCACTGCAGCGACTGCGGCTTGATAATTATTGTTCCTGCCCGAGCGGGAGTAGTTATCGCCTCGCTGCAGAGTGCCCAATAGCCAGTACATAGCAGGCAGCCTTTCTGGCGACTAATCACCCTAGGTGCAGTACCTAATCTGACCTGACAGAAAGGGGGGCGCCAGAGAGCTGCAAGGTTTAAGTGGAACTGTAAGCGGGATACTGTTGTGAATTTGGATTCTGGGCTCCCCCGGTGGCTACTGGTGGAATTGAACTGGTGTCTTCATCTTCTCTGTTCACCTGTTCCCATCAAGATGTGGGAGTCGCTATATAACCTTGCTGCTCTGTTAGTTGCTTGCCGGTCAACAATGTTATCAGAAGCCTCTCTGTGCTTGTTCCTGCTCCTAGACAACTACTAGATAAGTTGGACTCTTGTCCATGTTTGTTTTTGCATTTTTGTTCCAGTTCACAGCTGTAGTTTCGTTACTGTGTCTGGAAAGCTCTCCTAGACAACTACTAGATAAGTTGGACTCTTGTCCATGTTTGTTTTTGCATTTTTGTTCCAGTTCACAGCTGTAGTTTCGTTACTGTGTCTGGAAAGCTCTTGTGAACAGGAATTGCCACTCTGGTGTTATGAGTTAATGCCAGAGTTTTAAAGTAATTTCTGGATGGTGTTTTGATAGGGTTTTTAGCTGACCATGAAAGTGTCCTTTCTGTCTTCTGCTGTGTAGTAAGTGGACCTCAAATTTGCTAAACCTATTTTCATACTACGTTTGTTATTTCCTCTTGATTCACCGCCAATACATGTGGGGGGCCTCTGTCTCCTTTCGGGGTATTTCTCTAGAGGTGAGCTAGGACTAATATTTTCCTCTGCTAGTTTTATTTAGTCCTCCGGCTGGTGCTGGGCATCTAGAATCAACGTAGGCATGCTACCCGGCCACTGCTAGTTGTGCGTTAGGTTTAGTTCATGGTCAGCTCAGTTTCCATCTTCCAAGAGCTAGTTCCTATATATGCTGATGCTATGATCTCTTGCCATTGAGATCATGACAGTTTGACCGGCCCACTAAAGGGTTAAAATCCTTGGCTGAGAAAGGAGAGAAATAAGTAGTCTGCTGAAATTTTTTTTTTTTTTTTTTTTTTTTCTCTCCTTTGAATGGCTCTGTGTTCACCTGTTTGCAATGGATCTTCAGAGTGTAACTGCAGGTTTGAATAATCTCGCCACGAAGGTACAAAATTTGCAAGATTTTGTTTGTCATGCACCTGTATCTGAGCCGAGAATTCCTTTGCCGGAATTTTTCTCGGGGAATAGATCTGGGTTTCAGAATTTTCGAAATAATTGCAAATTATTTTTGTCCCTGAAATCTCGCTCTGCCGGAGATCCTGCACAGCAGGTCAGGATTGTGATTTCCTTGCTCCGGGGCGACCCTCAAGACTGGGCTTTTTCATTGACACCAGGGGATCCTGCGTTGCTCAATGTGGATGCGTTTTTTCTGGCCTTGGGGTTGCTTTATGACGAACCTCATTTGGAGCTTCAGGCAGAAAAAACTTTGATGTCCCTATCTCAGGGGCAAGATGAAGCGGAAATTTACTGCCAAAGATTCCGTAAATGGTCTGTGCTTACTCAGTGGAATGAGTGCGCCCTGGCGGCGACTTTCAGAGAGGGTCTCTCTGATGCCATTAAGGATGTTATGGTGGGGTTCCCTGTGCCTGCGGGTCTGAATGAGTCCATGACAATGGCTATTCAGATCGATAGGCGTTTGCGGGAGCGCAAACCAGTGCACCATCTGGCGGTGTCCACTGAGAAATCGCCAGAGAGTATGCAGTGTGATAGAATTCTGTCCCGAAGCGAGCGGCAGAATTTTAGACGGAAAAATGGGTTGTGTTTCTATTGTGGTGATTCTACTCATGTTATATCAGCATGCTCTAAGCGCACTAAAAAGCTTGGTAAATCTGTTTCCATTTGCACCTTACCGTCTAAGTTTATTCTATCTGTGACCCTGATTTGCTCTTTGTCATCTATTACCACGGACGCCTATGTCGACTCTGGCGCCGCTTTGAGTCTTATGGATTGGTCCTTTGCCAAACGCTGTGGGTATGATTTAGAGCCTTTGGAGACTCCTATTCCTCTGAAGGGGATTGACTCCACCCCATTGGCTAATAATAAACCACAATACTGGACACAAGTAACTATGCGTATTAATCCGGATCACCAGGAGATTATTCGCTTTCTGGTGCTGTATAATCTACATGATGATTTGGTGCTAGGATTGCCTTGGCTGCAATCTCACAACCCAGTCCTCGACTGGAAAGCTATGTCTGTGTTGAGCTGGGGATGTAAGGGGGCTCATGGGGATGTACCTGTGGTTTCCATTTCATCATCTATTCCCTCTGAAATTCCTGAGTTCCTGTCTGACTATCGTGACGTCTTTGAAGAATCCAAGCTTGGTTCGTTACCTCCGCACCGAGAGTGCGATTGTGCCATAGATTTAATCCCGGGTAGTAAATACCCAAAGGGTCGTTTATTTAATCTGTCTGTGCCTGAACATGCTGCTATGCGTGAATATATAAAGGAGTCCTTGGAAAAGGGACATATTCGTCCATCGTCATCTCCCTTAGGAGCCGGTTTTTTCTTTGTGTCAAAAAAAGACGGCTCTTTGAGACCATGTATTGATTATCGGCTTTTGAATAAAATCACTGTTAAATATCAATACCCATTGCCGTTGCTGACTGATTTGTTTGCTCGCATAAAGGGGGCCAAGTGGTTCTCTAAGATTGACCTTCGTGGGGCGTATAATTTGGTGCGAATCAGGCAGGGGGATGAGTGGAAAACCGCATTTAATACGCCCGAGGGCCACTTTGAGTATTTAGTGATGCCTTTTGGTCTTTCAAATGCTCCGTCAGTTTTCCAGTCCTTTATGCATGATATTTTTCGCGATTATTTGGATAAATTTATGATTGTGTATCTGGATGATATTCTGATTTTTTCGGATGACTGGGACTCTCATGTCCAGCAAGTCAGGAGGGTTTTTCAGGTTTTGCGGTCTAATTCTTTGTGTGTGAAGGGTTCTAAGTGTGTTTTTGGGGTACAGAGGATTTCCTTTTTGGGATATATTTTTTCCCCCTCTTCCATTGAAATGGATCCTGTCAAGGTTCAAGCTATTTGTGATTGGACGCAGCCCTCTTCTCTTAAGAGTCTTCAGAAATTTTTGGGCTTTGCTAACTTTTATCGTCGATTTATTGCTGGTTTTTCGGATATTGCTAAGCCATTGACCGATTTGACTAAGAAGGGTGCTGATGTTGCTGATTGGTCCCCTGATGCTGTGGAGGCCTTTCGGGAGCTTAAGCGCCGTTTTTCCTCTGCCCCTGTGTTGCGTCAGCCTGATGTTGCTCTACCTTTTCAGGTTGAGGTCGACGCTTCTGAGATCGGAGCTGGGGCAGTGTTGTCGCAGAAAAGTTCTGACTGCTCCGTGATGAGGCCTTGTGCCTTCTTTTCCCGTAAATTTTCGCCCGCTGAGCGGAATTATGATGTTGGGAATCGGGAGCTTTTGGCCATGAAGTGGGCTTTTGAGGAGTGGCGCCATTGGCTTGAGGGGGCCAGACATCAGGTGGTGGTATTGACTGACCACAAAAATTTGGTTTATCTTGAGACCGCCAGGCGCCTGAATCCTAGACAGGCGCGCTGGTCATTATTTTTCTCTCGGTTTAATTTTGTGGTGTCATACCTACCGGGTTCTAAGAATGTTAAGGCGGATGCCCTTTCTAGGAGTTTTGAGCCTGACTCGCCTGGTAACTCTGAGCCCACAGGTATCCTTAAGGATGGAGTGGTATTGTCAGCCGTTTCTCCAGACCTGCGGCGGGCCTTGCAGGAGTTTCAGGCGGATAGACCTGATCGTTGCCCACCTGATAAACTGTTTGTTCCTGATGATTGGACCAGTAGAGTCATCTCTGAGGTTCATTCTTCTGCGTTGGCAGGTCATCCTGGCATTTTTGGTACCAGGGATTTGGTGGCAAGGTCCTTCTGGTGGCCTTCCCTGTCACGAGATGTGCGAGGCTTTGTGCAGTCTTGTGACGTTTGTGCTCGGGCCAAGCCTTGTTGTTCTCGGGCTAGTGGATTGTTGTTGCCCTTGCCTATTCCTAAGAGGCCTTGGACGCACATCTCGATGGATTTTATTTCAGATCTGCCTGTTTCTCAGAAGATGTCTGTCATCTGGGTGGTGTGTGACCGTTTCTCTAAGATGGTCCATTTGGTTCCTCTGCCCAAGTTGCCTTCTTCTTCCGAGTTGGTTCCTCTGTTTTTTCAAAATGTTGTTCGTTTGCATGGTATTCCTGAGAATATCGTTTCTGACAGAGGGACCCAATTCGTGTCTAGATTTTGGCGGGCATTCTGTGCTAGGATGGGCATAGATTTATCTTTTTCGTCCGCTTTCCATCCTCAGACGAATGGCCAGACTGAGCGGATTAATCAGACCCTGGAGACATATCTGAGGTGTTTTGTGTCTGCTGACCAGGATGATTGGGTTGCTTTTTTGCCATTGGCGGAGTTCGCTCTCAATAATCGGGCCAGCTCTGCCACTTTGGTGTCCCCGTTTTTCTGTAATTCGGGGTTTCATCCTCGATTTTCCTCTGGTCAGGTGGAATCTTCGGATTGTCCTGGAGTGGATGCTGTGGTGGAGAGATTGCATCAGATCTGGGGGCAGGTGGTGGACAATTTGAGGTTGTCCCAGGAGAAGACTCAGCTTTTTGCTAACCGCCGTCGTCGTGTTGGTCCTCGTCTTCGTGTTGGGGACTTGGTGTGGTTGTCTTCTCGTTTTGTCCCTATGAGGGTCTCTTCTCCTAAGTTTAAGCCTCGGTTCATCGGCCCGTATAAGATATTGGAGATTCTTAACCCTGTTTCCTTCCGTTTGGACCTCCCTGCATCCTTTTCTATTCATAACGTTTTTCATCGGTCATTATTGCGCAGGTATGAGGTACCGGTTGTGCCTTCCGTTGAGCCTCCTGCTCCGGTGTTGGTTGAGGGTGAGTTGGAGTACGTTGTGGAGAAAATCTTAGACTCTCGTGTTTCCAGACGGAGACTCCAGTATCTGGTCAAGTGGAAGGGATACGGCCAGGAGGATAATTCTTGGGTGAATGCATCTGATGTTCATGCCTCTGATCTGGTTCGTGCCTTTCATAGGGCCCATCCTGATCGCCCTGGTGGTTCTGGTGAGGGTTCGGTGCCCCCTCCTTGAGGGGGGGGTACTGTTGTGAATTTGGATTCTGGGCTCCCCCGGTGGCTACTGGTGGAATTGAACTGGTGTCTTCATCTTCTCTGTTCACCTGTTCCCATCAAGATGTGGGAGTCGCTATATAACCTTGCTGCTCTGTTAGTTGCTTGCCGGTCAACAATGTTATCAGAAGCCTCTCTGTGCTTGTTCCTGCTCCTAGACAACTACTAGATAAGTTGGACTCTTGTCCATGTTTGTTTTTGCATTTTTGTTCCAGTTCACAGCTGTAGTTTCGTTACTGTGTCTGGAAAGCTCTCCTAGACAACTACTAGATAAGTTGGACTCTTGTCCATGTTTGTTTTTGCATTTTTGTTCCAGTTCACAGCTGTAGTTTCGTTACTGTGTCTGGAAAGCTCTTGTGAACAGGAATTGCCACTCTGGTGTTATGAGTTAATGCCAGAGTTTTAAAGTAATTTCTGGATGGTGTTTTGATAGGGTTTTTAGCTGACCATGAAAGTGTCCTTTCTGTCTTCTGCTGTGTAGTAAGTGGACCTCAAATTTGCTAAACCTATTTTCATACTACGTTTGTTATTTCCTCTTGATTCACCGCCAATACATGTGGGGGGCCTCTGTCTCCTTTCGGGGTATTTCTCTAGAGGTGAGCTAGGACTAATATTTTCCTCTGCTAGTTTTATTTAGTCCTCCGGCTGGTGCTGGGCATCTAGAATCAACGTAGGCATGCTACCCGGCCACTGCTAGTTGTGCGTTAGGTTTAGTTCATGGTCAGCTCAGTTTCCATCTTCCAAGAGCTAGTTCCTATATATGCTGATGCTATGATCTCTTGCCATTGAGATCATGACAGGATACACAAATCCCTGCAGTTCATGGTATATTGAAGAGCAGTGGGATACCTAAAATAAGCCCCTGCTGTAAACTAAGAGGTCAATAGCCTCGTGTGTGTTTTTTCATCACATTGTGGCAGTGGTCAGGAATCCCTGTGGATTTTGTGACAAACTGCTGGCCGCGGCTAAGGGATCTTGACAGTCACGGGGTGAATCGCGACAATTGGTGGCAAGGCGGTGGGATATTAGAGCATTAGTGATTTGGTTTGAGCAATCATTCCTCTCACTAAAAACTTGCAGAAAGTTCTTGCGAGAACTCTGCGCAAATAAGTTTGGGAGAACAAACTCAGTGCTTATTAATTGTGAGACAATTGTGTACTGGTAATTATCCCCTCCCTTTCTCTTCGTTTTTCTATCCTATCTTTTATTTGGCAACCATGGCTGCGAAAGGAGAAGCCTGGTACACCCAGCAGAAGAAAGACACTCTTGCTGGGATATGCACGTACCATGCCTGAACCCCCAGGGTAAGAACAAGGCTCAAATGGTCGCTGAACTGATGCAATTTGAAGCAGACCAAGCCAGGCCACAGAGCCCAGAGGACGCAGAAGCCGGCACAAGCGAACATGGTGCTGCAGCAGAGGTCCAACCACTGAATACGGGCCCTACTGGCAACCAAGGGGGCGCAGACCTCCTTCTGCAGCTGGCTCTGCAACAATGCTCCGCAGATGACCTAGAGAGACGCCTGCAGCTGATCCAGCAATACCAGGAGCGAGCCGAGCGAGAGGCAGAGAGAGCCGAGCGAGAGGCCCAGTGAGCCGAGTGCCAAGCCCAGCGAGAACATGAACTGGAGATGCTCCGGCAGGGGGGGACGCCTTCCACCGCCCAGAGCCGTGAGTCCAGCAGTGCTCAGACACTAAAGCCCCGGCCCGACCACTTTCCTGTTATGGAAAAGGATGGGGACTTGGACACTTTTCTGCGGGCCTTTGAGAAAGCCTGCAGACAGTACCAGCTGCCTACACAAGAATGGGCACGATACCTGACACCAGGGCTGAGAGGCAAAGCTCTGGAGGCGTTTGCTGCACTCCCTCAAGAACAAGATGGTGACTATGAGGCCATCAAGCAGGCTCTGATAGCCAAGTACCAGCTTACACCCGAGGTGTACCGTAAAAAGTTTCGGACCCTCCAACGTGGCCCACACGACAGTTACAGTGATGTGGTGCATGGACTGGGGACCCACTTTGACCAGTGGACCCAAGGACTGTCAGTGACCACCTTTGCACAGCTGCGAGACCTGATGATCAAAGACCAGTTCTTCCATCTTTGCCCAACTGAGGTGCGACAGTTCGTGATGGACAGAGAACCCAAAGACGTGACGAAAGCAGCGCAGATTGCCGATGCCTATGAGGCCAACCGTAGATCGGAAGTGCGGAAGCCAGTCACCACCAGCTGAAGAGGGGGTAAGCCTGCATCCAACGCCAGTACCCCTGCCAGCCAACACACCAGAGGTCTTGTCCCCGTGGCCAACAGCTCCAGACCTTCCACCGAACTTCGCCAGTGTTACCACTGCAGGCAGCCTGGTCATATCAGTACCTTCTGTCCAACCAAGCAGAAGAACCCCCCAGCCAAGGCCCCAGGGCCGAATGCAGCAGTTCTTTTGGTGGGTGGTGTGGTTGGGAGGGTGTGTGACAACGTACAGCCCGTCACTGTGGGAGGTCATGTTGCTACAGGCCTCAAGGACACCGGGGCTGAACGAACCCTCATCCGACCCGAACTGGCGGCCCATGAAGAAATCATTCCGGGGAAAACCCTAACTGTCACTGGGATTGGGGGCATCAGCTGTCCCTTACCGATGGCCCGGGTTTTTATTGATTGGGGTGCCGGGAGCGGGGTGAAGGAAGTGGGGCTGTCTGATAATTTGCCCACTGATGTTTTGTTGGGGACTGATTTGGGGAGGTTGGTGGCACACTTCGTCATTGACACCCCTCCCCAATCTACTAATGAGGGTAACGTTAACCCTGATGATGATGATGATGATGATGGGAAATCGCATGTGTTACCTGACCATGCTTTATCTTGTAATGTTGCATCTGATAACCATTTTTTCCCTAGGATTGATGGTGAAAATGTTGTACCTGTGCCAACTGAACCTGATAATGATGTTTCTGTGAAAGTTGATGTGTCCGTAGGTACAGGAGTGCTCTGCCACGTCGCTCTACGGAGTGAGACGGCTGAGGAACCACTAGCAGGGGCAAGTGTCGGTGCTACAGGAAATGGGGAGATTCATGGGAACCGTGAGGAAGGTGATGCCATGCAATTGACCAGTGCCACCTAGGAAGGTAACTGGCCCATAAGTAGCAATGCTCCTGAGGTAATGGGGGTGGATGGGGAGGTAGAGCCCATAGCAGCGTCGGCTGATGGGTCTGTAGAAATCCCCGGGGAGACAGCCTACGTAGCTGCTGTCACCCGCAGTCAGAGTGCCCGGAACGCAGATACCTGTTTGCCTTCCGGACCCTTCTCAGTCATCAGTATGACTGAACCAGAGGTGGACCCAGAGCAGGTCCCAGAGGGCTCCTGTGGGGAAGGGACCCTGACGTCGCTTCTGGCTTCCCCTAGCCAGGAGTTTCAGGCCGCTCTGCACACAGATGCGAGCCTAGAGAGTTTGAGACAACTCACCGGGACGTCATTCTCCGAGACTGATAAGGAGAAGGTGTTCTGGGAAGGAGGAAGGTTGTACCGGGAGACAGTACCCGGAGAATCACAAAAGGAGTGGTTGAGGGAAAGACAGCTGGTCGTCCCGCAGCAATTCCGGGGTGAGTTGTTGCGGATTGCCCATGAGATCCCGCTAGCTGGACACTTGGGGATCAGCAAAACTAAGGCCCGGCTGTCTCAACACTTCTATTGGCCTAAGATGGGGACAGATGTGTCAAACTACTGCCGCTCCTGTGTCACCTGTCAAAGAGTGGGGAAGGCGGGGCCTGCTCTTAAGGCTCCCCTGATCCCTTTGCCAGTGATAGAGGAGCCTTTCCAGAGGATCGCGGTGGACATTGTGGGCCCGCTGGCCATCTCCAGCAGCTCTGGAAAGCGATATATTCTTACTGTGGTAGACTACGCTACCCGGTACCCAGAGGCAGTAGCTCTGTCGTCAACTAGGGCAGATAAGGTGGCGGACGCCCTGTTGGCCATCTTTTCACGTGTAGGATTTCCCAGGGAAATGCTTACTGATCAAGGGACCCAATTTATGTCTCACCTAATGGAGGCTCTCTGTAAGAAAATGCAGGTGAAGCACCTGGTATCGAGTGCGTATCACCCACAGACCAATGGCTTGTGTGAACGCTTCAATGGTACCCTCAAACAGATGCTACGCATGCTGGTTGAGACACAAGGGCGCGACTGGGAGCTGTACCTCCCACACCTGCTATTCGCTTACCGAGAGGTTCCGCAGGCCTCGACGGGGTTGTCCCCCTTCGAGCTCCTGTACGGCAGGCGAGTCCGGGGACCCCTTGGGTTGGTAAGAGAATCCTGGGAAGAGGAGCCGAACCCTTCTGAAGTGTCCATAGTGGAGTATGTCATGCACTTCCGTGACAAGATGCAGACCTTGACGCAGTTGGTGCATGACAACATGACGCAGGCTCAGGCTGATCAGAAGCACTGGTATGACCAGAACACCCGGGAGCGGACCTACCACGTGGGTCAAAAGGTGTGGGTGCTGGTTCCTGTACCAACGGATAAGCTTCAGGCAGCCTGGGAGGGCCCATACGTCATCCACCAACAGCTCAACCTACGTGGTCACGCTTGACCACGCTCGGGGTAGGCGAAAGGCCTTTCACGTTAACATGATGAAGGCTCATCACGAACGTGAACCTTTCGTCCTACCGGTCTGCAGCGCACCCGAAGACGGGGAGGAAGACACCCTCCTGGACATGCTGGCCCAAGCCAAGGCCAATGGGTCCATTGAGGACGTGGAGGTATGCGCCTCGCTAGATGAACCACAGCGGTTGCAGTTGCAAACCACACTGGAACCCTTCCGGGTCGTGTTCTCCAACCGGCCTGAAAGGACTGAGTTAGCCGTCCACGAGGTGGACACCGGGAATCACGCCCCACTACGGCGAACACCCTATCGAATCTCTGACCAGGTGCAGCAGATTATGCGCCAGGAGATCGATGAGATGTTACAGCTGGGGGTGATTCGACGGTCAAAGAGCGCGTGGGCCTCACCTGTAGTTCTCGTGCCCAAGAAGGACCGGACCACCCGGTTCTGCGTGGACTACCGGGGGCTCAACGCCATTACAGCCTCTGACGCGCACCCAATGCCGCGCATCGAGGAGCTGCTTGAGAAGTTAGCTGGCGCAAAATACCTGACAATAATGGATCTGAGTCGCGGATACTGGCAGATTCCCCTGAGCCCCGAGGCACAGGAGAAGTCCGCCTTTATCACACCCTTTGGACTGTACGAGTCCACGGTCATGCCCTTCGGCATGAAGAATGCCCCTGCCACTTTCCAGCGGATGGTCAATCTCCTGCTTCAGGGACTGGAGAAGTACGCAGTGGCATACTTGGATGACATTGCCATCTTCAGTCCCTCCTGGGGGGAACACCTGCAGCATCTCGAGGAGGTGCTCAGGCGAATTCACCGAGCAGGACTGACTATCAAGCCGGGAAAGTGCCAGATGGGCATGAGGGAGGTCCACTACCTGGGGCACAGGGTAGGCGGAGGTACCCTGAAACCGGAGCCTGAGAAAGTGGGCGCGATCGTGAACTGGCCCACTCCTGGGACCAAGAAACAGGTGATGTCCTTCCTGGGCACTGCAGGGTACTATAGGCGCTTTGTGCAGCACTATAGTAGCCTGGCAAAACCTTTGACGGACCTCACCAGGAAGAAGCTACCCCACATCGTCAACTGGACAGATGGCTGTGAGGGGGCCTTCCAGGCATTGAAAACCGCACTGTGCAACGCCCCTGTGTTGAAAGCAGTCGACAGCAGTCGACCGTTCTTGGTACAGACTGATGCCAGCGAGTTTGGCCTCGGTGCTGTGCTCAGCCAGGTTGACTCGGAGGACCAAGAGCACCCCGTGTTGTACCTGAGCTGGAAACTTTTGCCGAGGGAAGTGGCCTACTCCACCATCGAGAAGGAGTGCCTGGCCATAGTCTGGGCCCTGCAGCACTTGCAGCCCTACTTGTACGGTCGCACCTTCACGGTTGTGACCGACCACAACCCTCTGCGCTGGCTAAGCACCATGTGTGGAACCAACGGCAGGTTGCTACGCTGGAGCCTTGCCCTTCAGCAATTTGACTTCACCATTGAACACGAAGCGGGCAGGGAGCATGGGAATGCAGATGGACTCTCCCGCCAGGGTGAACCCACGGAGGTGCGCATGGAGGCATACCGAGAGGTTCTGCCGCCGTAGCGCACTCCAAAAGGGGGAGGTGTCACGATATGGTATGAAATATCATATAAGTAGTTTCTCTTGCTAGCAAGCTGTGGGCTAAAAAAAAACCCCCTTCCCTTTCACTCAGCCAAGAGCTGCCTTGTCAATGTACATGGGGGAAGAGAGTTTTATTGACGAAAGGTATTTACGACCGGCATTTCCTGTAGTTTTAACTGGATTAGAAACTTCTAGAACCATGCGGTCCTTTGTTCCATTTTTGTAAGATATTAGGCAGACGATGTAAGATAGGAGAATGATAAATACATATCCTTGATCTCCATCGAAGCATCTACCCATCACTCTAAACACAGATGTCTAACTCCATTGGGTGAAGAAGTAGGGATTGCTCTGTAAATAATAGGACATATTCGATCTCATTAGAAAGCCCACGTTAATCCGAGATGAATGCTGGGTATGGTACGTTTATGACATGTTCTGGAGCGAAGTTACGGGCATCAGATATATTTAATGCACAGTGAGTAACCGTGACGAGAGAGGAGGGGTTGGAAAAACCAGCCCTTTCTGTGAGGTCACAGGCTGTAGGTTATAAAGTTGCTGGCAGGCTTCCAGGGGGGAGTTGTGAGTTTTTACCTGAAGCGACCAGACTGCGAGTGCAAATGCACTGGGATAGATGGAAAGTTCTCCTAGCCTGTTGCCTGCAATGCAATGATCTGAGAATATGTGAGTGTTACCTTTTCTTCATTTAATCCTTTTATTTTTATAATTACCTTGTACATATTTGCAATTGTCTCATTTGTAACATCTTTGTAAAATATTTTGATAAAGCACTGTCTACATTTTGTGGGGTATATCATTGCATGCCAGTTCTTTCTCCCTGCTCTAAAAACGTACCCTAAGTCTCTTGAAGGGAAATTACGCTACTGTTTTTGGGTTAGCTCCGGACCCGTTTAATCGGAGCTGGTGGCAGCAATACCGTGTACAGGCCGTTGGGTGTCACTGCAGCGACTGCGGCTTGATAATTATTGTTCCTGCCCGAGCGGGAGTAGTTATCGCCTCGCTGCAGAGTGCCCAATAGCCAGTACATAGCAGGCAGCCTTTCTGGTGACTAATCACCCTAGGTGCAGTACCTAATCTGACCTGACAGAAAGGGGGGCGCCAGAGAGCTGCAAGGTTTAAGTGGAACTGTAAGCGGGATACACAAATCCCTGCAGTTCATGGTATATTGAAGAGCAGTGGGATACCTAAAATAAGCCCCTGCTGTAAACTAAGAGGTCAATAGCCTCGTGTGTGTTTTTTCATCACATTGTGGCAGTGGTCAGGAATCCCTGTGGATTTTGTGACAAACTGCTGGCCGCGGCTAAGGGATCTTGACAGTCACGGTGTGAATCGTGACAGGTGGTTACCTGATAAAAGATATCCTTCATTGCTTCCAAACGTAACATCACTCTCCCCGTGAGAAAAGCAATGCTACTGTGACTACCAGGACCCTGGGGCACCACACTTCCCCCTCCGTTAAATCCAGTACTCCCAGACTGGGAAAAGAAGAACAACAATACCCATTAGCAAAAAGACATACAAATTTTTAAATGCTTTAAACAGGGTAAACAAGTTAATTAATGTAAACTGGAGATTCACTTTATGGGAGGAATGGATGCTTGAACGTTACTTGAACATATTTACAGAGTATGCGTACTTTTAACAATAGAAAACAGTGTAATAGCTAACTATGAAAGTCAATTACCCTTACGGGTGTACTATATCTTAAGGCGTCAAGTGCAAAACAAACGTTATTCCTATTTTCTTCAAAGTGCAGAACTTTCCTACAAATGGCGACTACCCCTGTGGGTATACTGCATTAGGTCCATTTAATTCACAAGTGCAACATTAGACATCTTCAATACTTTCTGCACATAACACTATCTGGATTCAAGTTTCAGTTTTATTCATTATATTAACTCACTAATATATTAACTATCTGGCATGTAAAGTACAGTTCTGACTAACTTCAAATATCACTTTAACAAAGTGGAACAAGTCACATTCCCTATTAGGGTGCAAACATTTTTTAAATTTTTCAATATGGAGGTAGTGCAATTAATACTAAAGTCAGTTAATACTTTATAACAGTAGCAATGATACGAGGGACCCGTTATAAACCCCCAATGTAGGGGTTGGGTGGGCTACAAGGCGTGCATCCAGACCCGGAATCCTGCAGCGCCAAATCGGTTTTTCTTCAGGTCTCTGTAAAACAAAGCAACTTTCACAGTAATATTAGAAACAGTCTCTTAAAAGCTTCTTTGTAAAACCAGTAGGAAGCACCTAAATAGGTGCCAACTATGCACAATAAAGTTTGTGAATCATTCACTGTCCATGATTCGAATGTTCTTTAAGCAGTTAAACTCTTTGTGCAAAGAAACTTTTTAGTGCAAAACCTTGGCCAGGTAAAACAAACTTTGGAATTTTAACTATTCACAGTCATGTTTTTTTCTCTTTAATTTTTCTTTGGCTGTCTCCACGGCAAAACTTGGCGCTGGATACTTCCTGGACTGGGAAAGTCTTGAGGCAAAATTACTCCTGGTAACAAAGAGATGTCACATGGGTTTTGTACTCATGCACTGTCAGGTCATGTCCTGCAATGGGGGTCTGCGTAGTGTGAGTACACGTGATGGTTGACATGGTGGCCACTGCTGTCTCAGTGGTGGGGATGGTGCACACTGTCGTCTTGGTGCACGCTGGGGTTACAGTGAAAGTGGTGGTAGCTATTTTGGCGCTAGGTGGCTCTGTTTGCGTCTTTAGTTTAGCCAGTGTTGGAACAGCGTATCTGTGCTTGCGCACATTCAAGGCGTACCACCTTGATGCCTGGTGTAAGTCATGCGGTCACCAGGTAAAGATCCCTATCCAGGTGTCCTTCCCAGAGGTGGGACTCCACGTCCCTCCTATTGACAAAGATCTCCGCGTATAGACCTGACTCCTTAATGAATCCCCAGCCCTTCTTCAATCTGAAGGCTGCCACTGTGCCCTGCTTCAGCAGGGCCTGGTTGGTATGATGGTGCTTGCGGGCCTGGGCTTTGGCACATAAGTCCATCTGGTCAAAGGCCTTACCCCGGGCCTGGTACTCCTCCTCCTTATCCTCCCATTTGCGAGTGAGTTGCTGCTGATATTCCTCCCAGCTCAGAACCTCTAAGGTCTCCCCTTCCTGCTTCTCCACCCCGGGGAACCCCATAAGGTCTGTCCCAGGGTTCACCCAGTGGTACACTGTTCATTCAGCGTAGATTTCACCCGGCAGGCTGATGGGCTGGATTGGGACCTTCATAAGGTGCTCCATCCCTGTGGCCTGGTCCCATTCCGCCAGGATCTGGAGTCGTGCGGGATCCATAGCGGGGCGGTGCAGTGACTGGGCCCACTAAAAGTCCCTCAGTTACGGGGCAGGGTTGTTGTTCCTTCCTGCCACTGCGGTGTCTCCGGTGCCAGTCTCCTCTGCTGGTGTCAGGGGCTGTTGGACAGGACGTGGTTCCTGCGGTTCTTTCACTGGCGCCGCCTTGCACATGGTCCCGGCATCCAGCTGCATCCGCAGGAGCTGGTCGATTAAATCCTCCACTCCGGTCTGCAGGAGTTCAGGTATGTCAGGTCCTGGCTCACTGCGGCTTCCTTCCAGGTTGCTGGGGTCGTCCTCCGCTTCCACCCCATGCTCTGGTTATGGGCTGCTGACCATGGCATCCTCCACGCTGCTCTTCGCATCCGGGTCTCTTTCCCGCTCTCTCCTTCGGGGGCGGAACTTCTTCTTCCTCTTCCTTCTGCCATTCAGGATCAGGAGGCAGATCTCTGTAGCTGGTGGACATGTCCGCATGGTACAGTAATACTTGGATTGGGCGGCAATTATTTTTGCACCACACAGTTAGTTCCTGCCCACAATTGCGCACTTGTCTTTTCCAGCGCTCCTTGTGGCCTTATAATGGCGGCAATTTTGGTGGTATTTCACAGTGCACAGTCTCTCAATAAATCACAGTTAGGCAGAACACAGTCTCTAAGGCGCACATGACCCGATTCTCAGGGTCGGTTAATCCTGTTTGTGACGCCAAGATGAGTCACCCGCCAGGGCTATGGGGTACTTGGTACCGGGTCCAGTACTTAAGGGGACGTGTCACGGTGGCAAACTGGTCCGTGGCCCTGGGCGCCCATGTAAAAGGGGAAAGTCTTTAAAGGAATTTAATGAATAAAGTTTATGCTCGTGACGCCACCTGTGGTATTCAGTCAGTGGTCAGTGGGGACCGACGCTGCTTTAAGGGGTCCTCTGGGGTGATGTTATGGCAGCTAGATGGTATAACTTCCCACAGGTGAAGTGTGTCCCCAGGGCTCCCGGTGTGTAGATGGAAGATGGTGAATGGCGCAGTAAAGAACGAGGACACAGGTTTGCAGTCTCTTTACCTGGTTTACTGAAGACTTCAGGCAGCCACAGTCCAGGGTACCAGATCACAGGGCAGGCACGGTCCGGCCGGCTTGGAAGCGAATCCAGAGTGCCCTTTACCAGGTGGAGTTAAAAGCCTTCCTCTAGCGCGGTGGTGTTGTAGCCCCTTACTGCCTATGGCTTCAGATAAGGTCCTCACGGTTCTTCTCTCTGTCCCCCATATAGGATAGGACATAACCCGTATGACTGGTGACTTGAGCCTTTTTACAGGGACTCTAGCACACCCGAGGCTCTATAGGTGTCACCGTGCCTCCTGGGTATTAAGTCGGACAGGTAACTTGCAGTTCAGCTGTCCTGCCGGTCTCTTATGTAATTAGTAGAGTCCTTACAACCTCGGTGGTCTGGCTACCGGTTATCTGTGCCTCAGTGGGAGGCAGCCTGCTCTTAGCTGGTCTCCCCTGATGTTACTCTCCTGTGCTTCGCTCTCCTTCACGCTCACTGAACAATGCTCGGCTTTCTGTATGTCTCTTTCCAGGAGCTGTAGTGCTTCGGACTACATGGCCCATTTAGACCTTTTGACCCTCTAGGTCGTCTGCTCCCTTCTGTCTCTCTGACAATCTGACTGAAACTGCCTTCTCTTTCCCTCCAAACCACAATATATATAGGGGAGTCACCTAGTAAATAGGATGAAAAGCTCCCCCTTGTGGCCTGGAGTTTGAACATGTTGTGTGTATGGTGGTTACCTGATAAAAGATATCCTTCATCGCTTTCAAATGTAACATCACTCTTCCCGTGAGGAAAGCAATGCTACTGTGACGACCAGGACCCTGGGGCGCCACAAAAGGAACATCAAGATCTCTGGAAATGGCCTTGTAACCTTGAGATTGTTGATGTTGTTCAAGAATTCTTGTTCCCAAGTCCTCAGACAGTTCTCTTTATGTTTTTTTCATGCTTAGTCTGACACACATACACACAAAGCGAAGATTGAGTCAACGTCTCCCCTTTTTGTCTGGTTTCAAGTGTGATTTTAATATTGCCCACACCTGTTACTTTCCACAAGTGAGTTTAAACAAGCATCACATGCTTGAAAGAAAGTTGTTTATGCACAATTTTGTCGTGTCCATTTTGGGGGGGTTATGTGAAAATATGTCTAATTTGCTTTCCTTTTCTCTATTTTTTTAGTTGCTCTAATATACACAAAGAAAACAAATGTATATAGCAAACCAAGTGTAATTGCAATAATTTTCTGGGAGAAATACGTCATTTTCTTGAACAATTTCAAAGGTGCCAACACTTTCAGCCATGACTGTATTATACATATATATATATATATATATATATATATATATATATATATATATATATATATATATATATAAATTTTGGCGTGCGATGAAAATGTTTATTGATGTGCATCCATAAAGGCATGCTGAACGTTTTCGGTCCACATCCGGACCTTCATCAGAACAAATATACTGGTATTAAGAGAAACATGTATCCTGTCTCTTTCAGTTCCAAATGACGTTTTGGGGTAGCCTGGATGCAGCCGGGAATCCTGTATGAGTCAGCACATGGGGAGAGCAACTGAAGTCACTTTAGGAGTCGCTCTCCCAATGCGCTGACTCATACAGGATTCCCGGCTGCATCCAGGCTCCCCCAAAACGTCATTTGGAACTGATAGAGACAGGATCCATGATTCTCTCAATACCAGTATATTTGTTCTGATGAAGGTCCGGATGTGGACCGAAAACGTTCAACTTGCCTTCATGGATGCACATCAATAAACATTTTCATTGCACGGCAAAATTTCCTTCAGAATGCCAAGTCTTTTCTGGTTTTGGACTGTTTGGGGTTTTGGGGTTGGATACCCTACTTGAGCACCTATCTCACACATTACGAGTGCCGTAGTGCTCAATTTCAATATATATATATATATATATATATATATATATATATATATATATATATATATATATATCTATTGCCCATATAGTATATTGAAAAGAAAAGCATTCTTTGTGGGAAAAGACGTCTCATAGAATGTATGCACTCATATAGTTAGTTGCCTTCTGTCTGTTCACTGCTAAAAAAAACTGGTGATCACTGATCCATATGACAGTCTCTCTTCTGTCTGTGAATAGTTCTCAGCACATTTAACTTTAATGAGCATTAAAAGGTAGCTTCTTGCAAAATCTGTATTAAACATTCCTGTCCACAGCTGATAATAAGGTGATTTGCAATTTATTACAATTATACAGTATTTGCAGCTTTTTGATTTCCCAGGCCTGTTAGCAGGTCTCTGACTTTTTTTGACTTGCTTCACTAAACAGTGTACTATCTAGAGCACAGAAAGAAGGTAGAGAGCCCTGCTGCCCCGAGTATCTGCAATTTCACATACTTTCCAAGGATAGTGGATTTAAAAAATATAGTGTCCTATTGTCTTGGATAGCCATTTGATGATAATTACAGCCTTTAATTAATCTTGACTAGTGTTGAGCGATACCGTCCGATACTTGAAAGTATCGGTATCGGAAAGTATCGGCCGATACCGGCAAAGTATCGGATCCAATCCGATACCGATACCCGATACCAATACAAGTCAATGGGACTCAAGTATCGGACGGTATTCCTGATGGTTCCCAGGGTCTGAAGGAGAGGAAACTCTCCTTCAGGCCCTGGGAACCATATTAATGTGTAAAAGAAAGAATTAAAATAAAAAATATTGCTATACTCACCTCTCCGACGCAGCCTGAACCTCAGCGAGGGAACCGGCAGCGTTGTTTGCTTAAAATTCGCGCTTTTCTTTCCTTATGTGAAGTCCCGGCTTTGTGATTGGTTGCGTCGCAGTCACATGGGCGACGCAACCAATCACAGCAAGCCGTGACGTAATTTCAGGTCCTTCAGGATTTTAAAATTACGTCCCGGCTTTGTGATTGGTTGCGTCGCAGTCACATGGGCGACGCAACCAATCACAAGCCGTGACGTCACGGGAGGCTGGACACTCGCGCATTTTAAAATGCGCGCTTGTCCAGCCTCCCGTGACGTCCCGGCTTGTGATTGGTTGCGTCGCGGTCAACCAATCACAAGCCGGGAGGCTGGACACGCGCGCATTTTAAAATGCGCGCTTGTCCAGCCTCCCGTGACGTCCCGGCTTGTGATTGGTTGCGTCGCGGTCAACCAATCACAAGCCGGGAGGCTGGACACGCGCGCATTTTAAAATGCGCGCTTGTCCAGCCTCCCGTGACGTCCCGGCTTGTGATTGGTTGCGTCGCGGTCAACCAATCACAAGCCGGGAGGCTGGACACGCGCGCATTTTAAAATGCGCGCGTGTCCAGCCTCCCGTGACGTCCCGGCTTGTGATTGGTTGCGTCGCGGTCAACCAATCACAAGCTGGGAGGCTGGACACGCGCGCATTTTAAAATGCGCGCGTGTCCAGCCTCCCGTGACGTCACAGCTTGTGATTGGTTGCGTCGCCCATGTGACTGCGACGCAACCAATCACAAAGCCGGGACGTAATTTTAAAATCCTGAAGGACCTGAAATTACGTCACGGCTTGCTGTGATTGGTTGCGTCGCCCATGTGACTGCGACGCAACCAATCACAACGCCGGAACGTAATTTTAAAATCCTGAAGGACCTGAAATTACGTCACGGCTTGCTGTGATTGGTTGCGTCCCGGCCACATGGGCGGCACGCGACCAATCACAAGCCGGGACTTCACGTAAAGGAAAGAAAAGCGCAAATTTTAAACAAAGAACGCTGCCGCTTCCCTCGGTAAGGTGCAGGCTGCGTCGGAGAGGTGAGTATAGCAATATTTTTTATTTTAATTCTCTCTTTTACACATTTTTACATTAATGTTGTTTCGATACCGATACGCGATACCACAAAAGTATCGGATCTCGGTATCGGAATTCCGATACCCGCAAGTATCGGCCGATACCCGATACTTGCGGTATCGGAATGCTCAACACTAATCTTGACCGACTCTGCAGTAAGAAGAGGTTGCCATTCTACATGTGAGTGAATTGTATATAATTGATTATAAAAAAGTAAAAATAATGAATGTGTAAGACTGGTGGTGTTAAAGGGAACCTGTCACCCCCAAAATCGAGGGTGAGCTAAGCCCACTGGCATCAGGGGCTTATCTACAGCATTCTGTAATGCTGTAGATAAGCCCCCGATGTATCCTAAAAGATGAGAAAAAGAGGTTAGATTATACTCACCTGGGTGGGCGGTCCGATCCGGTGGGCGTTGCGGTCCAGTCCGGGGCCTCTCATCTTCATTCCATGACGTCCTCTTGTGGTCTTCACGCTGCGGCTGCGGCTCCGGCGCAGGCGTACTTTGTCTGCCCTGTTGAGGGCAGAGCAAAGTACTGCAGTGCGCAGGCGCCGGGAAAGGTCAGAGAGGCCCAGCACCTGCGCACTGCAGTACTTTGCTCTGCCCTCAACAGGGTAGACAAAGTACGCCTGCGCCGGAGCCGCAGCATGAAGACCACAAGAGGACGTCATCTGATGAAGATGGGAAGCGCCGGACCGGACCGCGACACCCATCGGACCGGACCGGGACCGCCCCTGGGTGAGTATAATCTAACCTCTTTTTCTTATCTTTTAGGATACATCGGGGGCTTATCTACAGCATTACAGAATGCTGTAGATAAGCCCCTGATGCCGTTTGGCTTTGTTCACCCTCGATTTTGGGGGTGACAGGTTCCCTTTAAGGATATGTATTTGATTTGAAGATATCCAAAGTGGATGCTTGCAGACAAAATGGACACTTAGCTGGATATGTATAAGAATCACAGATACTGATTCTTACATATTCAACAAACATTGGTCTATTTTGACCACTATCATGAATCCTCAAAAAGTCGATCTTTAAAGGGGTTGTCCAGGATTATATTAGTTTTTTACTATGGGCCTGAAAACTACCAGGCGTGTAGTTGATAACAGAGGCAACTAGAGTGCTTTGCAGAAGTATTCACCGTCTTGGCTTTTTACATATTTTGTTACATTGCAATATGTATTTAAATACTTTTGTAATATCATTTTTGTGTGATGCATCAGCACTAAGTAGCCTAAGTTGATGAAGTGCAAAAAATATAGGCATAAATTAAATTTATAGCCTCAAATAACTAAAAATTGGCATGTGCATATGTATTCACCCCTTTTGCTATAAAGCTCTTAAACATTTCTGGTGGAAGCCATTACTTCATAATTCACATGCTTAGTGACAGGAAGTCCTCCTGTCTGCAATCTAAGCTTCACATGGTCTGTCAGTATATACACACCTTTTCTGAAAGGCCACAGAGGCTGCAACACCATTAAGCAAGAGGCACCAGTAACCAAACAGCACCTTGACGACCAAGGAGATCTCCAAACAAGTCAGCAACAAAGTTGAGAACTACAAGTCAACGATGGGTTATAAAAAAATATCCCAATCTCTGATGATCCCCCAGAGTACAATCAAATCCATTATCATCAAATGGAAAGCACATGGTACCACAACAAACCTGAGAGGGCCGCCTACCAAACCTCTCAGCCTTGGCAAGTAGAGCATTAATCAGAGATGCAGCACAGAGACCAAAGGTAACCTTGAAGAAGCTGCGTACAAAAATTTTGAGTTTGCCAAAAGACATGTGAGAGACTCCCCAAATGTATGGAGGAAGGTGTTGTGGTCAGATGAGAGAAAAATGTAACTTTTTGGCTATCAAGGTCAACGCTATTTCTGGCGCCAAACCAACATAGCTCATCATTCCAAGAACACCATCCCCACAGTTAAACATGGTGGTGGCAACATCAAGTTGTAGTAATTTTTTCAGCAGCAAGTACAGGGAAAATGGTCCAAGTTGAGGGAAAGATGGAAGGTGCAAATACAGGGATATTCTTGAGCAAAACCTGTTTCAGTCTGTCAGTGATTTGAGACTGATACGGAGGTTCGCCTTTCAACAAGACAATGACCCAAAGCATACTGCTAAAGAAATACTAGAGTCCTTTAAGGGGAAACATGTAAATGTTTTGAAGTGGCCTAGTCAAAGCCCAGACCTTAATCCTACTGAGAATCTGTGGTCAGACTTGAAGATTGCTGTTCACCAGAACAAACTAACTTGAAGGAACTGAAGCAGTTTTGTGGAATAGGCAAAAATCCCAATGGCAAGATGTGGAAAGCTCATAGAGACTTATCCAAAGTGACTTGCAGTTGTAATGCCACAAAAGGAGGTTCTACAAAGTACTGACTTTGGAGGGGTGAATAGTTATGCACACTGAAGTTTTCAGTTATTTTTTTCTATTTTTTGTTTGCTTCACAATAAAAAGAAAACGAAATGTTCACAGTTGGAGGAGTGTTCTTTATTTGAACTGATGCAAACCATCAAAGAAAACAGTGAATTTCTAGGTTGAGAGGTAGTAAAACACAAAAAATGTCAAGGGGGTAAATACTTTTGCAAGCTACTGTACCCGCTTGTTCTACTCAGTGCCAGCTCAGAGCTCCTGCTAGTGAGTCAGCTGCTCCATTTCAAAGTGTCAGCTCTTCCAGGCTGCTCTGTTGAATGAGGGTGACTTCAGACATCATGCTGATTGACATCTGGTGCTCTGCAGTTAGGTATTAGGAAGTCACCTGTCAATCAGCATGATGTAGGCAGTCACACCCCATCAACAGATTAGAGTGGAAGAGAAGCTCTGTTGATGTGATGTCAGTAGAAGACACTGAATCGCCAACAAGAGCGATCTGTGACAGCTCTGTGCTGACAGAAATCGGCGCAGATTGCAACAAGCAAGTAGTTAGCAACTAATGCCTGTTGGTTCTTAGACCCATAGTAAAAAAAATACTAATGGATAACCCCATTAACAACACATAAATGTTTCACATTTCTTAGGTTGGCCTTGGTCTCCAACAGTCAAATTTTCTAAGGAACTAGATAAGTGGTGTATCATGATAGGGCATGTTAGGTTAGGCTATGGGTTGAACTAGAAGGACTTAAAGTCTTCCTTCAACCTAAATAACTAACGTATATACTCGAGTATAAGCCGACTCCCCTAATTTTGCCACAAAAAACTGGGAAAACTTAATGACTCGAGTATAAGCCTAGGGTGGGAAATGCAGCAGCTACCGGTAAATGTCAAAAGTAAAAATAGATACCAATAAAAGTAAAATTAATTGAGACATCAGTAGGTTAAGTGTTTTTGAATATCCATATTGTATCAGGAGCCCCATAAAATGTTCCATAAAGTTTATGAAGGCCCCATAAGATGCTCCATATTAACCCCTTAAGCCCCAAGGGTGGTTTGCACGTTAATGAGCGGGCCAATTTTTACAATTCTGACCACTGTCCCTTTATGAGGTTATAACTCTGGAACGCTTCAACGGATCTTGGCGATTCTGACAATGTTTTCTCTTGACATATTGTACTTTATGATAGTGGTAAAATTTCTTCGATATAACTTGCGTTTATTTGTGAAAAAAATGGAAATTTGGCGAAAATTTTGAAAATTTTGCATTTTTCCAAATTTTAATTTTTATGCCCTTAAATCACAGAGATATGTCACACAAAATAATTAATAAGTTACATTTCCCACATGTCTACTTTACATCAGCACAATTTTGGAACCAAAATTTTTTTTTGTTAGGGAATTTTTTTTTGTTAGGGAGTTATAAGGGTTAAAAGTTGACCAGCAATTTCTCATTTTTACAACACCAATATTTTTAGGGACCACATCACATTTGAAGTCATTTTGAGGGGTCTATATTATACAAAATAACCAAGTGTGACACCATTCTAAAAACTGCACCCCTCATGGTGCTCAAAACCACATTCAAGAAGTTTATTAACCCTTCAGGTGTTTTACAGGAAATTTTGGAATGTTTAAAAAAAAATGAACATTTAACTTTTTTTCACAAAAAATTTCCTTCAACTCCAATTTGTTTTATTTTACCAAGGGTAACAGGAGAAAATGGACCCCAAATATTAGTTGTTGTACAATCTGTCCTGAGTACGCTGATACCCCATATGTGGGGGTAAACCACTGTTTGGGTGCATGGCAGAGCTCGGAAGGGAAGGAGCGCCGTTTGACTTTTCAATGCAAAATTGACTGGAATTGAGATGGGACGCCATGTTGCATTTGGAGAGCCCCTGATGTGCCTAAACATTGAAACCCCCCACAAGTGATACCATTTTGGAAAGTAGACCCCCTAAGAAAATTATCTAGATGTGTGGTGAGCACTTTGACCAACCAAATGCTTCACAGAAGTTTATAATGCAGAGCCGTCAAAATAAAAAATCATATTTTTTCACAAATATGATCTTTTCGCCCCCAATTTTTTATTATCCCAAGGGTAAGAGAAGAAATTGGACCACAAAAGTTGTTGTGCCATTTGTCCTGAGTACTCCGATACCCCATATGTGGGGGTAAACCACTGTTTGGGCGCATGGCAGAGCTCGGAAGGGAAGGAGCGCCATTTGACTTTTCAATGCAAAATTGACTGGAATTGAGATGGGACACCATTTCATGTTTGGAGAGCCCCTGATGTGCCTAAACATTGAAACCCCCTACAAGTGACACCATTTTGGAAAGTAGACCCCCTAAGGAACTTATTTAGATGTGTTTTGACAGCTTTGAACTCCCAAGTGTTTCACTACAGTTTATAACGCAGAGCCGTGAAAATAAAAAATCATTTTTTTCCACAAAAATTATTTTTTAGCCCCTTGTTTTGTATTTTTCCAAGGGTAACCGTAACTGTAGCCCTAACCCTAGCCCCAACCCTAACCCTAGCCCCACCCCTAACACCAACCCTAACCACAACCCTAGCCTCAACCCTAGCCCCAACCCTAGCCCTAACCCTAGCCCTAACCCTAGCCCTAACCCTAGCACATGACATTTTTTGATCGCTTTTTATTCCGATTTTTGTGAGGCAGAATGACCAAAAACCAGCTATTAATGAATTTCTTTTTTTTGGGGGGGGGGCGTTTATACCGTTCCACGTTTGGTAAAATGGATAAAGCAGTTTTATACTTCAGGTCAGTACGATTACAGCAATACCTCATTTACATAATTTTTTTATGTTATGGCGCTTTTATATGATAAAAACTTTTATAGAAAAAATCATTATTTTTGCATCGCTTTATTCTGAGGACTATAACTTTTTTATTTTTTTGCTGATGACGCTGAGTCATGGCTCCTTTTTTGCGGGACAAGATGACGTTTTCAGTGGTACCATGATTATTTATATAAGTCTTTTTGATCGCATGTTATTCCACTTTTTGTTGGGCAGTATGATAACAAAGCGTTGTTTTTTGCCTCGTTTTATTTTGCTTTTTTTTTACGGTGTTCACTGAAGGGGTTAACTAGTGGGACAGTTTTATAGGTCGGGTCGTTATGGACGCAGCGATACTAAATATGTGTACTTTTACTGTTTTTTTATTATTTAGATAAAGAAATGTATTTATGGGAACAATATTTTTTTTTTCTTTATTTAGGATTTTTTTTTTTTACACATTTAAACATTTTATTTTTTACTTTTTACTTTGTCCCAGGGTGGACATCACTGTATAGTGACAGATCGCTGATCTGACACTTTGCAGAGCACTGTGTCAGATCAGCGATCTGACGTGCCCTGCTCCTGGCTTACCACCTTGGTAAGCCACCTCCCTGCAGAATCCGGAAGTAGCCCCGCGGCCATTTTGGATCTGGGGCTTGCAGGAAGGAGACGCTAGGTACAAGGTGAGCACATCGCCTTGTACCGATCATCTCAGGGAAGCCCGCAGGGAACCCCCTCCCTGCGTGATGCTTCCCTGTACCGCCGGAACACTGCGATCACGTTTGATCGCAGTGTGCCGGGGGTTAATGTGCCGGATGTCAGCTGCGATAGTCAGCTGACACCCGGCCGCGTTAATAAAGGCCCCATGAGATGCTCCATAAAGATATTTACCCGATATAGTGCTGCACAAACGTTATGGCCCCATAAGATACTCCATACAGACATTTGCCCCATACCATGCTGCACAGACATTATGGCCCCATTCAGACACTTGCCCCATATAGTGCTGCACAAACATTATGGCCCCATACAGACACTTGCCCCATATAGTGCTGCACAAACATTATGGCCCCATAAGATCCTCCATACAGACACTTGCCCCATTTGCTGTTGCTGTGATAAAATAAATCACATACTCACCTCTCCATCGCTCAGGCCCCCGGCACTTTCAATATTCACCTCGTTCTCCTCCATCTTCAGTTTCTTCTGCACTGACATTCACTAACCACGTCACCGCACCCTCTGACTTGAGCGTCACTGCAGAAGACGCTGAAGATGGAGCGGCGCCAGAACGAGGAGCAGGTGAATATCGCGCAGCGCTCCCCGTTATACTCACCTGCTCCTGGCGCCTGCAGTCCCTGGTTCCCGGCGCCACAGCTTCTTCCTGTACTGAGCGGTCACCATTACCGCTCATTATAGTAATGAATATGTGGCTCCACCCCTATAGGAGGTGGAGCCACATATTCATTACTGTAATGAGCGGTACAATGTGACCGCTTAGTACAGGAAGAAGTTGCCGGCGCCAGGGAAGCCAGGGACCTGCAGGGACCGCGCCAGGAGTAGGTGAGTATAATTAGACAGCCCCCGCTCCCCGTCCCCTGCCGACCCCTGGGTATGACTCGAGTATAAGCCGAGAGGGGGACTTTCAGCCCCAAAAAATGGGCTGAAAGTCTTGGCTTATACTCGAGTATATACGGTATGTTACTTTGTTACTATTTTATTGGCACATCTTCCACAAATAACTTGGTGCCAGTGTGGCTACAGCTATTCCTGGACACCGGGTCACTTGCTTTGCACAGAAATGCCCTTCTTACTCATCTGCTATGTATCTTTAAGCTATGGCGGTAATTCTCATATAGCGCTCAAGGACTCTGATGTTTTTAGTTGGGCACACAACTCTACAGTGAGACTCGCTGTAGAAAGTCCCTAATTGTAGGCATCTTCGAACATACTTAGCAGTAACTATAAGGCTGCCTCAACTTCTTCTTGGGCTGCCTTAGCTTCCTTAACCCCTTACCATCCAATGACGGATATATCCGACATTGGACACCTCCCCCTGTTTGGTGCGGGCACCTTTTCCAGCACATGACAGCTGATTAGCTGTCATGTGCCCCTAACATCCGCGGGTGGAATCGCGATCCACCCATGGATGTTAACACGTTAAATGCCGCTGTAAAACTCTGACAGTGGCATTTAACATGCACGTGCAGGAAACGCGTCTTTAACCTGGCCATCGGTGCCCTTGTCACATGACCGCGGGTCTCCGATGGGTTGGCATGACAAAACGGGGTCTGCAGGAGACCCCTGTGGTTGTCATAGCTGGAAAGCTGTGAGTGTCGCCCAGAGGTTGGCCCTCACAGCAAGTGAGCATTTCTGCTACATAGAGCAGAGCTGCAACCCTGCTCTATGTAGAACAAGCGATCAGATGATCGCAGCTTTTAGCCTTCCATGGAGACTATTGAATCAAGTAAAAAGTGAAAAAAAGTTTTAAAAATATTAAAAAAATATAAAAGTTCAAATCATCCCTCATTCGCCCCATTCAAAATAAAACAATAAAAAAAAATCAAACAAACACATATTTGGTATCGCTGCATTCAGAATCCCCTGATCTATCAATATATAAAAAGAATAAATCCAGACGGTAAACAGCATAGCGAGAAAAAAATCAAAATGCCAGAATTACGTTTTTTTTGTCTCTGCAACATTGTAATAAAATGCAGTAATAGGCGATCAAAAGATCTTATACACATTGAAATGGTATCAATAAAAACATCAGATCGGCACGCAAAAAATAAGCCCTTACCCGGCCCCAAATCTCGAAACATGGAGACGCTACGGTTCTTGGAAAATGGTGGCTTTTTTTTTTTTTTTTTTTTACACACTTTGGATTTTTTTCACCACTTAAATAAGAATCTAGACATGTTTGGTATCTACGAACTCATAATGACCTGGAGAATCATAATGGCAGGTCAGTTTTATCATTTAATGATCATGGTAGAAAAAAATCCCAAAACCCATTGTGGAATTGCACTTTGCACCAATGGTGTTGTTCAAAAGTACAACTCGTCCTGCAAAAAAAACACACCCTCACATGTCCATATGATGGAAAAATAGAAAAATTCTGGCTGTGGGAAGAAGGGTAGCAAAAAATGGAAACGCAAAGACGGAAATCCCCCTGGTCCTTAAGGTGTTAATATCACTATTTCCTCTCTTGCTCAACACCACTCTTGGTTCTTCCAGCTCTTCCAGAATGTCATGATCTCTTCTGCCAGTTACATACAGTCATCATGGCTAAAAGTTTTGAGAATAACATAAAAAAAATGTAAAATTAATGTAGCTATATAATCAATTAATATAAGAAGAATAAAGCAGCAAACTCTGTGAAAACCAAAATTTGTGTCAGTCTCAGAACATTTGGCAATGACAGTATTCAGAGATATCTCATGTTTGGGTTTCCCAACCTATCTTGGTGTTACTGGGTGGCAAAGGTGCTTTTGTCCCAAGTGTAACTATTACCTCTGCAACCACTATAACTGCACTTCTGAAATATGCTGGTTTTCACCATATTGGCCTTTGAAGTAATTGTTGCATAGTTTGGTCGCAGAAGAAACTTGTGAGAGTAGATTATATCAGGTAATTAAACTTTTATCTACACAGAACATGAGGTACATGCATCAGCTTCTTAATACAGCATAACAGGAAGTCTGAAGGACCTTTTTACCAGAGAGAAAGTGAAACCAAAGTACAACAAGTATATGCATTACATTAAACTAAGCATATAACAGTAACAACATTGCCATCTACTGTCAGATAAGTGTAAACTCCTCCTGCACACAAATAAGCCTGTATCTGTTACATATCTGCCAACAGTAATAACACCTAAGTTCCTGGATTTCAAGACTTTTTATGACCCATCTCAAAGAAATGTCATCACAGTGCTTTAATAAATATGTTCCTTGATCCCCAGACTGCATTTTTCATTGTTGAATGAGTTGATGGAACTGATGACAACGTAAAGCATAGAACACTGCGTGTAATGAGAAGCCCAGCACTGTACTGCAGATTCTTACACATTTTTGCAGAGGTAAGCTTTCTACAATGGATTCACTCAGCCACAAATTATTTTTACCAAAATGTATATTTAGCTGGAAATATTCTCGGAGATAAAATGCTAATGAATTTATCTTGCAGATAGAGATGAGCAAGTCAAACAATGAGCCGGAGATTATTTATAATTAAAGGTGATTCCTTTTATTAAAATCAGAATTAACAGAGACTTAAATTTTATTGGCTGTGTAATTATTCAGCAAAATGAAAAGTGCACCATAGAAGCGCACAGTGTCTTCTGCATAAGTATGGAGATCTCTTTGGATGATATGTATGGAGATGTAGCACTGATTTTCTATGTAGTAAGGAAGATTATATCTGATATATCATGTTATCATGAAAATCACATTTGCTTAATGAAATGTTCCTCATAGTAACAAAGCTCATTAACAAATCTGCCTTACACAAGTCCTGCAATGACATGGGCAAACATAGACATCATGGGGCTCTAAATTAAAAATGGGACAGAAGGACTTGGTTCTTGTTTGCCACCATCTCCTTTTCAGTATCCTGGGGATCCCGTAGAGGAAGGTGGAGGTTCTCACTGCTCATTGAAATACGGTAAGGTCAACCAAGCTGAATTAAGCACGTTCTCTCTTGAGGACCCAAAGAAGCAAGTTGGACTTCTATGGTGATACATTAAAACGGTATAATCAATGGACATTAAAAATGTGCACAAATGTGCATACTTGCCCCAAGGGATGGGTTGTCCTGAAAGTACAACAATAAAAGAAACATGGGGAGATGCCTAAGATATCAATTAAAATTTGTGATATTCACCTTATCGATACCCTGCTGCCCCACTGACACTTTCCTGGTCCCTTGTTTGTCTCTGTTCACATGGCTCCAATGATATCATGACATATGACCGCTGCATCTGATCACTGATCGCAGCAGTGTCAACAGTGATGTCAGTGGTTGGCTGCAGTTATCACATGATGACACTCATTCTCTAAGGAGCCTTGTGAACAGAGACTAGCAGGGATCTAGAAGTACTGTCAGTACAGGAGCAATTAAAATCATTAAGGTCAGTATTACTCCTATTTTTATTCTGCACCATTGCACACACTCTCCTGATTGCACATGTTTAGTACAGCGGCAGCCACCTTCATAACGCTGTTAACTTGCAGATTAACTACACATCTGCAGGTTAATATTCAACCGAAACTACTCATTGCAGATAATGCAACTAAATCTCAATACTGCCATTGTTGCCACGTTTGTTACAGCTTGTGAATCTATGTGTAGAAACGTTCAGCCCCTGTATATACAGCCCCATTCTGCAGTGCATCACTCCTCTTAGATACCAGCATAAACATGTACTAATGCTGCTTTCTGGTATGAGCATGTGGGAAGCTCCAAACCTTCTCATGACTATGTCCTTCACAGGAGGAGCTCCGTTCTAGACATGACTGTGAGGAGCAGGAAGGATCGCTGGCTGCTACAACTCAGATGATTACTGCTGCAGCCGCCTGACACACAAAGCACCTCCAGCAATTAAAAATGACAGCTGATTACGGTTGATTGAGATGCTCTGTTTGTCAGGTGGCTACAGCAGCAGTCTTTTGTTGCAAACCAAGCGGGCTCCACACCACACTCTCTCCCCTCTCTCCTAACTGTGCCTGGGGTATTTCTTCTGACTGAATCAAGCATTTGTGCAATCTCTTATATTAAAGGAGTTGACCCATCATGATATATCGATGACCTATCCATTACCTATCCCCAATTATTTGCTCCAACAGCCACCGGAGGTGTACACTTTAAGCAGAGCTAGAAAGCGCAGCTCCATTCAATGTGTAGAAGCCTCTGCTGAGTACTGCAGAACAGTTCTCTCCAAATGTCCTGTTCTGCAGTACCATACTTTTAATAGGAGCTGTTCTGCAGCACGCTATTCTTTTTCACACCAGCTGTTCTGCAGTACTCAACAACGACTGCTACACTTTGAATGGAGCTGTATTCTGCAGAACCGTTCAAAGTATTTACATTCATTGATCACAGGAGCATGGAACAGGTTATTGGGAGGATTCCCAAGTGTTGGTCACACACCAATCGCATTTTAATTACCTACACCACAGACAGGTTGTGAGTGACGACACGGCATTTAATCATAATTATCCAGATGTCTATTTTCAAAAAAACAGAGATACCATAGTTTATTTTATTTTTATTTTAAATCATTCTTTGCCTTTACAATAAGAATTTTTCCACTGTGTAAAATTGCTTTAAAAGGGTATTTTCAATCACTGCAGGTCAGGCAACTAGTACATCCCAAGAACCAGGGCTCTAAACATTGGTTGATCATGCACACTGTTGCTCTACTCATTCTTAATGGACCCGCTAGAGACAGGCAAGCGCTGCACTTGGCTGGTCCCCAGCACTCCCATAAAGATGAATGGAGCCGCAATGTGCATAACCGATCGCCTCTCCATTCACATGTGACTCTTCAGGGCCCCAATTCTCAGGATCACCGTGGGTCCCAGTGGTTCGAGCCTCAGTGATCAAGAAGTTATCCTCTATCCTGGGATGTGAATACCTCTTTAATTAGCAACGTAGCACTTCTCAGCATTCTTTACTTTCAATTCACAAAGAACATCTTTTCATTTTTTATCTGCCTTCAAGACATTCTATCCATATGTCTAGTAATTATGGTCTGCAGCTTTTGTGTTCCAGAAGGACCATCATGAAGGACAAGTCTGGCAGTTGCTGCATGCAATGGATGCTTTCAGGTTTTATGTTATATAAAGTGATTGTAAAAACAGTTGAATGGATATGCAGACAATTTATTTTGACCTAAAAGGGTCATTACTTTTATGAAGTTCAAAGGTCTGGGGTACAGCAAATATACACAAAATATTGATGTCACACACATGGCTATTCAGTCTGCTGCACTTATTTCCTGCAAAGAAAATACATTTAACAGCATGTTCAGCAGGGGATTATGTGTTCCTGGGGTAAGGCCAACTGATCCCAGGGAATTGCAGGTTGAAAACTAACTAAACAAACTCCCAGGCTCTTTTAATTACCGTAGGTCGGTTAGCCATCAATCCTTTGCTTTTTTTTTCTTTTCTTTTTTTTAATGATTTTTGTAATCATTTTTTTGTATTTTTCTTCATCAACCCTTTTCTTATCCTGTCTCTGCAATCTTGCAGTACTGAACTGCAACAAGCAGTGCACGAAGCTGCTTCTCTGTCCCTGCGAAAAAGCAAAGCAATGTCAACCGAATGCATACTAATCCTATGCTAATCGTCTGGAGCAAAATAGGCTGAATTCATGAAGAGATGCACTAACCTTTATGATTTTGGAGCATCTTTTGAGGATACAATGCACTGGAATTAGTAATCTACTCCCTTTAGCTAGATTGGATTTCTGTTATAATTTGCACCACCTTCTGGCAAGTCCCACAGTTTGTTTTTGTTTTTTTAAAGTGGCAGGGCTGAAAGTTTTTTGAAAAAGCAATGATCCTGGCTAGTTAACCCTCTCAATGCTGCAGTTAATCTAGGGATCAAGACATTATTAAGAAGGAGTGGTCTGCAGTAGGGATGAGCGAACGTGCTCAGTGTTATTCGGTTATCACTCGAGTATCACAGTCCTCAGATTTGCTTGTTACTCGACGAGCAATGGGCGGTGCTGGATGTAAAACTTCAACCCCCACCCCACATCATTAGCGCCTGTTACCCAGCCAATAAGCACAAAGCCAAAGCACTGCCCCCTGACGAAGCCGACGCGAAACGCGCGTTGGGGCTCCGGTGGTGACCCCTGTGTATCTGCGTAATGGGTAAGAGCTATTGAACAGGGTTGGGCACCATTTATGCCGAAATGTGATCGCCACCCCATTGTGGGATTTATGTGGATTGAGCGACAGTAACCCAGTCCATGTAGTAGTTTTTTTATCTGGAAATGCACTATTAGCACTTTAGGATGGAAAATAAGCAGAGTCTCACAGGGGCTGTCATCGTATAGATTGTTTCAGTGTTTTCCTTAGGTTCCCTTGCTGTTCAGATTATGTGTGTAATGATTAATTGTTACTAAGTAATGTATTTGACTTTTCTATGAATAAAAATATACATTTATACTTTTTAAAATGGACCTTATACTCCGTGTGTTTCTCTCTGGTCTATTTAATGTGTTGGTGGAGTGTCCTTAATAGTATTATGTGATCTCTTGATTTGTTACAAACACATGACTACAAGCATGTGTGAGAGATCAAGGATTTTTTTGTCCATTGTGGGATGTTTTTATTATATTACCCAGCCAATAAGCATGCGGGGATTGCCTGTGAGTCACTGTGAGTCACTGTAATGCTGTAGCCATATTGGTTGTGGCATTACTGGGATTGGCTGGCCATCTGATATCATCATGGATTATAAAAGGACCGGCGCCACCCAGCTCGGCACAGTGATGCCATTTCTCTTATTGGAAGGAGAAAGTGCTTGTCTAGGTCTGTGTGCACAGTATTACAACTGTAGTGTTGATACTGGTGCTGAAGCTGAGCCATAATACTAACAGCTCTTCTAAGGGCTAATCGTTTGCTTTGCTGTTTGTATAACATGCAATCTGCATTTAGCCTAGAGAGTTAGGGTACCGTCACACAGTGCCATTTTCATCGCTACGACGGCACGATCCGTGACGTCGCAGCGTCGTATGATTATCGCTCCAGCGTCGTAGATTGCGGTCACACTTTGCAATCACGGCGCTGGAGCGATGCCGAAGTCCCCGGGTAACCAGGGTAAACATCGGGTTACTAAGCGCAGGGCCGCGCTTAGTAACCCGATGTTTACCCTGGTTACCAGCGTAAACGTAAAAAAAACAAACAGTACATACTTACATTCCGGTGTCTGTCCCCCGGCGTTCTGCTTCTCTGCACTGTGTAAGCACCATAGCCGGAAAGCAGAGCGGTGACGTCACCGCTGTGCTCGCTTTCCGGCCGGCAGGCGCTCACAGTGCAGAGAAGCTGAGACGCCGGAGGACAGACACCGGAATGTGAGTATGTACTGTTTGTTTTTTTTACGTTTACGCTGGTAACCAGGGTAAACATCAGGTTACTAAGCACGGCCCTGCGCTTAGTTACCCGATGTTTACCCTGGTTACAAGCGAACACATCGCTGGATCGGTGTCACACACAACGATCCAGCGATGTCAGCGGGTGATCAAGCGACGAAAGAAAGTTCCAAATGATCTGCTACGACGTACGATTCTCAGCAGGGTCCCTGATCGCTGCTGCGTGTCAGACACTGCGATATCGTATGGATATCGCTAGAACGTCACGAATCGTACCGTCGTAGCGATGAAAATGGCACTGTGACGGTACCCTAAGAGAGAGTCACAAGAGAAAGAAGATAGACAGAATCCAGTCTGTAGACAGAGATTAGGCCTGCAGCCTTTTTTGCGAGGGCTGAAAAAATTGAATATGCAATATTACATTACGGTGTAGTAAACTTCCAAAAACCCCTTTGATTGCTGCAGGTTTAAAGAGACCTAGCAATTACAAAATGCGTAACGGATGGGGAAATGGAAGTGCTGATGATGTGCATGCAGATGCTGAGGATGTGGGAAAGGTGCGACTACATCTGTTGCTGGACCACAAGAAACACGTCCATAGACGATACATAGGTTCCTGTCCCACTTTGCATGGAGGCCCGGTACACCACTTCTGAAGCCAGAGCAGTGTGAACAGATGGTCGGTTGGATAGCAGATAATGCTTCCAACAGGCTTTCCAGCACCACCCAGTCTTCCACATGATCCAGTCTCAACAGCCTAAAGTCTGGATCACTTAATCCTCACCCTGATCCTCCTTCTTCCCACCATATTGATTCCATGCTAGGACACTCTGAGAAGCTCCTTACAACATATTTTCTTGATTGTGGCCTCTCAACCTGTGTGCTCCAAGAGGGACAGGAGGACATGCTGTTTAGTGAGCAGCCAATTTAGAGCAGCCATGTCTACAAGAACATGACAGTGGGGAACAACAAATTTAGGATAAGTAGGAAGATGATAATGAGACACAGTCGTCTCTAAGCCTTGTTGTTAAGTCACAAAGTCAGGCGGACTAGGGTTCCAAGGTTGAAGATGAGGTGGTGGATGACAAAGTCACAACCAAACCTGAGAAGCTGGCATGCAAATCAAACCAGCAATGCTGAGGGGGAGAGATCTGCACCACTTAAACAGACAGGTAGAGGCAGTGGGGTGACCTGAGGGTCAAGGTGGGAGTACTGACATTTGTGCATTTCTGCGTCAAAGAGTAAAGTGTTCCCCAGTTTGGCACTTTTTTAAAGAGTTTTGAGCTCACACATGACCCATGCTTGGCATATGTTCTCAACTTGATAGTTCAACAGTTTCTGAAAACATACCCAGATTTGCCAGAGCTTCTGGTCAAGGTACGCTGCATCAGTATCCATTTCCGCAAGTCTGCTACAGCTGTCACTGCTCTGGCAGTGCTGCAGCAGCATATGCAAGTGCCAGCTCACCAAAGACTGGTGTGCGACGTCTCCACTCACTGGAACTCCACACTGCACATGCTGGCAAGGCTTTGTGCACAGAAGAGGCCAGTGGTTGAGTACTTGAATTAAGTACCTAAATTCAGAAATTGATGGTGATTCTGATGCTGCATTCATGGAAAAATGTTTTCTTCCTGAATACTACAAATTACAACGTGTTCTCACATTCCCTAATAGCTCATTCTGGTTTTAGGTTGATTCCCAAATGAACGAGGTGGGTGTCCAGGCAAAGTATCATGTGGAGGTGGCTCGTATGCTTCCTAATACTGACATCACAGATGTCCATGCATGTCCGCGTGATGCACGTTACACAAGTCTGGAATCGTAGACTTATGACTTCAATATCGTCATAAGAAGCGTTCGCTCGAGTTTGCAAAAAAACAGTAAAAGACTGGAAATGGGTGATTTGGATTGATTAGATGAATGTGAAAACTAGGCTCTGATGAGTGCAAATGAGTCTGGAAAAAAACTAGGGAAAAAGGGGCTAATGGATCGAGAAATTGAAACAACTGTCAAGTTCAGTGGAGGAAACCTGATGATATGGGGATTTTTTTGCAGCTAAAGGTGTTGGATACTTGACCAGAATCAATAGTATGAATAAACCTAAACAGAGTAACTGAATACTGTGCATCCATTAAAGATGTGCAATGCCTATAAACATGATACACAGTCAATATTTTAAAAAAAGTAGTACAATATTTTATTGGTTACATGATTAAAAAATCAACATTGAAAAAAATAAAAAAGGACAAGGGAAAAGTCCTCAAGAAATGCAATTACAGGGGCTAGATAAAGCAAAGATAATCAAGTTGCATAAAATGTGAAGAAATATAATATGTTTGTAAAGACCATTAAATGTATGCAAAATTATACCATTATATGGTTTATATAAAGTAAAGTGACCTGTGCAGCGTTAATGACTCCCAGTGGAGTCTTCGTTGTCCCTGTTGAAGCCATAGACGAAACGGGCGTTGGGCAGGTGCAATCATAGTGGGTTAGTACTATTTTGTCACTATTACTTACCATCTGTCTGCATTTTATTATCTTTGGTCATCCTATCTTGCTATACCATTAGTATATTTGTTTGTCACATGAGGTATTCCCGTGCCACATGTGGTTATGGCTGCTCAACTATCTATACAGTCATAACTTATGCAGTTCTGTCTTTACTCACATCCTAGATTACTAGGTCTCTTAGAACAAGTTGGTCCATCTACTACCATCTCCTTTATATCCCACTAGTAGTCATTAGCTCTGCACATGTCACTTTACTTTATATAAACCAAATACATGGTATCACTTTGTATAAATGTAAAGGTCTTTACCAACACATCATATTTCTGTAATTGCATTTCATGAGGAATTTTCCCTTTTCCTTTTCATTTCTATTTGTTTCTATGTTGATTTTTTAATCATGTAACCAATAAAAGATTGTACTACTTTTTTGACATATTGGCTGTGTATCATGTTTATAGACATTGCAGAATCAAGAGTAGTCTCAACACTGAGCTATATGTGAGTATCCTACAAGACGAGTTACTTCGTACACTTGGATATGAAAAGGACGACATAGTGTTCCAGCAGGACAACAACCCAAAGCATACTTCGAGATTGGCGAAGAAATGGTTCAATAACAATGCAGTAGAGGTGCTGAAATGGCCTCCATAGTCCCCAGACCACAACCCAATCGAACACTTGTGTTGAAGAAAAAGTTGTATACATACCCAAGTGAGTCGAGCAGTATGAACCAACTTTGGGAACATGTAGAAGAGACCTGGCATCAGATTTCAGTTAATACATCCTTCAATCTGATGGAGAGAATGATTCAGGCAGTGTTGAAAGATAAAGATGAATTTGTAAAATACTATCAAAGTAATAAAAATTAAAATTTAGATTTTTAGGAGCAAAACAGCAACAATGCAGTGACATTTCAAGAATCTGCATAACTAATCATATGCTAAATAGTTGCAAGTCAAATTTATGCATAAGATATCCAAGATGATTGTCTATAAACTGATGTCAGTCTCAAGTTCAAAGCAGAAGTGGATGGTGAGGCATGGAGCCTGAAAGTGAAAAGTTCAAAACATTACTCTTTTACTTGTCAGTGTATATTGATAAGTTACACTATTTCTCACCACTTAAGAACACACAAAGCCAAGTTCGATTTCATGTTATTTTTGGGCATTCCCAAAACATATTTTTCATTTTTTAGCACCCTAAGTGTTTATGTCGAGCAATAATATTACTATTCACACCTTGTTATTATGATCCTTTTTACCGTTTATGTTTTTAAATGCTTTGTCCATTTATATCTACCTATCTTGACTGTATATTTATCATGGTTTGTCCTGATAAAGAAGTTATATACTTCGAAAAACGTTGACAAATAAAACCACCTAAAATTGAATTGGCATCCTTCATTTTCTTTACGTGGTAGCGCAGAATAGCCCATATGCTTCAGGGCAAAAAATTAAAGTGGAAAGTCACAATTGTATTTTCATAAGTCTAATCCCATTAGTCCATAAACCATAATACACATAAATATGAGTATAGATATATAGTATATTGCAATATAAAATATTTGATTCAGGACAAAACGAAAGTGTAAGTGCAAAAGCCAAAATGCTGATTTCATACATAGTATAGGTCTAATCTCCTGGGTACACAATATAGACAAGGAGACCGGTGAAGATGAATCAAAATCATTGATTCAGACCTGTGCTTATGTTAGATGGTGACCTCCCACTACCCTAAGGAAGCAACTTGTGAAATGCACATTCGGATGCATGGTAGGGGTGTGGCCTTTGTGGTCAGGTGGCAAAATTGGAAGCCTTTTCTTATGAAAAAAAAAACATCTAAGCCTGGCTATATTTTGCCAAACCTTACATTCAGACGGCTTTTAAATGTGTTATGGTGTTACGAAACACAGGTTGAACTTTTTGGTCATAGCTGCAAAAAGTATGTTTGGTGCAAAGTCAACACTTTCCATCACCAAAAGAACACCATACCTACAATGAAGCAAGGTGGATACAGCATTATGGTTTACAGTTGTATCTTTGCAGCTGTATTTGGGGGTTTTAGTCAAGGTGGAGGTAATTATGGACAGTTTAGAATATCAATCACTTTTGCATCAAAACCTTCAGGCATCTACAAAAAAGCTGAAAATAAAGACGAATTTCATCTGTCATTACGACAGCGACCCTAAGCATACCTCCAACTCAACAAAAGAATGGCTTATCCAAAAGAAGTTTTCGAATGGCTCAGTCAGAGTTCAAACCTGAGTAAAATTGAAAACCTGTTGGGCGGCATGAAGAAAGCTGTACATAGGAGATGACTTTGCAATCTGACAGATTTGTAATGCTATTGCATAGAAGAATGGGTAAAGATTGCCAATTCTAGATGTGACATGCTGATAGACTCTTAGCCAAAAATACTGAATATTGTCATAAATTCAAAGGGTAATTCAACAAAATGTTAGTTTAAGGAAGTGTATATTTATGCAAAGACATTATTTTACCTCTTTATTTTTATTTTTCCAGCCAAAAAAGTCAGCTTTTTTAATTAAATTGAACAGATTATGGGTGACATTAAAGGTGGAAAAAGTTCTGAAATGATTATTCTAGGTATGATTTTAATGCATGACAAAAAAATGGCAGTTTAACAGTGTGAGTAGACTTCTTACATTCACTGTACAATGTACTGTTGCTGTGAAGCGTTTCCTGCTTAAGGTACACAAAATGAACTGTTCCACTGCTTTGTGAGAGGCACTGGTTCTTCATTTTAAATTTCAAAACAGAAAACCTGTTTCTGCACCAAAAAAAAGTGATAATTGTTGGACGGCCATTATTTTTAGAATTTGCAAACAGTAAATCTTTTGCTGATCCTAAAATAATAGGGACAATTTTGCATGGCTTGTTGAGAAGACAGTCACTTTCTCAGTTCGGCCTAGTGGCTTTTTTTTCAATACACAAATGTCACTTCCTCTTTGTTTAGATATAAAGTGGATTCTATACATATTGGGAGATTGTACTATGAATAAGAACTTAATTGTTTGAAACACAAGGTCATCAAGAATATTTTTTGCAATATTTTTCAAGGATGTTTTTAATCTTTAATTTTAACATGGAATAATAAACGATTTTGATTTTAATCATTACCTGTGGACATGATGCTGGATACACCCAACACTTGCATCTTCACCTGCTGCTGACAAAGCTGCCATCCCTGCACCGCCCTAGGACAATGTTCACGAACTGCATTTCAATTAGGTGAGCTGGATTTCTACTTTGTTTCTGCAGTCTGCAACCTACCTGAGTGAGTGGTGGTGCAGAGAGCCAAATGCTCTCTACTCTTCTACAGTGATCAACGTTATCACTCTCATGTAGGTGCTGATACTGTTGAAATTGTTGCGCGCCGATGCTGCCTATTGACCACTGAAGACCCCAGCAAGTAGAAAATGAAGAGGCTGAGAAGCGGTGAGCTTCAGAAGAACAAACACGACACCACCCCTTTAAGTAATATTTTTCATCCACTGCTCAGATTTTCAGATTCTCATTTAATAATTTAAAATGTAAAATTATTAATAAGCCTCTCTCAGATTTCTGCAATTGCAAAAGCAATTACTTTTCTGATTTGTGATTAATCCGGGGGAGGATTACGCAGAATTGCTCCGAGAATTCTGTTTGCATTTATTCAAAATCAATTAGCCAGAATCCTTGTCTTATTGGAATTTCTGTTCTGGCTTTGAGTCTTGTTGTCTGTTGTGAATGTATTAAACTAAAAATAAGTTACGAGCATAAATCCTACAAGGCATGCGTAGAAAGTGGGTTACATAGGATCGATTATATTAAATATAAAAAAATGAAACTTAGCAGATAACTTTACAAATGCAGATGTCCATAACTAAGTTATACTGGACTGCAGACATTGATTTTTGCCTTCTAATGTGTTTGATCTTCCATATTTTACATGGTGCACTAGTATGCATGCAATCATCACTACAATTTACAATGGATGTCCTGACAACAAGAAGAAGGAGGTTTATGCTGCCAGGTGAAGTGTGACGCTGTGACTGAGATGGGTGAACCCGTGGATGTTCTGGTCTGGTGGGTTTGGCCAGACATCTAAAACAAGTTCAGTTTGGGTACCAGAACTGGTAGCTGTCAGCTTTATCATGGCTGGTTATCAAGAATAAAGGAGGCCCATGCCATTTTATTTAGGGGAGTGTAACTGTGCTTTTTTATTTTAAATAAAGAAGTCTGTGTGTTTCTTTCAAATAAAGGATTTTATTCTGGCTGTGTCTTTTCTACAATCTAACTATGGGGTTGGTAATGGATAGACATCTTATGGAAGGCTCTGCATTACTAATCTGTGGGTTTGATGTCAGCGACCATGAAACAGCTGACATCAACCCCACAAATATTACTCTACTTTCCACCGCATCAGGGCAAGTGGGAAGAGCAGGGTAAAGCACCAGAATTGGCGCATCTAATAGATGCATCTTTTCGAAAGAGAATTTTCCTAACTATATCCTGTTTTCACAAATTCCATCTTATTGGTAAGTACTGTAAACTTTGGTGAGTACTGTTGTACACAGCATGAATGAGTCAAACTGCAAGGCTTTGTTATTAATGAGCTCTTATATGGGGGCAATACCAGTGTCTAGCAAGTAGATAGTTATGTATTTTTTTGTGCAATTTTAGTGCTTCCTTGTACAGTATAATGTATCCCCAATGACACATGTATTAAACGATCTCAAATAAAGTCACACAGACAAATATATTCCCCCCAAAGGGAGGACACTGTATATAATAATGTACCACACTGTATATAATATACAGGAGGTATGTAATAAGGTACAACAGAGAAAAGCTTGAGTGAGAAACACATCTGAGCGGCCAAACCAGGGTTGGCACAGACCCACTATATAAGATTTATCCGTGTGCAACTACACTTTCCAGTATAACCTCCAGAATGATAAAAATGGAAAAACTGACCAGCACATCCCAACTAGTGTGAACAGGTGCGACCTACCAAAAGGATCCTAAGAAGAAACAAAGCTGCACTCTGGATTGTTTAGAATAGTAAATCTAGAAAATTGGAACTGCATTACTGCCATAGAAAAACAGTAAGTGCTACATTATGTACATATCGAAATTTTGAAAAATTGGAGCTGCATTACTGGCATAGAAAATAGGTAAGTGCTATATTATGTATGCAGCGCCCCAGAGTCCTGGTCGTTGCAGTATTGCCGCTCTGCCGCTAAGGGGAGTGATGGTACGTCTGATGGCACTAAAGGAGTTCACCTGACCAGGTATCACAGTCACACATTACACTTCACACTCTGGCCACCAGGGGGAGCAAAAGGTTCTATGTATTAGGCCACTCCTCACACTCTGGTAAAACTGGGGGTTGGATAGGAAGTTAGGGAGAAAGCTGACTGGGTTTTGCCCAGGCAACATCCAGTGAGAGAGGGTGTTGCGGGGAAAGATTCAGGGGGGTCCCTGTCAGGGGTGGGATCCTGACAGAGGCCTAGCAAGAGACAGATCGTTACGGAGCCGCGCCTGCACTTCATTGCGGCGGTATCCTAAGAAAAGACAAGAAGCGAAGTATATTGTGGAGAAGTGAGAAACGAGATCACAGAAACAAAGGAGATAATACCGGGAGGAGTCGTGCCCTAAGATCGTGGCAACATCCTTCTGAGGCGCGTAGCCGGTGGCCGGAACAGCGAGGGAGTACTGGCTCTACGCTTTACTTCAATCACGGCAGGGCAGTTGACTTTAGGTTGGCTGTCTCACCTTTTCACCTAAGCAGACAACGGAGGTAAGTTGTGGGAGAGGGGCGTCTCTAGGGTCCCTATAAAATAGCTCCAGGCCTACCCCCGTCATACGGGTGCGTCCTATTCAAACAGGGGGACGGAGAGAGAGAACATCAGAAACAGATACAAGAGTTGTGAGGACTATCCCGTGGTGCTCAGCAGGGAGGTACTACAACACACAGGCGCAAGTAGGAAGGCTACTGATTTCCACCTGCAAAGGGAACTCTGGATGTGCCTTCGGAGCGGCCGGTCTCAGCAAGCCCTGTTAGCAGTGCTCTGGATTGTGGATGCCGAAGTCTACAGTAAAAGGTAAAGAGACTGCAACCTTGTGTCCTCGTTATTTACCGTGACCTAAACCACCGCCACCTACACCTTTAATTGGACGCCCCTTAGCAGGGCCACGGACCGGGTCGGGCCACCGTGACATCCCTAGAACCGAGACAGAGTGACCCGGTACCGAGTACCCCATTGCCCTGAGTCTGGGGGCGCTCCAAACTTGGCGTCACGAAAAGGATCTACTTAAGCCTGAGGAATCAGGTCATGTATGCCTTGGAACTGTGACTGAATTGTGCTTGAATCGTGATTTATTGCAAAGACTGTGTATTGCTATTTGCCACCAAAAATTCCCGCCAAAACCGCCGCCATTACAGCGCAACAAGGAGCGCAGGAGAAGAAGAAGGGCGTGGATTTGTGGGCGTGGACAAACTGAAGAGCGCGAAGAACAATGGCCGCCCAGTCTAAGCATTGCTGTATCCTGAGGACGTGTCCGTCAGCAGCTGAGGTCCGCCTTCTCATTCTCTATGGAGGGTGGAGACCATGGAGACGGGGCCACCCACGAAAGAGAGCACGGGAAGAAGATCCAGAGGAGGGGACAAACATGGCGACTTCCAGGCAGCCACGTGGGGACATTCCGGCCCGACATGGGGCTTCATCACCAGAGACGGACCCGGATCCGCCGTTGCCGAGGGGACTGACCTTCGCAGAGCTGCCCATGGGGAGGCCCAGCAGCCAGTCGCCAGATGACTGGGTGGCCGCGGCCGAAGCCCGGCAGCTGGCGTTCTGTCGAGAGCCTCACCCTCATGTGGGTTCTCGGCTTGGCCATCCTGCGGAGATCCACCTGTCCCCCGTGTCCCCCTCTTCACCCGCTCTGGCCGTGGAGGACCCAAGGACCCCACCGCCGGGTCGTGAGCCGCGGGAACAGGATCTGAAGATCCTGCCTGGATGGAGCACCGGTGGCGCCTGGTGGCTGCGTGGAGAAAAGAGACCCGACCCACGGTCACGATTGACCTGAAGGATGACGTGGATGACCCTCCGCCGAAGTGGGGAGTCGTAGTGGCCTTCAATCCCCAGGAAGGGAAAGGATTGGTGCAGGAGATTGGACTACCCGTGAGAGTCCACGTCGACAGAGGCGAGGTGGAACCCTGCTACGGACAGGATGACGCTGATCGTGATCTGCGCCCTGGAGATGTCATGGCCTATGATCGGTATCAGAAGGGGGCTGGTTGGTGGGCTCAGAACATTCAGCGGTGTGTCGCTCTCCTCGCGACTCCGGAAGCCCAGGGGACCGGGCCTGCAGCAGAGGCGGCCGCTGTTGCTGATCAAGCTGTGCAGACCCCTGCGCGGAACCCGGACTCCACCCTTTCCCGGCCAGGGAGGATGGTGTGCAGGGTAAGACCTTTGCTAGAGCAAGAATAAACCTCAAGGCCCCAAAAAACTGTAAATAGTTAACTGTTTGTTTTCCTGCTGTTTTGCTGCTTTAAACCCGACCAGGGTTAGTTCTTAAAGGGATCCCTTCTTTTACCCGGGATCCCTATTGTTTTATGTTTTTGCACAAGTTTTCCACATTGTTCTAAAAGACTGCCGAATCATGGACGGTGAATGATTCACAAACTGTTGCTGTATATAGTTTGCACCTTCTTAAAGGTGCCCCCTACTGGTTTTACAAAAAGAAGAGCTTTTTGAAGAGACTGTTCCTGAGTACAGCGCAGAAGTTCTTGCTTTTAAACGGACTTGCAAATGGAGAATTTGCACTACCTCAGAAGAGACTTGGTACCCTCTTAAAGGGAATGTCTAATTGTTGCACTTAGTTTAAACTATAATGTTGCCTTAAGAGAGTTGAACAGTGTTAATGTGTTGCATAGAAATAATATGTAGTTAGATAGATAGTAATGAGAATTGTTTAATGATGAATCTTAGGAATTGAGGACGAAGGAAGTTGAAAGCTGAGTTTCAATAAAGTGAACCCATAGGGGTTAGTGAGTCCTCCGGAGAGCCATAGAGAGATGGTTTATAGATTTTGCACTTGGAAGAAAGAGAAAGAAAAGTTAATTAATACTGTAAAGTTTTATAATATGCCTTTAGTGGGTCCAGTATACGCCCTTAAAGGAGAAGTTAAATTATTGTTCCAGAAAAGTTTGCACTTAGTAGATAGTAGATAGTATGCCCGGCTGGGTAATGATAGTTATTTATAGCTAGTTATTTAATAAGTGTTATTTAAAATCTTCAACACAATGTAAATATGTTCCTGTTTGTAACGTTCAAGTGTCCTCACCTCCCATAAAGGGAAGCACTGTTATATTTAATTGTTTACAGCATTTCAAAATTTTGTATGTCTTTTGCTAACATGTATTGTTGTTCTTCTTTTCCCAGTCTGGGAGTACTGGATTTAACGGGGGGAGTGCAGCGTCCCAGAGTCCTGGTCATTGCAGTATTGTCGCTCCGCCGCTAAGGGGAGTGATGGTACGTCTGATGGCACTAAAGGAGTTCACCTGAGCAGGTATCACAGTCACACATTACACTTCACACTCTGGCCACCAGGGGGAGCAAAAGGTTCTATGTATTAGGCCACTCCTCACACTCTGGTAAAACTGGGGGTTGGATAGGAAGTTAGGGAGAAAGCTGACTAGGTTTTGCCCAGGCAACATCCAGTGAGAGAGGGTGTTGTGGGGAAAGATTCAGGGGGGTCCCTGTCAGGGGTGGGATCCTGACAGAGGCCTAGCAAGAGACAGATCGTTACGGAGCCGCGCCTGCACTTCATTGCGGCGGTATCTTAAGAAAGGACAAGAAGCGAAGTATATTGTGGAGAAGTGAGAAACTGAGAAACGAGATCACAGCAATAAAGGAGATAATACCAGGAGGAGTCGTGCCCTAAGATCGTGGCAACATCCTTCTGAGGCGCGTAGCCGGTGGCCGGAACACCGAGGGAGTACTGGCTCTACGCATTACTTCAATCACGGCAGAGCAGTTGACTTTAGGTTGGCTGTCTCACCTTTTCACCTAAGCAGACAACGGAGGCAAGTTGTGGGAGAGGGGCGTCTCTAGGGTCCCTATAAAATAGCTCCAGGCCTACCCCCGTCATACGGGTGCGTCCTATTCAAACTGGGGGACGGAGAGAGAGAACATCAGAAACAGATACAAGAGTTGTGAGGACTATCCCGTGGTGCTCAGCAGGGAGGTACTACAACACACAGGTGCAAGTAGGAAGGCTACTGATTTCCACCTGCAAAGGGAACTCTGGATGTGCCTTCGGAGCGGCCGGTCTCAGCAAGCCCTGTTAGCAGTGCTCTGGATTGTGGATGCCGAAGTCTACAGTAAAAGGTAAAGAGACTGCAACCTTGTGTCCTCGTTATTTACCGCGACCTAAACCACCACCACCTACACCTTTAATTGGACGCCCCTTAGCAGGGCCACGGACCGGGTCGGGCCACCGTGACATCCCTAGAACCGAGACAGAGGGACCTGGTACCGAATACCCCATTGCCCTGTGTCTGGGGGCACTCCATGTACATATATCGAAATTTTGGAAAATTGGATCTGCAATATTGCTATAGGAAAATTAACAGTATAAAGAAGGTACTTTACAAGCCTTTATAAGCTGTTTGCCCAACATTGGGCCACGAGACACAAATACTGCTACAGGTGTTCCATTGTCCTCACACCACTGCTGTCAAAGGGAAAGGCTATAATGGTGCAAAGTAAGATGGCAAAGGAGGCTATTACTGAGGCCTATTTTCTTCCACAGTAAATCCTGCTTTTGTCTTGAATGCAATGATAGTCTGAGTATGGTCTGGAGACAACGTGGGCAACGGCATGAAGAGATCTTCATGAGAGAATGTCACATGGTTCCTACTCCTGGGATTATGGTGTGGGGTGATGCAATGTATGGTAGCCAGACCCCTCTAGTCTTCATTCCAGCTATATTAACAGCTTAGCTATGCTAACTTACATTGGTTTGGTTGTAGAACCAGTGGTACAGCTAAATCTCTAAAAAGAGAAACACTAGGCTGATTTTGCTACTGTGATGAATCCTGCGTTGTCTAAATATGTTATCATGGCCTGCAGCATCCCCTGATTTGTCTCCCAACACGCATATCTTGGATGTCGTTTTTCGGCAATTGCAAAGGGAACTGCCAGCAGTGGATCTTGATAATTTACACTCCCAAGTGCATTCAGCATGTCAGAACATTCCTCATATAACGATTAATAATGTCATTGATGTCATGTCATCGTTAAAGTGGGTATAGTTACTATTTTGATCCAACAGATTTTTTTTTTAGAAATTAGCACTCAGTGGATATTGCAGCGTGAAAATTGTTAAAATGCCATTGTAGTGTCTGGTACATAGATTGTCAAGTACTGTAGGCTCTCCTCACTACATCAATGCCATACATAGAAAAAACACAAACATTGAGCTTGGATTAAGTTGATATACATGCAGCACAGAAACGCATGTTCACTGTGGCCATAAAGCATACGAAACCTACAAGAAGCAAAATAAACATAAACCCTGCTGTAACTATATAAGTAAAATGCAAAAGTGCATTTAAATAACACAAGGTTCTTAGTAATACTGTTTTTTTAATCAAAAATAGCATAAAAGCCATCCCACCGTCGACAAGGTGACCCTGATCAGGATGGTCCTACGCTGTCTAATATTAAAAACCTTACCATGTGTCAGAGTTGACCTCAGTGTGAATAAGGGCAGACAAAGGACTTGGTCTCGACCTGTGGACACCAGTCTGGGGAAGCTTTGAAATGTAATTTACTGCTCAAGAGAGGCAGGCCACACCCTGGTTCTGTATCAGTGCCATACATGTGGATGCTAACTGTGGCTTGGGCACACTGCACGACTCAGAATATTGGGGCGAGTCATTTGCTTTTGGGAGCATGGATTTTGCAAGATTTTGAAATCTATATTGCTTTTCCTGAAACTTTGTGCTACCAGTAATGTGGAAATCCCCCATATTTTCAAAGACAAAGATACTACTGTTGGTAGCGGTGCTGTTCCAACACCTGTCTCAATCTTTTGCTCCAGAAAAATGTTTTCCATGGGTCTACTAGTCCATTAGGGAGCTCTCTGACCAACAATGGAGGCTCTAAAAATTAAAATCCAGCTTTCCAGTCGTAATACTTGGTGACAGCAAGCTCATGTACTGATTTTCAACCACTAAAACATGCATAGAAGATCAATCTAATATTTAATTTTCCATGTGTGGAAATAAGTATTTGCTTGTAGAGCACACATTTACGGTCAGTAGATTCCCACAATTTATTTGCTTATTATTATATTAGCCAATATGCCCTAATATTAAATTAGCCACTGTACCTCTCCTTCTTAGTATGAAATTAAATTAGCCTCTGCCCCTCTTTTAATATTCATTTAGCCACTGAGGTCCCTCCCCATAATATTATTTAGCTAATGTGTACCCTTAATATTAAATTAGCCACTGTGTCCTCCCTCAAAAATAGAATTATCCATCGGACCTTCTCGTGCTGCTTTGTCTTCTAACAGCCTTGGTCTCTCTCTACTGGCTGGGGACCTGCTGAATGGATCTGGTGGCACAAGGACATCATTGAACCGCCTGTGTCATATAAAAGAAGCCCAAGTGGAATAACTGGAGGGACAAAAAGCACAATAAGGTCTTATCCGGTAAATCATACGGTATTTAGAGAGCAATGTGCAATCGCCTGGCAGGGATGTGACAGTCACACCTCCTTTAAAAAGCACACAAAGGTTACTACAGAATCACCAAAAGGATGAGATGCAGATGATGAGGAATGTGGTGGTTGAAAAGCCGCACTGCCAAATGTCCAAAACACGATCAGAGACTAAATGAAGTACGAATGCGGCTTATTTCGTCAACGTGTTTCAAGGTGTTCAAACCGCTTGATCAGGACAAAACCACCAAAAAAAGAAGTTTGAGCACCTAGAAATGCATTTTAGAAATGCAGTGCAGATTTTCAACCACCACATTCCTCCTCACTAGCATGTAAAAGAAGCTGACGGCTGAGTGGGGAGGCAGGCACATTGGCAAGGACATTTGTAGGTCACCCCACTGACATGGTCAACTGCATCTAAGTAAAGAAATGTATAAAGGGTGTTGCAAAAAGCTAATGTAACACTAATGTGTGTAATTTAATAATTGGGGCGGTACAAAAAACTGGAAGCAGGTTACATCCCCCTGGGGGCTGCTGCTGAATACCAATGATGGCCGGACGCAGGCAGACCAATAAGTAGTGTCAGTGACGGACATTAATTATGATATTACTGTGTAATTGTGCCCCCCAAGGTGGTGTGAGGTAGTGCCATAGGGAGTTGCCTATCTGAGCCTAGCCTTAGTCCTGGCCCCAGGCAATCCTATTCTGTATAATGCAATATGTTCCCTGAACTTGTTCCAGGTACATAGCATGTAATCATTCCTCGATATTCCAGCCTGATGTAAAACACAATATATATATGTATGCATAGGCATAGGATTTGTACTTCTAGCATACACTACTTCAACTTTTATGTCTCAACAATTACTAATGTTTCCACTTGAATCCACAATCCATCATATTTGCTCCAGAATTCCTTCCTTGATATATTCCCGCTGGCATTATGATACATGGTTATCTTTCTCCCACCTCAAGCCCTGCCATTAACGAGCATATGTTCTAAACAGCCTCATAAATATATATTGAATTTTTTATTTTCTGACACCCAGCACTTATTTTCTCCTGCTGTTGGGGGTCTATTCTAGGGGGTCATGTGCCAACATTTGTTAGAAGTATTTTTTTCTTTCTTCTTACAATTAATTAGTTCATAAATCAATGTCCGCTCTCAGTGTAGATTACCCCGGGGATAGAATTCAGTGGATGGGGCCAAGATTTGCTGAGCTGTTCCTACATTTACCTGTGTGAAAAATGAATCATTGGTCTGGCTGTCCCTGTAAGGGCTTCTGGCCTTATCCTTGTTTAACCCAACTGTGCAACATGTGCTCTCTAAACTGACACACATTACGATGAAAGGCCCGTACTGAATTCCTGCATGTTTGTGCGCAGGTTTCCTTACCATACCAGCTGAAAATGGTAAATGGGGCAAACATAGTGGGCTTTCATTTTGGCAAGTTTGGAGAGGTTGTATATAGCATCCAATCCATCGGTGGATTTTACGACAATGGGCAATCCCCCACCTGTAAGACCTCCTGCATCACTTTATGATTGCAGAATACAGATGTCATTGCATTGGAAACTACATTACTATGGGGGAGACGTCAACTATTTCAGTGAATTACTTTTTTGGTAATTAAATAAAAATTGAAGTTTAATGTATGAACATAATGACTTAAATAAATCTACTTTATATGTTGTATCTCTTCATACTGTTCTGCCCTTGCAGAAAGAATTTTATATTTTACTTTTATTACCCAAAAAAATATATATGTAAAATATTATTCATAACAAATATTTGTAATGTCCATATCAAAGAGGCGGAAAATGAAAGCGCTTGTCCAGTGGTTAAAGCTCAGTCGCTAGCACTGTTGTTTTCAGCGCTGGGGTCCTGGCTTCATATCTACCAAGAGAAGCAGGAGTTTATATGTTCTCCCCAAGTTTGCATGGTTTTCCTCCAGGGACTACTGTTTCCTCACACACTCCAAAGACATACTGACAGGGAATTTAGATTGTGAGACCCTATGGGGAGAGTGATGATAGTGATAATGTCTGTAGGGTGCTGTGAAATAATGGCACTGTTCAGTCCACACAGGTCTCTACTTTTTGGGCCTGTTTTGAAATACTGGAAATGTCAAGAATCGCTCACTGGCTACATCAGTGACCCAACACAGTCAGTGATTATCTGAGCATTTCATATTTGGGGAAAAAATGTAATTTAAAATAGTTAATACTTTATTGGATATGCATAAAAGAACTAGAAAAATCAAATAAGTACCGTATTTTCCGGCATATAAGACGACTTTTTAACCCCTGAAAATCATCTCAAAAGTAGGGGGTCGTCTTATACGCCGGGGACGGCGTGTGCAGGGAGCAGTCCTGTATGGTTCCCAGGATCTGGTAGAGAGGAGACTCTCCTTCAGCCCCTGGGATCCATATTCATGTAAAAAAAAGATTACAAATAAAAAATATGGGATATACTTACCCTCTGACGGCCCGCGGCTCTCAGCGGTGCAAGCGGCGGCCTCCATTCCTCAGGATGCATTGAGAATAGGACCTGCGATGATGTCACGGTCATGCGACCACAACGTCATCGAAGGTCCTTTGCTTAATACATCCTTAGGAACGAGGCTGCCGCTTGCACCGCTGAGAGCCGCGGGCTGTCAGAGGGTAAGTATATCCCATATTTTTTATTTGTAATCTTTTTTTTATATGAATATGGATCCCAGGGCCTGAAGGAGAGTGTTAGGAGTCGAGTTCCTGCCGCTGCACAGGGGGAATCTTGAACCATGTCTGCTGCGGTCTACCATTCTGCATTGGAGCCTGCTCAGCGGAGACGTCGGTCCCAGCTTCTCACTGAAACGGATACGGTGCAAAGGGTTACTGCTGCCTCTCCAGGCTTTACTATTGTACCCTGCACTGTTCTGCGGTGAGCAGGCTTTTCTGGGACTAAGTCCTGATTTGCACACACTGAGCATGCCCAGGGCAAGATCTCTCAGTGGAGATCTAGGGTCACATGCTCAGGTACTGCAGCAACTTCCATTGGTCCTTCTTGGAAGGTCCTGTAGGTGCTACAACTATAAAAGGTTCTCATGACCGCACGGCCATGCGCTAGTATCAAATATGTATGAGCTCAGCGCCAGTGTGGTCGTGTGTGTGTGGTCAGGGACCTGGCTGAAATAAACCCCTAGAATGCTGGCAACTCCGGCAAGGAGTTTTGGTGTGTATGCAGTCAGGGACCCGGCTGAAATAAGCCCCTAGAATGCTGGCACCTCCGGCGAGGAGTTTCTCATGACTGAATTCAGGGCTGGCCAATAGCCATTAGAATTCCGGCTCCACCGGAGAGGAGCAGCGTGTTTGGTTGGGACTGCATGACCACTGTCGGCTCTACTCAGTAGCTGTGTTCCCTGTGAGCTAAACAGGGCACAGCGTTCTCTTTACTACGGGCTCTGTGAAGTAACAGAGTTCGTTTATTCTAATTTACTTCACCGCCTTACTTAGCAGCAGGTTCTTTCCTGCACGGTGGATCCCGGGTTGCGAACACACCGATCTCATTAATAAATATATTCGGTGCGTTCCACCAACCCTAACAGTATACTAGCGCCAGGATCTGGCTAAGTAATGGCGGATAAACAGCGATTGCAGGGGTACATCCAGCTGCCGGAGGGCCGGTTGGCGTCTCTTGAGCGTGCAACCTCGGCGGTGGATGTTACCGCAATAGCTGTTCAGGCTGCTAGCGTGGCTGCAGCAGCTTTACCCACTGCCACCTCTGTTCTGACTTTATCTCACCTCCCATTGCCTGTGAAATACTTTGGGGACTGTAAGTCCTGTAGGGGTTTCGTGAGCGAGTGTGGTATACACCTCGAGCTCCTGGCTGCACGTTTTCCCACAGAGCGGGCAAAGGTGGGATTTATAATCTCTCTCCTGTTGGACAGAGCTTTGGAGTGGGCTATGCCGCTGTGGGAGCGCAACGATCATGTGGTGCGGAGTGTTCCTCAGTTTCTGGACACTCTGAAACAGGTCTTTGTGGGACCTCAAGTCACTCATGATACAGCGCTCCAACTGCTGGCTTTGACTCAGGGTTCAACCATGGTCAGCCATTTTGCCGTCCATTTCCGGACATTAGCTTCTGAGGTGGAATGGTCAGATAAAACCCTCAATCCTGTATTTTGGAGGGAGCTGGCTGACCATGTGAAGGACGCTTTGGCCACTAGGGAGATTCCCGCCACACTGGAGGAGCTCATAGCTGTATCAACTCGCATAGACCTTCGTTTTCACGAGTGAAGGTTGGAGCGAGCCCAGTGTAGGCAGAGGTTTCGGCTGGCTCCCACCTTTGCCAGACCTTTGGAATCTCCAGTCCAGGCGTCCGAGTCACATGAGGCCATAGAGGTGACACGAGCGGGATCCAAGTCCCAGTCTGCTCGTGCACTTAAGGTCTGTCATGTTTGCTGGCAGTCAGGACATCTTGCCTCCAAGTGTCCTCAGCGGTTGGGGAAATGTCAGCGTCTAGTGGCAGTTGGAGGAGGTACACTAGACACGGCGACGTTTGCCTCTAAGTTGTCGTTCAAGGGGACAATTACCATAGGCCCATCCACTCTTATGGTAGAGCTATGCGTGGACTCTGGGGCGGAGGGTAATTTTATGTCATCCGCATTCGCCCAGCGTCACGCAATACCCCTGGTGATGCTCGCCAAACCTGTAACCGTTCGAGTGGTAAATGGGTCGACACTACCCTCACAGATTACCCACCAAACCATTCCTTTCACTCTATCTGTGTCTCCATCACATCAGGAGATTATCTCTCTATTAGTGATTCCTGAGGGAATTGATGAGGTCCTGTTGGGGATACCATGGCTACGCTGTCATTCTCCTCATATAGAGTGGTTCTCAGGGAGAATTTTGGGATGGAGTAAATCCTGTGAGGGTAGATGTCAGAGGGAGTGCGTTCAGGTTGCTACAACAGAGGTACCCGCAGATCTTTCCTCTCTCCCCAAACACTATTGGCCCTATGCGGACGTGTTCTCCAAAAGGGCTGTGGAGACCCTTCCGCCTCACCGCCCCTATGACTGTCCTATTGACCTCTTGCCCGGTTCTGAGCCTCTCCGGGGTCGAATCTATCCGTTATCTCTCCCGGAGATGGAGGCAATGTCTCAGTACATCCAAGAGAATCTGGCAAGAGGATTCATTAGGAAGTCAGTGTCACCTGCAGGGGCTGGGTTCTTCTTCGTGCAGAAGAAGAGTGGAGACTTACGTCCATGCATAGACTACAGGGGTCTTAATGCCATCACTGTTAAGAACAAGTACCCATTACCCCTGATATCTGAGCTTTTTGATAGGCTACGGGGAGCAAAGGTATTTACAAAATTAGATCTGCGGGGTGCTTACAACCTGATTCGCATCCGTGAGGGGGACGAATGGAAGACGGCTTTTAACACCAGGGATGGGCACTATGAATATCTGGTGATGCCCTTCGGGCTCTGTAATGCCCCAGCCGTTTTCCAAGACTTAGTGAATGACATCTTCCGGGATATGCTCACCACCTCGGTCGTAGTCTATCTGGATGATATTCTCATCTACTCTCCAGATATTGACTCCCATCAGAGAGATGTTCGCAAAGTCTTCGACCTCTTACGGGCAAACTCCCTCTACGCCAAGTTGGAGAAGTGTGTGTTTGAGCAGGAGTCCTTGCCTTTCCTTGGCTATATCATCTCTGCCCAGGGTTTGGCTATGGATCCTGCCAAGCTACAGGCTGTGATGGACTGGCAGGAACCCCATTCACTTAAAGCAGTGCAGCGCTTTATGGGGTTCATTAATTACTATCGTCAGTTCATCCCACACTTTTCAACTTTGGTAGCTCCCTTGGTTGCCCTCACCAAGAAGGGAGCAAATCCCAAGTTGTGGTCGGAGGATGTCTCCAAGGCTTTCCTCTCGGTTAAGTCACACTTCGCTAGCGCTCCCATTCTACATCGCCTCGATGTAGATAAACCATTTATTATGGAGGTGGATGCCTCATCCGTTGGTGCTGGAGCAGTCCTTTTCCAAAAGGATGCTCAAGGTCGGAAGCATCCTTGCTTCTTCTTCTCCAAGACCTTCACACCGGCGGAGAGGAATTATTCCATCAGGGAGAGGGAGTTGCTAGCCATGAAGTTAGCTTTCTCAGAGTGGAGACACCTCTTGGAGGGAGCTCGCTTTCCCTTCCAGGTTTTCACTGACCACAAGAACTTGGTATATCTACAGACGGCCCAGCGGCTGAATTCTCGCCAGGCTAGATGGTCCCTGTTCTTCTCCCGGTTTCATTTTACTCTTCATTTTCTCTCCGGGGAGAAGAACATTCGTGCCGACGCTCTCTCCCGCTCCGTAGTGTCATCTGACGAGGAGGAGGAGCCTCGGCTTATTGTCCTTTCTGAGAACTGTAGCTCCGGTTTCGCTAGAGTCTGTGCCCCCAGGCAAAACTTTTGTGCCAGCGAATTTGCGACCGGAGGTTCTCGCTTGGACTCACTCGTCCAGAGTGGGTGGGCATTTTGGAACCAAAAGGACATCTGAGCTTTTGGCGAGAACGTACTGGTGGCCGCATATGGCCCGTGATGTCGGGGACTATATTCGGGCGTGCGTTTCCTGCGCCCAGAATCGGTCTCCTTGGCAACGGCCTGCTGGGTTGCTTTACCCCCTACCGGTGGCAGATAGGCCCTGGGAAATGGTCAGGATGGACTTCGTGGTGGGCTTACCCAAGTCTCGTAGCTGCACCATTGTCTGGGTTGTCACCGATCATTTCTCTAAAATGGTGCACTTGGTGCCGCTTCCACGGTTACCTTCTGCACGGGTCTTGGTGGCGTTGTTCAGAAAACATATTTTCCGTTTACATGGAATGCCTGATAAAATTGTTAGCGACCGGGGTCCCCAGTTCGCGTCTCGGTTTTGGAGAGAGCTCTGCCGTTTACTCAGCATAGAGTTGAATCTCTCCTCTGCATACCATCCCGAGACGAATGGGTTGGTAGAGAGGACCAACCAGACTCTGGTGACATACTTGCGGCATTTTGTCTCTGCTAGAAAGGATGACTGGGCATCTTTGCTACCTTGGGCAGAATTTGCCTTGAACAACGCCGTAGCCGATTCCACTGGGCAGACTCCTTTTCTCCTTAATTACGGCCAGCATCCGCGTGTCCCTGTGCCCATGCCCGTGTCTTCCACCGATTCTAGGGTGGCAGACTGGGTGGTGGAGGCACATGACATTTGGGACCGCACACAGGATGCCATCCGGGCCTCCAAGGAGAGAATGAGGGTTTCTGCTGATACACACCGGCGTCCCGCTCCGACCTTTGCTCCTGGTGACTTAGTGTGGCTCTCCGCCCGTAACATCAGGCTGCGAGTTGAGTCCACTAAGTTTGCGCCTCGCTACATTGGCCCGTTCAAGGTTCTGGAACAGGTCAACCCTGTGGTCTAGCGTTTGGCTATTCCTCCACGCCTTGGTATCACCGACACTTTTCACGTTTCCGTCTTAAAGCCCGTTCATATGTCCCGGTTTTCTGAGTCATCTGCAGGGACATCGGGTTCATCCACGGATGAGTTTGAGGTGAATGCTATCGTGGGGTGCAAGGTGGTACGTAGCAAGAAATTTTATCTGGTGGACTGGAAGGGTCACGGTCCAGAAGATAGAACCTGGGAATCTGTGGAGCTCATTCGGGCTCTGCTGCTCATTGCAGCTTTTGAGCGTAGCGAGGCTCAAGGAGGGGGGCCTAGGAGGGGGGGTAATGTTAGGAGTTGAGTTCCCGCCGCTGCACGGGGGAATCTCGAACCATGTCTGCCGTGGTCTACCATTCTGCATCGGCCGCAGTGGAGGCTGCTCAGCGGAGACGTCGGTCCCAGCGTCTCACTGAATCGGATACTTTTCAAAGGGTTACTGCTGCCTCTCCAGGCTTTACTATTGTACCCTGCACTGTTCTGCGGTGAGCAGGCTTTTCTGGGACTAAGTCCTGATTTGCACACACTGAGCATGCCCAGGGCAAGATCTCTCAGTGGAGATCTAGGGTCACATGCTCAGGTACTGCAGCAACTTCCATTGGTCCTTCTTGGAAGGTCCTGTAGGTGCTAGGACTAAGTCCTGCTTTGCACACACTGAGCATGCCCAGGGCAAGATCTCTCAGTGGAGATCTAGGTTCACATGCTCAGGTGCTGCAGCAACTTCCATTGGTCCTTCTTGGAAGGTCCTGTAGGTGCTACAACTATAAAAGGTTCTCATAACCGCACGGCCATGCGCTAGTATCAAATATGTATGAGCTCAGCGCCAGTGTGGTCGTGTGTGTGGTCAGGGACCCGGCTGAAATAAGCCCCTAGAATACTGGCACCTCCGGCGAGGAGTTTTTGTGTGTATGCAGTCAGGGACCCAGCTGAAATAAGCCCCTAGAATGCTGGCACCTCTGGCGAGGAGTTTCTCATGAGTGAATTCAGGGCTGGCTAATAGCCATTAGAATTCCGGCTCCACCGGAGAGGAGCAGCATGTTTGGTTGGGACTGCATGACCACTGTCGGCTCTACTCAGTAGCTGTGTTCCCCGTGAGCTAAACAGGGCACAGCGTTCTCTTTACTACGGGCTCTGTGAAGCAACAGAGTTCGTTTATTCTAATTTACTTCACCGCCTTACTTAGCAGCAGGTTCTTTCCTGCACGGTGGATCCCGGGTTGCCAACGCACCTATCTCATTAATAAATATATTTGGTGCGTTCCGCCAACCCTTTCAGAGAGTCTCCTCTACTCCAGACCCTGGGAACCATCCGCACTGCACACGCCGTATAAGATGACTGGACATAAAAGATGACCCCCGTCTTATACGGCGAGTATATCCCAAACTCCATATTTTATATGGAAGAGTTGGGGGTCGTCTTATATGCCCAGTCATCTTATACACCAGAAAATACTGTATATACATATATATATATATTTGTAGAATGCTAGCAGGTGCGTAGGATACAGTGACACACAGGAGGCAAAGCAAGGGTTGACAGATTCTTTATATCAAACAGTGATAGTGTCGGGGTCGTAACGACAAATACCCTTCCTTCACCAGTCATTCCAAATTAAAGTATGAGCCGAGCATTTGGTACCGGGTAAGAATGACTCAGACAAGGTGCTGATTCAATCTCAATTGAATGCCCGTGCATCTACTCATGTCTGCAACGGTCACAACAACTGACTTTATTCTAAAATACACAATACTATATTGAGTGTTAGGGGAAGGCGTGCATTAGGCGGGGTTTAAACTAGCATCCAGTCTTTCTGATTTGTTCTGACGTCTTCTGGTGGATTCCTCCTTTTCTTCACATTCCTTAAGTTTCGTTTCTGAGGAAATGAATCTTAAGCCTTCGGACACTAAACTAAAACGAAACTGAACACTGGCGGCCATCTTTAAATACAATTACATTTGCATTAGCAGGGGAAAACTTATTGTTTCACAGTATAAAATATATAAAAGTACAAAGGTATATAAGAAAATATATTTTCACCTTGACAATCCCCCCTAAACACTAAGTTTTTCCCTTAAAGAAAGATCCTTTGAGACTGTCCATGTGATGGGAAAAGGGGAGGTGGATTTCTTCATCCAAACACCTCAGAAACTCTCCCCTAGCGAGAGGCCTCCAGGCAGCTGAACCCTTCACTAACCTCACATGGAGTTCTCCCACTGTCCCTAAACTAAATCTCTTAGCATCATCTGAGAATGGGGGGTTTTGTCTACTCTCTTGAGAGGAATGTACTTAGGGATCTCCCCTGGATCAGTACCATCGTACTCTGGTGAGTCTACTTCTTGATTGAGGAAGGTGCCAGTCGGAGTTGCTTTGGCAATAACCTTTTTATACAAGGGAATAACACAACAGAGAATTATCGATCCAATTACAAGGAGGGCAATCAGTACCAGACAGGCTTATTGAAGGAATCCCTCGATCCCACCTAACCAACTGGAGAAGAAAGATGTGTCTACTCCAGCATACATGACACATCGTCTTATTGTCCTAATTCGTTCAACTTCTTTAGAAACCTTCAGGTCTTTCGGATCTACATTTCGCCATTCAGGTCTGGCTGTCTATATTTCGTCTCGTAAGTCTTTGGTCATACTGTCAATGAATGTATTTACCAATACTCTAACATCAAGTTGGTTTATGGGACTGTACCCCATATCTTCCCATTTCAGCTGTAACCGTCCAAAGTATAGCTCTACACTCTCTCCTTTGTCACATCTGTAAAAAGTCTAAATTTGCGTCCTAGCACGTCACCTGTTTTTGTGCTCACTAACTACCTAGGCCTGCCCAGGTGCACTTATACATCTATCATATTGTCATTATTTGTCTGTAAAATGAGAAAGGTTGGTTCTCAGGGTCAGCCAATTGTTTTTGCATAGCTAGCTAGTCAGAGGGCCTCCAGGGATAATACTCCTGTATCTGTCTTACCCTACCTGATGTGGTTGGTTCTCTGGTGGTGGGGGCGACATGACATGCTGGTCTACAGCTCCTTCCCAAAAGGATTACTGTCAGCCTACTTCCAAAGTTAATGTCCCCACTATCCACCAACCACAATCCTGTGTCAGCTTCTTATATCACTACATGTGATCTTGTCTGGACAGGATTCAGTGTAATTCTCTTAGGTCGGGTTGCAGCACGGGTCATACAAGTGTTAGGGCCCAAATCCTCAACTATACCCTGGAAGGCATCACAGCTATAATTGACAAATCTTTGTTCACTGTAATATATATATATTTGATCCATTCAACATTTTTATTAATCTGCACCTGTGGGATTATAGAAGCAAAGCCAGCATAAATCTGGTTCTGGGCTTTAAACTGGTCAGGCACCCCCCTTGGCACTCCAATGGCATCAATATATACTAGTGGATTTTCTTCATAACTCATGTGGAGCTGATCGAGACTTCTCCTCTTTCTGGTAGGTTCATCAGGTATCTTTGGTGTACATATATTGTGTATGTTTAATTAGCAAATCAGTATCTAGAGAACTGTTCCCTTTGCAGAAACCTGTCTTGAAGATCCCTACTGGTGTACCTGTGGTGTCGTGGGAATTATAGCAGGTGTAATTGTCAGCTAATACGGTTACTTCTCCTGGGACCTTTAGTCTGGGTTCCTTATGAATTAGTAGGACATAATCTGGACAATCAGTGGACTTCAGACCTTTCAACAGATTCATGACACAGGCAGTGGTGTCGTCATCAGGGAAAAGCAATGCATGTGTGTATAGATGCGTATTCGCAGCAGCACAAGCAATACATCCTACAGAGATATTCTGGACTCTTACATTGTATCTCACCCATTCTAACCATAGATTTTTCCTTGGGGCTGTTTGTGTTTCTATGGAGAAAACCTCTTGCCAACTGAGACCTGGAATGGGGATCACTTCATTAACTACATTTTGCAAACGCTCACCTGGGCTTGTTTTAGGTGTACTGGTAACAGGGGCTTTGGTTGGTCTGAAACTAATATCCTGGAGCTGTAGAAGAGAAGAGAAATGGAAATTCCCAGCACGTCCATCCAGTATGAATAAAATAGCCAAAATTTATTAGAACATTTTAAAAAACAATTTTAAAAAAAGAGAGAGAAAACCCTCTTTGCCTGACGCGTTTCTGGCGCACCACAGCGCCCTTAGTCATAGGAACTAATACAACATATATCCACATGGTATGAATTACAATAATGATCTATTTTATATATATTGAATTGATAAACAGATTTTGTGGTAATTCAAAACAGATATTTGTGTATTTCTAAGATATTTGGAGAAAAATAAGGTAAAGGTCTGTTATGTGAATTTAGCTGCAGCTTTTTCCAATGAAATTAATTGCTATGTTTGTGATTGGTTCCCTATTATATATAAACCTGTGTATCTATGTTGTATTAGTTCCTATGACTAAGGGCGCTGTGGTGCGCCAGAAACGCGTCAGGCAAAGAGGGTTTTCTCTCTCTTTTTTTAAAATTGTTTTTTAAAATGTTCTAATAAATTTTGGCTATTTTATTCATACTGGATGGACGTGCTGGGAATTTCCATTTCTCTTCTCTTCTACATCAGCTGTTAATCACCAGCAGGTACGGCACCCACCAGTTATATTCATTTGCAACGGCTCCTAGATGTATGTCTCGGCGTGTCAAGCTCCAACCCTTTCCCCTCCCCCCTCCTCCTGTTTCTGAATTGTTTATCCTGGAGCTGTATATGGCCTAAATTCCCATGGTATCCACTACTAAATACATAATTATAATGCCTTCCCAGTACAAATGTCTGTAGGTCAGCAGATTGGGGGCTTTCAAGATTTAGGAGGAGGGGGTGACAACTTTTACCCCATTTACAGCCCCTAAGTGGTTGCAGAAGGGCTGTTAGATGCATTCTTTCACGAAGACTCCTACCCGTCCCATCCTTGGGAACATGGCTTCACTAGATTTATATCCCCAATCATCTCCTGTATTCCAGGCAGCATCTGACCAATAATAACGGTTATTGTTGTCATTTCTGGTAACACACATATAAAACTGGATAATTCCCTCTACCACCCGTTCAGTCTCGGGGCACTTGACTACATCACAGAAATCAAATCGCCAGATATTCACCGGGGCTGTCAGGTTTACCCAGAGAATAGTGGGGCCAGAATTCTTATTTTTGCAATAGGGGCCGAAGAGGTAGGGGCAAGGATGGCCCCCAGTCCCAAGGTCAAAAACAACAGCAACATTTCCCTTCAGTCACTACTGTGACTAAACACTGGTTCGGTCTCTTTTACAGTGCGATACGTGGATCCAGGTGCTCTTTCCTTCAAGTTTTACTGCAGTGGGGGTGACCAAGATCACCGTGTGGGGTCCTTCAAATCTCGTCTGGAGACAATCTCTGCGCACAAACTTTTTCACATACACCAGGTCTCCTGGCACAAAGGGATGGTGTCCAGGAACCTTGTCTGGGTCTGGAAGAGAACTGAAAACAGTTAAATGCACTTTGGCAAGGTGTCCATGTGAGGCCTGCACATAGCTAGTCAAGTCCTGGTACTTGAGCTGCAACTGTTGTGGAAAGAAACATCCAAGATTGGGGCCCCTGCCAAACAGAATCTCATACGGTGACAGTCCTGTCTTCCTGTTTGGGGTATATCTTACTGAAAACAAAGCTAGAGGAAGGCATTCTGTCCATGGTTTACCAGTCTCTGCCATTGCCTTCTGGATTTTAAGCTTAAGAGTTCCATTTAGTCTCTCCACTCTTCCACTACTCTGCGGATGGTATGGAGTATGCAATGCTTGACTTACCCCCAGTGCTGCCATTACCTCTGACATGATCTCTCCAGTAAAATGAGAACCCTGATCGCTTTCAATGACTTCAGGAACTCCATACCTGCATATGATCTCAGCCATCAGTTTCTTCGCCGTTGTCTTAGCCGTAGCTTTGTCAACTGGGTAGGCTTCTGGCCAACCTGAAAATAAATCAATGCAGACCAACACATACTCATACGTCCCTACCCTGGGTAACTGAATTTAATCAATCTGCAGTCTCTGGAATTGGTTAAAGGGCCGGGGAGTGTGTTTGGATGGAGTTTTCACTGTCCTACTCTGATTATGTGTGGCACATATCATGCAGCTCTGTACCTGCCTTTCTGCGCAGGTGGAAAACCCGTGGGCAATCCATTGTTTCTGTAGGGTGTCACACATGGCCGTCTTCGAGTGGTGCACATTCCCGTGCAGAACCTGTGCTATCATTGGGTACAGTACCTGTGGTAGGCAGACCTTTTCACCCCTCCCCCATAGTCCAGTGACGGTGTCAGAGCAAGCCCCTGTCTTTTGCCACCTATTTTTCTCCTCCTTACTTGCCTGTTCTTGTAACCGGGCTAAGATGTCTTTCAACACAAGTGGAGATGGTGGGGTGTCTAGGTGATGTACTCTAGAGGCTACAGGAGTGCTTGCTGCTTTCTTGGCAGCCTGGTCTACCAGTGCGTTACCCTTTGTCCGTCCATCAGTGCCTTTGCTATGTGCCTTTACCTTTATGATGCCTGCTTGGGTGGGAAGCTGTAGTGCATTCATAAGTTGCTGGACTGCCTCAGCATGTTCAATGGGGTGGCCATTTGCTGTCAGGAAAGCCCTGGCTCTCCAGATAGGCCCATAACCGTGTGCAATGCCAAAAGCATACCTGGAATCAGTGTAGATATTTACAGTCTTACCTTCTGCTAGTTTGCTCTGCTTCTTGTGCAGACATATGAGCTGGCATTGACTCTGCCTTGATTACCTCATGTTCTGAGACCACAGCATATCTGGTACAGAAGCGTCCTTGGTCATCTTGGTGACGGGATCCATCTACAAAAAGCTCAAAATCAGCATTAGAATAGGCACACTAGAGACCAGCCGTTTCCTGAGACATCAATTCCGGACAATCATGTGGTTTGGAAACCCAATCTTGTTCCTCTGGATCCATTCTAGAAAGAAAAAGAGTGTCCTTTTTCATGTCACCTTCATGTCACCTACTCCTCCCCCCTTTGGATCCAGGGGAACTAGGAGAAAAGTAGCGGGGTTTAGGACAGTGCACCTTTTTAAAGTCACATTAGCACACTGGAGTCGCAGCTGTCCAGCCATGGACATGTGGCTAGGTTATAACTGGTTAAGGATACTATGTACATCGTGTGGGGTGTGGACCATCAGTGGGTGACTGAAAACAATCTCTGAAGACTTGTGTAGCAACAACTGGACAGACAACACGGCCCGAACACAGAAGGGGCTTCCTCTTGCCACCGTATCCAGGCGGCCACTGTAATAAGCAACAGATCTCTGTTTGTTTCCATAAAGCTGAATTAGCACACCTGTAGCATGTCCTGCATAGGTGAGCTCTGTCTGCAAGGCAGTCTGCAATACTGTACGGCAGTGCTCGGGTGTCTTGTAATCAGTATCTAGGGCCTGCAGTGTGTAACACTATATCACAGGGCAAATTCCCTCTTTGGGTGGACATAGCGTCTCCTGGATGCCAGGGGCCATAAGTGGCAAGGTAGGCCTGACACTCTTGTGCTATGACTGGGCTTCCCTTTTTAGCTATCTGTTGGGCCAAACCACCTCTATATGACAGGGTAAAGTTAGCTGGGTTCACTATGGCTCCTACCTGGTGGGTATTTATATCCCCATACCCCTACTGAGAAAAAAAACCTGGGAGCCCTGAGGTGTGATGTAGCAACGTGAATGACAGGGAAACAAACTTCAGATTCCTGGAAAATCTAGCCTTGTAAGTGTGAAGGTTTCACGGGAAGAGGAGATGTAGGGGCCTTTCCGGGCTGGGGGGGGGGTCTGCCATCTACATCGATTAAAGCAAGCTCTTGGTCTGAAAATTGACATAAGGAAGCTGGGAGGGAGTTAGATTCCTATGCAGGGTTAAAGGCGTATTGGAGTGTGAAGCTGGACTCACGTGTACAAAGGAGGGGGCAGAAGCTGGAGTCTGTTACATAGAGATAAGAAACACTGATCTCGCAGCTGCAGCGGTGGAGGCCAGTGAGCGAGCAAGAATCACTACGGCTAGTGATTTAACCCTTGTCTTTCTTGCTGGGCTAAATTATTTTGGAAACTTTTTACTATTTTCAATACATCATCCGGAGTGGAAATCTCAATATCGGATCTACTACAAAAAGGTATGAATGGACTTTTTGTTACAATGGGAATCCCAGATCTTTAAATACTACCATAAGACGCCCATAGAACTTCTCGGCAATCCAGGATATTGGTGCTTTGGGATTGAGGGGCACAGAGCTTACAGTCGGGAGTAGAGGCTTAATTTCCTGGGGAGGGACCATATTATCCAGCAGGGAGACCCCCCCCCCCGTCCCAAATTTTTAATTGCTTGCGTTACTCAACTCTTTTACCAATCTTTCAATTACACTGGTACAAATTTCCTTATAAAACCAGGCACTATATTTCACTTTCAAATTCCAGATTATAATATTTCTTCATACTTCAAAACAATGTTGTCGCTTTAAACCAGACACAGATCTACCAGAGAAAATACAGAGAACACAGTTACAGTATGTGCTCTCTCCATTCCAAGGACAGCATTCCTCTACACAGAGAAAAGAGACAAGCAATAGCGCAGCTACGCATGTGTCCCCTCCCTACTAGAAACAGCACAGAATTCCTCAGCGTACAAGGGAGAATATTGAGCCCAGCTCTTTGCCCCCCCTCTTTCTCCGGCACGTAGCGCAGATAAAAAAAAAACCAGGAGAACTGACAAAGAAATCTCGCAGCGATCCGCTCCCCCCCTCCCCTACACAGCACTGATAAAAACTCAGTATCTTCCACAAAGTAACAAATTACAGCAGTTTTCAGACTTAATTTCTACAAAACTTTCCTATGATCCTCCGTGATCTGGGCGGAGCCCCAAGGACGGTCCGTACGCACACACACGGCAGGTTTCCACCCAGGTTAGATTCTACACAACACAAACAGAACACACCTACGCTTCTGGAAAGCTATTTCCGCCGCCATTACAGGGCGGTGGCTGGGACTACATTTTCATCATCAGTGGCACGGCGGCCATTTTACAATCTGTAAGATCACAGTTCACAGGCATTTTATAACCAAACACGGGCTCTACATTGTCTGATCCTTCCTCTCCATCAACCTATTTTCATCCTTTGTTCTTTAAGCTTCGCGCAACTCGCAGATAAGCTTCTTGACTGCCTCTTGCCCTCCCGTGACTCAACTATTGCCTTGACTTCCACAGAATCCTCATCTAACTTGTGGGGCACAGACTTCTTTTGCTTTAAGATACGCAGCATGACTCACAGAATACTACGCCCTGCTATAGCTCAGGATCGCTGGCAGCGATATCAACACTGATATTCTACAATACGGAATCTCGTTCAACGTATTAGAAAAAGAAGAGCCTCGCGCTCAACATTATCTGTCCCTAACCTGAACACCAGTGATTAACAGACTATCCTGCCACGATATTCTAAACAGTCGGGAGGCGGTCTCCTAGTGAGAGCCCTCCACAGAAATACAGGTGGTCCCTGCTCGGGACGTCTTAATTACCTAGCTGGTACAATATCACAGAGGCTGCGTCTCCTATCCCTTCTCTAAGCCGCCCCACAATCTACAACTAGCTCAATCTTTCACTCCACTTCACTACTAGACAACAGTCACGGGTAGGGTGGTTGAACGGAGTACAATGACCGGTGGAGGAGGTGTGGTGTACAGAGGACGCACAGAATGCGACGTCTCTCAGTTGCTGGTTCAGAGCGTGGCACAGGATCGCGTTCGGTCTCACCACTTGACCGTTCACCTCCCGGACCCAAGGAGACCACAGACAAACCAATAACGGCTGAGACACTAGCAAGTGTGACATATACAGTGTACATGATCGCCACTTACCGTGTTCAGAGGGTGATCAGTCCTCGAGGTCAGCCACTACGGGTATCATCCACAGACATCCAGGCATGGGTCCAGGGGGTCTCGGATCGCTGGTCACGCCCCCCGTTGGGCTGCCAATTGTCGGGGTCGTAACGACAAATACCCTTCCTTCACCAGTCATTCCAAATTAAAGTATGAGCCGAGCATTTGGTACCGGGTAAGAATGACTCAGACAAGGTGCTGATTCAATCTCAATTGAATGCCCGTGCATCTACTCATGTCTGCAACGGTCACAACAACTGACTTTATTCTAAAATACACAATACTATATTGAGTGTTAGGGGAAGGCGTGCATTAGGCGGGGTTTAAACTAGCATCCAGTATTTCTGATTTGTTCTGACGTCTTCTGGTGGATTCCTCCTTTTCTTCACATTCCTTAAGTTTCGTTTCTGAGGAAATGAATCTTAAGCCTTCGGACACTAAACTAAAACGAAACTGAACACTGGCGGCCATCTTTAAATACAATTACATTTGCATTAGCAGGGGAAAACTTATTGTTTCACAGTATAAAATATATAAAAGTACAAAGGTATATAAGAAAATATATTTTCACCTTGACAATAGTACAAGCAGGGGGGTAAAGGATGTGAACTTGCGGATGGGGAAAGTGAAATGCAGATGATAACAACAGGTTAACTTATCAGTCTCTGTGCAGTGGAGGAAGGTGGCTGGAAGATCCCTCAGCGGCGCCGCATGCTCCGATCCGGTCTCGCAGAAGGGCGAAGCACTGTCTCCTTGCGAAGATGAATCCTCCGCACCCTTCAGCACGTGATCTCCTGATATGGGCATATGGTGGGGTAGAGATGAAGTTCGGCGGCACAGTGGAAGAAGCAGAAAGTTCAGTAGACAAGGCCACAGCAGAAGCACACAGTCCAGCGGTCACAGCCACAGGCATGGGCTGGTCCTTAGCAGGCACCACAAGGAAGGGACTAAACGGTGCCTCCGGGGTGGTGAGCGGAGCCAAGGTACGCACTCTATCCTGGTCACTACCCAGTGCGGATGTCTCTCTGGGCTGAGGGCAGTATGTGTCGACAGTATCGCTAGCCAGGAATACAGGCACAGCTAGCTGGCGTGGGTCCATCGAGAGGGAGTCAACCGTCTTACTACTCACAAGCTCGTTCCCCGCCAAGTGTCCCATCTTCCCGCTCACGCCGCTATTTCTGTCAGACCTGCCCCCACCAGTCAGGTGTTCAGAACAGTGGCAGTCAGGAACCTCTTCCCCCTGGAATATTGGCGACAGTCCCGACAGTTCCGGCCCAGACACCCAAGAGGGATCGCTGACTCAGTACACCTCCCTACATATTCATAAAGTATTCATATATGGAGATGAGAAGAGAATAGATAGGTAAGGATCTGAATGGATGTCTACTATGTTATCCTTGTAGGGCCCTCGATATCTGCCTTTTTATAAGTGTGTGCATGCACTCTGTCTATACAATATGTCTGTATGTATGTGCTCTGTGTATACATGTGTGTGCATGTACACTCACCGGCCACTTTATTAGGAACACCATGCTAGTAACGGGTTGGACCCCCTTTTGCCTTCAGAACTGCCTCAATTCTTCGTGGCATAGATTCAACAAGGTGCTGGAAGCATTCCTCAGAGATTTTGGTCCATATTGACATGATGGCATCACACAGTTGCCGCAGATTTGTCGGCTGCACATCCCAAAGATGCTCCATACAAGGCAGGATGGATCCATGCTTTCATGTTGTTTACGCCAAATTCTGACCCTACCATCCGAATGTTGCAGCAGAAATCGAGACTCATCAGACCAAGCAACGTTTTTCCAATCTTCTACTGTCCAATTTCGATGAGCTTGTACAAATTGTAGCCTCAGTTTCCTGTTCTTAGCTGAAAGGAGTGGTACCCGGTGTGGTCTTCTGCTGCTGTAGCCCATCTGCCTCAAAGTTCGACGCACTGTGCGTTCAGAGATGCTCTTAGGCCTACCTTGGTTGTAACGGGTGGCGATTTGAGTCACTGTTGCCTTTCTATCAGCTCGAACCAGTCTGCCCATTCTCCTCTGACCTCTGGCATCAACAAGGCATTTCCGCCCACAGAACTGCCGCTCACTGGATTTTTTTTCTTTTTCGGACCATTCTCTGTAAACCCTAGAGATGGTTGTGCGTGAAAATCCCAGTAGATCAGCAGTTTCTGAAATACTCAGACCAGCCCTTCTGGCACCAACAACCATGCCATGTTCAAAGGCACTCAAATCACCTTTCTTCCCCATACTGATGCTCGGTTTGAACTGCAGGAGATTGTCTTGACCATGTCTACATGCCTAAATGCACTGAGTTGCCGCCATGTGATTGGCTGATTAGAAATTAAGTGTTAACAAGAAGTTGGACAGGTGTACCTAATAAAGTGGCCAGTGAGTGTATGTGCTCTGTGTGTACCTGCGTGTATGTGCTTGGCAGATGGGAGTTCATAGTTGTAAACATGATAACAATCACCCAATGAACAAGAAAAATTATGCTCATTCTCTGTGTGATTGGATTCTTTATACCGGAATAAAAAACATTGTTCTCAGCAGCACATCTCCCGGTATTACTAGGAGATATGCTGCTGATAACATAATGCTGTACCGGGACAGATTTATCTATTAGTGATCTTTCTATGTCCATCTATCTATGTCAGCATGTGTAAAGAGGCCGGTAAATAAGTGCCGAACGACTTGAATATTGTCGATTGTGCTTGTTTAATGGCATGAACTCAGCTCATGAAAATGCGACCTAAATTTATCTATGTAATGCTGCAATATGTTAGCATTTGAGGCCCCATTCTTAACTTTTGCCCAGGGCCCCACTTTGGCTAAAACCAGCCCTGCATTTCGGTAATCCTAAAACATTAATGGACAATGCAGATGTAGGAAAACCTTCTATATATGAATGTATCCTTATACGAATCCCATGGTCTTTATTTTTGTCTTTAACACTTTTTGCAATTACATAGTGAAAAAGTTGCACGTTTAATACAATGGCGCAAAACTTAAAGATAAATGCCTGATGTATATAAAATCACTCCTGAGGGGGACGAGACCGCATGGGCGACAAATTTTATGACTTTTTGAAAAGTCAAAAATGTTTCATCCAGCCAATACCCACATTGATGATCATTAAAAAAACGAATGAACATATATAAAATAGAGTTTAAAATAGGCATAAATTAAAAGAAGAATTATGGACAGTGTCATGTAAAAGTTTGGGCACCCCTGGTCAAAATTAATGTTATTGTGAACAGTTAAGTAAGTTAAAGATGAAATGATTTTAAAAGGGCTTTAGTTACAGATGACACATTTCCTTTGTATTTTAGGCAAAAAATATATACTGTATGTTGTAATTTTTTACATTTCACAATTTACAACAAGGAAAATGAGTCAATGCAAAAGTTTGGGCCAACTTCATGACTAGCACCTATGAAATATAAAAAGTCCCAATAATTAATAATTATAACCCATAAAGTATATAGATCAACAAAAATATATCAACCCAAAATTATTGGTTGGATATGAGTGAAAACCTCATTTAATGATAAAATATAGCTTTTTATTAAAATGTATTAAGAAAGATTACATAATAAAATGAGGTGCCTCAATCACAAGGGACACAGGACAAGATCAACAAATACCTAAATGCAAATATAAAAATCAGTAACACAGAAATAGGCTAGTATCTCCTAATTAATCAGTAGCTATCATAGATATGCATTTGAGAGAAAAGAGTTAGCCCATATTATATATGTATTTCCCAAGATGTGAATCGCAGGGAAGATCACATGCTCCTGTCCTGTGTCCCTCACCCCGACGCGCATTTCATGTCACTTTCTCAGGGTGCTTTCTTAATATATTTCCGTAAAAAATTATATTTTATCATTAAATGCAGTTTTCACTCTATATATCCAACCAATAATTTTGGTTGAGATATTTTTGTTGATATCTATGGTTAGTACCTTGTAGCTCCCCCTTTTGCAAGTATCACAGCTTGTAAATGCTTTTTATAGCTAGCCAAGAGTCTTTAAATTCTTGTTTGAGGGATTTTCGTCCATTCTTCTTTAGAAAATTCTTCCAGTTCCATGAGATTCCAGGATCGTGGTGTATGCACTGCTATTTTGAGATCTAGCTACAGATTTTCAATGATGTTCAGATCAGGGTACTGTGAGGGTCATTGTCAAACCTTCAGCTTGTGCCTTTTGAGGCAGTCTATTATGGATTTTGATGTCTGTTTAGGATCATTATCCATTTGTAGAAGTCATCCTCTTTTCAATTTCAGATTTTTTACAGATGATATTATGTTTGCTTCAAGAATTTGTTGAAATTTCATTGAATCCATTCATTCTTCTACCCGTGTAATGTTCCCAGTTCCATTGGCTGCAACACAACCCCAAAGCATGATTGATCCACCCCCATGCTTAATGGTTGGCGAGATATTCTGTTCCTGAAATTCAGTGCTCCTTTTTTTCCCACACATAACTTTGATCATTGTGCCCAAAGAGTTCTATTTTAAGTTCATCGGTTCACAGGACTTGTTTCCAAAATGAATCTGGCCCTTTTTTTCTGATGACTCTTCCATGAAGGCCATATTTGTGTAGGTGTCTCTGTACAGTAGAACAATGTACCACAACTCCAGAGTCTGCTAAATCTTTCTGAAGGTCTTTGTTATGAACTATACTTTTGGGCTCCCTCTTGTGGTCACTCGCGGTATGGCTCTTGGATTCTCTTTCCTGAGGTTTGTAGTCACCTGTTCGTTAAGACTCTGGGTGTTTCTATTTAAACTTCCTGGAGTCTTAGTCCATTGCCTGGCATCCATGTAATCAGTCCTTGTCTGGTTGCTCTTGTCTACTGGTCCTGATTTTTGCAACATAAGCTAAGTCTTGCTTTCTTGTTTTTTGTTTATTTGTATTATTCTGTTTTTTGTCCAGCTTGTTCATAATGTGATTCCTGATTTTGCTGGAAGCTCTTAGGGGGCTGATATTCTCCCCCCATACCGTTAGTCGGTACGGGGGTTCTTGGATATTCAGCGTGGATATTTTAGTAGGGTTTTTCGCTGACCACATAAGTCCGCTTTCTATATTTCTGCTATTATTTAGTGGGCCTCTCTTTGCTGAATCTAGTTCATACTTACGTTTGTCCTTTCCTCTTACCTCACCATTATTATTTGTTGGGGGCCTGTATCTACTTTGGGGTATCTTTCTCTGGAGGCAAGTGAGGTCTGTATTTTCTCTGAAAGGGTTAGTTAGATCTCCGGCTGGCGCGAGACGTCTAGAACCAACGTAGGCACGTTCCCCGGCTGCTATTATTTGTGGGCTAGGATCAGGTATGTGGTCAGCTCAGTTACCACCTCCCTAAGAGCTAGTTTTTATGTTTGCAGACTTTGCTGAAGACCCTGAGATCCTCTGCCATTAGGATCACAACAGTATGCCAGGCCACTGAATAGTTAATGCATTGCAGAAGTGGGATTAAAAGAAAAAAGAAGTTCTGAGGGTTTTTTTGTTTTTTTTCTTCCTTCCCCTTTACCTCTGAATGGCTTGAAACTCTGCTGCAGACATGAATGTGCAAACTCTGATTACTAGTGTGGATCAGCTTGCTGCTCGGGTGCAGAGCATTCAGGATTTTGTTATTGGCAGTCCTATGTCAGAGCCTAAGATTCCTATTCCTGAGCTGTTCTCTGGAGATCGATTTAAATTTAGGAATTTTAGGAATAATTGTAAATTGTTTCTATCTTTGAGACCTTGTTCGTCTGGAGACTCAGCTCAGCAAGTTAAAATTGTTATCTCCTTCTTGCGGGGCGACCCTCAGGATTGGGCTTTCTCATTGGCGCCAGGAGATCCGGCATTGGCGAATATTGATGCGTTTTTTCTGGCGCTCGGATTGCTTTATGAGGAGCCCAATCTTGAAATTCAGGCAGAGAAGGCTTTGCTGGCTATTTCTCAGGGCCAGGATGAAGCCGAAGTGTATTGCCAAAAATTTCGGAAATGGTCCATGCTTACTCAGTGGAATGAGTGTGCTCTGGCCGCAAATTTCAGAAATGGCCTTTCTGAAGCTATTAAGAATGTGATGGTGGGCTTTCCCATTCCTACAAGTCTGAATGATTCTATGACGCTGGCCATTCAGATTGATCGGCGTTTGCGGGAGCGCAAATCCGCTAATCCTTTGGCGGTGTTGTCTGAACAGACACCTGACTTAATGCAATGTGATAGAATTCAGACTAGAACTGAACGGCAAAATCATAGACGTCAGAATGGGTTGTGTTTTTACTGTGGTGATTCTACACATGTTATATCAGCATGCTCTAAACGCCTAACAAAGTTTGTTAGTCCTGTCACCGTTGGTAACTTGCAGCCTAAATTTATTTTGTCTGTGACTTTAATTTGCTCATTGTCTTCCTACCCTGTTATGGCGTTTGTGGATTCAGGCGCTGCCCTGAGTCTTATGGACTTGTCGTTTGCCAGGCGCTGTGGTTTTGTCCTGGAGCCTTTAGAGAATCCTATTCCTCTTAGAGGAATTGATGCTACGCCATTGGCGGAGAATAAACCGCAGTATTGGACACAAGTGACCATGTGCATGACTCCTGAACATCGGGAGGTGATTCGTTTTCTTGTTCTGCATAAAATGCATGATTTGGTCGTTTTGGGTCTGCCATGGTTACAGGCTCATAATCCTGTTCTGGATTGGAGGGCTATGTCTGTGTCAAGTTGGGGTTGTCAGGGAATTCATTGCGATTCCCCGTCGGTGTCTATTGCTTCCTCCACTCCTTCAGAAGTTCCTGAGTTTTTGCTTGACTATCAGGATGTGTTCAGTGAGTCCAGGTCCAGTGCTCTTCCTCCTCATAGGGACTGTGACTGCGCTATAGATTTGATTCCTGGTAGCAAGTTTCCTAAGGGACGATTTATTTAATCTGTCGGTACCTGAGCATGCCGCAATGCGTTCTTATATAAAGGAGTCTTTGGAGAAAGGACATATTCGTCCATCCTCTTCCCCTCTTGGTGCGGGATTCTTTTTTGTGGCCAAGAAAGACGGATCTTTGAGACCTTGTATAGACTATCGGCTTCTGAATAAAATCACGGTTAAATTTCAGTACCCTCTGCCACTATTGTCGGACTTGTTTGCTCGGATTAAGGGTGCCTGTTGGTTCACCAAGATAGATCTTCGTGGTGCGTACAACCTTGTGCGCATTAGGCAGGGAGATGAATGGAAAACTGCATTTAATACGCCTGAAGGTCATTTTGAGTACTTGGTGATGCCTTTTGGGCTCTCTAATGCTCCTTCAGTGTTTCAATCCTTTATGCATGACATCTTCCGGAAGTATCTAGATAAATTTGTGATTGTTTATCTGGATGACATTTTAGTTTTTTCTGATGATTGGGATTCTCATGTAAAGCAGGTCAGGATGGTGTTTCAGGTTTTGCGTGATAATGCTTTGTTTGTGAAGGGTTCAAAGTGTCTCTTTGGAGTGCAGAAGGTTTCCTTTTTGGGTTTTATCTTTTCCCCTTCTGCTGTGGAGATGGACCCAGTCAAGGTCCGAGCTATTCATGATTGGACTCAACCCACGTCTGTTAAGAGTCTTCAGAAGTTTTTTGGTTTTGCTAATTTCTACCGTCGTTTTATTGCTAACTTTTCTAGCGTTGTTAAACCTCTGACGGATATGACCAAGAAAGGTTCTGATGTCGCTAATTGGGCTCCTGCGGCCATTGAGGCCTTCCGGGAGCTGAAGCGCCGGTTTACTTCGGCGCCTGTTTTGTGCCAGCCTGATGTCTCACTTCCCTTTCAGGTTGAAGTGGATGCTTCTGAGATTGGTGCAGGAGCTGTTTTGTCGCAGAGAGGCTCTGGTTGCTCTATGATGAAACCATGTGCTTTCTTTTCCAGGAAGTTTTCGCCGGCTGAGCGGAACTATGATGTTGGTAATCGGGAGTTGTTGGCCATGAAGTGGGCATTTGAGGAGTGGCGTCATTGGCTCAAGGGAGCTAAGCATCGTGTGGTGGTCTTGACTGATCACAAGAACCTGATGTATCTCGAGTCTGCTAAACGCCTGAATCCTAGACAGGCTCGTTGGTCATTGTTTTTCTCCCATTTTGACTTTGTGGTCTCATACCTACCTGGTTCGAAAAATGTGAAGGCTGATGCTCTCTCTAGGAGCTTTGTGCCGGATTCTCCTGGAGTCTCAGAGCCGGCTGGTATTCTTAAAGAGGGAGTGATTTTGTCGGCCATTTCTCCTGATTTGCGACGTGTGTTGCAGAGATTTCAGGCTGGTAGACCTGACTCTTGTCCACCTGATAGACTGTTTGTTCCTGATAAATGGACCAGCAGAGTTATTTCCGAGGTTCATTCCTCGGTGTTGGCAGGGCATCCTGGGATTTTTGGTACCAGAGATTTGGTGGCTAGGTCCTTTTGGTGGCCTTCCTTGTCACGGGATGTGCGTGCTTTTGTGCAGTCCTGTGGGACTTGTGCTCGGGCTAAGCCTTGCTGTTCTCGTGCCAGCGGGTTGCTTTTGCCCTTGCCCGTCCCGAAGAGGGCTTGGACACACATTTCCATGGATTTCATTTCTGATCTTCCGGTGTCTCAGGGAATGTCTGTCATCTGGGTGGTGTGTGATCGTTTTTCCAAGATGGTCCATTTGGTGTCCTTGCCTAAGTTGCCTTCCTCTTCCGAACTGGTTCCTTTGTTTTTTCAGAATGTGGTTCATTTGCACGGCATTCCTGAGAATATCGTGTCTGACAGAGGATCCCAGTTTGTGTCCAGATTCTGGCGATCTTTTTGTGCTAAGATGGGCATTGATCTCGTCTGCCTTTCATCCTCAGACTAATGGCCAAACGGAGCGAACTAATCAGACGCTGGAGGCTTATTTGAGATGTTTTGTTTCTGCGGATCAGGATGATTGGGTGACCTTCTTGCCATTGGCTGAGTTTGCCCTCAATAATCGGGCTAGTTCCGCTACTTTGGTTTCGCCATTTTTCTGCAACTCTGGTTTTCATCCTCGTTTCTCCTCGGGTCATGTTGAGCCTTCTGACTGTCCTGGGGTGGATTCTGTGGTTGATAGGTTGCAGCGGACTTGGAATCATGTGGTGGACAACTTGAAGTTGTCACAGGAGAAGGCTCAGCGTTTTGCCAACCGCCGCCGCGGTGTGGGTCCCCGACTTCGTGTTGGGGATTTGGTTTGGTTGTCTTCTCGGTTTGTCCCTCTGAAGGTTTCCTCTCCTAAGTTTAAGCCTCGCTTTATTGGTCCTTATAGAATTTTGGAGGTTCTTAATCCGGTGTCTTTTCGTTTGGATCTTCCTGTGTCGTTTGCCATTCACAATGTGTTCCATAGGTCTTTGTTGCGGCGGTACATTGTGCCTGTGGTTCCTGCTGTTGACCCTCCTGCTCCGGTCTTGGTTGAGGGCGAGTTGGAGTATGTGGTGGAGAAGATCTTAGATTCTCGTCTCTCTAGACGGAAGCTTCAGTATCTGGTCAAATGGAAGGGCTATGGTCAGGAGGATAATTCCTGGTGGTCGCCTCTGATGTTCATGCGGCCGATTTGGTTCGTGCTTTTCACGCTGCCCATCCTGATCGCCCTGGTGGTCGTAGTGAGGGTTCGGTGACCCCTCCTTAAAGGGGGGGTACTGTTATGAACTATACTTTTGGGCTCCCTCTTGTGGTCACTCGCGGTATGGCTCTTGGATTCTCTTTCCTCAGGTTTGTAGTCACCTGTTCGTTAAGACTCTGGGTGTTTCTATTTAAACTTCCTGGAGTCTTAGTCCATTGCCTGGCATCCATGTAATCAGTCCTTGTCTGGTTGCTCTTGTCTACTGGTCCTGATTTTTGCAACATAAGCTAAGTCTTGCTTTCTTGTTTTTTGTTTATTTGTATTATTCTGTTTTTTGTCTAGCTTGTTCATAATGTGATTCCTGATTTTGCTGGAAGCTCTTAGGGGGCTGATATTCTCCCCCCATACCGTTAGTCGGTACGGGGGTTCTTGGTTATTCAGCGTGGATATTTTAGTAGGGTTTTTCGCTGACCACATAAGTCCGCTTTCTATATTTCTGCTATTATTTAGTGGGCCTCTCTTTGCTGAATCTAGTTCATACTTACGTTTGTCCTTTCCTCTTACCTCACCGTTATTATTTGTTGGGGGCCTGTATCTACTTTGGGGTATCTTTCTCTGGAGGCAAGTGAGGTCTGTATTTTCTCTGAAAGGGTTAGTTAGATCTCCGGCTGGTGCGAGACGTCTAGAACCAACGTAGGCACGTTCCCCGGCTGCTATTATTTGTGGGCTAGGATCAGGTATGTGGTCAGCTCAGTTACCACCTCCCTAAGAGCTAGTTTTTATGTTTGCAGACTTTGCTGAAGACCCTGAGATCCTCTGCCATTAGGATCACAACAGTCTTTTTGCAGTCATGCGGGGGTTCTGATTTGCCTCTAGCAATCCTACAAGCAGCTCTCACTGAAATTTTGCTTGATCTTCTACACCTTATCTTGACCTTCACTGTTCCTGTTAACTGCCATTTCTTTATAACATTTCAAACCGAAGGAAAGGACAACTTGAAAACGCTCTGCTATCTTCTCATAGCCTTCTCCTGCTTTGTGGGCCTCTACCATTTTCATTTTCAGAGGGCTAGGCAGCTGTTTAGAAGAACCCATGGCTGCTGTTTTTTGGCACAAAGTTAAAGGAGGCTGTGTTTTTATAAAGCTGGGAAATTTGCATAATCTGGCTAATTCTGCTAATGTCGTTCACCTAAACTTTAGGTGCTAAAGGATGGTGCATGCTCCTCACCAAGTTGATTTGTCTTCTCTGAACAAGTCAGTGTGAGAAGCATATGCTGATTTTCATACATTTTGAACTTTTCCTTATGGGAAGCTGTGTCATGTGATCTCTGATGTGACCCCCTGTCCTGTACATGCACTTCTGAGTAGACAAGTGGTCTGTTTCTGACTATGTACTGCACTTTTCCTGTGTCCTCTTATGTATAAATATGTGACTTCACAAGCTATCCATGTGCGGTATGTTTTATGTGGCATGATAGATAGGAGATGGTAGAGAAACTTATTAAAAAACTGTTGAAAATCCGAGGAAATGCTGATGAAAATCATTGATAAAACTCAATCCGTTCTTCTCATATAAATAAAAAAAAAGGCCATCTAAATCTTGCCTATTAAATCTGCAATCGAATTTTTTTTTCTTTTGATGCAGTTTGTGAACGAGGCTTTCATATATTCTGCAACAAAAATTGGAACATAAGTGGTTAATTATTTTGTTCTTAATTCAGCTGTTCTATTCTCATTGAGACTGATGAAAAGCAGACACAGACTTGGTGAACTCCCAGAAGACAGGATCAATATTGGGATTAAGCACCTGGTCAAATGCAGCCATTGATTTCTGAGTTTTACCGATTGGGAAGGAATTTTGATGCATTTAGGAAAATAAATCTCATCAAGACATTATTAATTAATTACAAGCATTGGCACAGACTCCACATTGCTAACTACAAGAGGAGAGACAAATGCCGGTTAGGGAACTTTTACATATTTTGTGAAAGTGCCACTGTTTGCCTGATCAGCACATTACTTATGCCTCAAATTTACACTGTAAACTTTTTAATGATATTTTTATTGAAAATGTAACCCCTTAACGACCGCCGATATGCCTTTTAACGGCAGCAGTTAAGGGTACTTAAACCACAGCGCTGTTAATTAACGGCGCAGTGGAAAAAGTGAATAACGCCCCCCAGAGTCGGATTTTCTCTGGGATCTCGGTTGCCGAGGGTAGCCGAGACCCCAGAGAGAATGATTCGGGGGGGTTTTACCGACCCCTGGGTTGCGACCGCCGGTAATTAACCGTATAATTTTTCACAGTCAAAGAATGAATACTTGGGGAAATTGAACTATTCTCACAGAAAAAACCCAAGAACTAATATACAAATATTAAAATTTAACCTTTATTTCAAATATTAAAAATGTGCACTTGACAAAACCATCACCAATAAATACAAGCGTACTACAGAAAAGGCCGGAACAGTGCCAAGCCCTACACTCTCTACGTGCCCCCTACCTGCCTGCGGAGGTTGGCACCCTATTGTCCTACGCCGTGGCGCCCCCGCTCCTCGTCGGCTCTCCCTACTATCCCTGTCAGACCCTAACGGGATAGGGGACGAAATGCTCACATATACAATGTATGAAAATAGATAACTTGAAGGGACAAAAACTATATCAGTAAAAATATCTAACTAGGACTAGAATTCTCAACTAGCTTGGTAAGCTGTATCCCTTTACTTTACTCTGTAGTTAATCTTGTCCTAACGCAACAATTCATGGCAGATAGGAATGCCTAATTAGAGATAAGGTTGAACACACATATGATATTGGTCCGTTTGCTCCTATATATATAATAGGGTCTCAAAATGCCATTAACCTTAATAGGGAGGTGTATCTGCTGTGATGTCAGGCATATCCCATAACACAATTCAGCCTTTAAATACCACACTGCAATATTTTAATTTATGATAAGGGCCTAAAGACAGCCATATCTTAAATCATTAATCAATGACATGTTTGTATATTTTTGTTGTTATGACCCTAAATGCAGACCAAAACACTACACCACATTATATCTTATGTTTTTCATACAAAGAATCATATCCCTTTTGACTCAACGCGTTTCTCCCCTTCTAATTCAAAGGGGTTCATCAGGAGTACATGTTTTTTCTGTGAGAATAATTAACCGTATACAGCAAAAAAAAAAAAAAGTAATTTCCCATTTAATTTCTCTGTACTCCGATGTGATCGCACATCAGAGGACAGAGAAATGGGGTCCCAGATAGCCCCCCAATACTCACCCGTCTCCCTCGATGCTCCTTGTGGCTCCCAATGGGCGCCGCCATCTTTTTCCGGGGAAAAAATGGCGGGCGCATGCGCAGTGCGCCCTCCGGCCGGCACCCGGCAGATCTTTGGGATCTTGGCTGCTGGGGGTAGCCGAGACCCCAAAGAACATGATCAGGGTCGGTAATTAGCCATGTACTGGCGAACGCAAAAAAAAAAACGGCGTGTCATTCTCTGTCCTCTGATGTGATCGCACATCAGAGGACAGAGAAATAGGGGGATTCGGGGACCCTATCATGCTTACCGGTGTCCCTGGGTCCTCCTGCGTCCCCTCCTGGCCGCCGGCATCTCCCTCCGGGAAGAAAATGGTGGGTGCATGCGCAGTGCGCCTGCCGTGATGTGCCGGCTGGCAGAGGAAGATTCTTCCTCTTGTTTTATTTTGGTCACTGTGAGATCCTATCACAGTGATCAAAATAAAAAAAATTGTAAATAACCCCCCTTTATCACCCCCTTAGTTAGGAAAAAATGATAAAATAAAAAAAGTATGTATTTCTATTTTCCAATTAGGGTTAGGGCTAGGGTTAGGGTTAGGGTTGGGGCTAAAGTTAGGGTTAGGGTTGGGGCTAAAGTTAGGGTTAGGGCTAGGGTTATGGATTGGACCTAAAGTTAGGTTTAGGGTTGGGGCTAAAGAAAGGGTTAGGGTTGGGGCTAAAGTTAGGGTTAGGGTTCAGGCTAAAGTTAGGGTTAGGGCTAGGGTTAGGGTTGGTGCTAAAGTTATGGTTAGAGTTAGGGTTGGTGCTAAAGTTAGGGTTAGGGTTGGGGCTAAAGATAGGGTTAGAGTTAGGATTAGGGTTAGGGTTGGGATTAGGGTTAGGGGTGTGTTAGGGGTCGAGTTCCCACCTCTGCACAGGGGGAATCTCAGGCCATCTCCGCTGTGGTCTCCCATTCTCCTGCTGCAGTGGAGGCTGCTCAGCGGAGACGTCGGTCTCAGCGTCTCGCTCAATCTGACTCTGTGAGGAGGATTACTGCTGCTCTTCCAGCTTCTGCTATTGTAGTCAGTGCTGGGCAGCGGCGAGCAGACGCTTTTGGGACTAAGACTTGCTTTTCTCCTTCTGAGCATGCCCAGGGTAAGATCTCTCATTGGAGATCGAGGGTCACATGCTTGGATACTGCAGCAAAGCCCATTGGTCCTCCAGGAAGGTCCTGAAGGTGTTCAGGCTTTGCGGCAGCTTCTCATTGGTCCTTCTTGGAAGGTCCTGTTCGGGTTGCAGCTATAAAAGGCTCACATGGCTGCACGGCCATGCGCTAGTGTCTTTCTAAATTATGTGCTTTGCGCCAGTGTGGTCATGTGTGATTGTGTTCAGGGACCTGGCTGAAATAAGCCCCTAGAATGCTGGCACCTCCGGCGAGGAGTTTTGTGTGCATGCATGACCACTGACTGCTCTCTCTCGGGTAGTTAGCCTGTGCTCCTGTGAAGTCAACAGGGTGCAGAGCTTTGCTTTCATGGCTGCTCTGTGAGTTAACCGAGCTAACCAATACCGCCATATAGTGCTGCCATTTGTCTAGCAGCAGGTTCTCCTGCACGGTGGACCCCGGGCTGCGAACACACCAATAACAATAAAAACTATTTTCCTCAGTGCGTTCCGCTAGCCCTAACAGTATATTAGCGCGAGGGTCTGGCTAGTGAATGGCGGACGATCAGCGTTTACAGCGGTACGTCCAGCGGCTGGAGGGAAGGTTGGCGGCTCTAGAGCGTACAACCTCAGCTGTGGACGTCACTGCTGTCGCTGTTCAGGCTGCAAGTGCAGCTGCAGCCAGTTTGTCCGCAACCACCCCTGCTCCGACTATATCCCGTCTCCCGCTTCCAGACAAGTTTTCTGGTGACAGTAAACTATGTCGCGGATTCGTGAGCCAGTGCTCCATACATCTCGAGCTCCTGGCTGCACGTTTTCCTTCGGAACGGGTGAGAGTGGGATTCATTTTGTCTCTTTTGTCGGGCAGGGCATTGGAGTGGGCAATGCTGCTTTGGGAGCGCAATGATTGTGTAGTGCAGAGTGCTCCTCTCTTCCTGGATGCTCTGAGGCAGGTCTTTTTAGGACCTCGTGTTACTCACGATACCGTGCTCCAATTGTTGGCAATTACTCAGGGTTCGTCCATGGTCAGCCAGTTTGCCGTTCAATTCCGGACTCTAGCCTCTGAGTTAGAATGGCCGGATAAAGTCCTTATTCCGGTGTACTGGAAAGGACTGGCTGATCATGTAAAGGACGCCTTGGCCACCAGGGAGATTCCCGCCACACTGGAGGAGCTCATTACAATTTCTACCCGCATCGACCTCCGTTTTAACGAGCGGAGGTTGGAGCGGACCCAGTGTAGGCAGAGGTTTCGGCTGGCTCCCACCTTCGCCAAACCTCTAGAATCTCCCGTCCTGGCGTCCGACTCCCATGAGGCCATGGAGGTTTCTCGAGCGGGATCTAAGTCTCAGACCATTCGAGTACTTGTGGTGTTTAAACACATAGACAGCACAAATCAGCATACTAAAAATAAATACCTAAAAAAATCAGAAATGAAAAATATGTATAATACTGCTGATATGATTAAGGACAAAACAAGTACGAACTAGTCGCAATCATGTAGGAAAACAATGGGGGGGGTGGGTCAGGGAGACCCAGAAGAAACAACCAACAAAGTTCAAAAAATAACAAAAAACCTTTATTGATAAAACAGTGTAAATCAGGTAGGGTAATGGCACAGCATGGCACACATAGACACCGCACACTCGTGAAAAGTGCCAAGGGCACACGGAGCCAGGGAATCAACAACGCCTGAATACCATACTATACTATATTAGATGACCATAGTAGAACCATGCCTTCCCCCATCAGGAGGAGAGATAATCAAAAGTGAGACAGCATGGGTGCACTTATAGTGAACAAATGTAAATAAGGACCGCATAGATCATACAGATAAACCTTAATAGGAAATGCATAAGCTACAAACCATATGGTCCTCATAATAGATCACAAAGTAAAGAAGTGCTAATTACCGTATGCGTGTGGCTCCCAGGGTCCGTGTGCCCACCCCGACGCGCATTTCGGTAACACCTTCGTCAGGGGGCTAACAGTACATTAGCGTGAGGGTCTGGCTAATGAATGGCGGACGATCAGCGTTTACAGCGGTACGTCCAGCAGCTGGAGGGAAGGTTGGCGGCTCTAGAGCGTACAACCTCAGCTGTGGACGTCACTGCTGTTGCTGTTCAGGCTGCAAGTGCAGCTGCAGCCAGTTTGTCCGCAACCACCCCTGCTCCGACTATATCCCGTCTCCCGCTTCCAGACAAGTTTTCTGGTGACAGTAAACTATGTCGCGGATTCGTGAGCCAGTGCTCCATACATCTCGAGCTCCTGGCTGCACGTTTTCCTTCGGAACGGGTGAGAGTGGGATTCATTTTGTCTCTTTTGTCGGGCAGGGCATTGGAGTGGGCAATGCCGCTTTGGGAGCGCAATGATTGTGTAGTGCAGAGTGCTCCTCTCTTCCTGGATGCTCTGAGGCAGGTCTTTTTAGGACCTCGTGTTACTCACGATACCGTGATCCAATTGTTGGCAACTACTCAGGGTTCGTCCATGGTCAGCCAGTTTGCCGTTCAATTCCGGACTCTAGCCTCTGAGTTAGAATGGCCGGATAAAGTCCTTATTCCGGTGTACTGGAAAGGACTGGCTGATCATGTAAAGGACGCCTTGGCCACCAGGGAGATTCCCGCCACACTGGAGGAGCTCATTACAATTTCTACCCGCATCGACCTCCGTTTTAACGAGCGGAGGTTGGAGCGGACCCAGTGTAGGCAGAGGTTTCGGCTGGCTCCCACCTTCGCCAAACCTCTAGAATCTCCCGTCCTGGCGTCCGACTCCCATGAGGCCATGGAGGTTTCTCGAGCGGGATCTAAGTCTCAGACCATTCGAGTACTTGTGGTGTGTAGAAATTGTCAGCAACTGGGACATTATGTTAACAAGTGTCTACAGCGGTCGGGTAAACGATCGCGTCTAGTGACTATAGGAGGAGGTTCACTGGACAAAGCGGCCTTTTCCTCCAAGTTGTCCTTTAAAGGGACAATTCTGTTGGACTCATTCACTCTTGCAGTTGAGCTTTGTGTGGATTCAGGAGCTGAGGGAAATTTCATGTCCTCTACTTTTGCTCTGCGCCACAATGTACCTCTTGTGATGCTCACTAAACCAGTAACTGTTAGAGTGGTGAACGGGTCGACACTTCCATTACAAATCACACACCAGACTGTCCCTTTCACATTAGCCATGCCCCCATTCCACCAGGAGATTATTTCCCTTCTTGTTCTTCCCGAGGGAATGGATGAGATTTTGCTGGGAATACCCTGGTTCCGTTTTCACTCTCCACATATTGAGTGGTCCTCTGGGAGGATATTGGGTTGGAGTGAGTCTTGTAAGGGCAGATGTGTGAAAGAGTGCGTTCAGGTTTCCACCACTGAGATACCCACAGATCTGTCTTCTCTTCCCGAATGCTATCGGTCCTATGCAGATGTTTTCTCCAAGAGGGCTGCTGAGACCCTTCCGCCTCACCGTCCCTATGACTGTCCAATAGATATCTTGCCTGGAGCAGAACCTCCTAGGGGACGTGTCTATCCCTTCTCTCTCCCGGAGACTGAGGCTATGTCCCTATACGTCCAGGAGAACTTGGCTAGAGGGTTCATTAGGAAGTCAGTGTCACCAGCAGGGGCGGGGTTCTTTTTCATCCAGAAGAAGAATGGAGAGTTACATCCTTGCATAGACTACAGGGGGCTTAACGCCATCACCGTTAAGAATAAATACCCGCTGCCCTTGATTTCTGAGCTTTTTGATAGGCTACGGGGAGCAAGGGTTTTTACCAAATTAGATCTGCGGGGTGCATATAACCTGATTCGCATCCGTGAGGTGGACGAATGGAAGACGGCGTTTAACACCAGAGATGGGCACTATGAATATCTAGTGATGCCCTTCGGGCTCTGTAATGCCCAACCATTTTCCAAGACTTTGTCAACGGCATTTTCCGGGATATGCTCTCCACCTCGGTTGTAGTCTATCTGGATGATATTCTCATCTTTTTTCCTGATATTGACTCCCACCGGAGAGATGTTGGCAGAGTCTTCGACCTCTTACGGGCAAATTCCCTGTATGCTAAGTTGGAGAAGTGTATGTTTGAGCAGGAGTCTTTACCTTTCCTGGGCTATATCATCTCAGCCCAGGGATTGGCTATGGATCCTGCCAAACTACAAGCTGTGATGGACTGGCAAGAACCTCATTCTCTTAAAGCGGTGCAGCGCTTTATGGGGTTCATTAATTATTACCGCCAGTTCATTCCCCACTTCTCAACTTTGGTAGCTCCCTTGGTAGCCCTCACCAAGAAGGGAGCAAAGCCCAAATTATGGTCAGAAGAGGTCTCCAGGGCCTTCTCTTCTATCAAGTCTCATTTTGCTAGCGCTCCCATTCTACATCGTCCCGATGTAGATAAGCCGTTTATCATGGAGGTGGATGCCTTATCCGTTGGTGCAGGAGCAGTCCTTTTCCAAAAGGACGCTCAAGGTCGGAAGCATCCTTGCTTCTTTTTCTCCAAGACCTTTACACCAGCAAAGAAGAATTATTCCATCGGGGACAGGGAGTTGCTAGCGATGAAGTCGGCTTTCTCTGAGTGGAGACATCTCTTGGAGGGGGCTCGTTTTCCCTTTCAAGTCTTCACGGACCACAAAAATGTATTATATTTGCAAAACAGCTCAGCGGCTAAATTTTCGCCAGGCCAGATGGTCCTTGTTCTTCTCCCGGTTCCATTTCACCCTCCATTATCTCGCTGGGGAGAAGAACATTTGTGCTGATGCCCTTTCTCGCTCTGTTGTGTCATCTGAGGAGGAGGAAGGAGAGCCTCGGCTTATTGTCCCTTCTGAGAGTCCGAGAACCGTAGCTCCGGTTTCGCTAGAGTCTGTGCCTCCGGGCAAGACTTTTGTGCCCATTGCGACCGGACGTTCTCTCTTGGGCTCATTCGTCCAGGGTGGGTGGACACTTTGGGACAAAGAGGACGTCTGAGCTGTTGGCGAGAACGTACTGGTGGCCACATATGGTCCGTGATGTCAGAGAGATTATATTCAGGCGTGTGTCTCCTGCGCCAAAAATAAGTCTCCTCGACAACGGCCAGCTGGGTTACTCTATCCCTTGCCAGTGGCAGACAGGCCCTGGGAAATGGTCGGGATGGACTTTGTGGTGGGTTTGCCAAAGTCTCGTGGCTGTACCATCATTTGGGATATCACTGATCATTTTTCCAAAATAATGCATTTGGTGCCGCTTCCACGGTTACCTTCTGCACGGGCCTTGGCAGCGTTGTTCATAAAACATATCTTCCGCCTACACGGTATGCCAGACAAAATTGTCAGTGACCGGGGTCCCCAGTTTACGTCTCGGTTCTGGAGAGAGCTTTGTCGTCTTCTCAGCATTGAGTTAAATCTCTCTTCCGCATATCATCCCAAGACAAATGGGTTGGTAGAGAGGGCCAACCAGACCTTGGTCACATATCTGCGACATTTTGTCTCAGCCAGGCAGGATGACTGGGCATCCTTGCTACCGTGGGCGGAGTTTGCGCTGAACAATGCTGTACCCGACTCCACTGGACAAACCCCATTCCTCCTCAACTGTGGTCAGCATCCGCGGGTACCTGTGCCTATGCCCGTGTTTTCCGCCGACTCCAGGGTGGCAGACTGGGTTGTGGAGGCACGGGATATTTGGGACCGCACTCAGGATGCCATTCGGGCCTCCAAGGAGAGAATGAGGTCTTCCGCCGATGCACATCGGCGCCCCGCTCTGACCTTTGCTCCTGGTGACTTGGTGTGGCTCTCTGCCCGTAACATCAGGCTGCGAGTTAAGTCCACTAAGTTTGCACCTCGCTACTTGGGTCCTTTCAAGGTCCTCGAACAGATTAACCCTGTGGTCTATCGTTTAGCCCTTCCGCCACGCCTGGGTATCACCGACACCTTTCATGTGTCCCTCTTGAAACCCGTACACATGTCCCGGTTTTCCGAGTCATCTGCTGGGACATCGGGTTCGTCTACGGACGATTACGAGGTGAACGCTATTTTGGGGTGCAAGATGGTAAGTGGCAAAAAACTTTATTTGGTGGACTGGAAGGGTTATGGTCCTGAGGACAGGTCTTGGGAGCCTGCTGAGCACATTAGGGCTCCGCAGCTCATTGCTGCCTTCGAGCGTAGCGAGGCCCAAGGAGGGGGGGTAATGTTAGGGGTCGAGATCCCGCCTCTGCACAGGCAGAATCTCGGGCCATCTCCGCTGCGGACTCCCAGTCTTCTCCTGCTGCAGTGGAGGCTGCTCAGCGGAGACGTCGGTCTCAGCGTCTCGCTCAATCTGACTCTGTGAGGAGGATTACTGCTGCTCTTCCAGCTTCTGCTATTGTAGTCAGTGCTGGGCAGCGGTGAGCAGACGCTTTTGGGACTAAGACTTGCTTTTCTCCTTCTGAGCATGCCCAGGGTAAGATCTCTCAAAAATTGTAAATACCCCCCCTTTATCACCCCCTTAGTTAGGAAAAAATGATAAAATAAAAAAAGTATGTATTTCTATTTTCCAATTAGGGTTAGGGCTAGGGTTAGGGCTAGGGTTAGGGTTAGGGTTGGGGCTAAAGTTAGGCTTAGGGTTGGGGCTAAAGTTAGGGTTAGGGCTAGGGTTAGGATTGGACCTAAAGTTAGGTTTAGGGTTGGGGCTAAAGAAAGGGTTAGGGTTGGGGCTAAAGTTAGGGTTAGGGTTCAGGCTAAAGTTAGGGTTAGGGCTAGGGTTAGGGTTGGTGCTAAAGTTATGGTTAGAGTTAGGGTTGGTGCTAAAGTTAGGGTTAGGGTTGGGGCTAAAGATAGGGTTAGAGTTGGGATTAGGGTTAGGGTTGGGATTAGGGTTAGGGGTGTGTTAGGGGTCGAGTTCCCGCCTCTGCACAGGGGGAATCTCGGGCCATCTCCGCTGTGGTCTCCCATTCTCCTGCTGCAGTGGAGGCTGCTCAGCGGAGACGTCGGTCTCAGCGTCTTGCTCAATCAGACTCTGTGAGGAGGATTACTGCTGCTCTTCCAGCTTCTGCTATTGTAGTCAGTGCTGGGCAGCGGCGAGCAGACGCTTTTGGGACTAAGACTTGCTTTTCTCCTTCTGAGCATGCCCAGGGTAAGATCTCTCATTGGAGATCGAGGGTCACAGGCTTGGATACTGCAGCAAAGCCCATTGGTCCTCCAGGAAGGTCCTGAAGGTGCTCAGGCTTTGCGGCAGCTTCTCATTGGTCCTTCTTGGAAGGTCCTGTTCGGGTTGCAGCTATAAAAGGCTCGCATGGCCGCACGGCCATGGGCTAGTGTCTTTCTAAATTATGTGCTTTGCGCCAGTGTGGTCATGTGTGATTGTGTTCAGGGACCCGGCTGAAATAAGCCCCTAGAATGCTGGCACCTCCGGCGAGGAGTTTTGTGTGCATGCATGACCACTGACTGCTCTCTCTCGGGTAGTTAGCCTGCGCTCCTGTGAAGTTAACAGGGCGCAGAGCTTTGCTTTCACGGCTGCTTTGTGAGTTAACCGAGCTAGCCAATACCGCCATATAGTGCTGCCATTTGTCTAGCAGCAGGTTCTCCTGCACGGTGGACCCCGGGCTGCGAACGCACCAATAACAATAAAAACTATTTTCCTCGGTGCGTTCCGCTAGCCCTAAGAGGGTGTTTCGGCATTAGGGTTGTGATTAGGGTTATGCCATAACCCTAATCACAACCCTAACGCCATAACACTCCTAACCATAATCCCAACCCTAACCATAACCGTTATGGTTATGGTTGGGATTAAGGTTAGGGATGTTTTGGGGTTAGGGTTTTGATTAAGGTTATGGATTGGGATGGGATTAGCATTAGGGGTGTGTTGGGGTATTGGTTGAGTTAGAATTGGGGGGTTTCCACTGTTTAGGTACATCAGGGGGTATCCAAATGCGACAGCCAATTTTGCGTTCAAAAAGTCAATTGGTGCTCCCTCCCTTCTGAGCTCTGCCGTGCACCCAAACAGTGGTTTACCCCCAAATATGGGGTATCAGCATACTCATGACTGAGTGGACAACAACTTTTGGGGTCCAGTTTCTCCTGTTACCCTTGCAAAAATTAAAAAAATTGGGGGCTAAAAAAATCATTTTTGTGGGGAAAAAAATGATTTTTTATTTTCAATGCTCTGCGTCAAACTTCTGTGAAGCAATTGGGCATTCAAAATGCTCAGCACATATCTAGATAAGTTCCTTGGGGGTCTAGTTTCCAAAATAGGGTCACTTGTGGGGGGTTTCTACTGTTTAGGTACATCAGGGGCTCTGAAAATGAAACATGACACCCGCAGACCATTCCATCAAAGTCTGCATTTTAAAACGTCACTACTTCCCTTCCGAGCCCTGATGTGTGCCCAAACAGTGGTCCCCCCCACATATGGGGTATCAGTGTACTCAGAACAAATTGGACAGCAAATTTTGAGGTCCAATTTCTCCTGTTACCCTTGGGAAAATAAAAAATTGTGGGATAAAAAAATCATTTTTGTGGGAAAAAAATATATATTTTCACGATTCTGCATTATAAACTTCTATGAAGCACTTGGGCATTCAAAGTACTCACCACACATCTAGATAAGTTCCATGGGGGGGTCTAGTTTCCAAAATGGGGTCATTTGTGGGGGGTTTCTACTGTTTAGGTACATCGGGGCTCTGCAAACGCAACATAACGCCCGCAGCCCATTCTATCAAAGTCTGCATTCCAAAACGGCGCTCCTTCCCTTCCGAGCTCTGCCATGCACCCAAACAGTGGTCCCCCCACATATGAGGTATCAGGGTACTCAGGATAAATTGCACAATAAATTTTGGGGTCCAATTTATCCTGTTACCCTTGTGAAAGTAAAAATCTGGTTTTGAAAAGATCATTTTTGTGGAAAAAAATATGTTTTTTTTTATTTTCATGGCTCTGCATTATAAAGTTCTGTGAAGCACTTTGGTTTTCAAAGTGCTCACCACATATCTAGATAAGTTCCTTGAGGGGTCTAGTTTCCAAAATGGGGTCACTTGTGGGGGGTTTCTACTGTTTAGTTACATCAGGGGCTCTGCAAATGCAACATGACACCTGCAGACCATTCCATCAAAGTCTGCATTTTAAAACGTCACTACTTCCCTTCCGAGCCCTGATGTGTGCCCAAACAGTGGTCCCCCCACATATGGGGTATCAGCATACTCAGGACAAACTGGACAACAAATTTTGGGGTCCGATTTCTCCTGTTACCCTTGAGAAAATAAAAAAATGTAAGCTAAAAAATCATTTTTGAGGAAAAAAAGGATTTTTATTTTCACGGCTATACGTTATAAATTTGTGTGAAGCACTTGGGGGTTCAAAGTGCTCACCACACATCTAGATAAGTTCCTTAATGGGTTTAGTTTCCAAAATGGGGTCACTTGTGAGGGGTTTCCACTGTTTAGTCACATCAGGGGCTCTCCAAACGCGACATGGCGTCCAATTCCAGCCAATTCTGCATTGAAAAAGTCAAACGCACTCCTTCTCTTCCAAGCTCTGCCGTGCGCCCAAACAGCGGTTTACCCCCACATATGGGGAATCAACGTACTCAGGAGAAATTGCATAACAACTTTCATGGTCTAATTTCACCTGTTACCCTTGTGAAAATAAGAATTTGTGGGCGAAAAGATCATTTTTGTGTAAAAAATGCGATTTTTTTATTTTCACGGCTCTATGTTAAAAACTTCTGTGAAGCAACTTGGGGGTTCAAAGTACTCACCACACATCTAGATAAGTTCCTTAAGGGTCTAGTTTTCAAAATGGTGTCACTTTTGGGGGGTCTCCACTGTTTAGGCACATCAGGGGCTCACCAAACGCGACATGGCGTCCGATCTCAATTCCAGCCAATTCTGCATTGAAAAAGTCAAACGGCACTCCTTCTCTTCCAAGCCCTGCCATGCGCCCAAACAGTAGTTTACCCCCACATATGGGGTATCGGCGTACTCAGGAGAACTTGCATAACAAATTTTGTGGTTCATTTTCTCTTTTTACCCTTGTGAAAATAAAAAAAATTGGTTCTGAAGTAAAATATTTGCAAAAAAAAGTTAAATGTTCATTTTTTCCTTCCACATTGTTTCAATTGCTGTGAAGCACGTCAAGGGTTAATAAACTTCTTGAATGTGGTTTTGAGCACCATGAGGGGTGTAGTTTTTAGAATGGTGTCAAGTTTGGGTATTTTCTGTCATGCACACCCCTCAAAGTGACTTTAAATGTGAGATGTTCCCTAAAAAAAGGTTTTGTTAATTTTGTTGTAAAAATGAGAAATCAACTTTTAACCCTTATAACTTCCTAACAAAGAAAATGTTGTTTCCAAAATTGTGCTGATGTAAAGTAGATATGTGGGAAATGTTATTTATTAACTATTTTGTGTGACATATCTCTCTGATTTAAGGGCATAAAAATTCAAAGTTTGAAAATTGCAAAATGTTTAAAATTTTCACCAGATTTCCGTTTTATTCATAAATAATCGCAAGTAATATCGAAGAAATGTTACCACTAACATGAAGTACAATATGTCACGAAAAAACATTCTCAGAATCAGTGGGATCCGTTGAAGCGTTCCAGAGTTATAACCTCATAAAGTGACAGTGGTCAGGATTGTAAAAATTGGCTCGGTCATTAAGTACCAACTTGGCTCTGTCACTGAGGGGTTAATAAACAAAAAAGAAATGTTCAGTAGCAAGTCATCATTACATCAAAGGGCTGGCAGATCCCTATCGACGAAGGATTTTTGCCACAAGAATGGACAACAAGCAATTAATATATATATAGTGAAGTGGCAGTCTCCTTAAGATCTGGAAAATATAATTATAACAATTTATACTCATAAAGTGGAAAGTATATCAGAAAGATTACTCAGAAAACTCCCACTACACCCACTAAGCCAAATATTGATAGTTCTAATCTTTGAAGAATGTCCAAATGGAAAGTTGCTCGACCTATATTAGGCTTTATAGATTAGTAAAATACCATTTATCCTCCCTATGATATGAAGCAACCTCTATAGTCACAATGAGTGGGCAACTGTGAGATATTAAATTAGCGGACCCTGCTCTTTTGGCTTAGAGCCTTTGGGGGACTTTATTGAAAGACAGCTTAAAGGGAATCTGTCACCCCTGGGACGTATATGACCTATTAATATGGTCATACAGGTAATAGAAATATTTTACCGCTCAGGCTCCGGCGATTTCCGCTTCAGTGACCTCCGGCATGTGCAACAATAAGATGCTCTCCCCACTTCTTCCCTGCATAGTCATTGCTGTGTACACATGGTTCCCAGCGATGACACTTAAGGGTTAAGTGTATATGATACCCATGTATGTGATAAAGGTATTATACCCACTGGGGCTGCAGTTAGCTGGGACAGGGTTAACTCTAATGAACGGCCCAGTTTGTGAGGGGGAACTGAGGCAAGTGCAGGAAGTGACAGTTAGTCTATGTGAGGGCAGCATTGAGTAACGCGGAAAAGTAAAAAAGATGGAAATAATAATAGGGTTCTTATTAAGTGGGATTTTAACTATCCAGACATTCAATGGAACATGGAATATTTTGGTTGAGCCAAAAGCTACAAGTTCTTATCTACAATTCAGGACAATTGCCTCTCTCAGCTGTTTGATGAACCAACCACGGGAGGTAATCTGCTGGATCTGTTTTTGTCAAATACACCAGATACAATTTCATATCTACAGGTCAGGGAGCATTTGGGAAGCAGTGACCATAATATGGTAAGTTTCAATGTAATTTCAATAAAACATTTCAAAGGGGAAAAGAAAAAACCTGGAACTTTTGGAAAGCTGATATCAACAAATTAAGGTAAGAGCTTAATTGTGTAGCCTGGGACCATGTCATGGTAACTGGGGATACCGAACATAAATGGGGCATGTTTATGTATATACTAGTAGAATCCTGTAGAAAACTTACACCTTCTGGTAATTTAATGTCCAGGATTAAAAAGAAACCATTATGGAAAAATAAGACAGCAAAAAGTTTAATAAGACAAAAACAAAGGGCATTCCAAATCTTGACGGCTGAGAATCCAGAAATAGCATTTCGGGAATATAAAGATCTCAATAAGAAATGAAAAAAAGAAATCACGCTGGCAAAGTTATCTACAGAGAAACAAATCGCCAGCGGCATTAACATAAATCCCCCAAACTGTATGCATCAATGCCAAAAAGATAAAACAGAGGGTATCGGCCCCTAAAAGACTACACCTGTCCATATGTAACACTCTTGATTTATATTAATATTGTGGCAACCAATGAGATAAGGAGGACCAATTTTCTATTTTTGATTTATTACAAGAAGAAGTATGCCTACGTCTGAGCAAATTAAACATTGACAAATCCCCCGGCCCAGATGGCATTCATCCACGGATACTGAGGGAATTGAGCTCAGTAACTGACAGACCGCTGTATCTCATATTCTTAGACTCTCTTGCAACATGGGTGTTGCCACAGGATTGGAGGGTGGATCACGTGATACCAATATTTAAGAAAGGTAAGAAGGTAGATCAAGGCAACTACCGTCTGGTAAGCCTGACATCAGTATTGTGCAAAATTTTTGAGGGCATCATAAGAGATGACGTGCAGAAATATATTGCAGAGAATAATATAATAACTGACAACCTGCATGGATTCATGAAGAATAATTTGTGTCTAACATGTTGGGTTTCCATGAGAAGGTGAGTGGCATGATTCATCTGGACTTTGCAAAGGCCTTTGATACTGTTCCACATAACAGCCTTATACTGAAGCTCCATAATCAGGGACTACTAGGGTATGTTTCTACGGTCAGTAAATGCTGCTACGCTGCGTGCAGCTGTAGCGTCAAACCCGCAGCGTCCAGATGTTACAGCATAGTGGATGAGATTTCATGAAATCCCATCTCCACTATGCATACAAAGACGCAGGCGGCAGACGGAGTGTCTTTATAGACCGCAGGATGTCTATTTACGACGTGGAAACTCTCCATCCCTGCAGCGTAAATTTCCCATTGACTATCATTAGATGCGGTAAAACCGCATCTAATTATTAGTCACATGCGTAATAACTGTGGAAATGCAGCTTACTACGCATGCAAACTAATTTAAATAATGTCTTACCTTGTAACCGCCGGAAGTCCACGTCCACTGCAGTTCTCGCGATGACTGAGCTGACCACGAGAACTGCCGTGCACGTGACCGCCGGGGGTACCTCCGGTCACTAGGCTGGTTCTCAAGGTCAGCTGATCAGCTGATTGTGAGAACTGCAGGGCAGGTGACCGCCAGAGAGTTATCGCTGGTGGTCATCTACAAGCTCTGCTACATCTTAGAGATGCGCCATTTCTGGGGCAGCTGAGACCTGGTGTTTGTAGCCAGGAGAGCCAATAACCATGGCTCCTTCCTAGGCTATTAATATCAGCCCACAGCTGTCTGCCTAGCTTTTGCTGGTTATTAATTAGAGGGGGACCCCATGCCATACTATTTTTCTGGTCCGAGTGCCAGCGGCAGTGCCGGGTGTTGGTGCGAGAGACTCGCACGAGTTTCTCACATCACAGGCCACATCTAGAATATGGGATCCAGTTTTGGCCTCCACATTTCAAAAAGGATATTCAGAATTTAGAGTCAGTTCAAATGTGGCAACTAGATTATTACAAGAGAGGGAAGGCCTCTCATATGATGAGAAATTGGAAACGTTGGACTTGTTTAGCCTAAAAAAAAATGTATTCACGGAGATCTCATTTATATGTATAAATATACAGCTCTGGAAAAATTTAAGAGACCACCACATCAAAACCCTGTCATGGGCAGCCCAATCTCCAGACCTGAACCCCATTGAAAACCTCTGGAATGTAATCAAGAGGGTGATGGATAGTCACAAGCCATCAAACAAAGAAGAACTGCTTACATTTTTGTACCAGAAGCAGTGTGAAAGACTGGTGGAAAGCATGCCAAGACGCATGAAAGATGTGATTAACAATCTTGGTTATTCCACAAAATATTGATTTCTGAACTCTTCCTGAGTTAAAGCATTAGTATTGTTGTTTCTAAATGATTAGGAACTTGTTTTCTTTGCATTATTTGAGGTCTGAAAGCACAGTTTTTTTGGTTTTTTAAATTTTGACCATTTTTCTTTGTCAGAAAAAAAATACAAAATGTATTGCTTGGAAATTCGGAGACATCTTGTCAGAAGTTTATAGACTAAAAGACCAATTTACATTTTACTCACAAATATACCCATAAAGAGAAAAATCAGACAAACTGAATATTTTGCAGTGGTCTCTTTTTCCAGAGCTGTATGTGTGGCCAGGACAAAACACTGGCACATGACTTATTCCTTCCAAAGACTATACTAACGACCAGGGGGCACTCATTATGGGTGGAAAAAAGGTGATTCCGGCAGATAAATAGGAAAAGGTTCTTTACAGTTAGAGCAGTCAGACTGTGGAATGCCGACCACAAGAGGTAGTAATGGCAGATGCTATAACAGCTTTTAAAAAAGGGTTGGTAGATTTCCTTAGTACAAATAACATTGTGAGTACAGATAATTTAGTGAAAAAATGTGTAAATGGTGGAAAAAGGTTGAACTTGATGGACCTAGGACTTTTTTTCAATCTATGTAACTATGCAACTTTACTGAAATCACTTGTATGGTCTGCAGCACTGGTATCTACCACTATATGGTCACTGTATGGCAGTACAATCAGTTCTGGTCTTTGCATAGAGATGTATTTTCAGTCTGTAACCTCTCTGCAATATAACAAAGATCCTTGCTAATTTCTGATATATCACTTCTGCACATCTTGTGCACCTTTGCTATTAGTATTAGAGCTTAAATATCTGCTTTGGTAGGGAGAGCAGAGACATAATTATTACTGATGAGCGAATATACTCAGTACTCGAGATTTTCCGAGCACGCTCGGGTGACCTCCGAGTATTTGTAAGTACTCGGAGATTTAGTTTTCATCACCGCAGCTGAATGATTTACATCTGTTAGCCAGCATAAGTACATGTGGGGGTTGCCTGGTTGCTAGGGAATCCCCACATGTTATCAAGCTGGCTAACAGATATTCCATTGTAATTAATAAGATCTGTAAAAATCTAGTTCGCAAAACACAAAATGCAACTGTAAAGTGAGCGCGGCCGGTAGCCATAACCAAGCTGCTGCTTCACAACGCCGCTGCACTTTACAGGAAAATCGTGTCCCAGTCCCAATGTGCTGTCAAGTGTGGGGTCCATCATAATACTCACTTGTAAGCTGCAGGCCTTCGCAGTCTCCAGGTCTCCATTTTATGGAGCTGTGGCACACAACTTAGGAGACACCAAGTTCATTTTAACAAACAGAAGTTTACTGGACAGTTCAAGTTCATCAGATTGCAACATGTAGGATAGTGGTTAAACCGCAAGGTATTTAAAGTCATTTAAAGGTTTGCATGATTAATATAGTATTATCCAACAAGAAGTATCCAATGTACCAGAGATATTTTTCAATTATCTCCTTTATCTTTCGAAACATACAGGACAAAAACAAGTGATGTTTCGGTCACAAACGGCCTTTGTCAAGCTGTAAGGAGTTAAAAGCACCAGAAGAGTCTGGGGGCGGTTACCTTCTCGGCTCTGTGCCCGGAACCTTTGAGCTGTGCTGCAGGTTCCCTAGGGGAGAGACTTGTAGACTGGGACAGGAGGGAAGAAGCAGCCTGAGAGCGGGAAAGGGACGCATGCAGGGGAGAGAGCAGCTTGCAGAGCAGCGTGCAGAGCCGGGTGCAGCTGCGCTCCAGAAGAGAGAGAGAAAGAGACTGCCCAGAAAGACTGCATCTTGTAGAGACTGCCCAGAAAGACTGCATCTTGTAGAGACTGCCCAGAAAGACTGCATCCAGTGAGTACTTAAAGCGGACTCTGCTGTGACTTTAGGGGGGCGTTTTGAGACCCGTTGAGAGACTACTACACCCTGGCCCCTGACTCCTGGTACAGAGACTTAACAGTGCAGAGCCCCTTGTTTTCCTGGTACAGAGACAACCGTGCGGAGCCCTGATTTTCTGGCTGTGCTATAAAAGTTAAAGACTCAGAGCCTGTGCATACCACATTAACTCCCGAAACCCCAGGCAGCAGGCTCTCAGAGACTACTCTGCTCACGGACCACAGAGGGACGACAAGTGCCACTGATTCCCGGCGCCTACATTGGAGAAGACGACCCTCCAAGCAAGTCCTCATGAGACTGATAAGTGTTCTTTTCTCAAGAAATCCTGCTTAATTCTGTGTTATTGTTTAACTCCCGTATTCTTGCATTGTTTTATTGCTAGTTATTTTCCATTGCTTCCTCCCTGCGAGGAGAACCTAATTCCTGTTATTAAACCCCTCAACTGTTGGTCTGCCTGTTCCGTGGTGACATACTCAGTACCTGCACGTTATTACATTTGGCGTAGTCGGCAGGATGTCACACGGTATCGCGGAGAGGGCAGACCAAGCAGCGGGGGAAGTTCCCAGGTCTAGCATTTCCCTGGGAGCCATGTTGAATAATTTGCCAAGGTTCACTGGGAACAATGTAATGTTGTGGAGTTGGACAGAGCGTATCCGGGGAATGATGCGGATGCACCCCATGACACCAGCCCTGGAGGCAGAAATTGCATTGATGGCTCTGGAGGGGGAGGCGCGGGATTCTGTCATGCATAGGTCCCCCCGGGAGAGAGATACCCTGGACAAAGTGCTGCGCATACTTGAGGAAATGCATGGGGACCCCACTGACTTGGGGAACTTCGCATGCGACTGTTTCACCGGGTACAATGGGAGGGGGAGACCGTGACCCAATTCATGAACGCCCTACAAGAGCTTCACACTGCTATCAGACGAAAGGACGGTGTAGGGGTAGGGTCAGTTGATGTGGTGCTCAGAGATCAGCTAGTGACAGGACTGCGTGATGCAATGATGAAACAGGCACTGCGAGAGCGCATGCGAGTAAAGCCAGACATGACTTTCTCTGAGGTTGGCAGTGAGGCGCGTGTGCGAGAACAAGAACAGGGAGTGACGGGGCTGGTAGGAAGGGTGCAGAGCAGGGAGGTAACCACCACCGCAGGCAATATTCCCCAGTGTGTGGAGGACCTGAGAATGGAGATTAGACAGGTCCGTGAAGAAATGGTGGCCTCCAGAAGAACTCTGGCAGAGGGGCCCGGCCCTCTGGTGCGAGACAGGGAGGGAGGGTGAAACTACCAGGAGGAGAAGCCCTCTTACATGCTACACTTGTGGAGAGTCCGGCCACATTGCTCGATGGTGTCCTCGGCGGAGCCGACCATCCCCGCATCCTCCTTTAAACTAGGTGGCTCTGGGCTTGAGGGGCGCCGCTCAGAGCGTGAAGAACAGAGGAGGAGGAGTAAAAGTCCCCACAGCCTTGTTTCCACGTGCCCTCTGGTCTGGGCAGAAATCAATGGAAGAGCAGTGCGATGCTTGATAGACACCGGCTCACTAGTGACCACCATGCCTGAGAGATATTTCCGCCATCACTTCACAGAGGCGCTACGGCCCGAATGGGGTCCTGTGATCAAACTTATGGCGGCCAATCACTTGCCCATCCCGGTCGCAGGGGTGGTATGGATGAACATAGAGGTCTGCGGAAAAGACCTCGGGAGGAGAGGAGTGGTATTGGTGGATGGAGAGGTAGCTAAAGACCATACCGTGACCCTGGGCATGAATGTGTTAAAAGACCTCGGAAGCCTCGTTTTCAACGAGTCCCCGGAACAGTTCCTACAACAATGGAGCGACCAAACTCCCCAGAGAAGGGTCTTCCAACAACTGATACGGACCGCCCAGGTCCGGGAAGCATACAGCGACGGAAAGGAACTCGGCGAAGTCGTCGTCCCCGCCTCAGTCAATCGAGTGTTGCCCCCTGGACAGACAGTGCTTCCCCTGCCTGTACGAGCTGGCATCCCGCTGGAGGGAGTCGAAGTCCAAATTGAGCCCAGCAGAGCCGACCAGCTGCCGTCAGGAATATTGGTCGCACGGTCCCTGGCTACCGTGCGGGATGGAACTGTCCTTGTGCGCTGCATCAATTTGGGGGAGACAGATATAACTTTGCCCCCTAGAAGCAAAGTCGCTCAAGTCCTGGGCCTTCCAGACGAATTGGTCCCCACTGAGGCGGTACAGCTGACAGCAAGGCCAGAAGATCCGTGGCTGGTGACCGTCAAGGCGGAGGCAGCTCCGGACCCCAGGTTAATGCAAGAAGGGCGCCAGATACTGGAACGCATGAGGGCGGAGCTCTCAGAACTTACTCCGCAGCAGGTACCTCAGGTAGAAGCTGTATTGGGGAAATTTCAGGATGCGTTCGCCAAAGATGAAGATGACTTTGGACGTACCACGGCCATTACCCACGAGATACCCACCGGGGATGCGGCGCCAATCCGGGAACGGTACCGCCAAATACCTCCACAGATGTACCAGGAGGTGAAGGGAATGCTGTCACACATGCTGAAGAAGGGAGTTATACGTGAGAGTCAGAGCCCGTGGGCTGCCCCTATCGTCTTGGTGAGAAAGAAAGACGGGTCCCTGCGGTTCTGTGTGGACTATCGGCGGCTCAATGCTTGCACAGTGCGGGACTCGTACCCACTGCCCACTGGATAGAGGAGTCCCTGACGGCACTAGGAAATGCCAGATATTTCTCCACGTTAGACTTGGCCAGCGGCTATTGGCAGGTGCCCATGTCTGAGCAAGACCGAGCCAAGACGGCCTTCATCCTTCCGATGGGACTGTATGAGTTTGACCGGATGCCCTTCGGCCTAGCAAACGCCCCAGGAACATTTCAGCGACTCATGGAGAGATGTCTGGGAGACCTGAACTTTGAAGCCACTTTGATCTACTTGGATGATATCATCGTCTTTGCCCCCACCTTTGAGGAGCATCTGCAGAGATTAGAGCAAGTTCTGAGTCGGCTACAGAAGTATGGCTTGAAAGTGAAACCCCAGAAATGTCACCTCTTCCGTACCGAGATTGAATACTTGGGACATGTTGTCTCCGCTGAAGGGGTGAGGCCTTCCCAGGAGAAGATCGCTGCGGTACAAGAGTGGCCAACTCCAAAAACGGTGAAAGATGTGCGTGCATTCCTGGGACTCACGGGATACTTCAGACGCTTTGTAAAAGACTTTACCCGCCTTGCTAATCCACTCCAGGAGTTGTTGAGGGGAGTGCCCTCTTGCGCCAAAAACAGGAACATACAGTGGGGGAAGCATCAGGAGGAGGCATTCTTGGCTTTGAAGAAGGCATTGACGGAGGCCCCCATGCTGGCCTACGCTGACTTCACACAACCGTTCATCTTGCACACTGACGGGAGCCTGCAGGGCCTCGGGGCTGTACTGTCGCAGATGCAGGATGGGAAAGAGCGCGTCATCGCATACGCCAGTCGGTCTCTGCATGACTCAGAAAGGAATCCAGAAAATTACAGTTCATTCAAGCTGGAGTTGTTGGCGCTGGTGTGGGCAATGACTGAGAAGTTCGCGGAATATCTGGCTGGCTCAGAAGTTCATGTACACACCGATAACAATCCGTTGGCCCATCTCGAGAATGCCAAGTTAGGCGCCCTAGAACAACGTTGGGTAGCCCGAATGGCCAAGTTCCGATACAGAATTTCGTATAAAAGAGGAGCTGAGAATGTACATGCGGATGCCCTCTCTCGAGTAAACTATCGCAAACCAGCACCCAGCCAGGATGAAGAACTGGAAGATGTAGAGGTTCCAGGTTTTGGAAAGACTGCCAGGACGGTGGCAACGGTGCGGGAAATTGAACAGGAAGAGGCCTGTGTGAATTTGCTGGAGCAGCCCCGCGATGAGTGGGTCCGAGTACAACAGGAGGATCCGGAGCTAGCTCAGTTGAGAAGGTGGGTCGTGTCTGAACAAATGCCCAATCGACGTGAGAGGAGGTCCATGTCACCTGAAGTACTGAAGATGCTACGCCAGTGGGAGAGGCTCGAGTTGCGGGATGGTATCCTGTACCGGAAGGTATTCCTGCAAACAGAACTCAGTCTTGTATGGCAGACAGTGATTCCCTCGTCCATGATAGACCAGGTGGCTAAGGAAGCACATGAGAAAGGAGCACACTTTGGGCCAGAAAAGACTTTCCAGTGGTTACAGCGCCTATTTTATCACCCCCACTTAAGGAACACTGTGGATAAAGTATGTCGGCAATGCAGAAGTTGTGAGCTGGTCAAACCACCAGAACAAAGAGCTCCCACAGAGACGGTGAGGTCTTCTGGCCCCATGGACCTACTGGCAATAGATTACTTGACAATTGGACCAGCACATCAAGGCTATGAGCATTGTTTAGTGATGATAGACCACTTTACTAAATTTGCCGTAGTGACGCCCACGCGGGACCAAACTGCCGAGTCTGCGGCTCACGCAATCTGCAAACACTTCATTCAGGTGTACGGGTGTCCCAAGCGCATCCATTCTGATCAAGGGGCCTGCTTCCTCGGAAGAGTGATGGAGGAGCTGCACCAGCTGTACAAAATAGATAAGTCCCGGACCACCCCTTATCATCCACAGGGGAATGGGGCTTGTGAAAGATTTAACCGCACTCTGATTCAAATGCTGAGGACTCTGGAGGAGGACCAGAAGGCGAAGTGGACTGAGTCCGTCCCTGAATTGGTGTGGGCATATAACAATCGTAAACACAGCACTACCGGATTCACCCCCTACTCTCTGTTCTTTGGCCGACCCGGGAAGGGACTGGCAGAGCTGGCGCTGGAACCCGAGGAGGACTACCCATGGACGGGGGTGTACTCCTGGGTTCAAGAACATCGTCGTCGGCTGCGGACAATTCAACGTCTAGTGCAGGACCGGCTACAAGAATTGAAGCATCCCCAGGTAGCTCCTAAAAAGGGGACAGCCCTGTGGCCTGGAGACCGAGTCTTAGTGAGGGAAAAGCGCCCACACAACAAACTGGAGTACCGATGGGAGAAAAGGCCGTACCGAGTGAAGCGGCGGTTTGGCAACGGGGGTCCCGTTTATGAGGTCCAGCCCGAAACGGAAGAAGGGACTCCCACCCGCACGCTGCACAGGAATATGTTGCGTCCATGTTTGTCTCGAGATCCTGAATCAGTCCAATTGGCTCCAGCACCACCACCAGCTGCGCCAGTGATCAATGTAGATGTGGAAGATGAGGAAGACTTCGAATCTCCTCCAGTGAACCCAGGAACAGGGCTGGTGCCAGATTCTACCAACATATCGGAGGAAGCCTCGACTCCTCCCACAGCAGCTGACACCACCGCCCCTGCTGGTTTTAGACGCTCTGAACGTTCAACGGCTGGTGTACCCCCTGTTCGCTACAATCAGGATGAGTTCATCTGGCAGCAGATTGTGCAAGGACTAGAAGATTGCCAACAGGAGCTCCTGAAGATCTCGCCCGTGGAATGGCGAGCAGAAAGAGGGGGGGAATGTAAGGAGTTAAAAGCACCAGAAGAGTCTGGGGGCGGTTACCTTCTCGGCTCTGTGCCCGGAACCTTTGAGCTGTGCCGCAGGTTCCCTAGGGGAGAGACTTGTAGACTGGGACAGGAGGGAAGAAGCAGCCTGAGAGCGGGAAAGGGACGCATGCAGGGGAGAGAGCAGCTTGCAGAGCAGCGTGCAGAGCCGGGTGCAGCTGCGCTCCAGAAGAGAGAGAGAAAGAGACTGCCCAGAAAGACTGCATCTTGTAGAGACTGCCCAGAAAGACTGCATCTTGTAGAGACTGCCCAGAAAGACTGCATCCAGTGAGTACTTAAAGCGGACTCTGCTGTGACTTTAGGGGGGCGTTTTGAGACCCGTTGAGAGACTACTACACCCTGGCCCCTGACTCCTGGTACAGAGACTTAACAGTGCAGAGCCCCTTGTTTTCCTGGTACAGAGACAACTGTGCGGAGCCCTGATTTTCTGCCTGTGCTATAAAAGTTAAAGACTCAGAGCCTGTGCATACCGCATTAACTCCCGAAACCCCAGGCAGCAGGCTCTCAGAGACTACTCTGCTCACGGACCACAGAGGGACGACAAGTGCCACTGATTCCCGGCGCCTACGTTGGAGAAGACGACCCTCCAAGCAAGTCCTCATGAGACTGATAAGTGTTCTTTTCTCAAGAAATCCTGCTTAATTCTGTGTTATTGTTTAACTTCCGTATTCTTGCATTGTTTTATTGCTAGTTATTTTCCATTGCTTCCTCCCTGCGAGGAGAACCTAATTCCTGTTATTAAACCCCTCAACTGTTGGTCTGCCTGTTCCGTGGTGACATACTCAGTACCTGCACGTTATTACAAAGCCATAAATTAAAAAATACAATTTGTGTCCAAAACATAACCTTTTTTTTACAGTATATGTTTTGAATGATAAAGAAGCAAATAGAGGAAAATCTCTGGTTCCTTGGATACCTCTTGCTGGATTTATTGGCAATGTGGTGGTGAGTTGCTGCAAGAGCCAAGGGAGTGATGACCGGGAACTTTCTATTACAGCGGTAGACTGTCAGGAGATTAAATCAAACAATTGATTCAAGACAAAAGAAGTCACAGCTCTAAGTCTTGACTCTTTAAAATTACAATATTCAATCAATTAAATGTTTTAATATATACAATTTCACAAAATCCCTTATGTTATCTCACTGTCACGATTCCTCTACACAGTGTCTGGGACTCAGTGATGGACAGCTCTATCATCCTATCCTGTGCTGGGGTGTGCTGAACTGTCGGTGCTTTGATTGACAGCTCAGTTGACCTATCTGAGACTGGAAGGTACAGAGATTTCTCCAGATGCTCCTTGTTCTTAGTAATTTCCCTGTTATTTAGGTGAGCTGTCTGGCCCAGATCACTGCCAGTCAAAGCTTATGCTCCCTGGTGTGTGTTTGCCTGATCCCAGTGCCATGAGTTCTGATACTGCTGCTTACCTTTGGACCGTGTTCTGACTATCCATTTGTTATTGCCCCTTTGCTTATCCGCTATTTCTCTGGTATTGTGACCCTTGATGGTAAGTAGAGGTCAGTAGAGGGAGGGCACTGGAGAGAGTTTTATTAAAAAAGAGGAAGTTTTATGAAATGGTGTTGCTGCCATTTTGCTGCTCCATACTAACGTGTCTCCCAGTAGTTTTATGAGAAAAGCCCCTTTACAATAAAAAATATTCTATTTATCTATCGACATTCCGCCATTGTGACCAACGTGTGTATTTCAAACAAAATCACTTTGAAACTGAAGCAAATATATTTTTTGTATTATTTTCATGAACTGTGATTGAACTTTAGTAAGCAAAACTACTTCCCCAGTTCCCTCATCCCTAAAACTTGTACAATGCTAGATCTATTTTAAGATAATGAATTTTGTACTTTACTGCAAAATATCATTACAAGGTTATCACATATTTGGCCCAGTTCCTCCAACAGAAATAGTTTAGAAAATGTTATTTTTTAAGGGCCATTTATCATTCTGCTTGGAAATGAGTTTTGTTTTAAGGTTTTTATTTTTTTTATTTGAGAATCAGAAATGGTGTTTTCTTTTTTCTTTTTTTTTTTCAGCAAAAATCTGCACACATTCCTTCTCCAAATAACACACACTGATCGCGGGAACCACAAATCTCTTTAGGCCGGTTTCACACGTCAGTGGCTCCGGTACGTGTGGTGTCAGTTTTCTCATGTACCGGAGACACTGACACATGTAGACACATTAAAATCAATGTGTCACTGCAGATGTCATTGATTTTTTGGGGACCGTGTGTCCGTGTGCAAAACATGGAGACATGTCAGTGTTCGTGGGAGCGCACGGATCACACGGACCCATTAAAGTCAATGGGTCCGTGTAAAACACGTACCGCACAAGGATGCTGTCCGTATGCAGTCCGTGTGCCATGCAGGAGACAGCGCTACAGTAAGCGCTGTCCCCCCAGCATGGTGCTGAAGCCGCCATTCATTTCTTCTCTGCAGCAGCGTTCGCTGGAGAGAAGGAATGAAAAATCATTGTTTTTTTTGTTTTTTTTGCAGTTGAAATAAAGTTCCCAGTAACCCACCCCCTGTGCGCCCGCCCACTGGAAATAAAATACTCACCCAGCTCCCTCGATGCTTCCTCTCAGCGTCGCAGCTTGTCCTGTATGAGCGGTCACGTGGTGCCGCTCATTACAGTGATGAATATGCGGATCCACCTCCCATAGGGGTGGAGCCGCATATTCATCACTGTAATGAGCGGTACCACGTGACCGCTCATACAGGAAGAAGCTGCGGCGCTGAGAGGAAGCATCAAGGGAGCCGGGTGAGTATTTTATTTCCAGCGGGCGGGCGCACAGGGGGTGGGAGGGGGGTGGTGACAAGGATCTTTATTTTAAACACAAAAAAACAAGCAAACAATGATTTTTCATTCCTTCTCTCCAGCGAACGCTGCTGGGAAGAAGGAATGAATTCCGGCTTCAGCACCAGATGCAGGGGACAGCGCTTTTCTCTAGCGCTGTCTCCTGCACATTCCGTGTGGTAGCATGACATATTTCCTATATAAAGCATTGGGTTTTTCTTTATGATCACTCTCCACTTCATAAAGTAGATGAGTGTTTAGTACAAGTTACCCACTTGATTTAATAGGAATTTCTTAATACAGTGTTTGCAACTGAAAAAAAAAACAGATGGAGTTCTCAAAACCAGACTACCTCTAATAGTAAATAACATCCTGTTCACTTGGGTGTGATAACATAATGGCCTAAAAAAAACAAACCCAGTCCACTTATCAGTCTTCTGAATCTATTTCATCTGATTTTGGTTCATGTGTCTGTTTTTACTAACCAGAATCCATGTATCATCAATTTTTCTCATGAGTAAAAACAAAATGATGGCGGTTTCCATACTCATAGCAACCAGTTTGTGAAAAAATGTACAGCACATGGATACAACTGAATTGGCACATTTGTGCCATATGATTTTTTTATGGATTAATGCACTTGAGTAGGCAAGTTTGATCTGGTCCCAGAGCCCCTCCACCCAGAATGAATGTGATGGTCTCCAAACAGTATGATGGGCCACACAAATTATGATAGACCAACAGCCTGTCTCAAAGCGTGATAGCTCCCACACAATATGATACCCCCCACAGTCTCCCACACACAGAATGATAGGGGCCTCTCCCACACAGTATGAAGACTTCCACACACAGTATGATGGTCCAACGTGCAATGTGATAGCAACCCACACGTAGCATGATGGGCATTTAGCCCCCACACACAGTATGTTGATCCCCACACACATTATGGTGGGCCCCACAACCCTCATAAAGAGTATGATGGCTCCCACATCCTCAACACAATATGATGGCCTCCACACAATATGATAGCCAAGAAAACCTGTCTCACAACATGATGGCTCCCATAGCCCGCCACACAGTATGATGAGGCCTTTTTCACACACAATAGGATGGCACCCACATGCAATGTGATGGCCTCCACAGCCACACACACATAGTATGATAGCCTCATAGCTCCCACACACACAGTACGGTAGGCTCCAAAGCCTGTCACACAGTATCATCTATCACAGCTCATCACATAGTATTTTTCCCAAACAGCCCCCCACACAATATTAAGGTCCCACACAGAGTATGATGGTCCTCACAACCCCACACAGTATGGTGTTCTCCATAGCCGCCCACACAGTACAATTGTCCCCAACATACACTATGATAGTCCCCACCAGTACTTTAAAAAGGATATGATGCCCCTACGTATTCACCCCACAAGTACTGAAAACATTAAAAAATGTAAAACTACTCACTTAGCCCCATTCTCCCAATGTGCTGCTTTGTTCTGTGTAGCATATAGACTGAGGATCAAATAAGCTGAATAGTGGAATAAAGAAGCCCTGATTCATCATTGTTGTCAACTATATCTTCATCGGGATGAAACTGAAAAAGAGAAGATACGGATTAAATATTAGAAAAAACTTTTTGACAGTGAGGTGTTATGACCCCAGTGGACAGGGTCTCAGAGGAACGTGTAAGTCTGCGAGATTCAAAAATCCAGCTCATAGGGCTGTGGTAACTGGGTTGACCAAATAGCTACTCCTAACGCCAACACTAGAAGTAGCCGGGGATCATGCCTACCGTGATCGCTAGATGACTCGCGCCAGCCGGAGAATCTAACTACCCCTAGGAGAAGAAAACAAAGACCTCTCTTGCCTCCAGAGAAAGGAACCCCAAAGCAAGATACAAGCCCCCCACAAATAATAACGGTGAGGTAAGAGGAAATGACAAACACAGAAATGAACCAGGTTCAGCAAAGAGAGGCCAGCTTACTAATAGCAGAATATAGCAAGATAACTTATCTGGTCAACAAAAACCCTATAAAAATCCACGCTGGAGATTCAAGAACCCCTGAACCGTCTAACGGTCCGGGGGGAGAACACCAGCCCCCTAGAGCTTCCAGCAAAGGTCAGGATACAGATTGGAACAAGCTGGACAAAAATACCAAACAAAACAAAAGCAAAAAGCAAGGAAGCAGACTTAGCTTGAAATACAGGAACCCGGATCATAGGACAAGAGCACAACAGATTAGCTCTGATTTCAACGATGCCAGGCATTGAACTGAAGGTCCAGGGAGCTTATATAGCAACGCCCCTGAACTAACGGCCCAGGTGAGGATATAGGAAAAGACAGAAGCTCCAGAGTCAAATCACTAATGACCACTAGAGGGAGCAAAAAGCAAAATCACAACAGTACCCCCCCCCCTTAGTGAGGGGTCACCGAACCCTCACCACGACCACCAGGGCAATCAGGACGAGCGGCGTGAAAGGCACGAACTAAATCGGCCGCATGAACATCAGAGGCGACCACCCAGGAATTATCTTCCTGACCATAGCCCTTCCACTTGACCAGGTACTGAAGCCTCCGCCTGGAGAGACGAGAATCCAAGATCTTCTCCACCACGTACTCCAACTCGCCCTCAACCAACACCGGAGCAGGAGGCTCAGCAGAAGGAACCACAGGCACAACGTACTGCCGCAACAAGGACCTATGAAACACGTTGTGGATAGCAAACGACACAGGAAGATCCAGGCGAAAGGATACAGGATTAAGGATTTCCAATATCTTGTAAGGACCAATAAAACGAGGTTTAAATTTGGGAGAGGAAACCTTCATAGGAACAAAGCGGGAAGAAAGCCACACCAAATCCCCAACACGTAGTCGGGGACCCACACCGCGGCGGCGGTTGGCAAAGCGCTGAGCCCTCTCCTGTGACAATTTCAAGTTGTCCACCACAAGATTCCAGATCCGCTGCAACCTATCCACCACAGAATCCACCCCAGGGCAGTCAGAAGGTTCCACATGACCCGAAGAAAAACGAGGGTGGAAACCAGAGTTGCAGAAAAACGGCGAAACCAAGGTGGCGGAACTAGCCCGATTATTAAGGGCAAACTCAGCCAACGGCAAGAAGGTCACCCAATCGTCCTGATCAGCAGAGACAAAACACCTCAAATAAGCCTCCAAAGTCTGATTAGTTCGCTCCGTCTGTCCATTAGTCTGAGGATGGAAAGCAGACGAAAACGACAAGTCAATGCCCATCCTACTACAAAAGGATCGCCAGAATCTGGAAACGAACTGGGATCCTCTGTCTGACACAATATTCTCAGGGATGCCGTGCAAACAAACCACGTTCTGGAAAAACACAGGAACCAGATCAGAAGAGGAAGGCAGCTTAGGCAAAGGAACCAAATGGACCATCTTGGAGAAGCGATCACATATCACCCAGATAACAGACATGCCTTGAGACACCGGAAGATCAGAAATGAAATCCATGGAGATATGTGTCCAAGGTCTCTTAGGGACAGGCAAGGGCAAGAGCAACCCGCTGGCACGAGAACAGCAAGGCTTAGCTCGAGCACAAGTCCCACAGGACTGTACAAATGACCGCACATCCCTAGACAAGGAAGGCCACCAAAAGGATCTGGCCACCAGATCTCTGGTGCCAAAAATTCCTGGGTGACCTGCCAACACCGAGGAATGAACCTCGGAAATGACTCTGCTGGTCCACTTATCAGGCACAAACAGTCTGTCAGGTGGACAAGAATCAGGCCTATCAGCCTGAAATCTCTGCAACACACGTCGCAGATCTGGAGAAATAGCTGACAAGATAATACCATCCTTAAGAATACCAACAGGTTCAGCGACTCCAGGAGCATCAGGCACAAAGCTCCTGGAAAGAGCATCGGCCTTCACATTTTTTGAACCTGGTAAATACGAGACAACAAAGTCAAAACGGGAGAAAAACAATGACCAGCGGGCCTGTCTAGGATTCAGGCGTTTAGCAGACTCGAGATACATCAGATTTTTGTGATCAGTCAAGACCACCACACGATGCTTAGCACCCTCGAGCCAATGACGCCACTCCTCAAATGCCCATTTCATGGCCAACAACTCCCGATTGCCCACATCATAATTTCGCTCCGCAGGCGAAAACTTCCTAGAGAAAAAGGCGCAAGGTCTCATAACAGAGCAACCAGGGCCTCTCTGCGACAAAACGGCCCCTGCTCCAATCTCTGAAGCATCCACCTCAACCTGAAAGGGAAGCGAGACATCAGGCTGGCACAAAACAGGCGCCGAAGTAAACCGACGTTTCAACTCCTGGAAAGCCTCCACGGCAGCAGGAGCCCAATTAACCACATCGGAGCCCTTCTTGGTCATATCCGTCAAAGGTTTCACAATGCTAGAAAAGTTAGCGATAAAACGACGGTAGAAGTTAGCGAAACCCAAGAACTTCTGAAGACTCTTAACTGACGAGGGCTGAGTCCAATCAAGAATAGCTCGGACCTTGACTGGGTCCATCTCCACAGCAGAAGGGGAAAAAATGAACCCCAAAAAGGGAACCTTCTGTACACCAAAAAGACACTTTGAGCCCTTGACAAACAAAGAATTTTCACGCAAAATTTTAAAGACCATCCTGACCTGCTCCACATGCGAGTCCCAATTATCAGAAAAAAACAGAATATCATCCAGATAAACGATCAAAAATTTATCCAGATAGTTCCAGAAAATGTCATGCATAAAGGACTGAAAAACTGAAGGGGCATTAGAGAGCCCAAAAGGCATCACCAAGTACTCAAAATGACCTTCGGGCGTATTGAATGCGGTTTTCCATTCATCCCCTTGCTTAATGCGCACAAGGTTGTACGCACCACGAAGGTCTATCTTGGTAAACCACTTGGCACCTTTAATCCGGGCAAACAAGTCAGACAACAGCGGCAAAGGATACTGAAATTTGACAGTGATCTTATTTAAAAGCCGATAGTCAATACAAGGCCTCAAAGATCTGCCCTTTTTAGCCACAAAAAAGAATCCCGCACCAAGAGGGGAAGAAGACGGACGGATGTGTCCTTTCTCCAGAGACTCCTTGATATATGAACGCATAGCGGTATGTTCAGGTATCGACAGATTAAACAGTCTTCCCTTAGGAAATTTACTGCCTGGAATCAAATCTATTGCACAGTCACATTCCCTATGAGGAGGCAATGCACTGGATCTGGACTCGCTGAAGACATCCTGATAATCAGACAAATACTCAGGAACTTCCGAAGGCGTAGAAGCAATAGACACAGGCAGGGAATCCTCATGAATACCACGACAGCCCCAACTAGACACTGACATAGCCTTCCAGTCAAGGACTGGATTATGGGTCTGTAACCATGGCAGCCCCAAAACAACCAAATCATGCATTTTATGTAGAACGAGAAAACGTATCACCTCGCGGTGTTCAGGAGTCATGCACATGGTAACCTGTGTCCAATACTGCGGTTTATTTTCTGCTAATGGCGTAGCATCAATACCCCTAAGAGGGATAGGATTTTCTAATGGTTCAAGAATAAAACCACAGCGCTTAGCAAATGAGAGATCCATAAGACTCAGGGCAGCACCTGAATCTACAAACGCCATGACAGGATAAGATGACAGTGAGCAAATCAAAGTTACAGACAGAATAAACTTAGGATGCAAATTACCAACGGTGACAGGACTAACAACCTTAGATATACGTTTAGAGCATGCTGAGATAACATGTGTAGAATCACCACAGTAGTAGCACAAGCCATTCCGGCGTCTATGAATTTTCCTCTCATTTCTAGTCAGGATTCTATCACATTGCATCAAATCAGGTGTCCGTTCAGACAACACCATGAGGGAATTAGCGGTTTTGCGCTCCCGCAACCGCCGGTCAATTTGAATAGCCAGGGACATGGTATCATTCAGACCTGTGGGAATGGGAAAACCCACCATAACATTCTTAATGGCCTCAGAAAGGCCATTTCTAAAATTAGCGGCCAGTGCACACTCGTTCCAATGTGTCAGCACGGACCATTTCCGAAATTTTTGGCAATACACCTCAGCCTCGTCCTGGCCCTGAGACATAGCCAGCAAGGCTTTCTCTGCCTGAATCTCAAGATTGGGTTCCTCATAAAGTAAACCGAGCGCCAGAAAAAACGCATCAATATCAGCCAATGCCGGATCTCCTGGCGCCAACGAAAAAGCCCAATCTTGAGGGTCACCCCGTAAGAATGAAATAACAATTTTTACTTGTTGAGCAGAGTCTCCAGACGAACAAGGTTTCAGGGATAAAAACAATTTACAATTATTCCTGAAATTCCTAAACTTAAATCGGTCTCCTGAAAACAGTTCAGGAATCGGAATCTTGGGTTCAGACCTAGGATTTCTGGTAACATAATCTTGTATACCCTGCACACGAGCGGCAAGCTGGTCCACACTTGTAATCAAGGTCTGGACATTCATGTCTGCAGCAAGCTTAAGCCACTCTGAGGTAAAGGGGAAAAGAAAAAAAAAAAAAAAGAAAAAAATGAGAGAGGGAAAAAAAAAAACTCAAAATTTTCTTTCTTATAATCCCACTTCTGCAATGCATTAAACATTTAATACTGGCCTGGCATACTGTTATGACCCCAGTGGACAGGGTCTCAGAGGAACGTGTAAGTCTGCGAGATTCAAAAATCCAGCTCATAGGGCTGTGGTAACTGGGTTGACCAAATAGCTACTCCTAACGCCAACACTAGAAGTAGCCGGGGATCATGCCTACCGTGATCGCTAGATGACTCGCGCCAGCCGGAGAATCTAACTACCCCTAGGAGAAGAAAACAAAGACCTCTCTTGCCTCCAGAGAAAGGAACCCCAAAGCAAGATACAAGCCCCCCACAAATAATAACGGTGAGGTAAGAGGAAATGACAAACACAGAAATGAACCAGGTTCAGCAAAGAGAGGCCAGCTTACTAATAGCAGAATATAGCAAGATAACTTATCTGGTCAACAAAAACCCTATAAAAATCCACGCTGGAGATTCAAGAACCCCCGAACCGTCTAACGGTCCGGGGGGAGAACACCAGCCCCCTAGAGCTTCCAGCAAAGGTCAGGATACAGATTGGAACAAGCTGGACAAAAATACCAAACAAAACAAAAGCAAAAAGCAAGGAAGCAGACTTAGCTTGAAATACAGGAACCCGGATCATAGGACAAGAGCACAACAGATTAGCTCTGATTTCAACGATGCCAGGCATTGAACTGAAGGTCCAGGGAGCTTATATAGCAACGCCCCTGAACTAACGGCCCAGGTGAGGATATAGGAAAAGACAGAAGCTCCAGAGTCAAATCACTAATGACCACTAGAGGGAGCAAAAAGCAAAATCACAACAGTGAGGGTGATCAATGAGTGGGACAGGCTGCCGCGAGAGGTGGTGAATTCTCCTATAATGGAAGTCTTCAAACAGGGGCTGGACAGACATCATCTGTCTGAGATGGTTTAGTGAATCCGCCATTGAGCAGGTGGTTGGACACGATGACCCTGGAGCTCCCTTCCAACTCTATGATTCTATGCTGATACCATTGAAATCACTGGATAGAAGCGACAAGTATGATTTTACTTAAATTTGTTATTAGTAAGATGTGTGACCATAGCCTCATACTGGAGCCATTATGATTGATTCTTCTAACATAAGCCGGTCTAGACTAACAATGAGCTTAATGTAATCAAAAGAATAAAATGACAGCAAACATAAATAACTTCTAACCACATTTTATCTTTAGTCATTGAAATTGTTATGTAACTAAATACATTTCCAACACAGTGACACAAAGACACATGCAGAATCATAACCTAATCCTAACACTGAGACATCCTTGAGACATAGCCCGTAATGAAATAGTTAATAAACACTTGATAGCCATTACATCTATTTCTGATGTATGAACTTGTGGTCTGGTTAAATTGTCATTGGAGTGTATAACACTCAGGAACTCCCTCCATAATACACTTGTCCTCCTCCGCGCAGAGCCCTATAATTTTCCTGTACGCCCCGTCACCCGAGATCATCGCTGCTTTCTACAGGACACTAGAGAGCGTTTACACACTTTTTGTTTTGTTAACAGGAAAATGACTCTTCTTGGACAGACATCGTATTGAAGAAACGACAGTCATTATGCGTGGAGGCTCAGGGCTCCCTGTAATAACTGCTTGCCATTTTCATATTATGTAAAATTGCAAAGGGAGCATATATTAGTGTCAGTCTGTCAAAAGAGGTTTCATTTTAGATTGGCTGTTCTGCTCACTAAATACCGTTCATTTTGCTTTCATATCATTTCACGCTTGCTGACATCCCATCCTTGATGCTGACGCTTTGTCCTGCTGGCGTCTATAATTGATAAAGCAGCCATAAGGACTTGGAAGAAATCACAATGTTTGCTCTGCTCCTGCATATTCAATGATTGTATGCTTTTGTTTTTGCTATTTTCTCTCTGAATTCATTCCATTGCCAGCAGCTTTGATTCACATCAGACGGTTTATTTTCTGATTTTGCCACAGTTCATACACATCCTGTGAAAATGCCTTGTAAACAGCATATTTTACAGTAGGTCATCCGAGTACAGACTATGCTCAGTCAGAGTATGAGGCTCATACACTGCATTGTTTAATGTGCGTCTATTGTTTCATTTCTTCTAAAGATCCAAAATTCTGTGCTGGTTAATTTTATAATTTATCTTTAGAAGAATCAGAGCAGCGTTTTTCTGTTACAGATCTACAAATTTCCTTCATTCATTGATGCAGTTTTAAAAACAGGGTAGTGGAGTCGTGAAGTCAGAGTCGGTGGCAATTTTGGTTGAGTCAGAATAAAATAAGCCGACTCCAACTCCTAAAATATATAATAAATTGGTTACGTAGTTCAGGATGTGATGAATATTTTTTCCTAAAAATTTGGGAAGGTTATGAAATGTCCTAATAATGTCTGTTCTATTCTGGATCTAAAGGTGTCTGCTTTTGGTTGAGATGAATCTGTGCTGCACTTAAGGCTTCATTCACACTTGTGTCGTTTGGCCTCCGTCGCAATGCGTCGTTTTGGGAAAAAAACACATCCTGCAAATGTGCCCGCAGGATGCATTTTTTTCCCATAGACTTGTATTGCTGATGGATCGCGATGTTTGGCCATACGTCGCGTCCGTCGTGCACTGGATGCATCGTGTTTTGGTGGACCGTCGTCACGAAAAAACGTTCAAGGGAACGTTTTTTCGTACGTCGGGTCCTGCATTTCCTACCGTGCATGTGCGGCCGGAACTCCGCCCCTCCTCACTGGGACTTTAGAATGGGCAGCGGATGCGTTGAAAAACTGCATCCGCTGCCCACGTTGTGCCGAATTTTCACGTCCGTCGGTACGTCGCGCCGACGCTTAGTGATGGCCCCGTACAGACGGAAGTGTGGAAGAAGCCTTATGTATATGTTCAGCAGTGAGCCAGTGCTGCACTTTATGTACATGCTCAGTAGTGAGCCAGTGCTGCACTTTATGTACATGCTCAGTAGTGAGCCAGTGCTGCACTTTATGTACATGCTCAGTAGTGAGCCAGTGCTGCACTTTATGTACATGCTCAGTAGTGAGCCAGTGCTGCACTTTATGTACATGCTCAGTAGTGAAGCATTCATGAGGGAGTCAGAGTCAGGGAAATAGTCGGAGTTGGAGGTTTGGCTTACCGACACCACAACCCTGGTTAAAAATGTTATATAGGATACAAAACTGATGGACTATCCTTAGCATAGGTCACCAATGTTCATTTGGAGAAGTCACGATGCTCCAACAAGCCCCACAACCCCTTTATAGTTTACTAGGATAGCATCACACTTTTTGCAGTGCCTGATATTACAAGTAAGGGTATGTGCACACGGCATCTTTCAGAAGACGCATCAGGGAAAATATTGGCATTGTTTTTCCGGAAGCATCTTTTTTGGTGTCTAACTACTGTTTTTTGCAGCTGCTTTGCTGACAGTGTTCCTTTTTTTTCTTCAATAGTATATGTAAGACAGTGGCATATTTCAAGTACAAGCCACCTGAAGAATGGACTGGTCACTTCTTTTAGTTTCTTGAAGCAGTTGAATGAAATTACAAAACTTGTAACATGTACATGTCAAGCCATTTTGACATTGCATATGTTCATTTTTTTTTTGTGTTTTTTAGCACTTTTTCAGGTGGGCGCTTTTATCATTTTGGGGCATAAAAGTATTTACATGGCCTTTTCTGGCTAACATGATACCACAATATATTTTTTTGTTGTACTTCATTAGTTTATTGGTGTATTTTAATCCTGAGGAAGACACAGTTCTGGACCCATAAAGCATGGATTGTATTACTTTCTACTTTTGAAAAAATAAAAAACTATTTCACAACTTTTGGTGATTCTGGATTATACCCCACCTCCGCACTGATTGAATTACCCCTTCTTCATTTGCAAAAAAATGTAAATACTTTGCACAATTGTTTTTGTTTTTCTGTTAAATACAGAATGTCGAAGAGTATACAGACAGGACAGCACCGGATCACAGCAGATTCTTTTTGTAGGGAAAAACATTTGCTTGACATATTTTAACTCAGAGAAAAAGCAACGATCCTGTGTTGTCCTGTCTCTATACTCTCTTTTGCTTCTTCCCCTGGCCAAAAGCTGTAGTATGATCAGAACATGTTCCTGCACGGTCAGACACAGCCATTACACAGTACACAGCAGGGGCACATTTATAAGATTAGCTCAGCACAGGGACATTTTTTATATACACATGCAATTGTGGAAATTATTTTTATTCCAAGATCTATTGATTAAAATGTATTTTGCTCATGGGAAAAAACATTTAATGATAAAAAGAATGAACATACTAAAAATACTGGCTGTGGTTAGAAAGGGTTACATAGGGGTTGCAGAATAGAAATATGGAGAGGTATTTATACAACAAATCTGCAATGTTTGGAAATAAAACTGACTTTTGCTTTCTTATACTATGAATCATTGATATTTTAGAAGACTGAAACTTAGGATATTAGAATATGGCCAGGGTTTTACAATACACTTGACACACATTAGGTGAAATTTCCAGCTCAAGAGTGAATACATTAGAAGAGCTTGAATATATTAATATATTTCTACCACGAGGCAGCAAAAACTTCATAACAGTAATTTTTAACTCATCGACTTGTGTTCTGGGGAATATGAATTTCTTATCAGTGTCACGCTTACTTTCCTGCAGAATGCAAAGCACAAATCCACATGTAAAGGTAGTAAGAAAAATATTGTTTTCTCTTTAAATAAATATTCCTTATTTATGTTAATAGGATATAAGACTTTAGAGAAATGTAAACTCCTGTGTTCTAACAATTCACCTTTAGAACCTGTGTAATAACAAAACCTCTCAAAACACTGCAGGTTTATTAATAATGGCACACCAGGACTTCTTGATGTACACATTGACCAACAGCATACAATACCTGAAAACCTAGATATGAAATGGAGTATAAGTTGGTGTGCATACTGTTAGGTGTCGAGTTCCCGCCGCTGCACAGGGGGAATCTCAAACCATCTCTGCTGTGGTCTCCCATTCTCCTCCAGCCACAGTGGAGTCTGCTCAGCGGAGACGTTGGTCCCAGCATCTGGCTCAAGCTGATACTGTGCAGCTGGTTACTGCTGTCCTTCCAGGCTCAGCCATTGTAGCCAGTACTGATCAGCGGCGGGCAGGCATCCCTGGGACTAAGTCCTGCTTTTCTTCTTCTGAGCATGCCCAAGGGACGACCTCTCATTGGAGGTCGGGGGTCACATGCTCAGGCCCTGTAGCAGCTCCTATTGGACCACTAGGAAGGTCCTGGAGAGCTTCCGCGTTAAAAGGTTTGCAAGGCCGCACGGCCATGTGCTAGTATAAACTTATTAACGTGTGTGTGTGTAGATGTATGCCTGTCGATGGATGAAAGCTCCGAATCATTCCTATCCCTAGTGTTGTTGACTGCTCGCGAATGGTGGAAGCTAACTAGCGCCTGACAGTGCTATTCCGCAAAGCTAGCACACGATACAGCATCTGATAGCAGTGACCACCAGTGCGGCGCCGTGCGCTAATCGAGCACTTTCCTGGCCCCAGTCTGGGTGGTTAGTGGAGTCTGCCAGAGCGGCACTGCACGCACTCTTGTGCATTAAATTATTATATCTGTTAATCTCTGACACCCCAGTAGCGGTGTCGAGTGCAAGAGGTCTAGAGGAACTCTTTCCCTGAGTCTTGGGACAGAGTTCTGTGACTCTTTGCTTACGCTCTTTGTGCGGTACCTGTTGTGAATTCCGTTCTCGGACTCCCTCCTGTGGTCATGAATGGTACTTTGGTTAGTTCTGCTCTTGGACTCCCTCTGGTGGCTTTGAGCGGAACTGCTGGTCACTGAGGTTGGCTTTGTCAGCTGCTCTCATTTCTTGCTATACTGGCTTCCCTATTTAACTCCACTCAGATCGTTACTTCATGCCAGCTGTCGTTGTTTCAGTATTGGTTCAGATCTCTCTTGGACTTCTCTGAGGACCTGTCTACTCCAGCAGAAGCTAAGTCTTTGCTAGTTCATTTTTTGTTACTGCTTCCTGAATATATTTCTTAGTAATACTATTTCTAGTCCAGCTTGCTATTATGATATTCCCTTGCTAGCTGGAAGCTCTGGGGTGCAGAGTGGCACCTTCACACCGTGAGTCGGTGTGGGGAGTCTTTTTGATTACTCTGCGTGGCTTTTTGTAGTCTTTTGTGCTGACCCCTTAGTTCCCTTTTCTATCCTCTGACTAAATTAGTGAAGTCTGGCCTCCTTTGCTAAAACCTGTTTCATTCCTGTGTTTGTGACTTTCCTCTTAACTCACAGTCAATATATGTGGGGGGCTGCCTTTACCTTTGGGGAATTTCTCTGAGGCAAGGTTAGGCTTCTATTTCTATCTTTAGGGGTAGTTAGCTCTTAGGCTGTGAAGAGGCGTCTAGGGAGAGTTAGGTACGCTCCACAGCTATTTCTAGTGTGTGTGATAGGAGTAGTGTTTGCGGTCAGCAGAGTTCCCACTTTCCCAGAGCTTGTTCCGATTTCTAGTTAACTCATCAGGTCATTCCGGGTGCTCCTAACCACCAGGTCCATAACAGGTACCGCAGCCCTGTGACGGAACAGGGCTTGCTTCCTTCATACCGGGTGAAGCTAACCCGTGTGTATCCACATTATAAACATGAGGATGAATGACCTCGGGGAGATCAAAACATCCAACACCGCGGAGACACCATCACGTGTTTCTCAACGCAGTGATCCAGAACACTGCTCCCATCCCTTAAGGGAAATATGCAAATGCATGTAGAAAAGCCGTGGAGACACCATCACGTGTTTCTCAACGCAAGCAATGAATAGCCAGGTCTTTCACCGGGAAGGAAGAACCACGGGAAGGGCAGCATCCAATAAAGGAAAACCACCTATGCCAAAACATGGTATCCATCCACAGACAGCTGTTTCGGGGTATTTGCCCCTCATCAGTGTGGAGTAGGAAACTGGCTGTTAGGAGCAGTGCCTAGTGAAAAGACTATAAACATGAGGATGAATGACCTCAGGGAGATCAAATCATCTAACACCGCGGAGACACCATCACGTGTTTCTCAACGCAGTGATCACACATTGCTTGCGTTGAGAAACACGTGATGGTGTCTCCGCGGCTTTTCTACATGTATCCACATTATACCACCATATAGTCCGTCATTACTCAGCAGCAGTGTCAGGACTCTGAACATTTTTTACCTTTTGTGCATTACTGCCCTTTTCCAAGATGGCGTCTTTGGTCTCATGTGCACTGTGTCTTCCTGCTATAAAACTCCACCCCAGCCTTCAGTCTGTGCTAGAGTATTCTGCCTTGCAACCAGCTCCTGACCTCTGATTACTCCCTGGCTATATACCTGCTCTTGTGAACCTGTATGGTGATCCTGCTACTCTGCTCTGAGTTCCTGCTGCATACACCAGTTCCAGTAATCCTCCTTCATCTGCTGCTCGTGTTTACTTCCATCTCATTTGCTGGAGATGTAAGCTGTTTCTGCTCTGCAAAAACCTGAGACTATTAACCACGCCTCCCTGGTTGAGCTAAGATATGATTTGAACTGCCTTATAAGCTTATCTATCTGTGTTTGGACTAAGACGGATTTATTTGTGTCAAGTATCCTCAAGAATAACTGTGCTTCATAGACTTTCTGCTTGATTGCATTTTCCTCTGAAGTTTCCTATAGACTGCTAAGCTGCGTTTAATATTTACACCAAGTATTGTGGACTTGAGTTTCTCTCTGCACCTGTTTGAATCACCGTGTGATAATATAGACTTTACCACTTATAAAACTGTGTCCTGTAGTTGTCTTGCTCCACGCAAAGAGTCTCCTGAGTTATCCCCTATAATTATTACAGGATACTCTAGCCATAAAAAAAGGAGACTGCTGGAACAATGACTGCAGAGAGCAGACTAGAGCAGGTGTTTTCCATAATTAGATCACTGCATAAAGATGTGGAAGGTCTGCAAAAGAAGTTTGGAAGCTTTGAACACAATGAACAAGTGTTTGGACAAACTTTGCAGGACTTAAGCAACCGCATGGCAGCCCAGGAAAACAAACTTGCTGGCATAGAGTCCCAGTATGGACGGGCTTTTCAGGACACAGTTTTCCTACTGATAGATCCAAAGTATTGTGTGTAATAATGCTACTGACCTCACGAGCGCTCGCCTGGGCGAATCCGATGATTGAGTCTAGTGACCCACGGTTAAATAACTTGGATGATTTCTTGGCTGCTATGGCATTAATGTTTGATGACCCTAATCGCTGTGCAACTGCTGAATCTGCTTTGTTGTCTTTACGCCAGGCTAAATGTTCTGTTATTGAGTATGCCACTGAATTCAGGAGATTAGCGGTAGATACCAATTGGGACAGTTATGCACAATTGCCTATTTTTAAAAGGGGTCTGTCTAGTATTATAAAAGATGAACTAGCTCGCTCTGAGGCACCACAAGAGCTAGAGACATTTATACAGCATTGTGAGTGCATAGACATTCGTCTTACTGAGCGTAGACAGGAGAAATTTGCTGCATATAACCGTATTTCTAACTTTTCCCTTCCTTCCAAAGAGCCTGCAGGTAAAACCTCTCGGGAGGTGGAGGAGGTGCCCATGCAAATTGATTCTGTTCAGAGGCGTGAGATCAATGAGCACCGGGAGCATCGCCTTCGTGAAAGTCTGTTTCTACTTCGGCCAGTCTGACCACTTCTTGATCAATTGTCCTAAGTGTCCTAGACGGCCTAACAAGGTGCTAGCAGCAGTAGTGGAGTATGACAACTGTGATGATGAATCTGACATCTCTAAATGTAGCCTGCCTTTAAATGCTGTATTTCATTCACTTTCTATTACTTCACCCCCCAAGGAGCTGAAAGAAAAGTATTCTCACTGTTCTCTCCCTATTAAGATCCTGTGTTCAGGACAGTGGATTTCCAGTGCAGCTATGATTGACTCAGGTGCAGGTGGCAATTTCATGGATATCGCATTTGCCAAGGAACATGGTATTGAAATTCAGCAAAGAGCCTCTCCAATTACCATGGAAACAGTGGATGGGTCACCTTTAATCTCTGGGCCTGTGGATCAGGAGACCGTACCCCTTGAAATTTTGTTGGAGCCTAATCATCAGGAGCAACTTTCTTTCTTGCTAATTTCTTCTCCTCATTTTCCTGTGATTTTAGGCACTCCTTGGTTGCGTTCTCAGAACCCAATTATCAACTGGGAGACCAAGGAGATTATCTTTCCAACAAGGAGCAACTCAGCGTTAACAGAAGCTGTCCCTGAGTCCACGGCTACGGAACCACATGTACAGGTATTTTCTTTACCTCCAGCATATAAAGAGTTCTCTGACATCTGTGACAAGAAGAATGCATATCAGCTTCCTCCACACAGGCATTATGACTGTCCCATTGAGCTGCTTCCTGGGGCAGCTATTCCTTTCGGTAACGTATACCCTTTGGCGGCACCTGAGCTTCAAGCCTTAAAGGAGTATATTGATGAAAATCTGGCCAAAGGCTTCATACGTCCTTCTTCCTCACCAGCAGGGGCACCTATATTTTTTGTAAAAAAGAAGGATGGGACCCTGAGACCCTGTGTTGACTATTGGGAACTCAATAAGGTAAACGTACGAAACCGTTACCCTTTGCCTCTGATTCCCGAATTACTGGAAAGAGTCCGCCATGCTAAGGTGTTCTCTAAACTGGGTCTTCGTGTGGCTTATAATTTGGTGTGTATTCGTCCAGGGGATGAGTGGAAGACAGCATTCCGATGTCGGTATGGACACTTTGAATATCTCATGATGCCCTTCGGGCTTTGTAATGCCCCTGCAACGTTTCAACACCTTGCTAATGACATTTTCAGAGATTTGTTGGACCAGTTTGTGGTGATCTATTTGGACTATATTCTAATCTTTTCTGACTCTCTACAGGAACATGAAGAACATGTCAAAGCTGTTTTAAGACGTCTGAAAGAGAACCATCTGTATATCAAGCCGCAGAAATGCGAGTTCCATCATTCTGAGATACAGTTCTTAGGTTATATCATCTCTCCCCAGGGGCTGAACATGGAATCTGGTAAGATTCAGGCTATCCTTGACTGGCCGGTACCCAAGAACGTTAAGGAGGTCCAACGTTTTATTGGTTTTGCAAATTTCTACAGACGCTTCATTCGAAATTTTTCTGATATTGTCCTTCCCATTACTTCCTTGACAAAGAAGGAAAAGCCCTTTAAGTGGTCATCACAGGCTCAAGAAGCTTTTGATCCGCTTAAGATCTGTTTCACATCAGCACCGCTGTTGATACACCCAGATCCAACACTTTCATTCATTGTGGAGGTGGACGCTTCTGATAATGCTTTGGGGGCTATTCTCTCCCAAAGAACTGGAGAGAAGGGTATGCTACATCCTTGTCCTTTCTTTTCTCGTAGACTAACCTCAGCAGAGAAGAATTACGACGTGGGAGACAAGGAATTGCTGGCTATTATTGCGGCTTTCAAAGAATGGAGGCATCATCTGCAAGGAGCTGCACAACAGATCATAGTGTTAACTGACCATCGCAATTTAGAGTTCCTTAGATCCGCTAGATGTCTTTCTCCTCATCAGGCTCGTTGGAACTTATTTTTAAATCAATTTAACTTTGTTATCTCGTACTGTTCAGGTTCTCGTAATGGGAAGGCTGATGCTTTATCCCAAATCCATGCTGCGGATTCCGTACCTGGAGCCCCATCCAAGACCATTCTATCTGATGCCAATTTCATCGGGGTTATCCATGATCAGGACTTGTGGAAGGAGTGCAGGGAGGCCTATGACGGTGATGTATTTCTGGCCAACCAACCTGTGGATATTAATCTTGTCTTTAAGGGTGGCATGTGGTTCAGAGATCGACGTATCTACGTCCCTGAGGTCGTCCATCTGCAGATCCTCAAGTTGGTACATGACTCCAAGTTGACTGGTCACAGGGGGGTACAGAAGACAAAAGAGTTCCTGAGCCATTTCTTCTGGTGGCCAACTTGCCTGAAGGATACCAAGGACTATGTTCTCTCTTGCGAGGTGTGTGCAAATTACAAAACTCCTCATGTGGCACCTACGGGTCTTCTACAACCATTACCTGTTCCGTCCCGCCCTTGGGGGTCTATATCAATGGACTTTATTGTGGAGCTGCCTACATCGGGGGGCATGAATACAATCATGGTGGTAGTTGATCGCCTGACTAAAGCTGCTCATTTTGTTCCATGCACCGGCCTCCCCTCAGCTAAAGATACAGTGAACTTGGTTATACAGAATGTCTTTCGGCTGCATGAGGTTCCGGATGAGATCATCTCTGACCGTGGAGTACAGTTCACTTCAAGATTCTGGAAGGGGTTTTGCTCTGCACTCAATATTAATGTCTGTCTCTCTTCCGCTTACCATCCCCAGACAAATGGTCAGACTGAGCATACCAACCAGATGCTGGAACAATATCTAAGATGCTATGTCAGCCATCTCCAGGATGATTGGTTGGAGTTGCTGCTGTTAGCTGAATTTTCATATAATAATTCTCAGAGCGCCTGCACTAAATTTACACCTTTCTTTGGTGTTTTACCTAGGTCTCCAATTAATTCTCCGGTTCCGGCAGTGGAGGAAAGGCTGACTGCGATGAGACAAAATCTGGAGGTTCTGAAGGAATCCCTGACCACAGCTCAAGAAAGTTATAAGAGATCGGCTGATAGATTCCGTAAACCTGCACCCATGTTCAAGGTAGGAGATTCCGTGTGGTTAGCAACTAGCAACTAAGAATCTGAAGTTAAATGTTCCTTCACAAAAACTTGGACAGATATGAGAGCTCTGTGGCCTGCCGGCTGAAGCTACCTAGGACTATGAAGGTACACCCAGTTTTTCATGTATCTTTACTAAAGCCTGTATCTCCTAATACCTTCCAGGGACGTGTTGTGCCACCTCCGCAGCCTGTGGTGATTGATGGGCAAGAACAATTTGTGGTGGAGGAAATTATTGATTCCAGGATTCGCAGGAATCGGCTCCAATATCTGATAAGATGGCAGGGATATCCCCCTGAGGAAGACTCTTGGGAACCTGTGGAAAACATCAATGCCCAACAGAAGATTTTTCGTTTTCATCAGAGATTCCCTGAGAAATCAGGTCCAGGATCGTCCTGAGGCCGCTTCTATGGAAGGAGTAATGTCAGGACTCTGAACATTTTTTACCTTTTGTGCATTATCGCCCTTTTCCAAGATGGCCTCTTTGGTCTCATGTGCACTGTGTCTTCCTGCTATAAAACCACCCCAGCCTTCAGGCTCTGCTAGAGTATTCTGCCTTGCATCCAGCTCCTGACCTCTGATTACTCCCTGGCTATATACCTGCTCCTGTGAACCTGTGTGGTGATCCTGCTACTCTGCTCTGAGTTCCTGCTGCATACACCAGTTCCAGTAATCCTCCTTCATCTGTTGCTCGTGTTTACTTCCATCTCATTTGCTGGACATGTAAGCTGTTTCTGCTCTGCAAAAACCTGAGACTATTAACCAGGCCTCCCTGGTTGAGCTAAGATATGATTTGAACTGCCTTATAAGCTTATCTATCTTTGTTTGGACTAAGACAAGGGTTTATTCGTGTCAAGTATCCTCAAGAATAACTGTACTTCATAGACTTTCTGCTTGATTGCATTTTCCTCTGAAGTTTCCTATAGACTGCTAAGCTTCGTTTAATATTTACACCAAGTGTTGTGGACTTGAGTTTCTCTCTGCACCTGTTTGAATCACCGTGTGATAATATAGACTTTACCACTTATAAAACTGTGTCCTGTAGTTGTCTTGTTCCACGCAAAGAGTCTCCTGAGTTATCCCCTATAATTATTACAAGCAGGTTCCATATCTGCACGGTGGACCCCAGGCTGCGAACGCACCTTATGCCATCCTTATTATTTGGTGGTTTCTGCTAGCCCTAACACATACAGCATTAACGTGGGGTCCCCCCCATTTATGACAACCAGCCAAGCTAAAGCTGATATATGGGTGCTGATATTCTCAGGCTGGTAAGGGGCCATGGCTATTGTCCCCCTCCAGCCTAAAAATAGCAGCCCGCAGTCACCCAGAAATCTATTAGATGCACCAATTCTGGTGATTTGCCCAGCTTTTCCCACTTGCCCTGTGGCGGTGGCAAGTGGCGATCATATTAGTGGGGTTGATGTCACCTTTGTATCATCCAGTGACATCAAACCCACGGCTTCGTAACGGAGAAGCGTCAATAAGATACCTACCCATTACTAATCCTATAGTTACTGTATACTGTAAATAAACACACAGCCAGAATAAAGCCCTTAAAATAAAAGAATCACACAAACTCCTTTAATGAATCTAAATTAAACCATACTCTTTTTATCGTCCATTCCACTGTAGCTATGGTATCCTGTAACAGAACAAAAATAAAAAATAACCATATCCGTCACCTGTCCATCGTTCTGTCCCACACCATAATCCATGTTTGGGGATAAACAGTTTTCAGCCTGGACGGTCACATCAGGATGGATGAACCACTGAGCAATGAGCTGCTGCGAGTGCAGGCTCAGTGACTAGCAGTGACATCATCAAGGTTACCGCAGGCACTGAGGCTGGGTTAACAGCTGGGCCTCTGAACTGTGGTGACCTCCTTGAGATCAGAGCTGCACCATGAGACATTTTCTCACTGTTCTAGAGGTGATCTCACCAAAGTCACCGCAGTTCAGCGGCCAGGATGGGAATGCAGCCTCAGTGACCCGGCAAAAACTTTGTTTGACATCACCGCTAGTCACTGATGCTGCGCTCACAGCAGCTCATTCCTCAGTGGTTATCAGCATGGACGGCCACATCTTGGCACCGTCCAGATTGAAAACTGTTATCCTCTGGCATGGATATGCAAATTTATATATAAATTAATATATAAATTTATATTGAGTTTATGACATGGATAGATATGGAAAAATCTTGCTTAAAAAAAGCATGTTTTAAAATATAAGAAAGGGGGAAAATGTGTTTTGGCTTAAAAGGTTTCAGTATCAGTATCGTTTTGGACTTCACAAAGAGCAAATTTATTCACACGGGCTCTGAAGCACATAATAGAAAAATATGCAATCAGAAAAGGAGGGGGACATGTACAAGATATGTACAAGTGATTCTTAACGACAGACAGGTGAGGGATATTGTTTGTTTTTTATTTTTGTTTTAATACAGGAGACCATGGCTTCAGTGGAATGCATGATCATATGTGAGTATGGTTTAATTTAGATTTATTAAAGGAGTCTGTATCATTCTTTCAATTAAAAGCCTTTATTCTGGCTGTGTGTTTATTTAATATATATATACAGTTGTGCTCAAAAGTTTACATATCTAGTTATTTATTGTATTTGTCTATATTTGCCCCCTTTTCACATGTAAAGCGCCATGGAATAAATGGCGCTACAATAAATGTATTATAATAATCAATGATAACACCAAAACTTTTTCTCCACTCATAGTTAGTGGTTGGGTGAAGCCATTTATTGTCAAACTACTGTGTTTTATCTTTTTAAATCATAATGACAACCCAAAACTTCCAAATGACCCTGATCAAAAGTTCACATACCCCATTTCCTAATACCGTGTATTGCCCCCTCTAACATCAATGGCAGCTTAAAGTCTTTTGTCGTAGTTGTGGATGAGGTTCTTTCATTTCTCAGATGGTAAAGCTGCCCACCCTTCTTGGCAAAAAGCCTCCAGTTCCTGTAAATTCCTGGGCTGTCTAGCATGAACTGCATGCTTGAAATCTCCCCAGAGTGGCACAATGATATTGAGGTCAGGAGACTGAGATGGCCACTCCAGAACCTTCACTTTGTTCTGCTGTAGCCAATGACAGGTCTGCTTGGCCATGTGTTTTGGATCGTTGTCATGTTGGAAGGTCCAAGTACATCCCATGCACAGCATCCGGGCTGATGATTGCAAATTTGCCTCCAGTATTTATTGATAACATGCTGCATTAATTTTTCCTTCAACTTTGACCATTTCCTGTGCCTTTGTAGCTCACACATCCCCAAAACATCAGCGATTCACCTCCGTGCTTTACAGTAGGAATAGTATTACTTTCATTATAGGCCTTGTTGACCTCTCTCCAAATGTAACATTTATTTAAAACATATGTCATGAGATTTCACAATAAAAACTTAATATTTTTTTATTCTTGTCACTAACTCCCCAATACATAGAATTCAGCAAGATTTACCTGACATAGGTGTTCCTTTCTATCAGGAAGTTCATGTCATATGTCAGTTAGGTCATGTAATCATATGGTGACACCTTTTGGATCACTTGGTATTATGTTTTCTGAAGGTGGTCACCAGAACTGCCTGCATTAAGTAACTACATGGACTATACACTCACTGGCCACTTTATTAGGTACACCTGTCCAACTTCTTGTTAACACTTAATTTCTAATCAGCCAATCACATGGCGGCAACTCAGTGCATTTAGGCATGTAGACATGGTCAAGACAATCTCCTGCAGTTCAAACCGAGCATCAGTATGGGGAAGAAAGGTGATTTGAGTGCCTTTGAACGTGGCATGGTTGTTGGTGCCAGAAGGGCTGGTCTGAGTATTTCAGAAACTGCTGATCTACTGGGATTTTCACGCACAACCATCTCTAGGGTTTACAGAGAATGGTCCGAAAAAGAAAAAAAATCCAGTGAGCGGCAGTTCTGTGGGCGGAAATGCCTTGTTGATGCCAGAGGTCAGAGGAGAATGGGCAGACTGGTTCGAGCTGATAGAAAGGCAACAGTGACTCAAATCGCCACCCGTTACAACCAAGGTAGGCCTAAGAGCATCTCTGAACGCACAGTGCGTCGAACTTTGAGGCAGATGGGCTACAGCAGCAGAAGACCACACCGGGTACCACTCCTTTCAGCTAAGAACAGGAAACTGGGGCTACAATTTGTACAAGCTCATCGAAATTGGACACTAGAAGATTGGAAAAACGTTGCTTGGTCTGATGAGTCTCGATTTCTGCTGCGACATTCGGATGGTAGGGTCAGAATTTGGCGTAAACAACATGAAAGCATGGATCCATCCTGCCTTGTATGGAGCATCTTTGGGATGTGCAGCCGACAAATTTGCTGCAACTGTGTGATGCCATCATGTCAATATGGACCAAAATCTCTGAGGAATGCTTCCAGCACCTTGTTGAATCTATGCCACGAAGAATTGAGGCAGTTCTGAAGGCAAAAGGGGGTCCAACCCGTTACTAGCATGGTGTACCTAATAAAGTGGCCGGTGAGTGTACATCTGAAGTTCTTTATAGGGGAAGGGGACAGGAGCTTATATCACAGATAATGATGATGACTGCACAGTGCCTTCCACCAAGATAAAATGTAGACTTTAGTTCCACCTCTCTCACTGTATACTTAGAATCTATCTGTTTATTTAGAGGAAAGAACAACCACAGTATCCTGCCAGCAGATAGAGATGGGTCTGGTTGGCCATGTAATGCTTTACCAATTCATAATAGGATTGATAGCAGAGCATAGAGAAATAACATACAAAAATCAAGATGAACGTTGAAGGAAAAAAATGTGAGGCTGAATCACATGGAAATAAGTATACTATGCATAAAGTGAAGTATAAGGTTTGACAGAAAAAAAAACTATGTGCACTTCTTTAAATCAATCTCCTAGACCTGATGATGCTGGTGTGCTTACTAAGATATTATACACAGCTCCAGTTAAATGTGTTACTGGGGGTTTTCAGCAGTATAGAATAGTTCAGCAGACTACACAGTTATATACAGAAGAATTCTGTAAGAAAAGTGCACTGTGCCGAATTCCATTTTTTTAACATGTGAACTCACGAACGCCACAGCCAAAATTCCCATTGGGAAATGATCCCACATGGAAACTCTGAAATGGCACTGCAGCACTCAATGTAAAAATAGCCTAAGTGGATGACTGGATGGTACCATTTCATTTGTCACGTGTGACCCTACACAGTCTAGCACTGTCAGCGGGGTGACGAGAGCGGACAGGTCCTTTACTTGGGAAGATTTGCCTGGCATATGTACCTACCGTATAGGGCAAAATTCAGCCTTAAAATAGGAGTTGGAAGCTTCTGGACCACTTTAAATTCAGATAGGGTCATTTCCATTTCCCTTGTTGTTTCTGCCCCTGGAACACACTGGAGGTAACATATATCTGTAGGTTTGGCCTTGTATGACGGGGGCCTCTTTCTATGCTTGTAAAACCCTTAGGCTATGTGCACACGTTGCGGATTAGGGTTAGGAATTTCTGGTGCGGATTCTGTCTCTCCTGGCAGAAGACGCACCTGCGGTTTTTTGTGCGGTTCCGCAGCGTTTTTTTGTGCGTTTTTGCTGCGGATTTGCTGCGGTTTTTACCCCTGTGGTTTTCTATAATGGAGTGGGTACAAAAATGCTGCAGACTCACAAAAAAGAAGTGACATGCTACTTCTTTTAAACCGCAGCGTTTCCGCAGCGGATTTTCCGCAAAGTGTGCACAGCATTTTTTTTTTCTCATTGATTTACATTGTACTGTAAATCAATTGCGGATCTGCAGCGTTTCTGCACCTCAAAAAACACTGCGGATCCACAGAGAATCCGCAACGTGTGCACATAGCCTTAGACATTGTTAGATTGCACCGATGTTGTGTATGCATTTACATGATGGCAGCGCTTTTATCTTTATGTGGAATTAATAACTGCACTCGCTTTGTCCGTATTTTTGGTTTATTCAGTAACTTATTGTCAAGTAAAAAAAAAACAATAAAATTCAGAAGCTTGTTTAAAGTGAAGATGCATAATGAAAAAAAGTGGCATCTAAACATTTTCTTAGGTGGTAGAAAAGATAAGAGAAATTAATACTGTTAATCCTACATCTTGCAATAAATAATAATCTGAATCTCAGAGTACAAAATATAGAACAAAGTTTCTGTGCATTCACATTACAGGTAGAAAGAAATAATACAGAAAAATTGGGAAATTCATAAATAATAGAGCATGCCGCAATACATGTTACCATCTATTTCTAGCTGCTCCGTCCTTCTATGTTTTCTGTAGATATCCCATTAAATTACACTTACTAGTAGAGAATGACATAAAGCATGGCAGGCCCACTATGTACACACAATATAGAAATATGTGTCCCATCGGATGGACAAATGCAGGATTTCATAGATGTAGCAGAGTTGAATGGCGTCATTTGGTGATTCATTTCTCCCAAGTTTAGCTGCAGGTGTAACAGCATTTCCTAACATTACGTATATACAATCATACAAGAAGATATCACATAACTTGACACCTACCTTAACATTTTTAATGGCTTGTGCTGTGATAAAGGGATTTTTTAGTAGGATTTCAGCCCTATAACTGTTTACAAGAGCATGTAGGTCTTGAATAGACAAGTTCTGCATTACCTTTAACTAGCCATTCCATTCTTCTGTTACAGAGAAATCGTTGTTTGACTCATTATGCAAATGAGGCTAAAGTGCTTTTAGTGGCTGGAAGCACTTCCCGAGCCTGTGCTCTACCCAGCTTTTCTCTGCCCGGCGCTGCCTTACGCTGCTTACTTGATGGTTCCTTTGCTTGAAGCTGCATAGGAAAGGAGCTGTAATTCAAGAAGAAGGTGGCGATGGCCAGGAAATAGCTGACATATGCCTCATTTGCATATTCATTTAAACACTGTTTTCTCAGTAACAAAGGAACGGATTGGCTATGTAAAGGTATTGCTGGACTTGTGGTGGCAAGAGCTACATGCACATAGAAACAGTTTGGGGGGTAAAATCCTGCTGACAGGTTCCCTTTAAAGGGAACCTGTCACCTCCCCCTGGAATTTTTAACTAAAAGAGCCACCTTGTGCAGCACTAATGCTGCATTTTGTCAAGGTGGCTCTTTTATTTGCGGTCCGTTCCAAAGCTGGAATATTCGCTTTTTTTATTTGCCCGCCATACCTGTAGTCTGTCCAGGTGGCATGTCTTTTTCCCCTGACACAAACGCCTCCCAGCCATCACTCGGCCCCTCCAGGTGCCATCTCCTGTGCCTTCATTAATGTCCCCGATGCCTGCGCTGTAAGTTCCTTTTTCGGGCATGCCCAGTTTGCGCTGCCCTTCGACTCACATCACATGATGGGAACTTACAGCGTAGGTACCGGGGACGTTCAGGAAGGCAGAGGAGGCAGCGCCCGGAGGGGCCGAGTGATGGCTGGGAGGCGTTTGTGTCCGGGGGCAAAAGACGTGCCCCCTGGACAGACTACAGGTGTGGCGGGCAAATTAAAAAAACGATTATTTCAGCGATGGAAGGGACCTCAAATAAAAGAGCCACCTTAACAGAATGCACAAGATGGCTCTTTTAGTTAAAAACGCCGGGGAGGGAAGGGGGGGTGACAGGTTCCCTTTAAGCCTTGGGTCACATGTCCATAGATTTTCTCACCTGAGAGAATCGTGTTGAGTTTGCTAATGACACAATGAAACGCATGAATGCTGCAATTTTTTTCTCATGCCAAATCGATATGAGAAAAAAAACCATTGCCCCCTTACATATCATTGGCCCAATCCTCTCCGATAAATAATCCGATAGCACTCGTCCGATTAATATGGTGATGTGAGCGAGCGCTAAGTGTCCAGTCACAGCTTTCTGCCTCAAGATATTCTTTAGTGACATGGTATAGTTTAATGCATTGTGTGTTAGTTGGAAAACACTACATTTGTAAATGCATAGTCTCAAAGGGGGTAACCTTAGGGTAACTATTAATACTGGATTTTTGGGAGTCCGACCCTTGGCATCCCTACCAATGAGCTGTCTAAATGGGTCCTCGCACACTTATAAGTATGGCTGCGCCTGCTATTACAGTTTACTACAGCTTTGTGAGTGGGACGGAGCGGCAGTACCTAGATGGCGCCGGACCGGTCACCAATAAAGGGACGTGGAGTATACTGACTAACGACACATTCAGCTCTGCGACATGTGTGGATGTATATCAGCACCTACAATATATACAAATCACTCACCACATGTTCATTTTTCATGTTTCATTTACATCCATTGCAAATATTAAATATTTTTTCTTGCAACAAAAATTAAATAAATGGAGATTTATGTCATGTTTATCAATAAAAGATTATAAATTAGCGTAACTTTTACTCAGAAATGCGCAGCACACCTGCCTTTTCCGGTGTTTGTAAGGAATAAGTTGTCATGTGAGTGCAGATTTGGAATAATACTCTTTCTGGTCATTAAATGGCTTTTTAATACGCATTTTTCAACAGCTGGATGCAGGCTGTGTTTCTAAGGCTAAGTTCACATTTGCGTTCGGCAGCCCTGCGTAGGTCTGCGTACTTTTTCCCTTCATATCCGCGCAGCTGCGCATGCGTCCTGCGTTCCTATCTTTAACATTGGGTACGCAGGGACATGCGTTGATGCCTCTGCATGCATCATTTTGACGTGCCTGCCGACCGCACGGGAACACAACATGTTGCGTTTAGCGGCACGTCAAAACGACGATGTTAAAGATAGGTACGCAGGACGCATGCGCAGCTGTGTGGATATGAAGGGAAAAAGTATGCAGCCCTACGCAGGGCTGCCGAACGCAAATGGGAACTTAGCCTAAATTACAGTTGTCACTGAGCCAGAGGGGCAGACGAGCCGGTATGATGTCTCCCATGCACAGCACACACAGATACGAGGGTGATGGATTCCTGCTCTCCCGCCTCCTCACACAACTAAGACAGATTTTAGTTCTATTTCTGAGTGAAAAATCAGTTCAGAAAGGAAATGAATTTTCTTCTAAGTGGAGAAAAAAGCATATTTGTCTTGTAAAATATATGCTGGTACTATTGGCTTATGCAGTGTACTGGAGCGTTTGCCTGGCTTTACAATGGTGCACGCTATGTCCTCGTTCAAGTCTCTTCTTTGGTAGTATCAGTAGTCTGCCCTGCCGCCAAATTGGTGCACATCAGAAATTTGGAGTGTTTTGCGACTTGACAAACCCAAGCCCGCTTTCCTAGACACTTTAGACGTGCAGACGTCTATTCCTTTGGGCGCTATATATTTTTCTAAAACTGTTTGTGCCAAAAAGTTGGTGCCTCCAATTCCAGATTTCTTGAACAGAAGTACATCTGCCCCAATGTTCCTGTGATAGAAGTCCAGACCTAAACCCAACTGAGAACCTGGGGCTGATGGCTCATTTCACATGAACTCTACGAGCTTGAGGAATTTCGGAAAGTCATGACATGCAGTGTTTTGATGGGTGGACGTGACGCTATATGTCTCGGTGAAGAATTTTAGAGGTGACAGGTGACATTTATATTTATTATAGGCCTTGTAACATTGACCTTAAATGATCTAAATAAAGCCAAAAACAAACCCATTCAATGCTGTAACGATATAAAACATGAAAAACTCCAGTGGGGTTGTTACACTGTATAGGCACTGTGTGTGAGCTACTTCGGTTTGGCATAGTTAGATATGGCTTAGTTGTTCTGAATACGATTTTTCAGCTCTTCTCACACAATAACAGGTTCAGGTCCATTTCAGTCTGTGCACCATCAGGCCTGCAATGCCATGGTACATCCCAAAAGTGTACGAGTCCCCAATTCAGAGCATGCTCCTTAGATACATGAACAGTATTGAGACAGTGGAGAATTCAGCAATTGCTCCATGCTACAGATGTGGTTAAGCCGATGTTTGCAAACTTCAGAAATATTTCCAGTGTTACAGTGAAGAGCGTTAACATCATTCATCTTCTTCTACATATGTGGATGGAAACCAACCAACCTGTGGGTGGAAAGGAAAAAAACGAAAGTAAAACCACTTCACTCTTTACAGCACCAACACACAGAGGATTGCAGGTTATTGCCCTTTCATTCAAGGATTAAATGTCACCGCTAAGTGTTGGGAAACAATTGTGCAATGATGGAATGGGTCCGCAACATGTCAATCTCTCTTGCAGGTACCCTGAGCTTTTGTTGCAAATTTTCCCCATAGACTTGCTTTAGATGTGGAAAATCCAAATGTAAAAATGCACGAGTTTTTAACACATTTCCATGCCTGAAACGCGTCAGTACACATGTAATCCGCACCTAAGTATATCAATATAGTTTTCAAAAGCCAAGTACCAGGAAGTATCAAAAACAAAACAGATTTATTAAAAAGCATGACACACCAAAAAAAGGCATAAAACACAGGGTCAAAAACGCAAGTTAAAAAAAAAAAAGCAAAGAAAAAAACACAAGTAACCTAATTTAAATAATAGGTATAGAAATTTGGCAGCATCAAAAACTCACCAGAAGCTCATCATGACAAGTCATCACTGATTCTTTAAAGAAGCAGTACAGTAGAGATGGCAGCACTACACTTGCTTTGGTATTGTTAATGTGTATTTTGTTCTGCCAATAAGGCTAATTTGAGAAGAAAGCTAACAGAAGTGTTTGTAATGAGACACAACTTCTGCAGTACTGCCCATACCCCACATTGAGTACTGACAAAGCTGCTAATCCCACTCAGATCTGCTTGGCTCCAGCAAATGTCATCACTTTGAAGAGGAGAGCAGACTGTTTGTCAATAGATGTCTCACACTGAGCATTATCTAAGCTATTGTGGGGTCATGTTCTTCTTTCTCCAGTGTGTTACTGCCTGCTTATGATTGGTCAGTTCACAAAAAGGAATAAGTACATGCCTCTAGTGAAATCTCTCTGGTAATACCCACCTAGACTTAAAAATAACTGTTTAAGTGTCAAATACTTTCATCGACTAATATCTCCAAAACAGAAAGATGAAATTACACTGTGTTTCCAGTTCAACATGAAAAATTTGGTGAAAGATCCTCTTTGAAGGGCCTTGCCACATAATGTAGGATAAAGAACCAACACATAAACTCAGTTTGCATACAAGTGTTTCAGGGTTGTATGTCCCTCATCAGTGCACAGCACGAGAGCTGGATTGGTTGGGTAAGTCTCCTTACGGTGACTAGGCAGTCTCCACAATGAGAAACTGTACACCTTAAACTATGTCAGAGGACTCTCACCCAGTTAAACCAGTTCTTTGGCTTTGCACTAATGAGGTAAATTACCCCAAAACACTTGTCTACAAATGGAGTGTCTGGTTTGTTTTCACATCCTAAGTCGTGAGGCAAGGCCCTTTCAAGAGTCGATATTGACTTTAAGGATTACTACTTCCAATAGGTGGAACTAAAGTTCCAATCCTCTTACGCTAGGAAGAGGTTATTTGCATATTTAAATTACCAGGGGAGCATTGCATGGCGTATAAGTCTCCTAACATTTTCTTTGAATTCTCCATACAGGGAAACTGGAAGCCTTAGGGTGCAGACAGACAGCCGTATAATTCATGCGAAGATAGCACTGAATTCTCAGACTGGCTGTATACTCTCCTGACCTAAGCATGACCGCATGTATTTCTGTGCAGATGTCAAGCTCAGGTCAGGAGAGCAGACAGCCAGTCCGAGGAATGAGATGCGATCCTCGCACGAGTTATACAGCCGTCTATCTGTGATCTTAGACCCACTATCTACACAAAATATGGGCATCATGATCTTTATCAGTTACACCCTAAACTCCTAATCAGGTTATTTTCTGCTGGATTTCTGGAGTCTTGACGTGCCTTTACTTTTACGTCATTACCAGTAAAGCTTAACCTTAAGCAGTGGCTTTCGTTATATTAATTTATTATATTATATCCCCTCTTCCACCATTATGTACCTTTCCATTTGTTTCTCCTCTCCACCAGCCATTGGTCCCCGACTTGGTATAGATCTTTACCACATCGCCTTTGAATAAGGACAGCTCCCTCATGTCTCTCGCACAGAAATCATACCGTGCAATCGCGATACCTAGAACTTTGGGACTCAGGACTGAAAGAACAATGGAAAAAAGTCATAACAGGTATATAAAAAAGCAACCTCATATAAAATGAATGGTATGGTGGAGAAAAAATGGTTAGAAAGTATTGTATTAATCTGTAACGTGATGGACAGTGGGACAAATGGTTATGACTACGTATGTAGATTCTCTATATGAAGCTTTGGTAAAAACACCATATTCAACTAGACTAGTCCCAACACTAGAACTATAAAACAGTTGATCGTCAGATTAATATACGGAGGACTGAAGAATGTTGTGATATCAGACAATGCGTAGCGTTTGCGTGGATATTATGATGGCAAGTCAGAGATCTAGGTTCTGGGAAGGAGACACAGATTAGATATTAGAAAAAACTATTTCACAGATAGGGTGATCAATGAGTGGAACAGGCTGCCACGAGAGGTGGTGAGTTCTCACTCAATGGAAGTCTTCAAACAGTGGCTCAACAGACATCTCTCTGAGATGGTTTAGTGAATCCTGCATTGATCAGGGGGTTGGACATGATGACCGTGGAGGTGCCCACACCAGGCATAACACAGGGTATCAGGATTGCCCGGACTGTTCCTTTCATTGATTCTCTGAGCACTTCTCATTGGCAGTACAAGTCCGACAAGAAATGTCAGATAAAGGTAAAGTAAGCAAGTGACAAAATTCTACAAAATAACATTAGTCTATTGTATAATATCCTTACTTCACCTTACTCTGTAATAACGTGATAAAGTTATAACTATTTAAAGGGGTTATCCAATTTTGGGGAAACATTTTTATTCTTAACTGAATTCATTTTTTGGTGGGAAAAAAAAACATTTTTGTAATTGGGCTTCATAAAAATGTTGCACCGTTTTGTTTTTTATAGGCTCGGTGTTGCATTGTCGATGTGGCTGCAGAATTAGTTAACTGGGAATCTGTCAGTGAGCTCATTCTAGCTGTCCAATTGGAGAATTTCTATCTCTTTTAACTGTCTTTTTTCAGCTGATTTATGACCGCAGACCACACACATAAAAGTGGAATGTGCAAAATGTTTAATGAAATTGTGAAAATCATTTTTATCCATTTAAAGAAAGAAATAAAAAATGTCCTCAGAGGTGGACAATCCCTTTAACCATTAAATGTACTCCTTCACAAAGCGCTCTTGTATAAGAAGTGTCATTCCGAGTGTCCAGATCTCTAACGGCCATGACAGCTGCCGGGCAGACGTACAATATACGCTCACATATGGTATAAAGCATGCGAAGGAATGGGATTTTCAGAGTTGCCAATGTGTATTGATGATCTGATCGATGATCTTTTCAACGCTTCATTGCTCCCTGGCTCTTATCACAGCCTGACACAGATCCCCACATCCGGAGATCAATGAGCCAACATATAAGTCTTCAATAGCAATTTCCTAACGAGTGTCGCTAGAGAATCTCCGCCACTAGAAGAGGAGTACAAGGTGATACTCACAGTAGATGAGGAGTATAAATTGATTACGGCAACTGTGGGATTCCCCAATGTTTCCCTTGCATTCTGTAATGTTTATCAGTCCCATTTATTGAGTAGTGGATGACAATTAGTGATAGAAATTTGAAATTTCATGGACAAATGTATATTATTAGTAGTTACTTATTTCAGTACCGATACAACATACAACTGGAGTTCTACCAAAAGAAGGACCCATTCATATGCTTTACTAATTGATATAAAGCAGAATGGAGTCAACTTTGAAAGATAGAAAACTAGTAGTTTGGACTGTGATTAAAAGGATTGGCAACTACTTTTTTGTCTGATCGGTGGGGGTTCGATACTTGGGACTGCCGCTGATCAGCTGGTACCGGCGAATGCGCCGTTCGGAGGTTCTCAGATGCTGCTGGATCCGCTCCACCAAAACTATCATTCCCGCGGCCGGGTGCTACAGATCCAGCCTCTGTTCACTTGAATAGGGAAAGGGAACCGTTAAAGCCACTATAGAAATGAGCTGCTATATTCTGCCGACATCCGGCCAGAGTAGTTAACAGCTAATCAGCAGGGGTCAAGGGTATCACACCCCTACCAATCAGATATTGATGGCCATTATAAAAAAAGTAGTGGCCAGCGCCCTTTAAGTGAAAGAAATCCCACCTGATTCTCAGCTTAGGAGTCCTGTGGAAGGTCTCACTCAAAGACTGACTGCTTTCAATATAGGAGCATGCATAGAGATAGCTGTCAATCAGTGATTAGTACCGCCTACTGGACTCCAAAGCACAAGATGAGAAGGAAATTAAATAATAAAATACAAATTATATTGAGTTTCTTTTTTACTAAAACTATATACCAGTCCACTCAGTTCCTTCTACTGTATATTATACTTGCAGGTCAGACTTTGGGTAAAATATTTATTTTACATAAATAGCGCTATTATATTGCATAGTGCTCACAATGAGCACATTCCCTTTAACTGAATCTAAAATATTTCCTACAGAGCCAAATTGTGAGACTAGACAGGGCAGGACCAATGACTACAGTACCTGGATCATACATATGTAGCCCAAGGTGATTAGTTTTGATCCCAGGGTCATGGTGATGGTTAAGCAGTATGGCCAGTCTCATAATGTACAGTATAATGTGTGTGATCCTGATATATTCCCTTACTTGCCTATTACATCATGACTGATAATAATAATAATAAGTCATTTACTGATTGTTTCCTAATCTGACAACTGGCAGCTTTGTGGTAAGAGTGAGGGACATGCAGGAGGAAAAGAAAGCAGTGCCATAGCTACCTGACCAGAAGGGAGCAGTGGAGGGGGGCACAAAGCTGTACTCAGGCGCAGTAACAAAAGCAAACCCACACAGCACAGACGTAGCTTGGAGAGAAGACAGACAAGCAAAGACCAGAGAGTCACTACTACGTCACAAAGTCACTAAGACATAAAACCACAGCATCATTGAGCAGCACAACTGGTGGAACAAGTGCCAAAGCCAGGCGCAGCACAGTGCAGGGACGCGCGTCAGGGTGTCTTCATAAGCAGTGGGTGCTGTGGTGTGGAGGGAAGCACCATTGATAACAGACCTACAAACCTGGGGTTATTATCTACTACTGGGAGAATGCACTAATGTAGCATGGCTGTATGCCAGGCTGAAATTCTGTGTGGATTATTTCTTAATTATATCTATATAGTGGCCAGTGAGCCATTTTTGTGATTCAAAGTTCCAAATCTGTAAAGTCTTAGGTTAGGTTTCCAAGTTCAAGTTCACTTTTTGATGCAGTTTTTGGGTATGTGCACACAACGTCTTTTTCAAGGGGGTATGCTCCGTTACCCACCTGAAGAAGCACTAAAAAAAAAAAACGCTAATGAACATATCCACTGCAAAAACGACTTGCTGGGCATACATTTAGTTTTGGGGATTCTTTCACACACTTCAGGTTTCCGAAGATGCTAAGATGTTAAAAGAAGTGAGCAGACCACTCTTCGAGCGGCTTTTTATTGGAAGTCACTCGCTAGTTTACGCAAAACAAGTTAATGGCAACAAACTTAGCAAATAATCACGGAAAAGATGCTTCAAATAAAAAAGATGCTTCAAATCAAAAAGATGCCAGCGTGTACTGAAGTGTTTTCCTTCTGAAAATCTCTCCAGGTTTGCATATGCCTAACACACATCATGTGTACGCACCCTTTGAAGTCAAAACCATGAATGGCTCATAAATGGAAGACACCTGTAAAGAAGAGACAAAGGGGCCGATTCATTGCTTGCCCTAAGCCACTGGGTACAAGCAGCCGAATTCATTAAGAGGCACACGCAGCTTAATGAATACGGTGCATCTTCTCAGTGTTGTGCACCTCCGTGCGCCACGCCAGAAATGCTACTCAGTCAGGCAAAACTCAGAGGAGTTTCGTGAAACTCAGCGTTGAGCAAAAATTTTGCAGATTTTCAAAGCTTTTTTCAGCACTTTTATGTAGTAAAACGTTTGATGAATAGACTTCTCCTTCTCTAAAATCCACCTCTTACTTTTGCCTTCAAAAACTGCATCCAAAACCCAATATGTGATAATGCAACCATCACCATAACCTCAATAATAAAACAATATCAGGGAAATTTGGAGCCAAGAACCACAAAAATGGAGTTCAATTCAAAATTGAAATGGAAAAAAAAATGAAGGTGGAGATTCACTTTAAAATTTTAAAAATGACTGAATATAAAGCCCTGAGATGTCCTCGGATCTACTCATCTGTTATTTACGGCACAAGCTGTAAAGGCCACTGGATGGCCTACTATGGGGACCTGTCCCCCAAATGATAGTGAATGAGGATCTATTAGACATTTATGGTACATCCGGTGGATATGGCATAAGTGTATGAGCTGGGAATACCTGCTTACGGTACTCATACACAGTAGACAGAGGTCATTCCTACCAATCTCTGTTGACTGGCTAACTATATAATATGGATAGAGGTGTCCTGACTTTTCCCCCAATGACAAATGTCAGGGAGAAGAAGGATCAGGTAACTTGGAATTCTATGTGTGTGATCTTTAGTTTCCACAGATAAAACAGATGTAGCAAGAGGATGCCAACATAGGAACGTTCAGCGTGCTACACTTATGGACTTAAGGCTGAACATTTGGTGCTCTACAATATTCGTGTGGTACATGTTATTCCTAGGGAAGGAGCGATATTCAAACAGCGCAGAGCTGCTAATCATGGAGCTCACTACTTAAATATAAAGTGTAAGGGCACCTTAGAAAAATAACATCTTTTCATTGGCTCTTAAGGTTTTGCTGATCCACTACCAGCTGTAAACATGCTCTATCCGACAATGCCCAGCTATGGCATCCAACATGCAGTGACACAGGCCTTGCACTAGAAGCATTGTTTTGTCCTCCAGATCCTTACACAAAAACAAATAGAATTTTTTTGTTAATCAGTAGTTCTCGGATAAGGTGTTATCTGAGCATGCTCGTGTGCTAAACAAGTAACTTCGAGGTGCTCGAAAAATATGTTTGAGTCCTTGCGGTTGCATGTCTCGTGGATGTTCGACAGCTGCAACACACGCAGGGATTGCCCTTCAAACAGGAAATCCCTGTATGTGTTGCGGCTGTCGAACATCCACGATACATGCAACCGCGGGGACTCGAACATATTATTTGACCACGCTGAAGACACTCGGGTTCTCAGATAACACCTTATCCAAGCATGTTCGCTCATCACTAATAATCAGGAATCATGGATGGAAAAAAGTAGAGCATGCTGAGTATCGTACATGAGCTGCAAGTAATTTCTACACTGAGTACAGCATGCGTGCTCTGTGATCAGGAGAGGTGACACTCCATTATATCACTACCAGAACCTGATGAGATTAAAAGGGGTTGTCCGGTAAAAACAAGCAATCACTTGTCCAGTGCATAGGCGATAATTTAATGATCAGTGGGTGTCCGACTGCTGGGACCTGGAACAACAGGCAGACTTGTATCTCCATTAGAGTGGAGCAGCATTGCACTTACTGAACCTGCTCTCCATTCACTCCTTAGGATGTTGCCGAGCACTGCAGCTTATTCCAGCAGCCCCAAAAATAATGAATGCAGCGTTATTCAGGCAACCAACCTGCCACACCATTTTGGAATGGGAATAAAAGCATCCCCGTCTTGCTGATAGAAGGAAATCCTAGTGGTCAGACACCCGCCAATCAATAAGTTATCATCTATCCTGTGGATAGGTGATAACTTGCTTTAAATGGACATCCCCTTAAAGGCACTGTGCATGAAAAGTTATATTTAGTGGAAGAACCAGGATTGGATCTTGTCATTGAAGATTAGAAACACTTTTACGAAGCCTTACTGTGGGAACAGCTTTTCTGATATGACAAGATGGAATCTGATCCCGTTCTTGGAGCTAAATACATGGCTTATGTCGAGAGATAGAGCTGTAACAAAATCATCTGCCTGAGATCTAAACAAGGGCTCTAGATGTAACAACTTATCATGCGTGTCTAATATCCGAACAGTAAAAATGCTGTGGTTGCAGGAGGGCAGCTATAAGGAGCACAGTTAGCAGCCACTCATAGGACCTTGGGGTCAAAAGGGGACAATCACAAGAAGACACCAGTCTAAATGACAAATGGTTTGTAGAGGCCCCTGATACAGATTTTCTATTAGGTAACCTTTGTATAGATAATTAGGTTGAATTCACACTGTATTTGCAACATTTGTTTGCTGTGTAGTCGAATGTACCACAGGTCCCTATTTACCCAATGGTGGCAACAACAAAGTGTCCCTTGGACCTCCATCAGAAAAGCGTAGAACGATATATGTATTTTCCAGCTGGATGGTATAGTGGAGTGTTGCTGGGCCATCCAGAGGCATCCTACAAAACCATCCCGTACATTACATATATATACTGTATATATTTTAACGTGGAAGCCAAAGGAGAACGTAGCCCACTCAAGAGGCTTATGTTTTGTCCTTCCTACGTATATGGTATAGAAACAAAGAACAGTGTGAATTGACCCTTAATGATGGCATTGAACAGTGTCACATGCTTCATATAGAGTTTACCTGATGGAAACAAGTTAAGGAGAATAACCGCTTATTCCTGTTGACTCTAATCCTGGTTTAACAATTAACAAGTAGTCACAAAACATTACAACAGCTGGTGTGTGACCGCAGCCATAGGACTACAACACTTGAGAGAAAAGAAATTGATCTCAAGCCAAGTCACACTGGCGGACAAACAAGTACTTACACATTCCCAATGACCGGTTACTTGCATGTCCAGCCTGATTTTCGGGAGAATTGTAAGGGAATAGAAGAGTTGTGTCCAAACTTCTGAAACCTTCTCGGAGGGATTGGTGCTTATAATATTCTACAAGTTCCTGTACGGAGCAAACATATGAACCTTTTACGTGCAGAATAATCAGTATCTGTGCTACCAAATTCAACACCAAATATTCCCCAAATAGTAACATACAATGCATGCGTACGGGTTTCGTCCATTTTTGTTGCGGGACGAGTTGTTCTTTTGAACGATACCATAGATTTTACCATATAGTGTAAAAAAATTCCAGAGTTTATAAAAATATATATATATATATGTTGCCATTTTCCAAGACCTGGAGCATCTCCAATTTTCATGATCTGGGGCTGGGTGAGGGTATAGTTTTTGCAAGTCGAGCTGCCATTTTTTTAATACCATTTTTGGGCTAGGTATGATGCATTGATCGCCCGTTATTGCGTTTTATTGCAATGTAGCTGCGACCAAAAAAAATTTAATTCTGGAGCTTTTATTTTTCTTCTCACTATGTAGTTTACCGATCTAATTAATTATTTTTATACTTTGATAGATCGGACAATTCTGAACACAGTGATACCAAATAGGAGGATTTTTTATTTTTTTCATCTTTTTTAATAGTTTTCTTAAGAACTTGAAGCTGCGATCTTCTGATTGCTTGTCCTACACATAGCAGGGTTTCAGCCAATCTGTGTGTGTAGCAAAAATCATTATTTGCTATGAACGCTGGCTGCAGGCTGGCGTTCATAGCAGATCAGCAATGACAAGCACTGGGGTCGTTTGTTAGACCTGCAATTATCATGCCAACCCATTGGCGCACCACGATCATGTGACACAGGTGCTGATGAGCGAAGTTTGTGACACTCTTCCAGCACGATCATGTTACATGCCGATGTCAGAGATTGACACAAGAATTTAACATGTTAACAGCAGCGGGTGGATCGTGATTCCACTCACAGCTGTTATGGGGACATGACACCTGATCAAATGAACTGTCATGTGCAGGAAAAGATGTGGGCTCAGCACCGGAGCCCGCATCAAAGGTAGATACACAACCTATGACGCTCTAGCTGCGTGTGAAGCCAGGCGACAACTCTAGTTCCGTCTCCATCTGGTACTTGTAGTTCTATCCATACTGGGAGTTTGGGAGTTAACTTTTCAGTGTTTGCTTCTTCTGTGTAGGTTATTTAAGCTCCTGAAAGCCTGCTGTCCACTGCCAGTTATAATTTTACTTTTTCCAGTAAAACTTCTCAGAATACTGTTTTGTCTCCCTATAGACTTTCCTGAATTTGACTGCGGCTTGTTTTTTGACTACTCTCCTGCCTTGTGATTTTCTCTCTGTAGTGACCTCCTGACTATTCTGATTCTAGTAGGCCATTCTTCTTGCCAGCTTGCACCACTGCAAGGCAGCTAACTCCATGGCCCCAGCCTAGGGGTCCATGTTCAGTCCAGATCCCTTTATATGGTGAAGCCCAGGGCAACCCTTGGCATCTGGAAAATGGAGTAGCCAGTGCCAAGCCTGTTCATGGTAGCCCTCTTTACAACTGTCAAATGACCTCGAACAGTGCTCCTCCACGAAGTACTGGATTGTGGACTGAAAATACTGGTTAATATATTGGCTGGACTGACAGCTTAATATTAAGGAGTATTGAGAGACATGGAAAAACATTGCTTTACTGCTGACTGAACTCTCCTATATAAAAATGCATCCTCCACTGTACCGTATTGACAATAGGACCTTATGGGCAACTATGATAATGGCATAAGGGGGAATCTTATGTCACAGGTTACATCAAAAAGATTTCCCAACTATTAATGAAAGGCCCAAACGCAATATGCACAATGCCTTAACAGCTTGGGTGGGCACTGCACTAACAGATTGGCAGTATCCACGCCATTACCCAGCCGGAGGGAGCCTCAAGAGGTACGGGTAGTAGATAAACTATGGCCTCTTGAAAAGTGAGCATAGAAATGCAAATAAAAATCCCCATCTCCTGGAAAATTATTGAACAGTGAAGTATGGCATAATGTCACATTTCTCCCATTTTTTTCTTTACCATAAGAAATGAAGCAGTAAATACAAACTGATCAACTGATCAACCGCTCCTATTATAAAAGTAAATGTGATACTTTTTCAACCAGAGGTTTTCTTGTTTGTTTTTTTAATCCTAAGACACTCTGCAATTATGATTTAGCTTTTCTTTGAATTGCAAAGCCACAAGGTCACATTAAGATGGAGACTATCTGCCATGATTTACCTTGGTTTCAGTCTTCCCAAAAACAATCTCACCGATGGTGTGCTAAACTTTTTATATCCACTGTTTATCCTAAAAGGCTCCATACATACCGAAGCCGATATATATATCTAGTGATATACAAGCAGTATATTTAAACTGTAAGTGAACTAATTTATTCTCCCTATTCCAATTATACGAATATATTGTTCTACTTTAATTGCTGTGTTCCGGGGTTGTAAAACTCTATAAAAAGCCATTACAATGAGGCACAATTTGGAAGGTTTATGTGGAAAATTAAATCTCTTTCATTATTATGTCTCCTAAACGTCAGTTCTCTTTCATTCATTTTATCTAAAAAAACAGTAAATAGCAGGGAAAGCATGACAATTTTTTGCAGACCATAAAACAAATGTATTATATCACACTGGGCATTCTTATAATTCATGAAACTGTGCAACTTCTAAGTCAACAACTGAATCCATACACATGAAAATAAAAGTTGCGATAATGTACAGCAACTACCTTTAAGTACTGTATTTGTAAAATCATAACTGCAGATAGCCATAAAGTCTTTCCAATAATATGATGGTATTGACTCACTGCAAAACATAAGCTGGACACATAACATCTAGCACACATCATTCTGTGCAGCCAAATGGTCACTCGTTCCTTTGTATAACTCCCATACTAAAATAACAATTTTTTACCCTAGATGTATATTTACTGTAAGGAAGCAGCTGGGCAGGTGCTTGATGGGAGATATGGTGTCACCTAGGTGGTTGGCCTCAGTGATGTGAACTCCAGCAGGCTCTAGCACCAATAGGGTTGAGAGAGTTTTTTAATGAGCCCAGATTGTGGGTCCGGGCTATAGGAGCACCTAGAAGAGTTGTGTGGGACCGACTGTTCCCATATATCCAATCAAGGCTTTGCACCTCATTTAAATGGTAACTGAGCTGTCTCAGATGAGTTCTGTGTGTAAATGGAAGGTGAAAAAGACCTATAGTGCTGACATTCTTTTAGTCAGAAGCTGAAAACAGAGAGAGGACTGTGATCTGGATGGGTGAGCCCATCCTGCTATTTGTTGCCTACTGACATATGAACTGTTTACTTTAAGTTATAAATTTATGCCCAGAAGAGGCTGGTTTTTTTTACAAACTGAAGTTTTTATAAGTCAATAAAACGTCACATGTTTGGACTAAACTGCATTGCTTTTCTGAATGCTAACGACTGCAAAAGAGTGTGAAATCTATACACATATATATACACTCACCGGCCACTTTATTAGGTACACCATGCTAGTAACGGGTTGGACCCCTTTTGCCTTCAGAACTGCCTCAATTCTTCGTGGCATAGATTCAACAAGGTGCTGGAAGCATTCCTCAGAGATTTTGGTCCATATTGACATGATGGCATCACACAGTTGCCGCAGATTTGTCGGCTGCACATCCCAAAGATGCTCCATACAAGGCAGGATGGATCCATGCTTTCATGTTGTTTACGCCAAATTCTGACCCTACCATCCGAATGTCGCAGCAGAAATCGAGACTCATCAGACCAAGCAACGTTTTTCCAATCTTCTACTGTCCAATTTCGATGAGCTTGTACAAATTGTAGCCTCAGTTTCCTGTTCTTAGCTGAAAGGAGTGGTACCCGGTGTGGTCTTCTGCTGCTGTAGCCCATCTGCCTCAAAGTTCGATGCACTGTGCGTTCAGAGATGCTCTTAGGCCTACCTTGGTTGTAACGGGTGGCGATTTGAGTCACTGTTGCCTTTCTATCAGCTCGAACCAGTCTGCCCATTCTCCTCTGACCTCTGGCATCAACAAGGCATTTCCGCCCACAGAACTGCCGCTCACTGGATTTTTTTTCTTTTTCGGACCATTCTCTGTAAACCCTAGAGATGGTTGTGCGTGAAAATCCCAGTAGATCAGCAGTTTCTGAAATACTCAGACCAGCCCTTCTGGCACCAACAACCATGCCACGTTCAAAGGCACTCAAATCACCTTTCTTCCCCATACTGATGCTCGGTTTGAACTGCAGGAGAGTGTCTTGACCATGTCTACATGCCTAAATGCACTGAGTTGCCGCCATGTGATTGGCTGATTAGAAATTAAGTGTTAACAAGAAGTTGGACAGGTGTACCTAATAAAGTGGCCAGTGAGTGTATACACTATACACATAGCACATAAGTGTCATATCCATGTATATATATATCTACAGTTCTGCACAAAAGTTTACATACCCCGGCAGAATTTTTGCTTTCTTAGCTTTTTTTTTTTTAGAGAATATGAATGATAAGTTAGTGGTTGGGTGAAGCCATTTATTGTCAAAATATTGTGTTTTCTCTTTTTAAACGATAATGACAACTCAAAACATCCAAATGACCCTGATCAAAAGTTCACATACCCCATTTCTTAATATCGTATATTGCCCCCTCTAACATCAATGACAGCTTGAAGTCTTTTGTGGTAGTTGTGGATGAGGTTCTTTATTTCCTCAGATGGTAAAGTTGCCCACTCTTCTTGTCAAAAAGCCTCCAGTTCCTGTAAATTCCTGGGCTGTCTAGCATGAACTGCGTGCTTGAGATCTCCCCAGAGAGTGGCTCAATTATGCTGAGGTCAGGAGACTGAGATGGTCACTCCAGAACCTTCAATTTGTTCTGCTATAGCCAATGAGAGGTCAACTTGGCCTTGTGTTTCGCATCGTTGTCATGTTGGAATCTCCAAGTACGGGCTGATGAGTGCAAATTTACCTCCAGCCTTTGCTGATAACATGCTGCATTCATCTTTCCTTCAACCTTGACCAAGTTTCCTGTGCCTTTGTAGCTCACACATCCCCAAAACATCAGCGATCCACCTCCATATAATACAGTAGGAATGGTGTTCCTTTCATCATAGGCCTTGTTGACCTCTCTCCAAATGTAACATTTATGGATGTATTGTCAATTTTGGTCTCATCACTCCAAATTACCTTATTCCAGAAGTTATGAGGCTTGTCTCTGTGCTGTTTTGCATATTGTAGGAGAGATAGTCTGTGGCATTTGCGCAGTAATGGCTTTATTCTGGAGACTCGACCATGCAGTTCATTTTTCTTCAAGTGCCTCCTTATTGTGCATCTTGAAACAGCCACACCACTAGTTTTTAAAGAGTCCAGTATTTCAGCTGATGTTATTTGCGGGTTTTTCTTTCATCCAGAACAACTGTGGCAATTGTGGACGAAATTTTTGTTGGTCTACCCGACCATGGTTTTGTTTTTACAGAGCACCTGTTTTTCCATTTGTTAATCACAGTTTGAACACTGCTGTGTTATGAATTCTGCTCTTGGGCTCCCTCCGGTGGTTGTAAGTGGTAGCGCTGCTGTCTCTGAATCACAGCATTTATCAGGTGTTTTCACTTTTTGCAATTTGGACAGGGCTATTTAGTCTTGCTTCACTCTTTAGTCAGTGCCAGTTGGCCATTGTTCCTGGAGGATTCACATCCCTGCCTGGTCTCTTCTGCTTTGCAGTTCTTTTCAACCAAGATAAGTTCTGGCCTTGATTTTGCTGTCCACATGCTGTGGTCTTATTGTTCAGTTATTTTCCATGTTTTGTCTTGTCCAGCTTGGTCTGTATAAGGATTTGTTTAGCCAAGCTGGTATCTCTGGAGATGCAGATATACCCTCCATGTCTTTAGTTAGCTGTGGAGTTTTTGTATTTTCTGTGGTGGATATTTTCTAGTGTTTTAATACTGACCGCATTGTACTCTGTCCTGTCCTTTCTATTTAGCTAGAAGTGGCCTCCTTTGCTAAATTCTCATTTCAGTCTGTGTATGTTTTTTCCCTCTCCTCTCACAGTCAATATTTGTGGGGGGCTGCCTGTTCTTTGGGGAATTTCTCTGAGGCAAGGTTAGGCTTCTATTTCTATCTTTAGGGGTAGTTAGCTCTTAGGCTGTGAAGAGGCGTCTAGGGAGAGTTAGGTACACTCCACGGCTATTTCTAGTGTGTGTGATAGGAGTAGTGTTTGCGGTCAGCAGAGTTCCCACTTTCATTTTCTCTGAGGCAAGATAGTTTTCCCTTTTCTATCTCTAGGGGTAATTAGTCCTCCGGCTGTGTCGAGATGTCTAGGGAGCGCTAGGTACATTCCACGGCTACTTCTAGTTGCGGTGTTAGGTTCAGGGTCTGCGGTCAGTACAGGTACCACCTTCTCCAGAGTACGTCCCATGCTGCTCTTAGGCCACCAGATCATAACACTGCTGACTGGCATTATCAATTTCTTGGATATCTTTTTGTATCCCTTTCCTGTTTTATACAGTTCAACTACCTTTTCCCGCAGATCCGTTGACAATTCTTTTGCTTTCCCAATGACTCACAATCCAGAAACGTCAGTGACTGGATGAAAGATGCAAGAGTCTGTCTGGATCCCAGAAACTCACTCAGGTTTTATGTACACACATTTATTACAAGCAAACAGGTCATAGGTGAGGATGTTTCCTTTAGTAGCCATTCAAAACCATTTGTGTCAACTTCTGTGCATGCTATCAGGCCAAAATCACCAGGGTATGTGAACTTTTGATTAGGGTCATTTGGATGTTTTGGGTTGTCATTATGATTTAAAAAGAGAAAACACAGTAGTTTGACACTAAATGGCATCACCCAATCACTAGCTATGAGTGGAGAAAAAGCTTTGGTGTTATCATTCATATTCCCAGAAAAAAGGCCAAAAAAGCAAAAATTCTACCGGGGTATGTAAACTTTTGAGCACAACTGTAAGTGTTAATAAACGCAACAATGCATATTACATATATACCCAATGGATACTTACCCATTTCTCGGTGTCAAAATGAAAGCCTAGCAGCCCCGAATCGCGTTTCGCATGGGCCTCCTCAAGAGGCTGGCAGCACAACGGAACACAATATTTTTTAACTTGATAACCCCTTTAGAGATCTGACTGGACACAGCTTACGCAATATTTTAGATGTGCCTATCTTATTAACATTGGGATATTTTAATTTAAAACAAAATAGCCATGGACTGTGGAGTAAACAACTCGAGCTACTGCCTTCATATGTTAGATGATTTCTCATGGACTGCAGAACATCTAGAGTGTCCAATCTGGTTCCCTAAAAAAAATTGTAGGGGTTCACTCTCTCTGGTAGCTGCTTGGAACACAAAGCCACAGCGGTTTTATATAATAAACTGAATAATATTTATTTTCACTTGTTGCATAGTACCAAAACAAAACCATGAATGTAAAATCCCTAGCTTTGTCCAGATGCTAATTAAACAATATCATTTATTGGCTACTTCAGACACGGTGGAGCTATTCCCACAAAGGAGCTATCATCCATAGCAGTCAATGATATTTGCAGTTTGGTGCAGTCTATTCTCAGAGAGAGATTCTGGCTTGTCTCTCTTCAGCTCCAATACAATCCACTCTGCTCAGCTTCCCCAGCTGGCTGACTGAGGTGAGCACCTAGCCTGGTTATGTGCAGAGCTATCCAGGCACACCTAATCAGAGCCAGGCTATGCTACACAGGCTAATGAGGACAATGAGCCCACAGACATATTAACCAACAATTACAAAACCAAGAGAAAACCCAATAACCTACGAATAAAATAACTAATGCCCACTGTGTGATATAGCGAAATCTTGAGGATCTCTTTAGCTAACAAGTCATATGACTTTCAAGTTGAGGAAAGATGCTCTTGGGCAGAAGGAGTTTAACAAACAATAGATCAGTGTGACATTTTTTTTTCGCGAAGGAGCGGAATCAATGCTTACCATTAAACTTTTAAATTTCCTATTTTCTGCAATGCGAAAAAAGCCATCTCTCGTTAATATCTTGATGTGCTTCACTTCATTGTTGTACCTGCGGGCAAGGCATAACTTCTGAATATAAATTTGCTTTTAATCAGCCAAGGATCAATAATTACCTGCGGGCAGGGCCCAAAATAAGAGTAAACAGATTCATTGCAGAGGCTGAGAGTATATTCCATCCAACACAGGTCTGACAACTCATTAACAGAATATATTTAGCCGGGTGAAGAAAAAGATGCAGTTTTGCTTTTTAAAAGATTGGTTAACCAGATCGTATTTATATCCAATTAGTTCCTTTATATACAGTGCAATTTAATGCATATTATTTGTGGCCATGGGCTACTTTAGAAGCTATATGGCTATATGAAATGGGTGTCAAGATATTAAAAACTTCTAGTATGGCTATAAAGAAGGTAATGTATATTTACAAAGATTTCTCACAAATGTCGAATGTCATATAGTTATTTAATACGCCAAGTATTAAATACAAAAGAGTTTTGCTGGAATTACGTAAAAAAATGATTACTTTAAAATCTGCGCACGGACCTGCATCCTTACCTGCGCTATGTGCTGGATATAATGGTATTACCTTTCACCCAGGACGCATGTGTTTGCACAGGATTTTTATATCTCACTCTATGTATTGCTGCATTGATTGCTCATTAGTGCAATCATGTGTAACCCTATTAATACATAAGGGTGATCTTGGGGACATGCCTTCATACGAAGAATTTTAGTTATTGGGTCTAGGGTACGAGAATGGTTGGGTCCACTCCCACTTTGTTCACATTGAGTAATACATCACCCATGGGTGTCTATGTTCTAAACAATTACCGTATACTGTGCAAGTTTGGGGGGGGCTGCTTTTATATGAAACACAGAATAACTATACTATGTAGCAGAAAAAATGATATCATTGGCTGACATGGGGGGAAACAGCGTTTTTTAGGCGCATGCACCAACAGGCACTACAGATGCACTTTTACACTTTTGGATAGTTTGGCCACTTACAGATTCAATAGGCTGAATACCACAGAATTCTGGACTAATTTCTAAAAAAAAAGGCTAAAAAAAAAGGCTAACATGGCTTGCATCACATTTGTGATGCAATTTAGACACTTTTCTTGGCCCCCGGACAAAGCAATATGCGAAACGCGCGTCAAGCTGTGGGTGGTTGCCCAATATCTAGTAGCTCCTTTTGTTTTAATTCTATTTAGTACGGCATAGGCACTCACTATCTAATTTACTCTGGTACCACTTTAGCATATAGCTTGTACATACAATGAACAATAATACATTTATTTTTCTAATGATTGGCTATGATCGGGGTGCCCCTTTGTCTTACCCTTGTGCAGTTTTAGTTTTAGTTTTAAAATACTATTTTACGTCCTTGGAAAAATTATTTTTTATAACAATAGGATTAATATTGGGTCGTGTATCTTATTTGCATAGTGTGCACATTGGGGATGTTTGTTTTCCATAGGTGTTATAGTAAACATTACTAGTAAAGAGGTGTTTTTTAGGATTGCACTAGTGGGAAATGGCCTAAAATGCGAAACTGTGTACAAAAGTTTTGAAGCAAATTTTAGTGTACAGTGAACGCACTAATAGATCTAATAGATGGCGTAAACTTACACGAGGCAGCTTAAAATGCACCAAATTTATTAAACAGTACTGAAAAACATGGCACATTTTGTAGTCTCATTAGACGCAATTGTACAAATTATATATTAGTGCCTAAATACAGTTTTAAAGTACATGTAATGAAAGATCTGACTTGTCTCCTTTTAACTCTTTATTCAAAAGTCGTGAATTAGTTTCCATGGCTTCAAATTTGATGACTTATTCTCAGAATGTATCTTCAATACTAGATTTCTTTATTCTATAGGTATTCTATAGTTTTCCTTATAGGTTCTATAACCCATGTCGATCTGCTGACTGAATGGGACTTGAACCTCTAAATACGGTAACTTGAATTGTACAGAGCTGCAGTACTCGGCACAGCCACTAGAGCTGAGCAAAAAAAGATTTATGAGACTCTGGATCCCTCTGTTGCAGCGGACAGGGGCAGTACGAACTTCCCCGGCTGGCCCTTGAATGCTGGCCGCCTCTTGTGATTACTAGGCCCCCACGACAACATGCTGTTGCTTGATGCCTACAATACCGACAGAAGAAAAGACATATACATACAAAGGCATTTCTAAAATAAACTAAAATTATATCAATTTTATTTAGACAAAAAAAAACAAATGAACAATTAAAAAAACAGTCAAAAGAGAACATACGGTAGATTGCACCAGAACCTCAATCCCAAACCTGAAATAAGGCTCAAGGGATAATGCTCGTATAACCCATATGTAGCTAAGGGAAGTTTAAGAGTCCATAAAACAGTACACATACAATAAATATTTCAAAAGTAAAAGTAGCACAGTTAATGATGCACATCAGTAATGAGCATGAGATAAATACCAAGAAATACAGTAAAAAAAACAATGCACAAATATCAAGATAGTCCCCTGAGGAACTCACTATCGGTGATGATATCCGTGGGGATTACTCTTCTGCCCAGATGATGACCCTGGAGCTGATGTCATTGGTTGACTGTGCACACAATTATTATATGCGTATGATTCGCATGCTGATTACTGCTCTACATCATCACCAGTGCTAGGCTTACCTTTTACATATTTACTATCTCTATATACTTTACATCATGGACTTCTCTTATTTATGTGTGGATCATATGGGCATTATCCCTTGAGCCTTATTTTGGGTTCGGGATTGAGGTTCTGTCACATTTTTCGTGCTATTTCGAATATTGTTAATTGTTGATTTGTTCTTTTTTCCGTAAATATAGCTATAATATATAATATATCATTTTTTCTAGCTTGGAGGGCAGCTTCTTTGTATGTACTGTACAGTATATATATGTTCGTTTTTCGGTATTGCCTGCATATTTCTCATACTTCTTAATATTCATCAGTGGTGCCCACTCTTTATTTTGATGGATGTATGAAGCGTAGTCAATGGACGTCAGGCACAATCTAGATGTGCTGTGTGCTGCTATTCCATCAGTTTACGGTGGCCCAGTAATTACAGAGGAGCCCAGGATACTGGCATTAGAGTGCCCCCTAAGGAAGTATGCACTGCCCTGGTCTGGCTGCCATTGAGTATCAACTTGGATGCCGGACCAGGGTCCTACAAATCTTTTTGTTCAACTCTAAGGGTTACTAACACAAGTACAAAGCTGTCTGGCAAACAATAAATTGTGAATTCTCATACAGACTTACTTAATACTGATTGCATATTCCCTGATCTCCTTCGTTCGGTGTCGGATGAGGTAGGTACTGTTTTCTCTGTTCATCAGCTCCACCTCTGCCTGAACCCTTTCCATGGCCCCTGCATACCTAGGAAAGGAAAAACGACATTTTACGTGTTAACATGATAACAGTTAAATACAAACCAAAAGCCATACAAACTGCTGCAACCCACTTCTACTGCAGTCATTTTATAGACATAGCTTAATTATTAAAATTAGGATCTATTTAGACTGTAAGCTACTGTAAGCTACAGTATGTACCACCCATGGGAACAATGAAGACTGTAAGCTACAGTATGTACCAACCATGGGAACAATGAAGACTGTAAGCTACAGTACGTACTAACCATGGGAACAAAGAAGACTAATCTACAGTATGTACTAACCATAGTAACAAGGAAGACTGTAAGCTACAGTATGTACAAACCATGGAAACAAGGAAGACTAAGCTACAGTATGTACTAATCATGGGAACAAGGAAGACTGTAATCTACAGTATGTATAATCCATGGGAACAAGGAAGACTGTAAGCCACAGTATGTACTAACCACAGTAACAAGGAAGACTGTAAGCTACAGTATGTACTAACCATGAGAACAAGGATGACTGTAAGCTACAGTATGTACCAACCATGGGAACAAGGAAGACTAAGCTATAGTATGTACTAACCATGAGAACAAGGAAGACTGTAAACTACAGTATGTACTAACCACAGTAACAAGGAAGACTGTAAGCTATAGTATGTACTAACCATGAGAGCAAGGATGACTGTAAACTACAGTATGTACCAACCATGGGAACAAGGAAGACTGTAAGCTACAGTATGTACTAACCATGGGAACAAAGAAGACTAATCTACAGTATGTACTAACCATAGTAACAAGGAAGACTGTAAGCTACAGTATGTACAAACCATGGGAACAAGGAAGACTAAGCTACAGTATGTACTAACCAAGGGAACAAGGAAGACTGTAATCTCCAGTATGTATAATCCATGGGAACAAGGAAGACTGTAAGCCACAGTATGTACTAACCACAGTAACAAGGAAGACTGTAAGCTACAGTATGTACTAACCATGAGAACAAGGATGACTGTAAGCTGCAGTATGTACCAACCATGGGAACAAGGAAGACTAAGCTATAGTATGTACTAACCATGAGAACAAGGAAGACTGTAAACTACAGTATGTACTAACCATGGAAACAAGGAGGACTGTAAGCTACTGTAAGTACTAACCACAGTAACAAGGAAGACTGTAAGCTACAGTATATACTAACCCCAGTAACAAGGAAGACTGTAAGCTACAGTATGTACTAACCATGGGAGCAAGGAAGACTGTAAGCTACAGCATATACCAACCATGGGAACAAGGAAGATTGTAAGCTACAGTATGTACTAACCATGAGAACAAGGAGGACTGTAAGCTACAGTATATACTAACCACAGTAAAAAGGAAGACGGTAAGCTACAGTATGTGCTAACCATGGGAACAAGGAAGACTGTAAGCTACAGTATGTACTAACCATGAGAACAAGAAGTCTGTAAGCTACAGTATGTACTAACCATGGGAACAAGGAGGACTGTAAGCTACAGTATATACTAACCATGAGAACAAGGAAGACTGTAAGCTACAGTATGTACCAACCATGGAAACAAGAAGACTGTAAGCTACAGTATGTACTAACCATGGGAACAAGAAGACTGTAAGCTACAGTATGTACTAACCATGGGAACAAAGAGGACTGTAAGCTACAGTACAGTATATACTAACCACAGTAACAAGGAAGACTGTAAGCTACAGTATATACTAACCACAGTAACAAGGAAGACTGTAAGCTACAGTATGTACTAACCATGAGAACAAGGATGACTGTAAGCTACAGTATGTACTAACCATGAGAACATGGAAGACTGTAAGCTACAGTATGTACTAATCATGGGAACAAGGAGGACTGTAAGCTACAGCATGTACTAACCATGGGAACAAGGAGGACTGTAAGCTACAGTATATACTAACCACAGCAACAAGGAAGACTGTAAGCTACAGTATGTACTAACCATGGGAACAAGGAAGACTGTAAGCTACAGTATGTACTAACCATGGGAACAAGAAGACTGTAAGCTACAGTATATACTAACCATGGGAACAAGGAGGACTGTAAGCTACAGTATGTACTAACCATGGGAACAAGGAAGACTGTAAGCTACAGTATGTACTAACCATGGGAACAAGGAGGACTGTAAGCTACAGCAGTGATTTTCAACCTTTTTTGAGCCGCGGCACACTTTTTATACTTAAAAAATCCCGGGGCACACCACCAACCAAAATGGCACAAAATGACACTAAAACAGTACATATTCTACATATAGTTAATAATATAGATTCTAAATGTATTTATACTCACTCAGTGTGAAACCTGGGCCTGTTTCGATAAACACAAAAGGGATATCCTGGCAGGAATGGTGGAAAGACACACACGAAGCGTTTCCTCAACAGTTCTCAGTCTCTCCCTGTTTTTAGTTTTTTTTGTGCACATGCCCTAACCCTAACCCTACCCCTAACCCTACCCCTAACCCTAACCCTACCCCTACCCCTAGTTCTAACCCTAGTTCTAACCCTAACCCTAGTGGAAAAAGAAAAAAAAATATTTTCTTTTTTTTTATTATTGTCCCTACCTATGGGGGTGATAAGGGGGGGGTCATTTACAATTTTTTTATTTTGATCACTGTGATAGGCTATATCTCAGTGATCAAAATATACCTGGAACAAATCTGCCAGCCGGCAGATTCGGCGGGCGCACTGCGCATGCGCCCGCCATTTTGGAAGATGGCGGCGCTCATGGAGAAGACGGACGGACACCGTGAGGCCCGGTAAGTATGAGGGGGGGGATCTGAGCATGGGGGGTGGATCGGAGGACGGGGGGGTGGCATCGGAGCATGGGGGGAGCGGGCAGGAGGACGGGGGAGCGGACAGGACGACGGAGGGGAGCGGAGCACCGGACGGAGGACCGGAGAGGAGATCGGTGGTGGTGGTGGGGGGGTACATAAGTGTTTACATAAGGTCGGGAAGGGGTTAATGAGCTGTTGCTGACTTAATGATTATACACAGCATTATTGGCGGGCATTACCTTGGCGGCGGGCAAATGCTCTCCGCTCTCAGGATGACGTGCCGTCCTCGGTGACGTCATTAAGTCGCGCGAGCGTTCAAAGCTCGCGCATGTGTTACTCCGTGACTGCGCATCGCTGCGCATCGCTGCGCATTGCCGGGGAACAAAACAAAGGGGGCACCATAGTTTGGGGAACTTTCCCCGCGGCACACCCGACCATGTGTCACGGCACACTAGTGTGCCGCGGAACACTGGTTGAAAATCACTGAGCTACAGTATGTAGTAACCATGGGAACAAGGAAGACTGTAAGCTACAGTATGTACCAACCATGGGAACAAGGAAGACTGTAAGCTACAGTATGTACTAACCATGGGAACAAGGAAGACTGTAAACAAGTGGATAGGTGGAGGGCACCACCAAATGTATCAGAAAAAGGAAGGTTCACTATGGGCTGTAACAAAACATGAAAAAAACAGCGAGACAAAGATCATGCCCATATGTAAAGGAACACCTCCAGACAATAATAAATGAAAAATATATAAACTTTTAATTGGCAATGAACCTCAAAAACTACATATATGTGTATGCAAAGAACAGTAACACACAACACTTAAAAACATTTAAAATTGCAAAGAATGCAAAAACAACAACATGCCTATGCTGGAATAATTGTCAAATCCTATGATAGGGAAAATGACGTCCCACAAGAAAAATATGCTTCCCCCAATAAGATGATCCAAAGGATCTACCCACACAGTCAAGATATAAGAATGAATAACCACTCAATGGTGTGGTGTCAATGTTGCAAAACCATAGCCCCCAGCATGAGGTGCATAATTCCTGTGCAAAATAACTGCAATACTGTGCAGATCATGGTAATGGAGTACAACCAAAAAAGGCCCTGGAAAAGATGTGCCTGAGAATAGAGTCTGAAATATAACTCAAAAAATGACTGTTATAAGATAGGCACATATGGCATGCAAGGGGAAGGGAGAGGAAGGACTACAGAATGTAACAGCCCAATAAAATGAAAACCTCAATCCCATAAAAAAACCCCATCATACCAATAATGCTAATGGTCCAAAGCCCTGACCATGGGTGGAAGTCTGTGTGGAGAGGGGAAGCAATCTGTGGGTAGGCTCCACTGTAAGCCACAGTATGTAGCAACCATGGGAACAAGGAGGACTGTAAGCTACAGTATCTACTAACCATGGATCAAGAAGGCAATGTGAAGTCACTGTGTCACACAAATAGGATGAATATAATACAAATTTATTCTACTAATCACATCCTGCATCAGGATTGGGTAAATCCCAGCAACCCAGTATGCCACTGTATTTAAATATTTTCTACTATTGCCTAACTTTTTAGATTGTGCTTATTAGAAATTAGATTGGTTCTGTAGTGGTATGGCTGATTGGCTGCTACTGGCCGCAGGGTTTTGTCCGTTTATAGTATAGAATCTTATTAGGATAAATATATAGAAGTACACCAGAGAATGTGCTTTCATATGAACTCTCTTCTAAATCACTAGGTGACTAGTTATTGTAGTGATTTCAATGAAAGAAGTTTAAAGACTGAACTTCATGTACTCACCATGGCTGCCCGGAGTAATCTACTGGCTTTGGCATCTGCTATGGGAAAAGAGATGAGTAAAAGATCTAGAACCACATTCTGTAAGGCTAGCAACTCAAAAAGTCATACATCAATCCAGCCTATTCTCTTCCAATGTTGGTCCTGAGAAAGAAAAAACCCCATAAGGCAAAAGCCAATTTATTTTCCGACTCTCAGTAAGGCCCTTAGAATAAATTCCTGGATCAACAATCCATCCCCAGAAACCTAAAAAGCGTAACTTTTTAGTGTATTTACACTTCAGCACAGTAAAGGATCTCCTTGTTGATATTGAAGCCTTCTTGCTATAGATGTACAATTTCAGCACTCCTCCTGTGATTAAGCCATAGCTCAGGACAAAAAAGTGTTAATATCTACAAAATTTTCCTTAATTTACTGCCAATGGATATGCTCTCAAAAAAACTTTGCGGATTTCCCATCTGTATTTTTATTTTTAAGATATCTCATCCACCCACTACAAACAATATCAGCAGCATTAATTGACCAGAACTGTGGATTTGGAATACGCAGCATGTACAGAGCAGACACCGGAGCTCACTTCACTCTTTGCAATGCAAGTTGTCAAATAAGCAGCTCAACCACGCCATTTTTGCACAGGAAATGCAATGTGGGCACAAACCCTGACGACTTGTTCACATGACCGTATTTTCGTTCTGTAAAACAACGGACAACAGACAGACAACACTAGGACCGATGTTATTCAATGGGACCATGCAGACGAGAGATTTTTTTCATTGACAGAATGACGGAATCTGCATGTGAAAAAAAATCACAGTATGCACTAGTTTCTCCCGAGTGTCCATTCAAGTCTACTAGAATGCAAAAAAATCAGAATCACATTATAGCATCCATTTATTATAGATACATTTTAGTTCTGTAACAAAGGAAATTGTAAATGGGCCTGTAAATTATTAATACTGAAGTTGCTGCTGAACCAAAAACGGATTGTATACGGACTGCACACGGATGACACGTGAGAAAAAAAATAGTCGGAATTTTCCAGATGAAACTCTTAGGCTGCAGTCACACTCTCAGTATTTGGTCAGCATTTTACATCAGTATTTGTAGCCAAAACCAGGAGTGGGTGATAAATCCAGAAGTGGTGACGGATTTCTGTTATACTTTTCCTCTAATTGTTCCACTCCTGGTATTGGCTTCCAAATACTGATGTAAAATACTGACCAAATACTGAACGTGTGACTGCAGCCTTACAATGTTTTACAGTCAGTGTGAACCCGGTAAGAAACTATATCCTAATCCTTTTTAGAAAGTGTCGAACATAAGTTCTAGAGTAGGATTCTATCATGCCACCTCTAATTAGTCTCCAAACACGCTCATATATTAATCAATTATTACGGTTAATTAAACTTCTGTGCAACAAGTGACATTTGGAGGACAGAAAAATAGAGTGAATTAGCGCATACTACAGTAAAGATGACGATGCTCATCCAGTAGGTCGATGTACCCAACTTTATCCATTTACTGCTGTATCTGCAGTCTAGTAAATACTGGGTGCATAGCCACTAGTGATGAGCAAACGTGCTTGGATAAGGTGTTATCCCAGCATGCTCGGGTGCTAACTGAGGGTCTTCGACGTGCTCGAAAAATATGTTCGAGACCCCGCACCTGCATGTCTTGCAGATGTTCGACAGTCGCAACACATGCAGGGATTACCTGTTTGTTGGTAAATTCCTGCATGTTGGGCGGACGTCGAACAACCACGAGACATGCAGGTTCGGGGACTTGAACATATTTATCAAGCATGTCGAAGACACTGGGTTAGCACCCGAACATGCTGGGATAACACTGTATAGCTCATCACTAATAGCCACATGAGACATAATGGCTGCAGAACTCCATTACTTTCATCAATGCTTTGGACCGACTGCAAAGTAAATTGGGTATGATAGTTGGACTGAAAATTCTGGTGCTTAGGCTAAGTGCATAACAAAAGATGTCTGATTTTGATCCAGAAAAACAAGGATGATTTTTCATCTGCATTGTAAACTGTGTGCAAACTGTTTTTCACCTTCCATCTTTTTTTTACATCAAGAGTTAATAACATTTTGCAAGACCAAATACAGTTTTTTATGTTAAGAACTGCAATGTATTCGTAAAAATTGGATGCTATATGGATGATCAGTATAAAATCCAATATTTTTTGCGCACCCATTAGATCCATGTGAAAAAAATTGTCATCTGAACAGCCAAATGAAATAACATCGGCCCGAGTGCTGTCCATGTGAAGCAGGGGTTTTCACGCACAGCACTCAGATATAAAAGGCACCTATCCGCATTTTATTGGGAAGGTAAATTCATACTTACACATGGGCTTGGTTTTACTGCATCACTTGGAAAAAAGCCAAGCTCTCCCGTGGCAATATTTTTTCCCTGAAACAGAATAACGAAACTAGGTTTTTTTTTGTCCAAAAATAAAAAAATATACACAACTAGCTGTTTCCAGCCAGCTAACGCTCGGCATGCTCATTGCTATCTAATTAACGCTGCTGGTGATTAAACTAAAGTAAATAATGACAACATTCAATAGCGCTTACGCAGGTGGTAAATTAACTTAAAATGAAGTTAATAACAATAATAATAATTAAAAATCAGAATAATACTAATACAGTGTAAAATCAAAAGCAAACTGGATTCGTGTGGTAATGTGTGCGGACAGAGCCTCGTGTGGTAATGTGTGGGGACAGAGCCTCGTGTGGTAATGTGTGGGGACGGAGCCTCGTGTGGTAATGTGTGAGGATGGAGCCTCGTGTGGTAATGTGTGGGGACGGAGCCTCGTGTGGTAATGTGTGGGGACGGAGCCTCGTGTGGTAATGTGTGGGGACGGAGCCTCGTGTGGTAATGTGGAGGGACGGAGCCTCGTATGGTAATGTGTGGAGACGGAGCCTCATGTGGTAATAATGTGTGGGGACGGAGCCTCGTGTGGTAATGTGTGGGGATGGAGCCTCATGTGGTAATGTGGTGGGGGGCGGGATTATGTGTGGTAATGTGGTGGGAGGGCGGGATTATGTGTGGTAATATGGTGGGGGGTGGGATTATGTGTGGTAATGTGGTGGGGGGCGGGATTATGTGTGGTAATGTGGGGGGGCGGGATTGTGTGTGGTAATGTGGTGGGGGGCGGGATTATGTGTGGTAATGTGGTGAGCGGGCGAGATTATGTGTGGTAATGTGGTGGGGGGCGGTATTATGTGTGGTAATGTGGTGGGGGGCGGGATTATGTGTGGTAATGTGGTCGGGGGGCGGGATTATGTGTGGTAATGTGGTGGGGGTGGGATTATGTGTGGTAATGTGGTGGGGGGCGGGATTATGTGTGGTAATGTGGTGGGGGGCCGGATTATGTGTGGTAATGTGGTGGGGGGCAGGATTATATGGTAATGTGGTGGGGGCGGGATTATGTGTGGTAATGTGGTGGGGGGCGGGATTATGTGTGGTAATGTGGTGGGGGGTGGGATTATGTGTGGTAATGTGGTGGGGGTGGGTGTTGTGAATTCCATTCTCGGACTCCCTCCTGTGGTCATGAATGGTACTTTGGTTAGTTCTGCTCTTGGACTCCCTCTGGTGGCTTTGAGCGGAACTGCTGGTCACTGAGGTTGGCTTTGTCAGCTGCTCTCGTTTATTGCTATACTGGCTTCCCTATTTAACTCCACTCAGATCGTTACTTGATGCCAGCTGTCAATGTTTTCAGTATTGGTTCAGATCTCTCTTGGACTTCTCTGAGGACCTGTCTACTCCAGCAGAAGCTAAGTCTTTGCTAGTTCATTTTTTGTTACTGCTTCCTGAATATATTTCTTAGTACTGCTATTTCTAGTCCAGCTTGCTATTATGATATTCCCTTGCTAGCTGGAAGCTCTGGGGTGCAGAGTGGCACCTCCACACCGTGAGTCGGTGTGGGGAGTCTTTTTGCTTACTCTGCGTGGCTTTTGTAGTCTTTTGTGCTGACCGCATAGTTCCCTTTTCTTTCCTCTGACTAAATTAGTGAAGTCTGGCCTCCTTTGCTAAAACCTGTTTCATCCCTGTGTTTGTGACTTTCCTCTTAACTCACAGTCAATATATGTGGGGGCTGCCTTTACCTTTGGGGAATTTCTCTGAGGCAAGGTTAGGCTTCTATTTCTATCTTTAGGGGTAGTTAGCTCTTAGGCTGTGAAGAGGCGTCTAGGGAGAGTTAGGTACGCTCCACGGCTATTTCTAGTGTGTGTGATAGGAGTAGTGTTTGCGGTCAGCAGAGTTCCCACTTTCCCAGAGCTTGTTCCAATTTCTAGTTTACTCATCAGGTCATTCCGGGTGCTCCTAACCACCAGGTCCATAACAGGTGGGATTATGTGTGGTAATTTGGTGGGAGGCGGGATTATGTGTGGTAATGTGGTGGGGGGGCGGGATTATGTGTAGTAATGTGGTGGGGGCGGGATTATGTGTGGTAATGTGGTGGGGGGGCGGGATTATATGTGGTAATGTGGTGGGGGGCGGGATTGTGTGTGGTAATGTGGTGGGTGGGATTATGTGTGGTAATGTGGTGGGGGGCGGGATTATGTGTGGTAATGTGGTGGGAGGGCGGGATTGTGTGTGGTAATGTGGTGGGAGGGCGGGATTGTGTGTGGTAATGTGGGGGGGGCGGGATTGTGTGTGGTAATGTGGTGGGGGCGGGATTGTGTGTGGTAATGTGGTGCAGGGGCGGGATTGTGTGTGGTAATGTGGTGGAGGGCGGGATTGTGTGTGGTGATGTGGTGGGGGTGCGGGATTGTGTGTGGTAATGTGGTGGGAGGGTGGGATTGTGTGTGGTAATGTGGTGGGAGGGCGGGATTGTGTGTGGTAATGTGGTGGGAGGGCGGGATTGTGTGTGGTAATGTGGTGGGGGGCGGATTGTGTGTGGTAATGTGGTGGGGGCGGGATTGTGTGTGGTAATGTGGTGCAGGGGCGGGATTGTGTGTGGTAATGTGGTGGAGGGCGGGATTGTGTGTGGTGATGTGGTGGGGGTGCGGGATTGTGTGTGATAATGTGGTGGGAGGGCGGGATTGTGTGTGGTAATGTGGTGGGAGGGCGGGATTGTGTGTGGTAATGTGGGGGGGGCGGGATTGTGTGTGGTAATGTGGGGGGGGCGGGATTGTGTGTGGTAATGTGGTGGGGGGCGGATTGTGTGTGGTAATGTGGTGGGGGCGGGATTGTGTGTGGTAATGTGGTGCAGGGGCGGGATTGTGTGTGGTAATGTGGTGGAGGGCGGGATTGTGTGTGGTGATGTGGTGGGGGTGCGGGATTGTGTGTGATAATGTGGTGGGGGGCGGATTGTGTGTGGTAATGTGGTGGGGGTGGGATTATGTGTGGTAATGTGGTGGGGGGTGGGATTATGTGTGGTAATGTGGTGGGGGGGTGGGATTATGTGTGGTAATGTGGTGGGCGGGTGGGATTATGTGTGGTAATGTGGTGGGGGCGGGATTGTGTGTGGTAATGGGGTGGGGGGCGGGATTGTGTGTGGTAATGGGGTGGGGGGCGGGATTATGTGTGATGTGTGGGGGCGGAGCTACTGTGCAGGGGGCGGGATTAGCGAGTAATCACGATGCCTCTTATATACGGTATATAGATGGAAAATATGCATAAAAATCATAATATGTATCCGATAAGTCATGTACCCTAACCGGCAATACAACAGATCAACAATTGGACTTCAATTACTCCCAGGGCTATTATTATGGAGATGTCGGCTATGGCAATCACAATGACAGAATCAAATTGTGATCAGAGTGCTAGAAAAATATCCTCCAAAAGGAAAAGACAAAAAGTGTCCAAGGCACCAATCCAGAAGGACTTTTGACGAGAAGCAGTTCTTTATTTAAATGTCTAAAACCAGCAGCACAATCCTATAGTTCTGTTCACATGTGGATGGGTGCAGTGCGATCAGACGACCTGGAGCACTTGGATGAGAAGAATATCCTTCTTTATTAACATGATGGTGTAAAGTATAGCTATATATACCCAAAGTAACACCCCTTGATAACACTAAGCATCAATCACTTGGTGTAATTGATAATTAAAGAGTGTTATTTGCATATAAATAGCTACAGTTTACACCATTTCTTTGCATGAAATGGCTCATATTATTATTTAAAGCACCCTTAAATTCAGGGTGATCTACATCTGTAAAAGGGGTTATATAAATTTATATATATATATATATATATATATATATATATATATATATATATATATATTTATTTAAGCAAATAAAGAGACTGTTAGACAGATACAGAAAGGGGAGTGGACGTTGCCCTCATGGGCTTACAATCTACTGGTTGTTGGGCAAGGAGACAGTAGGTCGGGGGTTACAGCGGGTAGTGAGGTGGCAGCAGGGTCATTGTCGGCTATAGGTGTTTTTGAACAGATGAGTTTTCAGGTTCCGTTTGAAGGTTCCAAAAGTGGGAGATAATTGAATGTGCTGAGGCATTGAGTCTCAGAGGATGAGACACCCGGTACAAGTCTTGGAGGAGTTTTGGTGAGGAACATACAAAAGCAGAGAAAAGAAGCAGGTTTTTAGAGGATCGAACATTATGTGCGAGGGAGACAAAATATGGATGGCTGTCATGGGGTTATCACAACAGAGAGGAGCCAGAAGACTGCAGCGTCTGATTGTTCCTATTCCTGGGCTAAGAAGTAGCACTTCTTTTTAATGTTGTTATTTTGGCAGAAGAAGGGTTAATCAGTAATGTTGGAAACTCTGAGCTCTTAGCTGAGCTCAGTTAGCCACCCCATCCCCTTTATAATCTGGGTCCTGATTCAAACCTTTGTCAGAGCTAGCTTTTGCTGCATGGCTTAGGAGAGGTGTTCATATGAGAAGGAGTTTTGGAGGCGTTACCCTTGTTTGTATAGCCTTGTTTGTCAAGTTGGTGTACTGCGGTGCACAGTAGCGCACCTCTTCCCTGGGAGGGTAAAGAGAACAGATGAAGGGCTAACTCAGGACAGGAGATAAAGCAAGGGTGGAGGCCCCGGCATCTTCACCTTCAGAAGTATCCCGGGAAGTAGCGCGAGCTAGGGAACCTCCTAATGTTAGGGACAGGGAAGGAGCCCCTGGTCCCGGGTCACCCGACAGCTGTGTCGTGACAATTGTGTTCTCCAACATGATCAGAATGCTGGGGTTGAAGCGGATGGAGCAAAGTGAATTCTATCATTTTATATTGCATAAATGCCACAATCAGTAATGATTGCTGCATCTCATGGGTGAATTATCAAGCATCTTCCCTGGAATAATCTCTGATACAACAATATGACCAAACACCTACCTGCCAAAACAGGCTGAGGGGATCTGCCCTGATTAACTCAATGGTGTCTCCAACCTGTATGGTGAGCGAAGGGCCATTGTTTACTGGAGGTGCTGGGTAACCGTTGTAAGGTCGAATAACCTGCAACTTTGGTAAACCTGTAAGTTAAATGCAACAAAAATGAAAGATTAGAAATAGAATATTCTCAAAAACACTTAGAGATGTGAAGAAGGTAGATTTATCTTTCACACACCAGCACAACGGAATTCCAATGTCAGCTTAAAGACACCCAGTCAAAAATGTACACCCATCTCCAAACCATACATAAGATCATTTTGCCCTTTAAAATATGAGCCAGGCAATTCTTTAATGACCTTAAAGCACTGATCCAGAAATCACGTTTTGTAGTTGGGTCTGGGAGTGCATTGGAATGTGATGATGCACTTACAGCTCCTGAGCTGCAGGCTGTATTTAATAACTAGCTGCATCCTCCCCTGCTGATTGACAGGTCGTTTAATAGGCTAGTGGCCATTGTATCAGAGCAATCGGCAGGACAGGGTGCTGCTAAGTAGGGAAATACAGATAGAGAGTGCATCATCATGCCCCAATGCACTTTCAGACACAAAAACACAATTTCTGACTGCTGGACCAGCACTTTGGGGTCATAAAGAGACCAACTTGCTTATCCTTTAAATTTGGAGGGTGGTTAAAGTTTCTGAAACTTTTCTTTAAAAATAAACTCTAACGGAAATTGTGTTTTCCATAGTAGGTATATATTATGGAGAACTCCAAACCTCCTATGTTTCATTGTTTGGACCTGTAGCTTTAATGCTGATCTCAGGCCATGTGTTGGTGATGCGGCACTATTAGCAATAACAGGCACCTTGTGTGGAAATTATAGCCATATACATAGTATCCTGGACATATTCAGAAACAGTGCTATGCCTGCAGTGCCTGAAGATATGTAAGGCCAGATGTACATGTAAGGAGGTGAAACACCAGAAGAGGCTGGGGGCGGTTACCTTCTCGGCTCTGTGCCTGGAACCATTGAGCTGTGCTGCAGGTTCCCTAGGGGGCAATCTTGGAGACTGGGACAGGAAGGAAGCGGGCAGAGAGCGGGAAAGGCACGGACGCAAGGGGCAGAGCAGCGTGAGCAGCAGTCAGAGCAGGGTGCAGCTGCGCTCCGGGAGAGAGAGAGCTCCCGGTCTGAGGACAAATACAGGGAGACTGCCCAGAAAGACTGCATCTTGTGAGTACATGAAAGCGGACTCTGCTGTGACTGGAGAGGGGTGCTTTGAGACCCGTGTAGAGACACTGGCCCGTGCAGAGACTTTGACCCCCTGGTCTCCACGGTATCAGTACAGAGACTGTGATTCCTGGTACAGAGACTTAAAAGTGCAGAGCCCCTGATTCCTGGTACAGAGACTTAACAGTGCAGAGCCCCTGATTCCTGGTACAGAGACTTAACAGTGCAGAGCCCCTGATTTTGGCTGTGCTGTAAAAGCTAAAGACTCAGAGCCTGTGCATACCACATTAACTCCCGAAACCCCAGGCAGCAGGCTCCTAGAGACTACTCAGCCCACGGACAACAGAGGGACGACAAGTGCCGCTGTTTCTCGGCGCCTACGTTGGAGAAGAAGACCCTTCAAGTAAGTCCTCATCAGACTGATAAGTGTTCTTTTCTCAAGAAATCTTGCTTACTCCTGTTACATTGTTTGACTCCCATATTTTTGCACTGTTTTATTGCTAGTTATTTCCCATTGCTTCCTCCCTGCGAGGAGAACCTGATTCCTGTTATTAAACCCCTCAACTGTTGGTCTGTCTGTTCCGTGGTAACATACTCAGTACCTGCATACTATTACATTCATAAGCATATTTTAAGCATGTGCAATATGTATTCATCAGTATTATATGATATTGTAGCAAGTTATCAATAATACATTCGTATTACAGATCATTAATAATGGTGGTCTATTTTTTAGAGAAACATTTAATTATATAAGGTAGTCCCTTTAAAAACGTAATGGCATGACAATGATATACTCCTCAATATTCACCTATATTTATTCACTATGGACTGACAACATATATGGCCACAACTAAGAGACAGAAAATAAGTCGTCACACAATGGTCTGTTCATCTTGACAAGTCTGTAAATATCAGGTCTACAGAATACTGGAACAGCTTCTTAAACCAAATGTTCGGCCCTGATAAAATAATAAAGTCTATACTCACCTCCCGTGCCGGCACTCGCTCTCTCCGGGGCTATGATGCGGTGTTGTGACACGTAATGCCCGACCCCCAATCAGCACTGGCGTCACTGTCTCAGCCTTTGGACAAACTGAACGTGAAGAGGAAGTCCGAGATCTCTAGAATGGCATTGGCACGGGAAGTGTGTATAGGCTTTATTTTTTCATCGGGGCCGAACATTTGGTTTTAGAAGGGGTTGTCCTAATAGTGGACAACCCCCTTCAGACTGGCATTTAATATTCTGGTGTTAGGGTAAAGAGCACTGGACAAAAATAAGACTAATTTATTAAGGGACTCAGGAATCTTAACTGGAATTTGTCAGAAACTTTTACTTCCCCCTCTCAAACCATTAATATAGTTGTGTTACCCTTTAAAAGATAAGCCACTTGATCCCTTTATGACCCAAAGCACTGTTCCAGATTCAAAACATTGCATTCTGAACTTGTGCCTAGAAGTGCAATGGGAAGTTATGATGCACTTCCAGCTATTCCCTACTATGTTGTTTGCTCTGTTACACAGCCACTGACCTGCTCTCAATCAACCAAGTGTGGGTACTGCTAGGCTGGGAATACAGCATGAGCCTGAGAATTTAGAAGTGCATCTTTCCGACTCAATGCACTTCCAGACACAACCTCAAAACGTGATTTCTCGCTGCTGAATAAGTGCTTAGAAGTCATAAAGGGATCTACTGGCTTATTCTTTAAAGGGCAACATAGTGATATTAAAGAAGCACTCTTCCTCCTCCCATCAAAGTTCTTATCCTCTTAATATATTGCAGCCATCATATTATATAGTGCCGTGTATTCACAATTGCTCATTTTGCCTTTCTACTCAGCTACTTCCTCTCTTTTCCATTAGGTTTATGACATCACGTGATTAAGAACTGACTAGCTGAATCCTTCTAAGCTCTATGTAGAAATAGGAGGTCAATTTTCTCTGCACAAGTCATGAATCACTGCAAAACTCTATGGCAGGGGGAGGAGAGAAGACGCTAGGTCCCAGAATTGAAGAGGGGGATGATAAATGCAGGGATAATAGACTTGCTGTTGCTACATAGAGCAGAAAAAGGAGAATAATTAATTGGGTAGAAAGGCAAAAATATCAATTGTAGGTGCACAGTGCTATATAATATGATGAATGCAATATATTAAGACCAGGCAGTATGACAGGGCTTCACTGCCATTGTTGCCTAATAATAGATGCCAGACACCCATATCAAGCAACCCAGTCTACAGACATTATTTAATAAAAGTTCCTTCTTAGTAGGACTGAGAAATAAAAAATAATGACCTAGCTAAATGTAATCTACTAGAAATATGATATTTCTGCATCCCACATAATGCCGCAGTGTATTTGTGTTCTTAACTAGGTGGGTAGACCTTACTTTATCTAAGAAACCTCCAGTATTATAAAAATGCCAGGATTAATTTCTAAACATCACAACCAGCAGAATATGCTCATATTAGCAAGATAATGATCTGCAGACAAAGTCACTAATTGGCATTGGCGGGAAACCCGGATGCTGCAAATGAATTTATGTTAAAATTAGTAAGCATTTAGCACATTACATTAGATCTCCGACTGATGTGCATTCATGTATCCAAATTATCAATGCAAATGCGGCTGAGGTGTTTCCCATGTGGTCCTAATGTAACTGTATCATACAGAAAATATAAGCTGAAAGCTGGCAATAAAAAACTAATAACAGACGATGACAACCCGCCGTCCTATAGAGCCAAAGGGTCGTATACAACCTGAGCAGACATCTGCAGTACAGCTTCATAAGAAACCTTATAAACACATATGGCATATGTTCTATAGGGATATTAGACAGATAACGTCATACGCCGGCCCCATTACACGTATGTAAACCTACAGCATTAGCTCATCCAAAACCTATGTATTAGATATTAAATAGCCAATAGCCAACACAAAGCAGCAAGTATTTGTGAAGTGTAAAGGAAATGATACATGGCTTTCTAAAGACTTTAAATATGCAAATCTGAAAATTGTGACGTGCATTTGTATTCAGCCCCCCGAGTCAATACTTTATAGGAATGCCTTTCCCTGTCATTACTGCTGCAGTTCTTTTGGGGTCTGTCTCTACCATCTTTATAAATCTAGAGGCTGAAACTTTTGCCCATTCTTTGAACACTCGCTTTCGCTCACTGAGATTGGATGGAGGCGTCTGTAAAAATCAATTCTCAAGTCTTGCCACAGGGTCTCAATGGGATTTAGGTCTGGACTGTGACGGGGCCAGTCACACACATGAATATACTTTGATCTTAACCATCCATTGTAGCTCTGGCAGGATGTTTAGGCTTGGTGTCCTTCTGGAAGGTGAACCAATGCTCCAGTCTCAAGTCTTTTGCAGCCTCTAACAAGTATTCTTCCAGGATTGCCCTGTATATAGCTCCATCCTTCTTCCTATCAACTCTGGCCAGCTTCCATGTCCCTGCTGAAGAAAAGTCTCCCCACAGCATGATGCTGCCACTACAATGTTTGATGATGGGGATGCTGTTTTCAGGGTGATGTGCAGTGTTAGTTTAGCGTTTTGCTTTGAGCCCAAAAAGTTCTACTTTGATATCATCGGGCCTGTGCACCTTCTTCCACCTGCTTGCTACGTCCCCTTAATAGCTTTTTGCAAACTGTAAATGGGACTTCTTATGGCCTGCTTTCAGAAACGGCTTTCTTCTTTCCACTCTACCATAAAGGTCAGATTTGTGGAGTACACAACTAATAATTGTCCAGTTGACAGATTCTCCTACCTGAGCTGTGACTTTCTGCAGCTCCTTCCGTGTGCCCGTGGGCTAAGATTCTCCTGCAGTGTGGCTGCTACAAAACATTATGGCTAGGAGGCACTCTAAACACTCTGTTTTAGCGGTGCGATCATGGTATTCCAGTGGTTCCGAAGCTCCGCAGTATCAGAGAAGCAGAGGGCTATAGTGGTCGCCAGGAGAGGAATAGTGAAGGAATCATTCTCTGCACACAGGCCTTGGTGAGTGCAGTGTTTATGGGTTCGTCGGTCACAAAGCTGAATGGACAGCAAGTAAACGGGCTTGAGCTTTGGCTAAGCAGCGGTTTTGGTTGTAAGAAGTTTATTACATGAATTATTGTTGGTTATCTACTGTATGTATTAATTAATTTTTAATAAAGGCTGTGGTCAAAGCATTTTCCACTAAGTCAACGTGCTTCTGTGTAATTACTAGGTATCTTAATGTAAGAATATAGTTATGGTTAGTTATTGTTAATATGCAGTGTAATGCCATGTTGTGTTTAGATATGGGCGAACCAGACAGAAATGTTGGTCATTCATACCGGACAGTCACTGTTGAGGCCTGAACGCTGAGCACGGACTTTCTGCTTAAGTGCGATGTAGTGTTTGGGGTAAGTCCGTGGTGGGGCGAAAAAGAAAGGGAATTTTTTTTCTTTTCTTAGCTGTTCGGGCATTCATTATTTCCAATGGGGTTCAGGTTCTGGTGGAAGTTCGGGTTTGTTCTGGTACCCAAACAGAACTCTATATAAAGTTTGGATCAGGTACCAGATGGCAAACTTCCACCAGTCTCCCCATCCCTAGTTGTGTTCCTTCTGCTGCTATGAGGAAGAACAGAGCTCCCTCTCTGACCTGGTACTACCTGTTGGCAATAAAACTACAATAGTACAACAAAATGAAAATAATGTAGAATACAATATAGATTTTAAAGGAAGATCTGCACAAAAATATGAAAAATGTGTAATAATGTTGTTGTTAAAATGGAGCCGCTTTTGAGTGCAGCGCATCTGCCAATTAGTGGTGGGGGCAGGGTTATACAGAGCTCATATGAATATGGAGGGCTACATGGCTGCAAATTTACTAGTCCTCTAGTGATAATCTCCTACTGATAAAATATTGCTTTACCAAAACGACATCAAGCAGCCCAGAAAGTAACACATTACTGCACTTAGATTAGTTGGTGAAAACTTGGAGACAGATTCCCAGTAAAATGATTTTTTTAATTAACCCGATAGAAGTTGGAAGATACACCAAATTTACTAAAGATGCTCTCCAAAAATATAGGTGATGATCCATAGCTGCCATAAGACGACAGTATAGTCCGCCTGGCGGATTGCATCAAATGTACAAGCAACATGCAAATTCTGACAAGTCATAAAACAATGAAAGCAATCGCAGCAGTGTTAGAATATCTAGGCTGATATACATCAGACTCTCAAACAGAATTGTAGCACTTTTCTGGCGTATAAAGACAGATACATGAGACCCATAATTATAAGATATTTAGCTTATCTATCTAACAGTTTTGCATCTGTTTTACCTTCTACCTGACACAATCTGATAGTGTTTGTAATGCCATTAACTAAACTATTTGTTCTTATAATGACGGCAAATGTCCACACAATCCTAATTTCCAAATAACATCTACCGTAACTAAAAGCTATTTTATGATGGTGCATCTGTGGGTAAACAATGAAAATCTGTCCAAGGTTATGGAGCCATATAGCAGTGCTTACAGGGGAGAATACCTCCATACATACGGAGCCCAGTACACCGTGCCAGGATTTGTTCTGTCAGTATTGCATGGGGTCCTCTATGTGCTTCTTTGTGAAATCCAAGATCAAGACACGGAGATAAAGTAAAGCCCTGAACTCTTATATTTTGCACTATGTAACTATGATCCATGGAAGCTGATAATAGTTAAAATGTCGGCTATACTTTTCACCTCTTATTTATTTGATGCTGCATTTTTAAAGGTGTTGTCCACATTTTTTTTTCTTAAATCAAGTGTTTTAATTAAAGTTTTCCAAACGTAGAAACATTACAAACAAGGTGTCACACACTTACCATCCCAAACCTCTTCCACCAATAAAGTACAGTAGATTAAGTACAATAGTAGATGTCACAGTACAGAAAAATCTAAATATCCTTCTCGTTGCTGATTCATATGATAACAGATAAACTAGCACAGCTCTTGGTGCTTAAAACCTAGATGTGGGCGACTAGTTCTGACGGTTATAAAAGACCCATGCGGTGCCTCTATAGCCCTCTCGGTGCAAGACCCGCACTATCAATCCATGAGGCCAAGAATTTTAACCTTAGCAATAAGTGTATGCACAAAATTGAATCGAATCAAGCCGGTATCCATTTTTGATTTTAATTTTTTATTTACTATTTGCAGCCTGATTCGACCTCTACCCCACGTGTTGCAATGTATTATACCTTTTATTACTGTTTTTCACTGTCATTTATATAGCTTTTTCAATTTTGTGCTTATACTTATTGCTCTTACCTGTATTGTTTACTACTTTAAGTTCCCTTTTATTGCATGTTGTATTGTGGGAATTTTTCATTCATTTTCCTTTTTTTGGTTCAAACCTGTTAAGGATTTTTACCATCACTTTACACTGTGTATATAAGATCTGTGTATTTCAGTACCGCTGTTGTCTTTCCTCATTAGCGCAAAGGTACTTACCTATTGATGGTTTTCTGAAGATGGAGAACTTAACTACTCCAACTTCTCCATTCTGTGAGTTGACATATATTGGACTACACTGGGAAGACATCTGAATGCAATTTGATGTTTTGCACGCACCCATAGACTTGTATGGGTGCACGCCGTCTGATATACGCTGCCAATTGCATTGATTTCTTTCTCATGCCGACTTGACAAGAGAAAACATACACTAGTTGACACTGCTCCATAGTTGAACATCGGTGCGAGAGTTATCCGATGAGATGTCACATAGCACTCGTTCAAGTTATACACTGGCTACTCGCCAGTGTGAGCGAGCCCTTACTGTGATTCTCTTGTATGCTTGCAAGTTTCCTTTTTCCAACAGACTTCAGCTTGCTCCAAAGATTTTCAACTGGAGTTAGATCAAGACTCACTGATCACAAAAGTCCTATTTTCTCCCTTCTTGACTCTTATGAATTTCTGGATGTGTGAGTTGGGTTATTATCCAGCTATAGAGCCCAATAAGCTTGACTAAAAGCGGGTTTCCTTACACTTGGGAACACATTTCACTGTAAAATGCGCTAGTAATCCTTTGATTTCATTGTTCTTGTAACACATTCAAGTCCCAGAGGCAACAAAGCAGCCAAACAAAACTATAAGAAGAATGCACTCTTCTTTATAAGCTTCAATTTATAGCCTATAAACATAATGCAGTTAAGCATTGAAAGAGGTCTAGTGCGGCTTCATCTGTCTATTGTACGCATTCATACAGGGATTGTTGTTTATCTATATAAGTCACTATTTTATGCCTTTACAATAGAGTCCTCCTTAGTTTATTTCAGCTCAGTCCGTATGTTATATGTTCTACATTTTCAACCAACTTTCATAGCTTTCTGTCATTAAAGGGGGTGCAGTCAAATTCATAAATTGCTTTCATTAGTTAGATAGACTGAAAATAAGCAAGTTTGCAATTGATTTGCTTTTTCAGTCTGCTGTCATTCTCTTGTAATGACAGCTGTTATCTTTTATAGTGTACAGCTCATTTCCATGAACCTCAACCATAAGACCCTGGCTGAGAGTGCAAAGTAGTTACAGTTCAGGATGAGTTAACTCTTAACATCACAGTCAGCTCACTCAAGCCCATTGCCGCCGACTACGACACAGATAACAGCTGATCGGAGGGGGTGCCAAGTGTGTCGGACCCTGACTGATCAGACATTAATGAGCTATCCTGACGTTAGGTCATCAATGAAAAAGTAGTGGACAACCTGTTTAAAATCTTGTAAAATCACCAGCCTGTGGTTTTGAGAGCAGGTCTGCAAATCAGGGCTTTCTGCTCTCCCTGTTCAGATTTGTGTGTTTGTGCAAATGCCCTGTTACCTGCAAATATAGTGATAACAGTGTAGACTCTAAAACAAACTACTGACAGGTTACTGTGTTGCAGTAGAACCTGTGCTGAGCTTAAAATAGTTCTACTAATACAACAGTTCTACTATTCGCCAGAGTTGTCACTCAAGGAGGAGATCCCGCTCTGCTAGAATCCAAGAAGTTAGGAAACCAACATTACATTGCTTTGAGATGCTCCAAAGACAACTTGAAAATACTGCTTTAATTTTCCTATTTCCACCATGTTCCATAAGGTTAGGCTACTTTTACACTTCCGTCTTTATAAAGACGTTGCAATGCGTCGTTCTGTGCAAAAAACGCATCCTGCAAAATTACAGACATAGACTTGTATTATCGACGCATCGAGACGTATGGACACACGTTCCATACGTCGTGCACTGGATGCGTCGATAATTGGCAGACCATCACCACAAAAAAACGTTCAATGTAACTTTTCTTGTGCGACAAGTCCACCATTTTCGATTGTGCATGTGCGGCCGAAACTCCGCCCCCTCCTCCCCGGAACTCACAATGGGCAGCGGATGCGTCGTAAAACTGCATCCGCTGCCCACGTTGTGCACAATTGTACACAATGTCCGTCGGTATGTCGGGCCGCCGGTTTGCGATGGCCCCATACCGACGGATGTGTGAAAGAGGCCTTAATCATTTTTTCAAGAGTAGCAAATTTCATGGTAAAATTTCAAATTGTTGAAACTGAGATGCCAAGGTCTTTGAAGACAATTTTAGACTCTTTAAACTGCTTGTGCTTAGTGATCATAGCATTTATGTTCTCTCTTCTCTTTGTGAGCAGTGAACAAAGAATAAAACTGATCTTTTTAAGCATTAAAGCCACCACTTATAGGCTTCATAATATCATGTGAACATTTACAAGTTTCGGACAAATGAAGTCTACTTTATAATTAGTCACAGGTTATTCTGATTATCTCCTTTGCTTTCAAATGAACAAATGGAGCCATTAAAGGGAACCTGTCACCCCCAAAATCGAAGGTGAGATAAGTCCACCAGCATCAGGGGCTTATCTACAGCATTATGTAATGCTGTAGATAAGCCCCCGATGTATCCTGAAAGATGAGAAAAAGAGGTTAGATTATACTCATTCAGGGGCGGTCCCGGTCCGGTCCGATGGGCGTCGCGGTCCGGTCCGGGGCCTTCCATATTCTTACGATGATGTCCTCTTCTGGTCTTCACAAGCAGCTCCAGCGCAGGCGTACTTTGTCTGCCCTGTTGAGGGCAGAGCAAAGTACTGCAGGCATCGGGCCTCTGTGACCTTTCCCGGCGCCTGCGCACTGCAGTACTTTGCTCTGCCCTCAACAGGGCAGATAAAGTATGCCTACACCGGAGACGCAGTGTGAAGACAAGAAGAGGACGTCATCATAAGAAGATGGGAGGCCCCGGACCGGACCGCGACGCCCATCGGACCAGAACCAGGCCGGGACCGCCCCTGGGTGAGTATAATCTAACTTCTTTTTCTCATCTTTCAGGATACATTGGGGGCTTATCTAGAGCATTCCAGAATGCTGTAGATAAGCCCCTGATGCTGGTGGGCTTAGCTCACCTTCGATTTTGGGGGTGACAGGTTCCCTTTAATCATGTTATGTCCTAGCATTGTTTTAAATGTTGTATCCTTTTTTACATGTGCCCAATCTTTATTTTGTTATCCTTGTTTTTTTTCTGCACCAAACATGTAAGTTCCTAAACAATTTATTTCAAGAGGTATTTTAAATGGCGTACTTATTATTCAGGAATGTCAATAATGTTGACCATAGAATATACCCAAGAGCTGCATTTAATATTCTGCAGGAACTCTCCAGCTGCACCATTCAAACCCATAATTTTACAGTATACACACACATACATTTTTTTTATATAAAAACAGTAAATATATCCACATCTTTAGGATTTTTAATAAAAGTGATCAGTTGTTTCCAACCTGTTCTTCCCTGTGAACTGTTTTCTTATTGACTGAAGCCTCCATTCTCTTTACCTCATATTACTGTGCTTTTGTCTTTTGGCAGAATGTGACATAAAGCATTTCATTATACATTCCAGTACTGATTTTTCGAAGGTTCCTGCTACTCATATAAGCACATTGCAGCTGCTCTAGAGACCCGGGCTATGTAGAAGTGAATTCTCATGGCTCCCATTATTCATTGATAACCTTCTGCTTTAGATTCGTTTATACTGATTTCTCTTTACACTTTTGATTGTCATAATTTATGTAGATTGACTCACATTAGTACATTTAGGCTATGCATATTAGGTCAGATTTCTCACTCACCACAGTGTAAAGTAATTTTTGGTTTGCCCAACCCTCAAAGGGTTATTGCCTGAATCACATTATTTTTTACAAAGCACAGTAAAAGATCAACAAAGATTATTTTTTGCACTATTTTGTCTTTTTTTCTCCATATACCCATTTGTGCTTCCATCGTCACATAGCTGAAAGAGTGGCCTTATTCCTACATTGCTATAACTACATTTCCCAGCAGCACCCTGCTCCACCTAGTGCTGCACACCCCTCCCTCCCTATCCTGTGTGCTTCTGACTAGCCCTATCCTCTAGCGTGGCTGACTGATGAATGTGTAAAACAGCACAGGTTTTCCAAGACAGCTCTGCTAAACAATAGCATTAGTGCAAACGTGTACAGCCACACAGGAGCCCAAGATGTAAGGAGCCCCTCTTTCAACACCAAAGCAGCAAGCAGTTACTGTAAGGTTGCTTTTACATTGCCTTTAGTACACGCTAGGTGGCCCTGTTGGGGCATATGTCCAAAACCCTACCCCCTTGCAAAACGGGATTCGGGGCCACAGTCTATACATCAAGTGTCCATTTCCAGTAGGCATACACGTTCGAAAATGATGCATGGCAGAGTGCATGTTCGTTCTGCTTTCACTATTATAGCCTTTGGCCATGTCGGTGCATACGTCTGAATCCTGTTTTGTGAGGGGGATTGGGACATATGCCCCAAAAGAGCCGCTGAGTACGTATAAAACATAATGTGAGAGCACAATTAAAAACACTTAAATAAGTGCATTATCATGAGGTATTGGATGGCAAAGGTCACATACGTTTTTGAATGGAGGCCCACTTCTGTCAGTGTCTGCCCCTGGCTTGGCTGCATCTAAGGGTACCGTCACACAGTGCAATTTTGATCGCTACGACGGTACGATTCGTGACGTTCTAGCGATATCGTTACGATATCGCAGTGTCTGACACGCAGCAGCGATCAGGGATCCTGCTGAGAATCGTACATCGTAGCAGATCGTTTGGAACTTTCTTTCGTCGCTTGATCACCCGCTGACATCGCTGGATCGTTGTGTGTGACAGCGATCCAGCGATGTGTTCGCTTGTAACCAGGGTAAACATCGGGTAACTAAGCGCAGGGCCGCGCTTAGTAACCCGATGTTTACCCTGGTTACCAGCGTAAACGTAAAAAAAACAAACAGTACATACTTACATTCCGGTGTCTGTCCTCCGGCGTCTCAGCTTCTCTGCACTGTGAGCGCCTGCCGGCCGGAAAGCGAGCACGGCGGTGACGTCTGACGTCACCGCTCTGCTTTCCGGCTATGGTGCTTACACAGTGGAGAGAAGCAGAACGCCGGGGGACAGACACCGGAATGTAAGTATGTACTGTTTGGTTTTTTTACGTTTACGCTGGTAACCAGGGTAAACATCGGGTTACTAAGCGCGGCCCTGCGCTTAGTAACCCGATGTTTACCCTGGTTACCCGGGGACTTCGGCATCGCTCCAGCGCCGTGATTGCAACGTGTGACCGCAGTCTACGACGCTGGAGCGATAATCATACGATCGCTGCGACGTCACGGATCGTGCCGTCGTAGCGATCAAAATTGCACTGTGTGACAGTACCCTAACACAAATATTTCACACATTATCAAGCTAAGCTGTTGTTCTGTGTAATTTATGGCCATGTATATAACTCTGCCTGAAAGATTTTTATCTACTGTCATCCACGTCAACATAGCTTTAGATTGATTTTACATCATTGCTTTGTTATCTACCTTTAATTAGAAGTCAACAGTCCTTCCTTCAGCTCTCTCTGCCTGCACAACTGAGCACCGCAGAGCTCACACAAGGAGGGTTGATGGCTGCTTCTAACAGCTCAGTGGTGTGAAACTACAAATACCGCACTGTCCATGCACATGTCACAGTTTAGTGCTTCATTTTGCAGGCTACAAACAGTGGAGTGCAGAACTGTTGTTCTTTTCTGGAAACCAGCTAACAGAACAATAATGTAAGAACACATATGCGGTGATGTTGATGCAGATGGCAGAAGATAATATCAGGCTCACAGGCTACTGAACAGGATCATACAATGCATAGAAGAATAGAATGTATTCTAATCACAGAAAATATTCTGTCAGTGATATACAGTACAGAGCAAAAGTTTGAACACACCTTCTCATTTAAAGATTTTTCTGTATTATCATGACTATGAAAATTGTACATTCACACTGAAGGCATCAATACTATGAATTAACACATGTGGAAGTATATACTTAACAACAGAAATTATGTCTTATATTCTAGGTTCTTCAAAGTAGCCACCTTTTGCTTTGATGACTGCTTTGCACACTCTTGGCATTCTCTTGATGAGCTTCAAGAGGTAGTCACCGGGAATGGTCTTCCAACAATCTTGAAGGAGTTCCCAGAGATGCTTAGCACTTGTTGGCACTTTTGCCTTCACTCTGCGGTCCAGCTCACCCCAAACCATCACGATTGGGTTCAGGTCTGGTGACTGTGGAGACCAGGTCATCTGGTGTAGCACCCCATCACTCTCCTTCTTAGTCAAATAGTCCTTACACAGCCTGGAGGTGTGTTTGGGGTCATTGTCCTGTTGAAAAATAAATGATGGTCCAACTAAAAGCAAACCGGATGGAATAGCATGCCGCTGCAAGATGCTGTGGTAGCCATGCTGGTTCAGTTTGCCTTCAATTTTGAATAAATCCCCAACAGTGTCACCAGCAAAGCACCCCCACACCATCACACCTCCTCCTCCATGCTTCACAGTGGGAACCAGGCATGTAGAGTCCATCCATTCACCTTTTCTGCGTCGCACAAAGACACGGTGGTTGGAACCAAAGATCTCAAATTTGGACTCATCAAACCAAAGCACAGATTTCCACTGGTCTAATGTCCATTTTTGTGTTCTTTAGCCCAAACAAGTCTCTTCTGCTTGTTGCCTGTCCTTAGCAGTGGTTTCCTAGCAGCTATTTTACCATGAAGGCCTGCTGCACAAAGTCTCCTCTTAACAGTTCTTGTAGAGATGTGTCTGCTGCTAGAACTCTGTGTGGCATTGACCTGGTCTCTAATCTGAGCTGCTGTTAACCTGCAATTTCTGAGGCTGGTGACTCGGATAAACTTATCCTCAGAAGCAGAGGTGACTCTTGGTCTTCCTTTCCTGGGGCGGTCCTCATGTGAGCCAGTTTCTTTGTAGCGCTTTATGGTTTTTGCAACTGCACTTGGGGACACTTTCAAAGTTTTCCCAATTTTTCGGACTGACTGACCTTCATTTCTTAACCCCTTCATGACCCAGCCTATTTTGGCCTTAATGACCTTGCCGTTTTTTGCAATTCTGACCAGTGTCCCTTTATGAGGTAATAACTCAGGAACGCTTCAACGGATCCTAGCGATTCTGAGATTGTTTTTTCGTGACATATTGGGCTTCATGTTAGTGGTAAATTTAGGTCGATAATTTCTGAGTTTATTTGTGAAAAAAACGGAAATTTGGCGAAAATTTTGAAAATTTCGCAATTTTCACATTTTGAATTTTTATTCTGTTAAACCAGAGAGTTATGTGACACAAGATAGTTAATAAATAACGTTTCCCACATGTCTACTTTACATCAGCACAATTTTGGAAACAAATTTTTTTTTGGCTAGGAAGTTATAAGGGTTAAAATTTGACCAGTGATTTCTCATTTTTACAACAAAATTTACAAAACCATTTTTTTTAGGGACCACCTCACATTTGAAGTAATTTTGAGGGTTCTATATGGCTGAAAATACCCAAAAGTGACACCATTCTAAAAACTGCACCCCTCAAGGTGCTCAAAACCACATTCAAGAAGTTTATTAACCCTTCAGGTGTTTCACAGCAGCAGAAGCAACAAATAGGGGAAAAATTAACATTTAACTTTTTAGTCACAAAAATGATCTTTTAGCAACAATTTTTTTATTTTCCCAAGGGTAAAAGGAGAAACTGGACCACGGACGTTGTTGTCCAATTTGTCCTGAGTACGCTGATACCTCATATGTGGGGGTAAACCACTGTTTGGGCGCACGGCAGGGCTCGGAAGGGAAGAAGCGCCATTTGACTTTTTCAATGAAAAATTGGCTCCAATCTTTAGCGGACACCATGTCGCGTTTGGAGAGCCCCCGTGTGCCTAAACATTGGAGCTCCCCCACAAGTGACCCCATTTTGGAAACTAGACCCCCCAAGGAACTTATCTAGAAGCATAGTGAGCACTTTAAACCCCCAGGTGCTTCACAAATTGATCCGTAAAAATGAAAAAGTACTTTTTTTTCACAAAAAAATTATTTTAGCCTCAATTTTTTCATTTTCACATGGGCAACAGGATAAAATGGATCCTAAAATTTGTTGGGCAATTTCTCCTGAGTACACCGATACCTCACATGTGGGGGTAAACCACTGTTTGGGCACATGGTAAGGCTCGGAAGGGAAGGAGCGCCATTTGACTTTTTGAATGAAAAATTATCTCCATCGTTAGCGGACACCATGTCGCGTTTGGAAAGCCCCTGTGTGCCTAAACATTGGAGCTCCTCCACAAGTGACCCCATTTTGGAAACTAGACCCCCCAAGGAACTCATCTAGAGGCATAGTGAGCACTTTAAACCCCCAGGTGCTTCACAAATTGATCCGCAAAAATGAAAAAGTACTTTTTTTTCACACAAAATTTCTTTTAGCCTCAATTCTTTCATTTTCACATGGGCAACAGGATAAAATGGATCCTAAAATTTGTTGGGCAATTTCTCCTGAGTATGCCGATACCTCATATGTGGGGGTAAACCACTGTTTGGGTGCACGGCAAGGCTCGGAAGGGGAGGCGTACCATTTGACTTTTTGAATGGAAAATTAGCTCCAATTGTTAGCGGACACCATGTCGCATTTGGAGAGCCCCTGTGTGCCTAAACATTGGAGCTCCCCTACAAGTGACCCCATTTTGGAAACTAGACCCCCCAAGGAACTTATCTAGATGCATAGTGAGCACTTATAACTCCCAGGTGCTTCACAGAAGTTTATAACGCAGAGCCGTGAAAATAAAAAAATAATTTTTCTTTCCTCAAAAATGATTTTTAGCCCAGAATTTTTTATTTTCCCAAGGGTAATAGGAGAAATTGGACCCCAAATGTTGTTGTCCAGTTTGTCCTGAGTACGATGATATCCCATATGTGGGGGTAAACCACTGTTTGGGCGCACGGCAGGGCTCGGAAAGGAAGGCACGCCATTTGGCTTTTTGAATGGAAAATTAGCTCCAATCATTAGCGGACACCATGTCGCGTTTGGAGAGCCCCTGTGTGCCTAAACATTGGAGCTCCCGCACAAGTGACCCCATTTTGGAAACTAGACCTCCCAAGGAACTAATCTAGATGTGTGGTGAGCACTTTGAACCCCAAAGTGCTTCACAGAAGTTTATAACGCAGAGCCATGAAAATAAAAAATAATTTTTCTTTTCTCAAAAATGATTTTTTAGCCCACAATTTTTTATTTTCCCAAGGGTAATAGGAGAAATTGGACCCCAAAAGTTGTTGTCCAGTTTCTCCTGAGTACGCTGATACCCCATATGTGGGGGTAAACCACTGTTTTGGCACACGTCGGGGTTCGGAAGGGAAGTAGTGACGTTTTGAAATGCAGACTTTGATGGAATGCTCTGCGGGCATCAGGTTGCGTTTGCAGAGCCCCTGATGTGCCTAAACAGTAGGAACTCCCCACAAGTGACTCCATTTTGGAAACTAGACCCCCAAGGGAACTTATCTAGATGTGTGGTGAGCACTTTGAACCCCCAAGTGCTTCACAGAAGTTTATAACGCAGAGCCGTGAAAATAATAAATGTGTTTCCTTTCCTCAAAAATATTTTTTTAGCCCAGAATTTTTTATTTTTGCAAGAGTAACAGGAGAAATTGGACCCCAAAAGTTGTTGTCCAGTTTCTCCTGAGTACGCTGATACCCCATATGTGGGGGTAAACCACTGTTTGGGCACATGCCGGGGCTCGGAAGGGAAGTAGTGACGTTTTGGAATGCAGACTTTGATGGAATGGTCTGCGGGCATCATGTTACGTTTGCAGAGCCCCTGATATGCCTAAACAGTAGAAACCCCCCACAAGTGACCCCATTTTGGAAACTAGACCCCCCCAAGGAACTTATCTAGATGTGTGGTGAGCACGTTCAACCCCCAAGTGCTTCACAGAAGTTTACAACGCAGAGCCGTGAAAATAAAAAATCATTTTTCTTTCCTCAAAAAATATGTTTTAGCAAGCAATTTTTTATTTTCACAAGGGTAGCAGGAGAAATTGGACCCCAATATTTGTTGCCCAGTTTGTTGTGAGTACGCTGATACCCCATATGTGGGGGTAAACCACTGTTTGGGCACACGTCAGGGCTCGGAAGGGAAGTAGTGACATTTGAAATGCAGACTTTGATGGAATGGTCTGCGGGCGTCACATTGCATTTGCAGAGCCCCTGATGTGCCTAAACAGTAGAAACACCCCACAAGTGACCCCATTTTGGAAACTAGACCCCCGAAGGAACTTATCTAGATGTGTGGTGAGCACTTTCAACCCCCAAGTGCTTCACAGAAGTTTATAACGCAGAGCCGTGAAAATAAAAAATAATTGTTCTTTCCTCAAAAATTATGTTTTAGCAAGTAATTTTTTATTTTTGCAAGGGTAACAGGAGAAATTGGACCCCAACAGTTGTTGCCCAGTTTGTCCTGAGTACGCTGGTACCCCAAATGTGGGGGTAAACCACTGTTTGGGCGCACGTCGGGGCTTGGAAGGGCGGGAGCACCATTTGACTTTTTGAACGCAAGATTGGCTGGAATCAATGGTGGCGCCATGTTGCGTTTGGAGACCCCTGATGTGCCTAAACAGTGGAAACCCCTCAATTCTAACTTCAACACTAACCCCAACACACCCCTAATCCTAATCCCAACTGTAGCCATAACCCTAATCACAACCCTAACCCCAACACACCCCTAACCGCAACACACCCGTAACCCTAATTCCAACCCTAATCCTAACCCTAATCCCAACCGTAACCCTAATCCCAACCCTAACCACAACTGTAACCCCAACACACCCCTAACCCTATCCGTAACCCTAACCACAAGCCTAATCTTAACCCTATTTCAAACCCTAGCCCTAATTCCAACCCTAACTCTAATTCCAACCCTAACCCTAAGGCTATGTGCCCACGTTGCGGATTCGTCTGAGATTTTTCCGCACGATTTTTGAAAAATCTGCAGGTAAAAGGCACTGCGTTTTACCTGCGGATTTACAGCAGATTTCCAGTATTTTTTTGTGCGGATTTCACCTGCGGATTCCTATTGAGGAACAGGTGTAAAACGCTGCGGAATCCGCACAAAGAATTGACATGCTGCGGAAAATACAACGCAGCGTTTCTGCACGGAATTTTCCGCACCATGGGCACAGCGGATTTGGTTTTCCTTAGGTGTACATGGTACTGTAAACTTGATGGAAAACTGCTTCGAATTCGCAGCGGCCAATCCGCTGCGGATCCACGGCCAATCCGCTGCGGATCCGCTGCCAATCCGCTGCGGATCCGCTGCCAATCCGCGGCCGATCCGCTGCGGATCCGCGGCCGATCCGCTGCGTATCCGCTGCCGATCCGCGGGTATCCGCTGCGGATCCGCTGCGGATTCGCTGCCGATCCGCGGGTATCCGCTGCGGATCCGCTGCGGATCCGCGGGTATCCGCTGCGGATCCGCTGCGGATTCGCTGCCGATCCGCGGGTATCCGCTGCGGATCCGCTGCGGATCCGCTGCCGATCCGCGGGTATCCGCTGCGGATCCGCGGGTATCCGCTGCGGATCCGCTGCCGATCCGCGGGTATCCGCGGCCGATCCGCTGCCGATCCGCTGCGGATGCGCGGCCGATCCGCTGCCGATCCGGTGCGGATCCGCGGCCGATCCGCTGAGGATCCGCTGCCGATCCGCGGCCGATCCGCTGCGGATCCGCGGCCGATCCGCTCTGTGTGCACATGCCATAACCCTACCCCTAACCCTACCCCTAACCCTAACCCTACCCCTAACCCTAACCCTAGTTCTAACCCTAGTTCTAACCCTAACCCTAGTGGAAAAAAAAAAATATATATTTTCTTTATTTTATTATTGTCCCTACCTATGGGGGTGATAAAGGGGGGGGTGATTTATTATTTTTTTATTTTGATCGCTGTGATAGAACCTACCACAGCGATCAAAATGTACCTGTAATGACTCTGCCGGCCGGCGGGCGTACTGAGCATGCGCCCGGCGCGCCCGCCATTTTGGAAGATGGCGGCGCCCAGGGAGAAGACGGACCGACTTCGGGAGGCTCGGTAAGTATGAGGGGGTGGTGGGGGGGTGGATCGCAGCACAGGGGAGGGGATCGGAGGACCGGGGGAGAGGACAGGAGCACGGGGGAGCGGACAGGAGCACGGGGGAGCGGACAGGGGAACGGAGGGGGCACCGGACAAAAACGGAGGACTGGGGAGGAGATCGGGGGCGGTGGGGGGGGCCAGTACATGATTTCCAGCCATGGCAGATGCTATTGCAGCATCGGCCATGGCTGGATTGCAATATTTCACCATTTTCATAGGTGAAATATTGCAAATTGCTCTGATTGGCTGTTGCACTTTCAACAGCCAATCAGAGCGATCGTAGCCACGTGGGGGCAAAGCCACCCCCCCTGGGCTGAAGTACAACTCCCCCTCTCTCTGCAGATCGGGTGAAATCGGAGTTAACCCTTTCACCCGATCTGCAGAGACGCGATCATTCCATGACGCCACATAGGCGTCATGGGTCGGGAAGGCACGGGTTTTCATGACGCCTACGTGGCGTCATGGGTCGGGAAGGGGTTAAAGTAATGATGGCCACTCCTTTTTCGTAGCTGCTTTTTTCTTGCCATAATACAAATTCTAACAGTCTATTCAGAAGGACTATCAGCTGTGTATCCACCAGACTTCTGCACAACACAACTGATGGTCCCAACCCCATTTATAAGGCAAGAAATCCCACTTATTAAACCTGACAGGGCACACCTGTGAAGTGAAAACCATTGCTGGTGACTACCTCTTGAAGCTCATCAAGAGAATGCCAAGAGTGTGCAAAGCCGTCATCAAAGCAAAAGTGGCTACTTTGAAGAACCTAGAATATAAGACATATTTTCAGATGTTTCACACTTTTTTGTTAAGTATATAATTCCACATGAGTTAATTCATAGTTTTGATGCCTTCAGTGTGAATTTACAATTTTCATAGTCATAAAAATACAGAAAAATCTTTAAATGAGAAGATGTGTCCAAACTTTTGCTCTGTACTGTATGCGTAGAAGAGCTGTGCTGGAAGCCAATGAGACAGACCACACTCACTGCTCATGGTCAACTAGGAGAAGCGGAGCTACATCAAGACGGATCTAATAGCAACTGGAGGGTAAACAGCCTGGAAGGCCATCTACATGGAGTGATGTGTGTAAAAAAAGAGGCAGATTTAGCAACAAGTTATATTGACACAAATGACTAACTATATACATACACATTATAATACCAAACTGTGATATTGGGAATATCTTTTAAGGCTCCTTATACAGTTATTATGATTAAGTTGCTTAAATGGAAGGTTTATAATAATTTTACATATTTTGCTTAAACTGTGGCCCGAATCTACATGGATTTTCAGAGATTTTAAATATAATATAGCAGGGTGTTTCCAAACTTTGTGCCAAATAATGGTGCTAATAAAATCTTCTAGAGGGAGTACCTCTCTAATAAGGCAGACAAATGCCCATGAAGCAATATTTTTGGTAATGTCTAAACTCATCACAGGCTATAGGCACTGCAATACCAAGCCATACCACACAAATCTATATTACAAGACCTTAATTAGAACATTTCAAAGGTTCCACATAAATAAGAGAGTAAAACTATTAATTATAGTTGTTCTGATTTATTACAAGTTCAATCATTATTGTTCAATTATTGGAAATTTCAGAGAAGCTGGATACTCTTTATTGGGTTAGCAATTTAACCTGGACCATACACGATAGGAAGGCACACAGTCTCTAGTTCAATTAATAATTAACAACTAAACGATCTTTCAGTAACACAAAGTCAGAGTGTAAGGCGCTATGTTGCAGGCTTCGCCATGAAAACTTCATAACGGCAAATTCCCTTTCATTCATATAATACATTCATTATTACAAATATTTAGTATGAAGTACTGGAATCCTGCAAGGAGTTTTCCAGTTCTTTAAAATTGATCGCCAGCGTCCTGTATTGTGCTCGAATGCCCTGCATTGTGGGCTGTATAGCAAAATGTTATAACAGCACATCCAGCTGAAGTAGGGGCTAGTGCCATCGGGCTCCTCATCTGTCGGCCCCGCCCCACTGCATGCCCCCTATGGAACGCGTGTCACAGGTTCTCGACTACTGGCATATCATATACCAGTTACATAGTCTCCTATATACTGTATGTAATATATTACGTGCACAGACATCAGATCTTATACAGGATACAGGGTAGGTCACCGATATATCATATAGCAGTCACACTTCTCCGGTGTCCAGAGCCATTCTGCTCCTCCTCTGAGTGACGCCATCACTCCTCAGACTCTACGGCTCACTTTATGCGACGTGGAAGGCTCTTTTACAATGTAAGCCTATGGACCCTTGTTATGAGCCTCATTCTTACGCTCCATAGTCTTATATTGTAAAAGTCACTGCCAGGTGACGAGAAGAAGAGTAAAACGGCGCTGGTCCAAGAGATGGTGGCAGTAAGTGAGTATATTAATCAGATGACATACACTACACTAACATTTACTCTGGTTCAGGGCTCACTCCCACTTGCATTGTAATCGGACGAGTGCAATTTAATAAAAAAATCGGATTGCACTTGGACGAATGTTAAACTATGAGGCAGCCCACATCTGCGATTATTTTCCCATGCCAATTTGACATGCAAAAACAATTTGCAGCATACTGCGACTGCATCAGAGAATCGGATCGCATGCACCCATATAAGTCTATTATGAAACATCGACCTGCACTCAGATATCACCCGAGTGCAGTGCGACTACCGCCAACATCGGCAATGGAGGAGATGGAGAAATTAAATTTTTCCATCTCCTCCGCAACTGTGCTACGACTCTCTGATGCGAGAGGATCGGAGCACAGAGCACTCTCTCACACCGGATGTGACACGCTAATGTGACTTCGGCCTTAGGCTACTTTCACACTAGCGTTAACTGCATTACGTCTCAAAACGTCTTTTTTCAGAAAAAACGCATCCAGCAAAAGTTTTTGCTGGATGCGTTTTTTCCCCATAGACTTGTATTGGCGACGTATTGCGACGGATTGGCATACGTCGTGTCCGTTTTACGACAGATGCGTCGAAATTTGGCCACACGTCGTCGGCAAAAAACGTTGCTTGTAACGTTTTTTGTCTCCGCCTAAAAAACGTGTCGCGACGCATCCTGCGGCATACGTCGTTGGCTACAATGGAAGCCTATGAGCGACGGATGCGTCGGGACACGTCGTACGACGCAATGCAGCGCTGCAATACGTTTTTTTACACTGAGCATGCTCAGAAGCTGGATTTTGTTGCCAATTGGCCAGACACCCCCAAATCTATATAAACCTGGCCTGGGCCTTCAACCCCACATATGCCAGCAAGACCCAGAGAGAAGACTGCCAGCCATAAGACCCCAGCCAGCCACGTATATAAGTGCCACGTATATAAGTGCCACGTATATAAGTGCCACGTATATACGTGCCACGTATATAAGTGCCACGTATTTCAGTGCCACGTATTTCAGTGCCACGTATTTAAGTGTCACGTATATAAGTGCCACGTATATAAGTGCCACGTATATAAGTGCCACGTATTTAAGTGCCACGTACTATAAATACTATAACTACGTGGTTATACGTGGCACTTATATACGTGGCACTTATATACGTGGCACTTAAATACGTGGCACTTATATACGTGGCACTTATATACGTGGCACTGAAATACGTGGCACTGAAATACGTGGCACTTATATACGTGGCACTGAAATACGTGGCACTGAAATACGTGGCACTTATATACGTGGCACTGAAATACGTGGCACTGAAATACGTGGCACTTAAATACGTGGCACTGAAATACGTGGCACTGAAATACGTGGCACTGAAATACGTGGCACTGAAATACGTGGCACTGAAATACGTGGCACTATGACTGTCAGAAAATGTTCATTAAACGGTTAGGGGTGAGGTTAGGGGTAGGGTTTGGATCCCTTTATCATCATCCGTAGTTCATTAATCGGATGTATCCAGAGTCGCCTCCGTCTCCGTTGCTGCAGAAGCATCCTCCGTTTTTCCGCTGCCGCCTCCTTCTCCCGCACTATGATATCCAGGCGATTCGTCTCAAAGATAATGTCGGTAACCAAACTAGCAATCCTCACAAGAACACCTTCCATCGCTGCCACAAAACTAAAACCCTCAAAGATGGGCTGTAAAAACAGTAACTATATAGTTTTCCATATTTTCCAGTAGCCAATCAAATTTGGGAGCCTCCCATTTTAAAAACGGATCAGTCGTAAAAACGGATGCAACGTATGCAACGCATCCAGTATTTTCGACGGAAACGTTTAACGGATTTGCGACGGATCCGTCGAAATGCTGTATGCGTTGCATACGTTTTTCACTTTTTTGACGCATCCGTTTTTTCGGCAAAAAAACGGATTTGCGACGTAATGCAGTTAACGTTAGTGTGAAAGTAGCCTTAGAGAGAAAAAAGTCAATACAAGGCTTCTTTAGGTGGACTGTTTTGTCTATTTTACAATAGATTCAAGAATGCATTAAAGGGAACCTGTCACCAGTTTTATCACATATCAACTACAACTATCACCTTATTCAGCTGCATTCCATAACTGGTTATATAACCCCCTAACTGCCCCTGTATACCCCCCCCCCAAAACTGCAGGATTCCTCCCAGCAATGTGGATGATGCGAGGCGTCATTCACATCAATTAAAGAACAGCAAGCACAGCTGAGGGAGGGATGGAGAGGCCTGAAACCACTCCTATTGTACCGGTCCAACCCGACTACCATACAGAGCGGGAGAACTTAAAAAGGATTTTGGGGGTGTACAGGGGAAGTCAAAGGGTTATATAAGCATTTATGGAATGCAGCACAGGCGCTGAATAAGGTGATAGTTTTAGCTGATATATGACAAAACTGGTGACAGGATCCCTTTAATCAATTCGGAAGACAACATGCAAAACTGTTTGTTTCCCGAGGTCAAATTTATGTAGTTCCTCTATCACTGCAGATTGCTGAATCGTGATAGAGCACTGTGCACACACTGTCAGCAAAGTAAGAATTTGCATAGTTATGGTCACATGCTGACTAGAGTCTCAGACACCTCTCTCAGTGGCACCCCGGTAGAAGTGAATGAGAATCTAATAAGCATTCGACCACAACTAGCCCATCATTATTTTGGCTTTATCTTTTTACTCCCGTTATGAAGTAGCCATAGGTAAATACAAAAAAGATGGGCCGCTGCTCATGGGCCACTGATGTGTGCTTGCCCCCTAGGCCAAAATTTGCCAGCCAGCCCCTGGCATTACTTAACTCCAGACCTTAATTTTTTTTATCTTATAGCCACAGGGGTCAAGAAGGTTGATATAGGAAAAATAGTTTATGTTAGGCCTTGTGATCAGCTTATTATCAAGAGACAATTTAAAACAGTAGTCAATTTTGTTGGCCATGTAACAAGGGACAAGGCGATTGGCAATATGTTCAAACATTTCCTGAGCCAAATTAGCGCACTTTGGCCAGTGAGCAGTATAGCATGGCTCAGCAGTAAACTAGGAAGGCTTTAGAAAATCAACTCTTATTAACGCATTCAATCACAAGTTGGTCACATTAGTGTCACTTGTCAGCTTATAAAAAATTCTCCGAACTGTACAGTAATCAGTGATAATATTTAACCTAAATTTAAAAAAAAAAACAAGAGATTTCAAACAGAAGAAGGTAGCTGGAAGTTTAATGTGATTTATCTGTAGGAATACAAAATTAATCTAGATATAGGCTGACTATTATTAATTGATCTAAATAATAACATTGTTATGCACATTTCGCAGTGTTGAGGACATAATAGCCAACTTTTGGAGGCTGTAGTACAGGAGATTTTTTGCACAACCGCAGCCTCTTTTGCAGGCCACATCCCATTTCCTGCCTTTGAATGTGCATCTTAATGGAGGGTCCACTTCTGAAGAAGGCAGCGTGCCGAAACGCGCGTTGTGGAGGACATCATCCAGGAAAGGGAGACCTCTACTATTCTAGTGAGTATTACCTTCTCTATCGTTGGATTTATTTTATATGATTACCTATGGTCTCTATTTCATATCTATAGTTATTGTTATTTCTATTGTGTCTTTATAACCTTGTGTAGGATTACATACACCTACATCATGCATTTACGGTGACACTCTTTTGGAGCTGTTTTGCACTTGCACTTTATTACTTGATATATAATCTATACAACTCCGTGTATGCACCTTACTACTGGAGGATACCTTTGTATTAATATAACTTTTATTAATATATTTTTCACTTAGCTATCAACATACTTGTTGCATATTGATTGACACTAGGGTTGAGCGACCTTTAGTTTTTTAGGGTCGAGTCGGGTTTTGTGAAACCCGACTGTCTTAAAAGTCGAGTCGAGTGTAATCGGCCGACCACCGTGAAAAGTCGGGTTTCGGCCAAAACACGAAACCCAATGAAGAAATTTTTTTAATATTATTTTTTAAATCTCTCTCTCTCGAAATTTTTTTAAGATTATTTTTTTAAATCTCTCTTTCTCTCTCTCTCTCTCTACATCGCTCCCAGAACGCTCATTTTACACTTTGCACATCGCTGTAATGCACGCGTAAAAAAAATGCCTGTTGTTGTGTACGCCCCCTAACACCTACGTCAGCACTCTGACGATCCTTCATTGGCTGCAAAAATGGCGCTAAACGCGTCATACGAAACGCGACTTTCGCGCCTAGATCGCGTACCGCATGGCCGACCCCACACAGGGATCGGGTCGGGTTTCATGAGACGCCGACTTTGCCAAAAGTCGGCGACTTATGAAAATGAACGACCCGTTTCGCTCAACCCTAATTGACACTCATCATTTTTTCAGCTTGGGTTGGTTCCACTGATTGTAAACATTTTTTATTACATTGATTTGTTCTTCTGTTATTTTTACCTGTTTACCAATAATAAAAATTACAGATTTTTTATCGCATTACATTTTGGACTTTATGGTCGCCTTTTCTTTTTATTTCTTCTCTTCTTCTGAAGATGAAGTACCCTGGCATCCTGCACATTGCAGCTTTACAAGAGTTCCTGGCAAACTATCGTGGCTCCCAAAATATTTGCTAATTTTGGGGGCTTGTAGGAAGCCTCACCCTCATCTCGGAGCCTCCCAGATGAGTATTAACAAATATTAACAAATCGGCAGAGACTTGTAAGGTTTATATTTAGGACAAGAGTAGCGCTCTATCTGCACAAAATGCAAAGGGTACCTGGCAGTCCTCTTTATTCTACAGTACTCCATATTCTAGACTAGTAGGAATCCCATTGATAAACCCATTCTACTTGCAGATCACAATTTTATGGCATGAGCTGGAAAAAACTTCATAAAAAGCAACTAAGCTTTTAATATTGTATATTTATTTTTAATTCTAAGCAGATTAGTGGGGATCCCGGTCCTGACACCCTGACTGATGACTCAAAAACCTGCTAAGTAGAGTGCAACTCAGGGAGAAGAGCACACAGTTTTGTCTGAGAATGCACACAGAGCTGGGTGAGGAGTCAATAAAAGCATAGACATCGTAGTCTATGCTTTCCACTCAACCCGTACCATAGTCTGTGTGTGTTCTCAGGCAAGAGCTGTGCGCTCCTTGCCTCCTGAGCGACACACCGATCTGCATGCAATTTAAAGGGCACTAAAGTATAATGTCCAGCAGTCCCCAAAACGTTCTTGCATTTGTAGAATTTTTATTTCCAGTAACTGTGTATTTTCATGTCCTTCCCCTATTATCCAACTTACAGGAGGTCATAAAAATGCAACCCGTTGTCTAGCGGCAGGGAAAATTTGCAGCCATTGAATTTTTTATAAGGCTTCTGTAGAGACCATCCTAGTAGACGTATTTGTGATTTTCTTTCTAATAAAGAGATAATTCTATTCATTGCAACTAATTAATTCCAAAAGCTTCCAGCATGGTTTATACTGGTGAACACGGAGAATGGTTCCTGCTGAGCGTTGTGTTAGCGCAGCTCATAACCATCTATTGCACACAATTACAAGTAATGGAGAGCACAATATATAAATACGTAGAGCAGAAAATAACCCATAATTAGATAGTCACCCTGGAAGGCTTTATATCCAGAGTTATATTATTGTAGCTCTAAAACTATTATCGGTCATACAAAAAAAGATTTCTCATTTTATTTATTGTTTGCCTCTACAGAAGGAGCAGAAAAATCTATGTAATATGGGTGATGTCACGATAGATAGAACTTTATAGGACCTACCTGAATCTGTGTGTCTTACAGACTTTGAAGGACCATTTTCTCTCTAGAAAATAGAAAAAAATAAATTAAATAATTGAGAATATACAAATCATTCTGATCTAAAGAAAAGAAGAAGGGCCTCGATGGTTATTTTGGGTCAGTCTAGGTTCTGTTTTTGGTAAATTTTTAAAAGAAAAAAGTGAAAAAAGAAAAAGGAGAGGACACCTAACATAACCTAGACATACCCCAATCAATGAGGACCCTCTGCTTCCCTTTGCATCACAAGTTCAACAGGCTCGTATTTATTAATCTCATGTGTCTGCTCCTATAAAATGGAACAAACGGAATGTCTGAATGGAAGCATCAACAGAGCCTTACCCAACAGCCAAATCCATTAGTGAAATTATACATGAAATTACATTTACAATACAGCTTTTTTTATTTATATAATTAACACCTTAAAGGGAATCTGTCAGCTGGTTTTTGCTATGCAGTCTGAAGACAGAATGCGGTAGGGGTTAAAACAAAGATTTCAGTGATGCTTCTCTTATGAAGCCCCGAGAATTAGTTTGCTTCCATGGATTGTTTTAGTGTCTGGAGCTGATCATTGCTGTGACTAGATGGCTCTGTGAGCCTTAGTCTGACACAACCCCTTCCTGTGATAGGCAGCTCATTGTCTATACAAAATTGTATATAGAGAGCCTGGCGTGGGCGGGGTTAGCTTCCTCAGCTCTGCTTCATGCTCAATCTAAAAATACTGGTAGTGTCAGTATGGCTGCACCCAGTAATCTAAGTGATACAACACTGGATTCAGCCTCTCTTTGCCTACATCACGCTGCTCTCAGATGAGGTAGTAAAAACCTGCTGACAGATTCCCTTTAACGACAGGACTATTTTGAGTCTTAATGGATTAAGTTGTTTTTTTTTTCTTCTATTCATTTCAAAAGCAACAATTTTTTTTGCTTTATGCCACATAAGGACAAGTTCTATATTTTAATGATACCATTTTGGAATAAGATTTAATTAACTGAAAAACTTTTTTTTTTATTTGTTTAAGAGTGGAGAATGAAAAATATCAGTAATTTTACAATTTTTTTTTTTAGGCCAAGAAGAATTTTTCCATTCTCACTCCCTTTGTTTGAAATTGGAATGATCAAAAACAGCCATTCCAGGATTGTATATTATTACTTTTTTTTAATTTATAAGGTTTACAGTGTGAGATAATTTATGTAAAAACTTTACAGCTTACGTCATTAAAAATGTAGTGATACCAATTTTGTGTACTTCTTTATATTTTTTTGTAACAGCATAATTTTTTTGTGTCTTTACTTTTTATATCTGTTTAATTATTTTAAAAGAACTTTTTACACTTTATATTTAATCCCACTAAGGGTCTACATCAGGGGTACCCAACCTGTAGCTCGAGAGCCAGATGTGGCTCGCGAGCCCATGATGTGTGGCTCGCGACTGTCCGCCAGCTTGGTGAATTAGCACCAGGTGTAGCAAACAGCTATTAAGAGTAGATCTTTAGATGGTGACTTGTGTGTAGACGTGCACAGAAGAGCAGATCTGAATGGGGGTAACATATGAGACTCTGGAGCTGCCTTGGTGTGATTTCAGTGGAAAGGTATTGGCTGTCATACTAGTAATGAGGGCTATGGTTGTCACTACTGTGAGTGGGGCAAGAGCTGGCTGTGGCTGGAGACCTTCTCTGAGAGCCGAGTGTGGCTCTCAAGGTGAGAAAAGTTGGGGACCTCTGATCTACAACATGAAATATTCTGATTACTTACATATTGCAGGGAAATACTTGGCGGAATGCTGAAAAGCATCCTATTAAGAGCTGAGTAAGAGACTGTGCTAATATGGTGACTATGGGGGGCATTGTTAGTCCCCAGTTAACACAACAACTCATAGGCACCACGGAATCTCTCAGTGGTGTGAAAGATGAAGCTCTTCTTTTTATCAAACACCCTATATGTCGCTGAAGTCATTTACTGCAGCATCTAAGGGGTTAAACTGTCGGGATTGGATATAACTGTCAATTTTGACAAAAGCAGCCCCAATGCAGCTGAGGGTGAACTGACAACGCCTGTGAGACCAACGTGATGACAATAAAGCCGGTGTTACACTTGCAACTGCAATGTGAGAAACTCGCGCGAGTCTCTCGCCTCAATACCCGGCACTGCCGCTGGCACTCGGGATCGGAGTGTGCGGCTGCATGTATATCTATGCAGCTGAACGCTCCAGTTCAAACCGCCGGCGGCAGTGCCAGGTATTGAGGCGAGAGACTCGCACGAGTTTCTCACATTGCAGTTGCAAGTGTAACACCGGCCTTAGAATCAAAGAGGGGAATCTGGTACCGAACTGCAATGTATAGTCACAACACTATTAGGAAAACAGCTGAAATGGATCCACCAAGTTCCCCATGTTCCCGTACATTGCAGCATTTGATAGGGGGAAATGCTGAGGGATGTATTAAATAGTTTTCCGTTATATAATAATTTTCATGCTGTACGGGCAGAAGAAAGGATCCAATCAACATTGTATTGGCAGGGGAAAGCAAGACTCACAGGCTCAATCTTCATAACTTTACACGTGAAATTACTTAAGGGGTTTACCCTATGAATAAAGTTCATTTCAATCTATAGATCTTGGAATAATAATAAGTTCCACAATTGGATGTGATTAAAAAAAATGTTCCTGTGCTGAGATAATCTTATAAATGTGCTCCTTGTGTGTACTGTGTAATGACTGTGTCTGACCGTACAGGAACATGGTCTGATCATACCACATCTCCTGGCCTGCCTCAGCCCCCCCTTCCTGGGCTTCTCCAATTCTGCAAAAACAAATTTGGGAAGAGCACTCAGTTTGGACTAGCGGAAAGGTCATACCGCCGATCCAAACCCGGAGCGCACTGCCCTCAGCAACCAGGAAGCCGGAAGGCAGATGAGCAACGCACTCCTGAAGATTAATCCTGAGAAAACCCCTTTAAATATATACTGCAAAACTTAGCCTCCCCCTCTAGCCTATACTGCCCTTGACAGATTCACTCTAATGAGCATATCATAAACCCATATAGAGAGAAAAGAAATAAAAATGGAGCAATAAAGCAACAAAAATGGAACTTTGAATGATATTAACCCCTTCACCCCCCGGAGCTTTTTCCGTTTTTTCGTTTTTCGCTCCCCTCCTTCCCAGAGCCATAACTTTTTTATTTTTCCGTCAATATGGCCATGTGAGGGCTTATTTTTTGTGGGACGAGATGTACTTTTGAACGATACCATTGGTTTTACCATGCCGTGTAACAGAAAACGGGAAAAAAATTCCAAGTGTGATGAAATTGCAAAAAAAGTGCAATCTCACACTTGTTTTTTGTTTGTCTTTTTTGCTAGGTTCACCAAATGCTAAAACTAACCTGCCATTATGATTCTCCAGGTCATTACGACATTACGACTTCTTAGACACCTAACATGTCTAGGTTATTTTTTATCTACGTGGTGGAAAAAAATTCTAAAGTTTGCAAAGGAAAAAAAATAATAAAATTGCGCAATTTTCCGATACCCGTAGCGTCTCCAATTTTCATGATCTGGGGTCAGGTGAGGGCTTATTTATTGTGTGCCAAGCTGGCGTTTTTAATGATACCATTTTGGTGTAGATACGTTCTTTTGATCGCCCGTTATTGCATTTTAATGCAATGTCGCGGCGACCAAAAAAACGTAATTTTGGCGTTTTGATTTTTTTTCTCGCTACGCCATTTAGCGGGCAGGTTAATCCTTTGTTTTTATTGATAGATCGGGCGATTCTGAACGCGGCGATACCAAATATGTGTATGTTTGATTTTTTTTTTTTTTTTTATTTTGATTGGGGCGAAAGGGGGGTGATTTAAACTTTTATATATTTTTTATTTTTTTTATATTTTTAAACTTTTTTTTTTTATTTTGGCATGCTTCAATAGCCTCCATAGGAGGCTAGAAGCATGCACAACTCGATCGGCTCTGCTACATCGAGGTGAAATACAGATCACCTCTATGTAGCAGAAATCCAGGTGTACTTTGAACGTCGACCACAGGGTGGCGCTCAAAGCAATTGGCCATCAACAACCATAGAGGTCTCAAGGAGACCTCTGATTGTTATGGCAATGCACCACTGACCCCCGATCATGTGACGCGGGTCAGCAGTGCGAGAAGTTCCGGCCGCGCAGCCGGGAGCGCTAGTTAAATGCCGCTGTCAGCGCTTGACGGCGGCATTTAACTAGTTAATGGGCGCGGGCGAATCGCGATTCCGCTCGAGCTCATTGCGCGCACATGTCAGCTGTACAAAACAGCTGACATGTCGCGGCTTTGAGGTGGGCTCACCGCCGGAGCCCACCTCAAAGCAGGGGATCTGCCAGCTGACGTACTATTCCGAAAGGGGTTAAAAACATAAAATAAAATAATGTATTAAATACAAAATAATCCTAAAAAGACATATTACATCACAACAAATCATTAGCCTGTTGCCTTATATAAGATGTAAAGGCAAATGAGAGATTCTCTTTAATGTGTTAGGATGCCATCTATCCAGAGAAGTTCCAGCAGACTTGTCACTTGTGGCACTTTCCGCACATTGCTGTCTATGTGACAGTCTGTGCCCATGTATAATTCTAGCAGGGAGTGTGCTGTTCTAGGCTCAGTAGCCCACGGCTTTCCTTCCAGAGATTGATAGCAGTCAGGGCGCTGGTGTCACAGGTATGCACTGAATTTAGAATACCTTACGGAGAAGGCTGGTCTCTCCTTACAAGACTGAAACAGTGGAGGACAGTCATATTCCGCTCTCATCTGAGCCAGAGGACATTGAGAAATGGTGGAATATTGAATTAATCATGATAACAATGGAAAATGATGACTGGTGAGAATGAGTGACAGCTGTCAGTATTCTTCACAACCGCTGAAACCTATTCTATAATAATGCCAGTATCCTACGAAGCAGATGAATAACCGTCATTGCAGTGACTTTGTCCCAAGTATTAAATCTTCCATAAATGTATAGGGAGAAGGAAAATCTTTCAAGATGTAAAGCTGCCTGCCACAAACGAAAAAACGTTCTCCAGGGTGTAAAACATGCTCTGCAGTAAATTACAGTGGAGAGGCTCTGCTACGACACAACATTTTAGTAGTTTTCATGATGCATGGTAATAAAAAATATGATTTAAATAAGATAATGGAAATATGCAATATTTTTAGGTCTAAATGACCCAACTTTTAGTTAAAATGCAAAATGTTTGTGAATGTAATGTATTATTACAAGTTAAAAGTGGGAAGCTGAGCCACTTCTCACACACAAGCCGTGAGTCGGGATAGTCCAGGAGTCCGAGGTCAAGAGTCGGGAGGGTACGTCATAAACAAGGGGAAGAGACAAAGGTGTAGTCAGGTAAGGGTTCAAGGTCAGAATACCAGGAGATAGCGGATCAGAGCAATGGCGCTAGGCAAAACAGATAGAACGAAGTCCAAGGTCAGGATGCAATAATAAAGCACAAGGCAAAGAGAGACAAAAAAATGTTTTTTCAAGTGCTAGCTACCTATTAATATATAATGCTGCATAATCTAAGATGCTTTCCCTGCTGGGTAACATCTTCTAAAATCAACAGATTGGTACAAATCTGACCACTAAAATAATTGGTGATCAACTGTTGGCTAAGCCCACCTCGGGGGGACACTCTGATCGAGGTCTCTAATGGGTCATTTTCCTTAGAGTATAACCGTATACTCTCGTGGTTTTATTTCCATCGTTACAAAGACAGAAAAGGATCAAATTGATTCATAGATAAAACAAAAACAAAAAAAATTCTGGTAATATCTTTCACGAATAGCCCTTGTACCGAGTACAGTTTGCTTACATATCCGATTTTTTTCGTCAAAGGTAGACAATTGCGGAGACATGTTCAATATTGAGCCGAGTGTCAGATCAAAATCAATGCAGATCTACAGGTCCGCGAAAAAAACGGCCAACACTCGGATGCCATGTGAGTGCGGTCTGTTTCATACGGACTGCAAGATAGAAGGTAAAAAGCATTTTTTTTTCTAATTTGAGAAAAACCTATGACAATCGGAGCAAATTGGAATGGAACCAGGATCGTTTTTATCATCCGTGAATTTAAAAAAACGGACGTTTGAATGAGCCCTTAGTATGCAGAAAGCAGATCGGAGATATTGTTTGTTTTTGCTAAATTAGTATTTGGATTAGTGATGAGCAAGTGCACTCGTTGCTCGGGTTTTCCCAAGCACGCTCGGGTGGTTTCCGAGTATTTATGACTGCTCGGAGATTAAGTTTTCATCGCCTCAGCAGCATTAGCCAGCTTGATTACATGTGGGGATTACCTAGCAACCAGGCAACCCCCACATGTACTTAGCCTTGCTAATAGCTGTAAATCATTCAACTGAGGCGATGAAAACTAAATCTCCGAACACTAACAAATACTCGGAGGTCACCTGAGCGTGCTCGGGAAAACCCGAACAACGAGTACACTCAACTCATCACTAATTAGGATTAGTGATGAGCGAGTATAGTCGTTGCTCGGGTTTTCCCGTGGTCTCTGAGTATTTGTGACTGCTCGGAGATTTAGTTTTTGTTGACTCAGCAGCATGATTTATGGCTGCTAGCCAGCCTGAGTACATGTGGGGGTTGCCTGGCTGCTAGGGAATCCCCACAGGCAATCAAGCTGTCTAGTAGCCACAAATCATGCAGCTGCGGCAAGGAAAACTAAATCTCCGAGCAGTCATAAATACTCGGGAGACCACCCGAGCAACGGGTATACTCGCTCATCACTAATTAGGATGTGTTTTCTCAATATTTTGCAATCTAAGTCGTGGAAAATGAATTGATTCAGCTCAGCTACATTGTCCTAACCCCTTAATAACTAAAAATGAGAATATCTCCATAACCTTCATATAAACATTGACCTATGCAGTTCCATGAGATGGCTGCAGAACATGTAACACATGCATTTACCAAGGCTGTTTCTCCTCGTAAAGGGTTAAACCAGCACTTTGGAGAAATACGGTCTTACTTCTCACAGTTTTGCAGCAATAAGAAGACATATGCTCATTTTCAGCCTGAAAATACACATAGGCGCTGCTCTTTTTCAGCAGCATATGGCAGGAGAACGTTTTGTACATCTACCAGATCACAGAAGTAAGAAAAAAACTAACCTACCCAAGGCTTCAAAGTCCCGGACTCTGGAAAGAAATTAGAAAACAGCATTACCAGTGGGAAGCACAGGACAAAGTCTGATTGTACATGGCACTAGAAATGGGTGTAGACCTGTAATGTACCATGGCTCTGCCTCTGCCCATGTCACCCGCTCTGTAGGAAGCAACACGCCTGGCATATTTTGTTCTGGACCATTAGTCGTCCAAAGCACAGACAGATGACAGGACCATGGCAGGACACATGCTGCTCTCTACACTAGGATTCTCCATAAGGATGTCAGTAAGCATGTATTCACACATGGATTTTGCGACAAATTAATTTGCTGCAGATTGCACCTGATGCATTGCAAAAGGTGAAAATTGTGGTCAAAACCTGCAAATAATTAGGCCAGTGTCGCACTTTATCGATTTCTTACGGATTTAATCCACAGCATTTCTACATCTGAAATCTATACATATTCTCTGAACTTATACATGAAACATATATTTTTTTGGAATTACCTTCTTCCACTGTTTTAAACCTTAGCAGTGACCTGTCATTCAAAGACAGGAGGCTAGTGGAGGGGCCAGGCAATCACAGACCGAAGGCTGGTTGAGGGGAGTGGAAATCAGAGACCGGCGGAGGGGAATGGGAATCACAGACCAGAGGCAGGTGGAGGGGCTGGGGATTCACAGACCAGAGGCAGGTGGAGGGGCAGGGGATTCACAGACCAGTGGCAGGTGGAGGGGCAGGAGAATCACAGACCAGAGGCAGGCGGAGGGGCAGGGGATTCACAGACCAGTGGCAGGTGGCGTGGCCGAGGAATTACAGACCAGAGGCCGGCGGAGAAGCATGGGAATCACAGACCAGAGGCAGGCGGAGGGGCATGGGATTCACAGACCAGAGGCATGTGGAGGGGCAGGGGATTCACAGACCAGAGGCAGGCTGAGGGGCAGGGGAATCACAGCCCAGAGGCCGGCGGAGAGGCATGGGAATCACAGACCAGAGGCAGGAGGAGGGGCAGGGGATTCACAGACCAGAGGCAGGCAGAGAGGCATGGGAATCACAGACGAGAGGCAGGTGGAGGGGCAGAGGATTCACAGACCAGAGGCAGGTGGAGGGGCAGGGGAATCACAGACCAGAGGCCGGCAGAGAGGCATGGGAATCACAGACCAGAGGCAGGCGGAGGGGCAGGGGATTCACAGACCAGAGGCAGGCTGAGGGGCAGCGGAATCACAGACCAGAGGCTGGCGGAGAGGCCTGGGAATCGCAGACCAGAGGCAGGAGGAAGGGCAGGGGACTCACAGACCAGAGGCAGGCGGAGAGGCATGGGAATCACAGACCAGAGGCAGGTGGAGGGGCAGGGGAATCACAGACCAGAGGCAGGTGGAGGGGCAGGGGATTCACAGACCAGAGGCAGGCGGCGGGGCAGGGGAATCACGGACCAGAGGCCGGCTGAGAGGCATGGGAATCACAGACCGGAGGGGCAGGGGATTCACAGACCAAAGGCAGTTGGAGGGGCAGGGGATTCACAGAGCAGAGGCAGGCGGCAGGACAGGGGAATCACAGACCAGAGGCCGGTGGAAAGGCATGGGAATCACAGACCAGAGGCAGGGGATTCACAGACCAGAGGCAGGTGGAGGGTCAGGGGATTCACAGACCAGAGGTAGGTAGCGGGGCCGGCAATTCACAGACCAGAGGCAGGTGGAGAGACAGGGGATTCACAGACCAGAGGCAGGCGGTGGGGCAGGGAATTCACAGACCAGAGGCAGGTGGAGGGGCAGGGGATTCACAGACCAGTGGCAGGTGGAGGGGCAGGAGAATCACAGACCAGAGGCAGGCGGAGGGGCAGGGGATTCACAGACCAGTGGCAGGTGGCGTGGCCGGGGAATTACAGACCAGAGGCCGGCGGAGAAGCATGGGAATCACAGACCAGAGGCAGGCGGAAGGGCATGGGATTCACAGACCAGAGGCATGTGGAGGGGCAGGGGATTCACAGACCAGAGGCAGGCTGAGGGGCAGGGGAATCACAGACCAGAGGCTGGCGGAGAGGCATGGGAATCACAAACCAGAGGCAGGAGGAGGGGCAGGGGATTCACAGACCAGAGGCAGGCAGAGAGGCATGGGAATCACAGACGAGAGGCAGGTGGAGGGGCAGGGGATTCCCAGACCAGAGGCAGGTGGAGGGGCAGGGGAATCACAGACCAGAGGCCGGCAGAGAGGCATGGGAATCACAGACCAGAGGCAGGCGGAGGGGCAGGGGATTCACAGACCAGAGGCATGCTGAGGGGCAGGGGAATCACAGACCAGAGGCTGGCGGAGAGGCCTGGGAGTCACAGACCAGAGGCAGGAGGAGGGGCAGGGGACTCACAGACCAGAGGCAGGCGGAGAGGCATGGGAATCACAGACCAGAGGCAGGTGGAGGGGCAGGGGAATCACAGACCAGAGGCAGGTGGAGGGGCAGCGGATTCACAGACCAGAGGCAGGCGGCGAGGCAGGGGAATCACAGACCAGAGGCCAGCAGAGAGGCATGGGAATCACAGACCAGAGGCAGGGGATTCACAGACCAGAGGCAGGTGGAGGGTCAGGGGATTCACAGACCAGAGGCAGGTAGCGGGGCCAGGAATTCACAGACCAGAGGCAGGCGGAGGGACAGGGGATTCACAGACCAGAGGCAGGCGGCGGGGCAGGGGAATCACAGACCAGAGGCCGGCGGAGAGGCATGGGAATCACAGACCAGAGGCCGGCGGTGAGGCATGGGAATCACAGACCAGAGGCCGGCGGTGAGGCATGGGAATCACAGACCAGAGGCCGGCGGAGTGGCAGGGGATTAACAGACCAGAGGCAGGTGGAGTGGCAGGTGAATCACAAACCAGAGGCAGGCGGAAGGGCAGGGGATTCACAAACCAGAGGCAGGCTGAGGGGCAGGGGATTCACAGACCAGAGGCAGGTGGAGTGGCAGGTGAATCACAGACCAGAGGCAGGCGGAGGGGCAGGGGATTCACAAACCAGAGGCAGGCTGAGGGGCAGGGGATTCACAGACCAGAGGCAGGTGGAGAGGCATGGGAATCACAGACCATAGGCAGGCGGAGGGGCAGGGGGTTCACAGGCCAGAGGCAGGTGGAGGGGCAAGGGATTCACAGACCAGAGGCAGGCGGAGAGGCATGGGAATCACAGACCAGAGGCAGGCTGAGGGGATTCACAGACCAGAGGCAGGCGAAGGGGCACGGGATTCACAGACGGGAGGCAGGTGGAGGGGCAGGGGATTCACAGACCAGAGGCAGGCGGCGGGGCCGGGGAATCACAGACCAAAGGCAGGCGGAGGGGCAGGGGATTCACAGACCAGAGGCAGGCGGAGGGGGCGGGGAATCACACAGACCAGAGGCAGATGGAAGGGCCGTGGAATCACAGACCGGATGCCGGCAGAGAGGCATGGGAATCACAGACTGGAGACCGGTGGAGGGGCCTAGGAATCACAAAGAGGAGGTCAGCGGAGAGGCATGGGAGTCACAGACCGGAGGCAGGCATAGAAGCCGGGAAATCACAGACCAGAGGCAGGTGGAGGGGCATAGTAGTCACAGACCGGAGGCAGGCATAGAGGCCAGGAAATCACAGACCGAAGGCTGGCGGAGAGGCATGGGAATCACAGATTGGAGGCAGGTGAAGGGGAGGGGGAATCACATACTGGAGGCCAGTGGAGGGGCCGGGGAATCACAAAGACGAGGTCAGCGGAGAGGCATGGGAGTCACAGACCGCAGGCAGGCATAGAAGCCAGGGAATCACAGACCAGAGGCAGATGGAGGGGCAGGGGAATCACAGACAAGAGGAAGGTGGAGGGGTGGAGGAATCACAGACCAGAGGCAGATGGAGGGGCAGGGGAATCACAGACAATAGGAAGGTGGAGGGGTGGGGGTATCACAGACCAGAGGCCTGGAGGAGAGGCAGGAGAATCACAGACAAGAGAAAGGCGGTGGGGTGGGGGTATCACAGACAGAGAGGAGAAGACCCTGTTGCACAGTCTGGCCCCTACGAAATTGAATTAGCAGAGAACTTCAAATGGTGATTAAATTAGTACAAGAAAAACTATTTCTTCATCCAAAGGTATCAATGTACCGTAATCATAATTACAGCACCATCACAGCCATGTCTTTACTTTACATTGTAAAATCATGCTGAAAGGTGCTCTTTAAGGCTGCGTTCACATACTGCAGCCACATTGTTTTTATTTCTGCAAAAAAGTGAGATGGACGTAATGTATGAAAAACAGTCTGAAAGTTCAAAAGAATTACAAAATTTCTATACCGCTATAATATAATATTTTCATGAACATGAAAATGGCTAATAACAGTTCTGCTGCCAGAATAAATTGTGCTATACAGGACTCACTGTAAGCGTTTGTGACATTGTACTGGCGTGTTAGTGGTTAAAGTAACAAGCAATTCCCAACCGTTTCCCCAGGTACTCCTATGATAATTAAGGGGGGTCAGAGTCCTCATAAATCTCACATGCTACTCTAATTGTGCATATAAATGGCAGTTTTAAGAGTATATGTGCTCCAATAAAAACACATCACACTCAGAATGAACTTTAATTATTCCTGCCTTGGTTTACAAGCTCATTAAAACATTGCAATCAGTGGGAAGGTTTCCTACCTCCACGCCCGCAGTTATCCACTCTGCCCAGGCACTCTTTGTGCGCCCCAGTCCCACATTTAGAACAATAATACCCTTGGAAGAATGTCCCCCTGAAAAATAAATTCACAATACAGGTTAATGGTTATCCAGTTTAGTATGGACATTTATTAATATGAAGAAAATCAGCTCATATATTAATAAAAGTCAACATATAACATTTCAGTACATGTCATACACCTTGTACAGAAGTCATGTTTGTCCTCTACAGTATATGCTGGCATAAAAGCAATACAGGCAAGGGTGATAACAATCACTGTAATTATAAAGCCCCACCTGATGTTCAAAGTGTATAGCAAAGAGCATGTCCATCTAATGAGCTGAGGGCTGCTGGACACGCAACGCAAGTCACACTCCTCAGAGTCGGGTCTATCCATAGTGTATGAAATGCGCACATTCCCCAAAGTCAGATTTTCTACATTCTGGATCCCATGTTATCTATCTACATGAAAACTAAGCAGGTGCTACGTTGTCAGCTGCCAGAGGACAGAGAACATGTTAAAAACGTATTTGAATTTGGTAGAAAAACGTCAAATTTTTCTGAGGAATTTCTCACGGTGTTAGCGGTGATCTCAATGAGGTCACTGCAGTTCATCAGCAGCTCACAATGAGCTGCCCGTTGGAACCGCTGGCAGTGACCAGCGGTAACCTCAATTATGTCACCACAGGTCACTGAAGCTGCGCTCTGACACTCAGCTCAGTGTCTCCTGGATGCCAAGGCTGAATAGTCACATCACGCCACTGCTCTCGCTCAGCAAGACATACAGATCAAGCAGAGATGGATTATCGTCGGACAGGTGAGGAATATGGCGTTTTTTTATTTTTAATTTTACACTAATAAATAAAGAAAAGTGGGTGGGAAGTGTTTATTTCAAATAAAAGAGTCTGTGTCTTTCTTTCAGTTACAGGACTTTATTCTAGCTGTGTATTTTTTACAATGGGCTTGATGGCAGCGGCCATAAAACAACAACTCCAAACTTATTACCCCACTTACCACTGCCACAGGGCAACTGGGAAAAGCTGAGGCTAAGAACTAGATTTGGCACATCTTATGGATGTGCCATTTCTGGGGCGGCTATCTTATCTTTTCACTTTGGGAGGGGGCCAATATCTATGGCCCCTTTCCAAGCTATTAATATCGTCCTGCAGCTGTCTGTTTAAGCTTTGCTGGTTTTTGATTATAGGGGGGACCCCACATCAAATTTTTTGGGAGTCTTCCCTATAATAACCAGTAAAGTCTAAGTAAACAGCGGTGAGTTGGTCTGTTCCCAGAATATTAACATCAGTCCCCAGTGGTCAGCTTTCCCTTTGCTGGTTCAAAAAATTAAGCGGGAGCCATGCCATTTTTTTTTCTTTTTTTTAAATTTATACACGATACACAGCAGGTGCTGAATACAGCTCCCATCATTTTCACCTGGTCCCGGGAGACCAGCTGACAATGATGAGAGCTGCATTCAGCACCCGGCGCCTGGGAACAGCAGTATGTCTGGGAACAGCAGACATGTCTATGGGTTTTTCACATAGTTCATGTGAAAAACCTAACATGTGCACACCACCATTGAATACAATGGGTATGCATATGTCCGTATTTATGGTCCTTTAAAAACGAACCGCATTTAGAAATAAAAAAAGGACGTGTAAAGGGGGCTTAATCAGTAGGAGAAGCTTAAAAAATGAATGAAAAATGTGTGAATGAGGACCAAGGGGTTTGGCAGAGGGAGTGGGACTCCTTCTGTCAGGCCACTAAGGCTATGTTCACACGTTGCATTTTTGCTGCTGTTAGTAGTAAAGAAGCTGCTTACAAAAAGCAGGTTTTGCCGAGTTTTTGCTGCATTTTTATCATGTACATTTCTCTCTTGTACATGCTGATAAAGTTTAGCCAATAAAAAAAACATGATGCAACTTCCTGAGATTTTTTGCAACAAAAACGAAGCAAAACCTGATACTTGTGTTTTCTCCTGCGATTTTTACACTTACTCATTGCCTTCCATGGGTGAAAAATGCTGCAAAAACGCTGAAAGAAGTGACACGCTGCAGTTTTCAAAAACGCAGCAGTTTTCCATTTCAGTACGGAAAAAGACAATGTGTGGGCATGAGATGTCTGAAATCTCATAGCTTTTGCTGGTACTGTAAAACGAAGCTTAAAATTTTCATTAAAAAAAATGCAGCAAAAATGCAACGGGTGAGCACCACCTAACACTCCTGCAACAAGATTAACAACCTAAGGCCGGGGTCACACATGCGTGTTTTACGGACGTAAGAGCGCAGAAACTACGTCCGTAAAACTCGCATTACATACGGCACAATTATTCTCAATGGGGCTGCTCCTATCAGCCGTATATTACGGATCCGTAATATACGGCTTTCTACGGCCGTACAAAATCGCAGCATGCTGCGTTTGTCAGCGTATTGCGCAAAAAAATCGCCAATGAAAGTCTATGGGGGCGAGAAAAATTCGGATTCCACACGGACCAGCAGTGTCACTTGCGAGAAATACGCAGCGGTGTTAGTGAAAAGTCGGTAATTCAATTGCCGGCTTTTCATTTCTCCTGCACAAACCCGACAGGATATGAGACATGGTTTACATACAGTAAACCATCTCATATCCCCCTTTTTTTTGCATATTCCACACTACTAATGTTAGTAGTGTGTATGTGCAAAATTTCAGCGCTGTAGCTGCTAAAATAAAGGGTTATCTTGTGCGTTTATTATTTTTCCAAGCGAGGGTGTTGCTGATGGATTGAGAGAGCAATAAATTATTAAAACAACCGCTGTGTTTATTTCATTAAAATACTTTTAAATCATGTGTGTGTGTGTGTGTGTGTGTGTGTTTTTTAACCCTTTCATACAATTGGATTAATAATGGATAGGTGTCATAATTGACGCCTCTCCATTATTAATCTGGCTTAATGTCACCTTACAATAGCAAGGTGACATTAACCCTTCATTACCCCATATCCCACTGCTACAGGGAGTGGGAAGAGAGTGGCCAAGTGCCAGAATAGGCGCATCTTCCAGATGTGCCTTTTCTGGGGTGGCTGGGGGCAGATGTTTGTAGCCACGGGGGGGCCAATAACCATGGACCCTCTCCTGGCCATTAATATCTGCCCTCAGTCACTGGCTTTACCATTCTGGCGGAGAAAATTGCGCGGGAGCCCACGCCAATTTTTTCCGCCATTTAACCCTTTATTTTAGCAGCTACAGCGCTGAAATTTTGCACATACAGTTAGGTCCATATATATTTGGACACAGACAACATTTTTCTAATTTTGGTTATAGACATTACCACAATGAATTTTAAACAAAACAATTCCGATGCAGTTGAAGTTCAGACTTTCAGCTTTCATTTGGGGGTATCCACATTAAAATTGGATGAAGGGTTTAGGAGTTTCAACTCCTTAACATGTGCCTCCCTGTTTTTAAAGGGACCAAAAGTAATTGGACAGATTAAATAATTTTAAAGAAAATGTTCATTTCTAGTACTTGGTTGAAACCCCTTTGTTGGCAATGACTGCCTGAAGTCTTGAACTCATGGACATCACCAGACGCTGTGTTTCCTCCTTTTTGATGCTCTGCCAGGCCTTCACTGCGGTGGTTTTCAGTTGCTGTTTGTTTGTGGGCCTTTCTGTCTGAAGTTTAGTCTTTAACAAGTGAAATGCATGCTCAATTGGGTTGAGATCAGGTGACTGACTTGGCCATTCAAGAATATTCCACTTCTTTGCTTTAATAATCTCCTGGATTGCTTTGGCTTTTTGTTTTGGGTCATTGTCCATCTGTAGTATGAAACGACGACCAATCAGTTTTGCTGCATTTGGCTGGATCTGAGCACACAGTATGTCTCTGAATACCTCAGAATTCATTCGGCTGCTTCTGTCCTGTGTCACATCATCAATAAACACTAGTGACCCAGTGCCACTGGCAGCCATGCATGCCCAAGCCATCACACTGCCTCCGCCGTGTTTTACAGATTATGTGGTATGCTTTGGATCATGAGCTGTACCACGCCTTCGCCATACTTTTCTCTTTCCATCATTCTGGTAGAGGATGATCTTGGTTTCATCTGTCCAAAGAATGTTCTTCCAGAACTGTGCTGGCTTTTTTAGTTGTTTTTTTTTAGCAAAGTCCAGTCTAGCCTTTTTATTCTTGATGCTTATGAGTGGCTTGCACCATGGAGTGAACCCTCTGTATTTACTTTCATGCAGTTCTTCTCTTTATGGTAGATTTGGATATTGATACGCTTATCTCCTGGAGAGTGTTGTTCACTTGGTTGGCTGTTGTGAAGGGGTTTCTCTTCACCATGGAGATTATTCTGCGATCACCCACCACTGTTGTCTTACGTGGGCGCCCAGGTCTTTTTGCATTGATGAGTTCACCAGTGCTTTCTTTCTTTCTCAGGATGCACCAAACTGTAGATTTTGCCACTCCTAATATTGTAGCAATTTCTCGGATGGGTTTTTTCTGTTTTCGCAGCTTAAAGATGGCTTGTTTCACCTGCATGGAGAGCTCCTTTGACCGCATGTTTACTTCACAGCAAAACCTTCCAAATGCAAGCACCACACTTCAAATCAACTCCAGGCCTTTTATCTGCTTAATTTAGAATGACATAACGAAGGCACTGCCCACACCTGTCCATGAAATAGCCTTGGAGTCAATTGTCCAATTACTTTTGGTCCCTTTAAAAACAGGGTGGCACTTGTTAAAGAGCTGAAACTCCTAAACCCTTCATCCAATTTTAATGTGGATACCCTCAAATGAAAGCTGAAAGTCTGAACTTCAACTGCATCTGAATTGTTTTGCTTAAAATTCATTGTGCTAATGTCTATAACCAAAATTAGAAAAATGTCGTCTCTGTCCAAATATATATGGACCTAACTGTACACACTACTAACATTAGTAGTGTGGAATATGCAAAAAAAATGGGGATATGAGATGGTTTATTATATGTAAACCATGTCTCATATCCTGTCGGGTTTGTGCAGGAGAAATGAAAAGCCGGCAATTGAATTACCGGCTGTTCACAGATATCGCGCTGAATGAAATCTAAATACAGAATATATATATATGTATCTCAATGACATATATATATACTGTATATATGTTTTAATGAACATTTGAGCACATAAATCCATTAGATGTCGGTTTTCCAAGCCTGCGCGAAAATCTCGCAGTACGGATGCCATACGGATTACATACGGAGGATGCCATGCGCAAAATACGCTGACACACCCTGACTACGGATCAATATTTTGGGAACATTTCTCCGTATTACGGCCGTAGTACGGACGTATAATACGTGGCGAATTGTCTTACGCCAAGTGTGACCCCAGCCTAAGGCTCAGGGGGCCTATTAGGCCCAATCACAGCTATAGCCTCATTCGGCTAATTTGATAGAAAGTTAACAAAGTTATGGCTTTTGAGCACAGAAAATGTAAAACAAATTGCTACATCCTTGCAGGGGTTAGCCGCTTTCTAGTCAAAACTCTAATGTCCTTAATTGTTGTGTAGAGACATGAATACCCTCTTTGCTTAACCCTGCACAGGATTGCAAAACCCTGCTGCTTGATACAGATCTGCTGTGTAAACACTTGATGGCAGCGTCTGCCTCGTCTCGCGCACTGGAGGTGGTGGCGGTCCCGTAGACAATCATGTGATTGTGTCCCTGGCTTTTTCCTCTTTTGTACAGGAGCTAACAGCATTCAGCATATCAGCATATACAGGCATCAGAATCTCCCATATTTCGCATATGCTGAATGCTTGTGCCGCCTGCGCAGAACAGGACGGACTTAAGTAAGGCTTGGCTTAGAAGAAGGGGGCAAGGCCTACACAAATTCACTATAATTTACCCCACAAAAATTGTTTTTATAGCAGAAATGATCTCCAGTCAATGGTCTATGACATGTCTGACTCTGATGCACCGGCAGCTGAAAGATACAGCAAATTAATTAAGAGGTGATCACCAATTAAAGGGGATAGCTGGGACTTTAAATAAAAACGCATGTAGTTGGTAACAGAGGCAATTACCAGCCTGTTGTACCTGGTGCCGATCATTGACCACTCCTGCCAGAGATTCAGCTGCTCCGTCAACAGAGCGGCAGTTGGCAGGACCACTGGTGTCATGCTGATTGACAGCTGGCTTCCCCTAATTAGCCTGTCAATCAGCATGACATCAGTAGTCCCACCCTGTCAACAGGGAGAGAAACTGCTGCTCTGTTCACGTGATGTGAGTAGAAGTATGTAACCACTCTGTGTCGGCGGAGAATGGCGCCGGGCACAACAGGCAGGTAGGTAGCAACTAAACCTGCCTGTTAGTGTTTAGGCACTTATTATTTTTATTTAAAGCAGATATCCCCTAAACGTGGTGCCTTATAATCAAGTGGACTGTGGATCAAGACTGGAGCACAAATCTCCAGAATTGATGAAGTCCCCCCAAAGTACATAGTGCAGAGGTATAATAAGCGCTCCATTATGCATAAACCCGCTGACAGGATCCCTTTAGCAGGGTCGGCAGAAGGCATTTTGGCAGCACCAATTCATACATCAGGACATGATAAATATACAGTAAGGTGACTTCTGCTAGGAGAGCAGTACTGGGGACTTACCTGAGCAGCATCTGACAAACGCTGCAGGACGTAACCCGCTCAAACGTGTGCATCTTAAATTCATGATTATTGGAGGTGGCGTACTCCGGCCGAATGTTGGATCTGGAAGAAAGTGCAGTGAGACATTGGACAACAAGGCAGAAATCTCCATGTCATCAGCCAGGCACTAAATCACACATGTAGTTTTTATGCAGCTTTTTGTTCCATGAACCACTGTTTGCCGGGTATCATACATCACGCCATAATAGATACGTCGTAATAGCAGGAGAAGAACCGCTCAACCAATACTGGATGTGTCCAATAATCCTGCAATATACGTCTGATATAACCAGACACGTGCACGCGCTCCACAGTCCGGTGATCTCATCCAGGGTTATATATCCTTCCTATAACCTAACTGCACCAACATGATCATTTGGTGCTCGGACTGAATAATATGAAACCAAATGGAAAGGGTCTTCCCCAGCCTTGTAAGTATGAGCATGCCCCTGTGGAAGATACAAAGATAAAGGACAAAGACAAGAACGTGACCGGACAGCAGGAGGTGCAGACTAGCACCTCAGTCACACGGTAGTTTTTCTCGTACAAATGCTGTCTGTTTTTTCACAGTTAGAACTCGTACCTATGGTATGGGACTGTTCACATGTCTGATTTTTTTCTTTGGATCAAATTTTAGAGATATGTGTGATTTTGATCCGAGTGTCAGATCAAGATTGGCAATTCAAATCTATAGGTCCGTGAAAAAATAGGACTGCACTTGGATGACATCTGAGTGCAGTGCGATAATCACAGATTATTCCAAGGTGGAGACAGTTTTTTCTCTCCACGTACAAGAAAAACTGATGGCACTCTAATTGCACTGTGATCAGAATAATCAGTCTGTTTTACTCATACGTGGAAAATACTGATGTCTGAATAAGCCCTAGTAAAGAAGCGTCTTTAGTCCCAGCCAAGCAATTGCCATTTAACTGCTTTCATCAATACACAGGGGTTTCTGTCTCCACTTATGGACAGATACTAGACACACAGTCTTGCTGTCACTGAGTGTTGTCAAAGACAGAACGGCCAGATGAGGAGAGAAGGCTGCAAATGTAATGAGGGAAAAGTCAGTTCTCAGATGGAAGCTGATCTCAGCACCTGATCTGTATCTTTTACTATCAGCACAGACATTTCTGGCCTTTACCATCACATGGCTGGAGGTGGATAGGAACTTCTGACATGCACTGGACAAACAGAGTGATTTATTTCTGTTAATGTTGATGATTATGGCTTACAGCCAATGAAAACCCAAAAGTCATTATCTCAGTATTATTATATTTTATAACACCAGATTGAAAAATGATTGTAAAATCCGAAATGTTGGCCTACTGAAATATATGTTCAGTAAATGCATTCAATACTTGGTGCTTTTATATCAATTACTGCATCAATGCGGCGTGGCATGGAGGCGATCAGCCTGTGGCACTGCTGAGGTGTTATGGAAGCCCAGGTTGCTTTGACAGAAGCCTTCAGCTCGTTTTCATTGGTCGGTCTGGTGTCTCTCATCTTCCTCTTGCGATTTTCTATGTATATGCACCACAATTACCCTCTAATACATGCAGGACTCAGAGGAATCATTATCTGGAGGTCACAGCTGAAATTCTCCTGGTTAACATTGAGCAATATATTTTGCACATATGCTTTCTGAAAAAGCAATATATACATTGTGTTTTATTAATAATCTCTACACAGCCCCCGGTACACTGAGATATTGGCTGACACTGACTTATTTCTTTGTCAAAAAAAATCTCTCTTTATATTGTAACATTTCTGTTTTATACTCTGTAACACTCATCACTATATTATTCCATATATTTGTCAGATTGTTAATTCAACAAAGACTTACTTGTAGCTCAACATGCTACTCTGGCATTTCAATGTAGCATTTATAGAGTAGTATGTAGTAGCAGATGATAGCAGTATGTTCACATGTTGCATTTTTGCAGCGTTTTTTTTTCTGCAGCTGCGTTGTTCAGGCAGATTACATATGTGATTTGCCTACAGTGCATGATGATAAAGTATTTTTATTAACAAAAAATGCTGGACAAAATGCAGCACACATTTTGCTAGGTTTTTCCAGCATTTTTCCAGTTTCTCATCAGTTTTGATGGGAAAAAATGCTCGAAAAATTGTGAAAGAATTGACATGAGGCAGATTTGAAAAATATGCTGCAATGCTCAAATTCAGTCCCAAAAAAAAGCAAGTGTGTGCATGGGATTTCTAAAATCTCATTGCTTTTCCCGGTACTGTAAAATGCAGCTTGTTTTCCACCCAAAAAAAAACGCAACAAAAACGATACAAAAATGTAACACATGAAAATAGTGGTATGGAACAGCAATGTATGTATACTAATCTGTGGCGTACCTTTTCTTTACTGTACACTGACCACTGTGACGCAGTGAGGAGTATGGTGCTGGATAGGAGATAAATTCCTCCCAGCAAGTGCCTCTCGCACTGGTAAACAGCAGGGAAAAAGGTCAATACCTGGCCTGGACCTTCTCTGCTATTCCAGGTTGTAGAGGCAGCACTCGGATTGCACAGCTGCAGGTCCTAAGACAGCATAAATACACAGCCAGAGCTCCTTAATGTGTGTTGGTGGGTGGGAAAGAGCTGAGGAGTGTTTTGTGGCAACATCAGACCTGTACGGACTAGAAGGCTGGCATTAAGCGCAGGCAAACTAGGCATTTGCCTGGGCCACCACTCCCCCAGAGGCCCCCAGTCAGCAGCTTGCTATGAGGCTGCTATGGGGCTGTGAGTTGGGGGACTCAGTGCCAGTGCCGCCTCATCCCCACCCCCGCATTCAACTGTATCGACATCACAGATACCAATACAGTTGAAATCAATGATGGAAGGGAGAGCATCAGGTGACTCTCCCTCCCCCCATCATTTTCCCTCTGCTTTTAATGCCATAATACTGGAGGAATATAGGGGCTGAATTATACTCTATGGGGGGGCTGCATGATACTCCATCAAGGAATATGGGGAGAGCTTTATACTATGTGTACTATATGGGGGCTGCATTATATTCTATGGGGGCTGCATTACACTCTATGGGGTCTGTGTTATAATCTAGGGGAGCTGCATTATAATCTATCAAGGACTATGGGGGCTGGGTTATAGTCTATGGGGGCTCCGTTATAAAGTTATAATCTATCAAGGACTATGGGGAGTGCATTATACTATATGAGGGCTGCATTTTACTGTATGAAGGACTATGGGGAATGCATTATACTGTTTGGAGGACTATGGGAAATACATTATACTGTATGGAGGACTATGGGGAATACATTATACTGTATGGAGTGCTATAGGTAAGTCATTATACTATGTGCAGGACTATGGGGAGCACTATTCTATGTGGAGGACTATGGGGTGCATTACACTAAGCGAGCAAAATGCTGCCTATTCATCAAGTGATTGGATTGTTTATGCTGGAACAGAAATCATTATTCTTAGCAGCACATCGCTCAGGGAAAACTGCAGATATCATGATACTGTATGTTTACAGATTGATCTACTAGTGATCGTTCTTCAGCAGGTGTAAAGAGGCCGGGAAACAAGAATTGAACAATATTGTTGATCACCCTAGTTTAATGGCTTGAAATCAGTGCATGTAAATACAATCAACATGTTTCTGTGTGATGGTGCAATATATGAGCATTTGGGGTCCCACTTTAAACTTTTGTCAATTTGTCTAAAACCGGCCCTTCAGACTGGCATGCCTGGGCCCTAACCTACATTGTGGAAACAAGCTGCACTTTTGCTTTGTCTGATGTAAGACTGTGGACTTTTTTGTCTCCTGGCAGTGGCAATAAAACACTGAGCTTGAACGTAAAACTAGCAATGGCCTCTTTACTGCATCCCTGCCACTGCCTACCAGGCCTGTTAAAGGGGTTGTCCATTGTCAGGGCCCCATATAAAAAAGTGCAATGGTTACTCATCTCCTGCAGCGGGACCCTTCCAGCAATGTCCACACTGTTGCTCCCAGAGAGTGATGTAACTTGCTTTGTCACATGTCGGTCGCAGCCTAAAAGCGACAGCAGAAATGGAGATGGCAGGAACAGCGACGCTGCAGGGTCTTAGTATATATTGTTTTTATTTTATATGGGATCCTGAATTGTTTATCAAAAGAAGAAAGAATCTAGCAAAATGAGGAGGTCCATAAAAACTTGGGAGTTTATTTAAAAATCTACAAATCCATAAAAACCTGTAGGGTAATGAACAGCAGCAAACGCGTTTCAGACGTAGTCCTTATTCACTGCACTGCTGAATTGATTAGGCAGGGATTGTCCGGTAGTGGACCCCACATTAAAGATGCCAGAATATAGCCTAGACCGAACACAACTGGACCCACTGTCGACAGGTTTGCAGTCTGTGAGAGTGAACAAGTGTTCCCATTCACTAATTGACTAACAGCAAACAAATATCTTAAAAATGGTGGACAATTGAAACACAAAAATTGCTGTTTATAAACTTGTAGCCCTTTTACACAGTGAGGAATCATAAACCTTGGCACTGGATAATCTCCTTAAAATGACCCCATTGATTCGGTGTGTTCTATTCTGGTAAATTGTACTAATATGAGGAGGTCTCAAGTGCAGACAGACATATCCAAGCTTCATAACACATCAGGACCATTTAGGCACTCATAAATTCATAATTACTAGTAATGAGGCATTAATGGGCTAAAAAAAGCATGGCTCCTTTCTCCTAGAAATATCACCACAGCTTATGTTATGAATGATATTACAACACAGATTTACCTCAGGTGGCCGGTGGAAAGGTGCTGCACTGTTCTGGGAGAGAGCAGCCATGTTTCCTAAGTTGTAAGACGCTACGTGCTCCCACATTGACCAGACATGGAGGCTTTCTGCTGTTGTGTAGACAACTTCATATGACTAAACAGGTAGCTGGTTTCTCTAGATATAAAGATAAAATGACCCTGGAGAGATTGAACAGATTCTTTGACTACAAATCTGCTTGAATTTATCAGATCCTGACAGACAAAAGTGGAACCTTCTGCACAAGTCTGACATTCACGCCGCGTCTTCCCCTAAAGAACCATTATTTTATTCATGAGATGTGTTTTTTCTCTACCCAAATGCATTCATTCTGTTCCTAAAAAAAACTGCCTGAATCTAAGTTACCACTCAGCTGATAATGATTGCTGAAGATACGCCGGGAAAATACATTTAAGCTGAGCAAACATAGCGGATATTTGTGTTATTGTAAAGGAATATTGTATCCTCTGTATAAGGCCGGAGTCACACTAGACCGTAATACAGCCGAGTGCAATGCGATAAAAAGTCGCATAGCACTCGGCTCAATGTTAATCTATGAGGCAGCTCCTATTATCCGTTGTTTTCTCGGCCATATTCAGGATCCGAGTGAAATCACAGCATGCTGCGATTGTCAGCGTATCTTGGCCGAGAATCGCTAATGAAAGTCTACGGGGGTGAGAAAAAAATCGGATTATACACGGACCATCAGTGTGACTTGCGAGAAATACGCACCGGTGTTCTATAGAAAAGCCGGCAATTCAGCGCAGTGTACAGTAAAATCACACTGACAGGTTAGAATAGAACAAATAAAATTAATGTCTACACATAGTATAGATATACACTCACCGGCCACTTTATTAGGTACACCATGCTAGTAACGGGTTGGACCCCTTTTGCCTTCAGAACTGCCTCAATTCTTCGTGGCATAGATTCAACAAGGTGCTGGAAGCATTCCTCAGAGATTTTGGTCCATATTGACATGATGGCATCACACAGTTGCCGCAGATTTGTCGGCTGCACATCCCAAAGATGCTCCATACAAGGCAGGATGGATCCATGCTTTCATGTTGTTTACGCCAAATTCTGACCCTACCATCCGAATGTCGCAGCAGAAATCGAGACTCATCAGACCAAGCAACGTTTTTCCAATCTTCTACTGTCCAATTTCCATGAGCTTGTACAAATTGTAGCCTCAGTTTCCTGTTCTTAGCTGAAAGGAGTGGTACCCGGTGTGGTCTTCTGCTGCTGTAGCCCATCTGCCTCAAAGTTCGACGCACTGTGCGTTCAGAGATGCTCTTAGGCCTACCTTGGTTGTAACGGGTGGCGATTTGAGTCATTGTTGCCTTTCTATCAGCTCGAACCAGTCTGCCCATTCTCCTCTGACCTCTGGCATCAACAAGGCATTTCCGCCCACAGAACTGCCGCTCACTGGATTTTTTTTCTTTTTCGGACCATTCTCTGTAAACCCTAGAGATGGTTGTGCGTGAAAATCCCAGTAGATCAGCAGTTTCTGAAATACTCAGACCAGCCCTTCTGGCACCAACAACCATGCCACGTTCAAAGGCACTCAAATCACCTTTCTTCCCCATACTGATGCTCGGTTTGAACTGCAGGAGATTGTCTTGACCATGTCTACATGCCTAAATGCACTGAGTTGCCGCCATGTGATTGGCTGATTAGAAATTAAGTGTTAACAAGAAGTTGGACAGGTGTACCTAATAAAGTGGCCAGTGAGTGTATATATATGTCAGTGAGACACACACACACATATATATATATATATATATATATATATATATATATATATATAATATAATTTTATTTTATTTTTTTCATACAGCGCTAGATAGCAGAAAAGCCGGTAATTCAATTGCCGGCTTTTGCTATCTCCTTCCCAAACCCGACATGATATGAAACATGGTTTACATACAGTAAACCATTTCATATCCCTTATTTTTTTACATATTCCTCACTACTAATGTTAGAAGTGTATGTGTGCAAAATTTGGGGACTCTAGCTGTTAAAATAAAGGGTTAAATTGCGGAAAAAACTGTCATGGGCTCCCGCGCAATTTTCTCCGCCAGAGTGATAAAGCCAGTGACTGAGGGCAGATATTAATAGCCTAGAGAGGGACCATGGTTATTGGCCCCCCCGGCTAAAAACATCTGCTCCCAGCCACCCCAGAAGAGGCACATCTTGAAGATGCGCCTATTCTGGCACTTGGCCACTCTCTTCCCACTCCTGAGTAGCGGAGGGATATGAGGTAATAAAGGGTTAATGTCACCTTGCTATTGTAAGGTGACATTAAGCCAGGTTAATAATGGAGAGATGTCAATAAGACACCTGTCCATTATTAATCCAATAGTAGTAAATGGTTAATAAAACACACACACATTAGGAAAAAATTATTTTAATGAAATAAAGACACAGGGTGTTGTAATAGTTTATTAAACGCTCAATCCAATTGAAGATCCTTGTCACCTGAAACAAAGTTAAAATAAAAAAACAACAATATCCCATACCTCTCCGGCGTTACAGTGAAGTCCCACGATGTAGAAGGGGTTAAATAATTTTACAAGCAGGAGCCTGCTAATGCAGCCGCCCCTGCCTGTAAAAACTGGGGAATGAGTGGGAAGCAGGGGAACGTAGCTACCTAGATTTGCGGTGCTCCGCCCCCTGCTGGTATAAACTCATATGAACTCGAACGTGAGAAAAGATTCAGAAAAATTCCCACTCTGGAGTTCATATGAGGTTATGCCAGCAGGGGGCGCAGCACCGCAAGTCTATATTTCTATGGTGTTTGTTAAAGGGGTTGTCCAATACTCTGACAACCCCCTTCTGAATCCCCTCGTTCTCATCAGTAAAATAACAACAACTTACCTCTGGTGCCAGCGCTGTTAGGCTACTTTTACACTTACTGTGATTTTTCGGCTCGTTTTTGAGGCCAAATACATTTTTATGGGGCTGCAAAAACGGGCCGCATAAATTTGTCGGAGCGCCGTATGGCCTGCTCAATATTTTTCACAGCCTCCATTGTTTTTGCGGTGCACCGTTAACACCGTATTTGCAGAACGCCGTTTTTTTTTTTTTTTTCAATACAGTGATCCGCAAGATTTTTGTGGCCCATTTTTGCGGCAGACAATTAAAATTCCGGCAATACGGCCAGGAAAAAAAAAGGCCGCTAGAACGGCGCCGGCACCTGAGATGAGCATAAGTGTTATTATTTTTACTGGGGGAGATATGGGGATTCAGAAGACTGATAAAATTTGACCTAATATGCTGCTCACACTGTCACGATTCCTTTGTACTCTCTGTGTGGATGGGCGGATGTCATTTGCATACATGTGATCACATACCTACTAGACTCTCTTCTGACCTAACATTGAGAAGCAGAAGAGAGTCTAGTCAGTACATGACAAATATGCAAATTACATCCACCCACCCGCACAGGCATTACTGGAGAACTGTGACAGTGTGCTCATTGAACACTGTCACGATTCAGCAGTCTGCATTCACACAGTCTGACTGCAAAATTTTCTTCTTAGGGTATGTTGATTCAGTGTCTTTTTCAAGCAGCTTTCACATAGAACCAGCCTCAAAAAGGTGCTACAAAAATGTACAAAATGATGAACATAATCCAAGCCAATGTCAAAACGATTTCCTGTGCACATGTTCTGTCTTTTGTCACTTCTTTTAACAGCCTCAGGCTTCAAAAGTTGTGAATCAGCTGAAAGACGTGACCTGTCCATTCTTCTATATATGAAGAACTTGGCACTCAAGTATAATGCAAGAAAGTAATTTAAGTTGCAATCCACAGTAAAATATGATGTTTCGGTCAGTTATAGACCTTCTTCTTCTTGTGGCAGTCTGAAGAAGGTCTACAACAGACCGAAAAATCATATTTTACTGTGGATTGCAATTAAAATTATTTTCTCGCATTATACTTAAGTGCCAAGTTCTTCATATATTGGATTATGGAGTGGGCCCCTACTTGTGCACCTTCATACAGGGGTGCCTTGTCTTACTATACATTTGTCCATTCTTCTGGCAGCTTCCACTTGGAAGACGCCACTATTTTATATATAGAATTTTTTGTAAAGATGAATGGTTGCAAGGTTGATATAAAAGACAACCAATTGGATAGTGTTTTCCTGAAGTATCTACCTACAGCAAAAGCAATGAGAGCAAGCTGTGTGCACATACCCATAGACTGGACAACCCCTTTAAATCGAACATTTATTACTTTTTAATGACCTACAGGGAAGCCAGAAAACAAAAAAAACATTGCTTTATTTTTCACAGTAAGATAGATCACCACTACCAAAGTAGTGGATAACTTGTTTAAGCTAAGATCCAGCCAAAGAGTGTTTGCCCCATCCTCAATGGAAAAAAAGACAGTAGCAAAAGCCAAGAAAAATGGCAAGAAATATATATATTTATCTAAGAAACACTATAGGGTTGATTCGTCAGTGCTGACATTTCATACACCAATCTTGATCAAAACTCAGCTTGAGCATTGATACATCATATCTTTACAACCGTCCGCGTGCCAGAGTCAGTAATCTGGAACTGGCAGGAACTGGGGGAGATTTCTGCCATAATTTCCACCACTTACTGGTCCACTTACTGGTGTAAATAAAGGAAAAGAAGCAGCATCGGTAATCTGAAAGAGGGGGTGCACGCCTCTATAGACTTAGTCCAACAAGTATGGTGAGTGACGCAGCACGTCCACAGATATGATCCCTCTGTTTACCCATGCCTCGTTTCAGCTCCAATGACTTTATCTCCAGTGAGATTCTCAAGCTTGAAAAAATGCTTGTTGGAGCTGAAATCACATGGGTAAATAAAAGGTTAATTTCCCCGAACGTACTGCCTACTCGCCATATTGGTTTATTGTTGGTGTGAGAAATAGTACATTTTTGGCGGTGCCCCCTTCCACTAAGCCAAGGCCATTATGAGAAGTTACAGGCTGCGACTCATGTAACTGATACCTGGCATAAAAGCTTTGATGAATGCCCCCGCTACGTGAGACCACCTAAAGAGGCAATTTGTGCTTAACTTTGAAGCAACGTCTTCTCACCACCACATGAGAATTGCAGTGTGAACAATTTTTATCATGTTATAATGATAAATAATCCCATAGAAATCAGGACTTGGAGAACAATATTCTGATTACTTGTTTTTTTGGATGTTTTTGCAGTTTCTAGTAACGGTACATATACAGCCGCATGTTTGCTGGCGGCACAGGGCACCTCCATCCTCAGGGCTGGAGACGGAACCTCAGAAGTCAAAGTTTTCATCATTTTGCATTAAAAAAAAACCATAAAACATTGTAATCTGTCTTGGTTCAACATAATTTCTGTGGTTGTGATTATCCCTCCTATTTACATGCGAAGGCTGAAAACTGGTTGTGCTCAACAGGCTGCGACAATCCGTGCTCCGGCGTGATCTGAATGTGAGCGGAAGAGTTTTTCATTTTCTTGATGTAACAATATGAATGTCAGTCCACTTGGTGCATCAGCTCTCCAAGGTGTGATCACTCCTTTTTAGATGCAGACTAACGAGCAGATCTAATTTGATGCAGGTGTTATTTTGGGGAATGAAAATTTACAGGGTGATTCCATAATTTTTTCCTCAGAATTGAGTGATTCCATAAATTTTCCCCTCTGCTTGGTTAAAAAAAGTAACCATTACTGGCTACCACATTTTTTGTTCTTGATTTCTTTTAGTGTTTCTTAAAGCCAGAAAGTTGCCATTTGAAATGACTTTAGTTTTGTGCCATGTCTGTGATCTGTTTTTTTTTCTACAAAATTAAACAACTGAATGAACATCCTCCAAGGCCGGTGATTTTTTGCCAGGGGTTGTATATGTGTTCCTTTGTGGGTTTTGATGCCTACAGCCTGATCTGCAATGTGCACATTTTAATAAAAATAAAGAAAAACACATTGCTTGATCAGTTATGTGCAAACGTTTGACCGGTAAAGATACCTTATCAAGATTCTTATAAATAGTCTGAACTCGTCCTGTACGTGCATTCTTGTGGACGGCCATGTTTCTTTTTTTATTAAAAAGTAGTCTTCATACTATTAACTATTCTAGTATGTGAATACTCTTATACTAGGACAGACCTGCTCAATTTGATGAGTGAATAACTTTACTGTATTTATTGCATCACAAAATACATCTTTTCCATTAACATGTGAAATCTAAAATCAAACCTGACATCGGGTCTACTGTGCAGATGTAAAGCAAACTTACAAGGCCATTGCAAACTGTTCCAGCAATTTCTTCTTTAAATCTCTGGTCTTGCAGTAGATTTCAAATCCGTTCTGCCCCTGCACATGTGTAAGGTAGAATCCATACGACCACTATAAAAAAACATGGATGTTACATTACTAACGTAAAGGGACCCTGAACCCTGACACTGAGCCATGGGAGTGTTCCTGGTGGAGCAAAAAACAAACTTCTATCAGGGATGTTAATAAATTCATTGCTGATTTACACCTTCTAAAAAAAAGTCTATTAAACTTTGTTTTTTGCTGTTCTTTGCTTTTTCTTTTCTTTTTTTCCCCATCTTACGCGAGGAGAGAGAAGCTGAAAAGGCCTCAACATCAGCGTAAGGTGTAGAAGCCTGGAGATGTAAGAAGGTTACTGCTTCCACAAAATGCCTCCAGACAGAAATAAAGTAGGTAATTTATTTAATTTTTTGTTAACATTTCACTTGATGGAAAAAAACAATATGGATCTAAAACCAGCAATGGAAGGGAGAAGGGTATCACTGTAAAGTTTAGTGTTTAATCAACCCCTTGATCTCAGCAAAATCATTCATGATTACTTAGGGTTCCGAGAAGCTCATAAGTTGTTACCAATACAAAATAAATAGTACGCGAAGAACAAATTTGATGAATTCTAAAATGATTTGCACATTAAGTCAGTACATATAAAGGATTATTGCTAACTATTTGTTTTCCTTTGCTCCAGAGATGTGATCTATGACTACAGTTTAGCTGCAGCGCTAACAAGAAGTCTAAGGTAGTCTAAGACACGCCCACCATCTCATCATTGGTTCAGGCTGCTGCTGCCTGGACCAATGATGGGACAGGAGGTGTGTCTCAGACTACCTTAAATTCCTTGTATTTGGTATATCTAAACTGTTGTCATAGATCACAGCTCTGCCCAACTAGAGCAGAGCTAAAAAGCAACTAAGCAGCAAGAACTGAGAAAAATCAAATAAAACTTTTCCTACTGGTAGGTACTTACTTACATATAACTTTTAAGCTCTTAAATGTTCAAGCAATTAATATTTTTCTGTTACATTTCGAATGCTCAAGCAATTAATTATTTTTTAAGTGTTGCTTTAAAATGACCAATTAATAATTGTATGGCCATGTTTTATGGTCGCTGGGCATTATCAATTTAGCAATAGCAGCCTGATTTATTGGATCATAAAAGGCTGAGCCGAGGTTACCATATCAAACACATAAATAGAGACCCTTAGGCATAACCATTAGCGTATTTCCCCTTCCCACAATCTCACACTCTTTTAGAAATTTTTCTTTTCCAGGTTTTCAAGCTATTGATCAATCTCCCTTTTCCACTTTCCATTACACATTTATAACTGTAACTTTCCCCTTTACCTTCTTATTCTCCTTGTCGTTAGTTGGATTATTTGTTATTTTGTATTTTTGAAGATCTATCACTTCTTTCATTTCATAGTTGTCCCCCCTTCTTTTACACACAATGACGGCCTGATCAAAAAGAAATATATACCTAGGAAAGACCGAGAAATGTGCAGGTCAGCAATATCTGTATTCAATACTTGGAAAATTACATTGATTTCACTTAGTCACTTGGGTTCTTGCTGGAAATGACCCCTCAGGTCACTCGGTCCCCATGTGTGATCAGTAAATGTCTACCTGTCAGGGGGTCGTTTAGTAAACATGTCACTGTGGTTACCCTTAGTCCTTATTCCTGAGGATAGAATGGTCAATAAGTCAGATAGGCAGGTCATAGATCGCGGTCCTGATGCTCTCCTTACCTGTCCTGCCTCGCGCGCTTGTCCAGTGTACTAAACTTGATCTCACCATCCACTTTTGGTCTTCCAAACAACACCAAGGGCTGATTCTAGAAATAAGAAGACCCTTTTTTTCACAGAGCTCTATATGTAACGGCAATAAATATTCTGCCAAAACATTGCAATAAGTATTTAAAATGTACATAATATCTATTAATTCCTACATTTTTCAATATATTATAGGGGCCGCTATGTGCTGCTGATCGGTAGAGATTCGGGTGCTGAGATCCCCGCTGTCAGTGAAAATACCGCTCTGATGTCCGCAGCTCCTGCATGAGTGGCACGTACAGAGCGGTGTAGAGGTTCATTAGTGAGTCTATGGGTCCATACATTCACTCTCATCATAGAGCGGTGTATGGAACCACAGACTTACTATTCAACGCATCTATTGTTCTCATGCAGGAGAGGAGCATTTCAGAGTGATATTCTGTCCAAAAGTTACAAGTCTCAGGACCCGGACCACCACCAATAAGCAGCACATAGCAGCCCATATGATTGAGATATATTACATAAATCGATAGTTACCTTTTTGGGTGTATATATATATACTAGATGGTGGCCCGATTCTAACGCATCGGGTATTCTAGAATATGTATGTATGTATGTAAATAGCAGCCACACAGTATATAGCACAGGCCACGTAGTATATAGGAGCCATGTAGTATATAGCTATATAGCAGACAAATACTACGTGGCCTGTGCTATATACTATGTGGCTGCTATATACATACATACATACATACATATATATTGTAGAATACCCGATGTGTTAATACAGCCCAAACAGTATATAACACAGCCCAAACAGTATATAACACAGCCCATGCAGTATATAACACAGCCCAAACAGTATATAACACAGCCCATGCAGTATATAACACAGCCCAAACAGTATATAACACAGCCCATGCAGTATATAACATTGCCCACATAGTATGCAGCACAGCCCACGCAGTATATAGCAGCCCCACGCAGTATATAGCAGCCCCACGCAGTATATAGCAGCCCACGCAGTATATAGCAGCCCACGCAGTATATAGCAGCCCACGCAGTATATAGCAGCCCACGCAGTATATAGCAGCCCACGCAGTATATAGCAGCCCACACAGTATATAGCAGCCCACACAGTATATAGCAGCCCACGCAGTATATAGCAGCCCACGCAGTATACAGCAGCCATGTAGTATCTAACATTGCCTACATAGTATATAGCACAGCCCACGCAGTATCTAGCAGCCACGCAGTATATAACACAGCCCACGCAGTATTTAGCAGTGTGGGCACCATATCCCTGTTAAAAATAATAATTAAAATAAAAAATAGCTATACACTCACCCGCAGGGATCCAGCGAAGTCCTGGCAATGCGCGCGCGGCTGCCGCCATCTTCCGTTCCCAGGATGCATTGCGAAATTACCCAGAAGACTTAGCGGTAATTTCTGGGTAATTTCGCAATGCATCTCTGGGAACGGAAGATGGCGGCGGGCGCGAGCGCATCATCTGACGACGGAAGGTGAGAATAGCTGTTTTTTTTAATTATTTTTAACATTATATCTTTTACTATTGATGCCGCATAGGGAGCATCAATAGTAAAAAGTTGGGAACACACAGGGTTAATAGCAGCGGTAACAGAGTGCATTACCCGCGCCATAACGCGGTCCGTTACTGCTGGTATTAACCCCGTGTTTGCGGTGACTGGAGGGGAGTATGCAGGTGCCGGGCAGTGACTGCAGGGGAGTAGGGAGGGACTAATCGGACTGTGCCCATCCCTGATTGGTCGCGGCAGCCATGACAGGCAGCTGGCAAGACCAATCAGCGACGCAGGATTTCCGTGACGGAAATTGCAGACAGAAAGACGGAAGTACCCCTTAGACAATTATATATATAGATACTAGATGGTGGCCCGATTCTAACACATCGGGTAGTCTAGAATATGTATGTAGTTTACAGCCACGTAATATATAGCACAGCCACATAGTATATAGCACAGCCACGTAGTTTATAGCATAGCCACGTAGTATAATGCCCAGCCACGTAGTATATAGCACAGAGACGTAGTATATCACACAGCCCATGCAGTATATAACACAGGCCACGTAGTATAGAGCACAGCGATGTAGTATATTGCCCAGCCACGTAATATATACCACAGCCACGCAGTATATAGCACAGCCCATGCAGTATCTAACACAGCCCACGTAGTATATAGCAATGTGGGCACAATATCTGTTGTGAATTCTGTTATGGGTTCTGCTCTTGGGCTCCCTCCGGTGGTTATAAGTGGTAGTGCTGCTGTTTGTCCTTCACAGCAGTCATCAGGTGCGTCCACTTCGGACGGGGCTATTTAGTCTGGCCTCACCCTTTGGTGAGTGCCAGTTGTCCATTGTTTTTCTGGAGGATTCACATCTCTGCTTGGTTTCTCCTGCTGGATTGTCCAAATCATCAAAGATAAGTCCTGGCTTTGTTTTTGCAGTCCACATGCGGTGGACTTTATAGTTCAGTGAATTGCTATGTTTTTTCTTGTCCAGCTTTGTCTGTGTAAGAATTTATTCAGCCAAGCTGGAAGCTCTGGAGTCGCAGAGTTACCCTCCATGCCTTTAGTTAGGTGTGGAGATTTTTGTATTCTCTGTGGTGGATTTTTGTAGTATTTTAATACTGACCGCACAGTACTCTGTCCTGTCTTTCCTTTCTAGGTAGCGTGGCCTCCTTTGCTAAATTCTGTTTTCAGTCTGCGTTTGTAATTTCCCTCTCCTCTCACAGTCAATATTTGTGGGGGGCTGTCTTTCCTTTGGGGATTTTCTCTGAGGCAAGATAGTTTTCCTGTTTCTTTCTTTAGGGGTAATTAGTCCTCCGGCTGTGACGAGGTGTCTAGGGAGTGACAGGAACATCCCACGGCTACTTCTAGTTGCGGTGTTAAGTTCAGGGTCTGCGGTCAGTATAGAGGCCACCTACTCCAGAGCTCGTCCATGCTGCTCCTAGGCCACCAGATCATAACAGTACAACTGGCCAACAATGAGTTAACCGCATCTCAAAAGAAGGGAAAGAAAGTGCTGAGCCATTTTTTTTTCTGTACTCTGTGGTGTTTTTTTTCCCCTCTTTACCTCTGGGTGGCTCAAGAGTTAGGCGCTGATATGGATGTTCAGGGACTTGCTTCTCGTGTGGATCAACTTGCTGCTAGAGTACAGGGTATTTCTGATTATATCGTGCAGACTCCTGTTTTGGAGCCTAGAATTCCTACCCCTGATCTGTTTTTTGGGGACAGGTCCAAATTTCTGAACTTTAAAAATAATTGTAAACTGTTTTTTGCTCTGAAGCCCCGTTCCTCTGGTGATCCCATCCAGCAGGTAAAAATTGTCATCTCTCTGTTGCGTGGCGACCCTCAGGATTGGGCATTTTCCCTGGAATCTGGGAATCCGGCCTTGCTTAATGTAGACACCTTTTTTCAGGCGCTTGGGTTATTGTATGATGAACCTAATTCTGTGGATCATGCTGAGAAAACCTTGTTGGCCCTGTGTCAGGGTCAAGAAGCAGCAGAATCGTATTGCCAGAAATTTAGAAAATGGTCTGTGCTTACTAAATGGAATGAGGATGCTTTAGCGGCAATTTTCAGAAAGGGTCTTTCTGAATCTGTTAAAGATGTTATGGTGGGGTTCCCCACGCCTGCAGGTCTGAGTGATTCTATGTCTCTGGCCATTTAAATTGATCGGCGCTTGCGTGAGCGCAGACTTGTGCACACTATGGCGTTGTCTTCCGAGCGGAGTCCTGAGCCAATGCAGTGTGATAGGATTGTGTCTAGAGCTGAACGCCAAGGATTCAGACGTCAGAATAGGTTGTGCTTTTACTGCGGCGATTCAGCTCATGTTATTTCTGATTGCCCTAAGCGTGCCAAGAGAATCGCTAATTCTGTTACCATCAGTACTGTACAACCTAAATTTCTGTTATCTGTGACCTTGATCTGCTCATTATCGTCATTTTCTGTCATGGCATTTGTGGATTCAGGCGCCGCTTTAAATTTAATGGACTTAGAATTTGCCAGACGTTGTGGTTTTCCCTTACAGCCTTTGTAGAGTCCTATCCCTTTGAGGGGCATTGATGCTACACCATTGGCTAAAAATAAACCTCAGTTTTGGACACAGTTAACCATGTGCATGGCGCCAGCCCATCAGGAAGATTGTCGTTTCCTGGTGTTGCATAATTTGCATGATGCTATTGTGCTGGGGTTTCCATGGTTACAGGTACATAATCCGGTGTTGGATTGGAAATCTATGTCTGTGACTAGTTGGGGTTGTCAGGGGGTTCATGATGACGTTCCTCTGATGTCAATTTCCTCCTCCCCCTCTTCTGAAATTCCTGAGTTTCTGTCAGATTTCCAGGATGTTTTCGATGAGCCCAAGTCCAGTTCCCTTCCACCGCATAGGGACTGTGATTGTGCTATTGACTTGATTCCAGGCTGTAAGTTCCCTAAGGGCCGACTTTTCAACCTGTCTGTGCCTGAACATGCCGCCATGCGGAGTTATGTTAAGGAGTCTTTGGAGAAGGGGCATATTCGGCCATCTTCTTCTCCATTGGGAGCAGGTTTTTTTTTGTTGCCAAGAAGGATGGCTCCTTGAGACCCTGTATTGATTATCGCCTCTTGAATAAGATCACGGTCAAATTCCAATACCCTTTGCCTTTGCTTTCTGATTTGTTTGCCAGGATTAAGGGGGCTAGTTGGTTTACTAAGATTGACCTTCGAGGGGCATATAATCTTGTTCGTATTAAGCAGGGTGACAAATGGAAAACTGCGTTTAATATGCCCGAGGGCCATTTTGAATATCTTGTGATGCCATTTGGACTCTCTAATGCCCCATCTGTGTTTCAGTCCTTCATGCATGATATTTTTCGGAATTATCTTGATAAATTCATGATTGTATATTTGGATGATATTTTGATTTTTTTCAGATGATTGGGAGTCTCATGTGAAACAAGTCAGGATGGTATTTCAGGTCCTTCGTGATAATGCCTTGTTTGTGAAGGGGTCTAAGTGCCTCTTTGGAGTACAGAAGGTTTCTTTTTTGGGCTTCATTTTTTCTCCATCATCTATAGAAATGGATCCGGTTAAGGTTCAGGCCATTCATGATTGGATCCAGCCCACATCCGTGAAGAGCCTTCAGAAATTTTTGGGCTTTGCTAATTTTTATCGCCGTTTCATTGCCAACTTCTCCAGTGTGGTTAAACCCCTGACCGATTTGACGAGGAAGGGCGCTGATGTAACAAATTGGTCCTCTGAGGCTGTTTCTGCCTTTCAGGAGCTTAAGCGCCGATTTACTTCTGCCCCTGTGTTGCGTCAGCCGGATGTTTCTCTTCCTTTTCAGGTTGAGGTTGACGCTTCTGAGATTGGGGCAGGGGCCGTTTTGTCTCAGAGGAATTCTGATGGTTCCTCGATGAAACCGTGTGCCTTTTTTTCTCGAAAGTTTTCGCCTACGGAACGCAATTATGATGTCGGCAATCGTGAGTTGTTGGCTATGTAGTGGGCATTTGAGGAGTGGCGACATTGGCTTGAGGGGGCCAAGCACCGTATTGTGGTCTTGACCAATCATAAGAATCTGATTTACCTCGAGTCTGCCAAACGGCTGAATCCTAGACAGGCTCGATGGTCCCTGTTTTTCTCTCGTTTTGATTTTGTTGTCTCGTATCTTCCGGGTTCTAAGAATGTTAAGGCTGATGCCCTCTCTAGGAGTTTTTTGCCTGATTCCCCTGGGGTTCTTGAGCCGGTTGGTATTCTGAAGGAGGGGGTGATTCTTTCCGCTATCTCCCCTGATTTGCGACGGGCTCTTCAGGAGTTTCAGGCTGATAAACCTGATCGCTGTCCAGCAGGGAAATTGCTTGTTCCTGACAGATGGACTAGTAAAGTGATTTCTGAGGTTCACTGTTCTGTGTTGGCTGGCCATCCTGGGATTTTTGGTACCAGAGATTTGGTTAGTAGGTCCTTTTGGTGGCCTTCTTTGTCACGGGATGTGCGTTCTTTTGTGCAGTCCTGTGGGACTTGTGCGCGGGCCAAACCTTGCTGCTCCCACGCCAGTGTGTTGCTTTTGCCTTTGCCGGTCCCTGAGAGGCCTTGGACGCATATTTCTATGGATTTTATTTCGGATCTTCCGGTTTCCCAGAGGATGTCTGTTATCTGGGTGGTCTGTGACCGGTTTTCTAAGATGATTCATTTGGTACCTTTGCCTAAATTGCCTTCCTCTTCTGAGTTGGTTCCGTTGTTTTTTCAGCATGTGGTTCGTTTGCATGGCATTCCGGAGAATATTGTGTCCGATAGAGGTTCCCAGTTTGTTTCTAGGTTTTGGCGGTCCTTTTGTGCTAAGCTGGGCATTGATTTGTCTTTTTCTTCCGCATTTCATCCTCAGACAAACGGTCAAACCGAGCGAACTAACCAGACTTTGGAGACTTATTTGAGATGCTTTGTGTCTGCCGATCAGGATGATTGGGTGGCTTTCTTGCCATTGGCCGAGTTTGCCCTTAATATTCGGGCTAGTTCTGCTACCTTGGTTTCACCCTTCTTTTGTAATTCTGGGTTTCATCCTCGTTTTTCTTCAGGGCAGATTGAGTCTTCTGATTGTCCTGGGATGGACTCTGTGGTTGACAGGTTGCAGCAAATTTGGGCTCATGTTGTGGACAATTTGGTGTTGTCTCAGGAGGAGGCTCAGCGTTTTGCCAACCGTCGTCGGCGTGTGGGTTCCCGGCTTCGGGTTGGGGATTTGGTCTGGTTGTCTTCCCGTCATGTTCCTATGAAGGTTTCTTCCCCGAAGTTCAAGCCTCGGTTTATTGGTCCTTATAGGATTTCTGAGATTATCAATCCAGTGTCTTTTCGTTTGGCCCTTCCAGCCTCTTTTTCCATCCATAATGTTTTTCATAGATCTTTGTTGCGGAAATATGTGGTGCCCGTGGTTCCCTCTGTTGATCCTCCTGCCCCGGTGTTGATTGATGGGGAGTTGGCCCTTCCAGCCTCTTTTTCCATCCATAATGTTTTTCATAGATCTTTGTTGCGGAAATATGTGGTGCCCGTGGTTCCCTCTGTTGATCCTCCTGCCCCGGTGTTGATTGATGGGGAGTTGGAGTATGTGGTGGAGAAGATCTTGGATTCTCGTTTTTCAAGACGGAGGCTTCAGTATCTTGTCAAGTGGAAGGGTTATGGCCAGGAGGATAATTCTTGGGTTGTTGCCTCCGATGTTCATGCTGGCGATTTGGTTCGTGCCTTCCATTTGGCTCGTCCTGATCGGCCTGGGGGCTCTGGTGAGGGTTCGGTGACCCCTCCTCAAGGGGGGGGTACTGTTGTGAATTCTGTTGTGGATTCTGCTCTTGGGCTCCCTCCGGTGGTTATAAGTGGTAGTGCTGCTGTTTGTCCTTCACAGCAGTCATCAGGTGCGTCCACTTCGGACGGGGCTATTTAGTCTGGCCTCACCCTTTGGTGAGTGCCAGTTGTCCATTGTTTTTCTGGAGGATTCACATCTCTGCTTGGTTTCTCCTGCTGGATTGTCCAAATCATCAAAGATAAGTCCTGGCTTTGTTTTTGCAGTCCACATGCGGTGGACTTTATAGTTCAGTGAATTGCTATGTTTTTTCTTGTCCAGCTTTGTCTGTGTAAGGATTTATTCAGCCAAGCTGGAAGCTCTGGAGTCGCAGAGTTACCCTCCATGCCTTTAGTTAGGTGTGGAGATTTTTGTATTCTCTGTGGTGGATTTTTGTAGTATTTTAATACTGACCGCACAGTACTCTGTCCTGTCTTTTCTTTCTAGGTAGTGTGGCCTCCTTTGCTAAATTCTGTTTTCAGTCTGCGTTTGTAATTTCCCTCTCCTCTCACAGTCAATATTTGTGGGGGGCTGTCTTTCCTTTGGGGATTTTCTCTAAGGCAAGATAGTTTTCCTGTTTCTTTCTTTAGGCGTAATTAGTCCTTCGGCTGTGACGAGGTGTCTAGGGAGTGACAGGAACATCCCACGGCTACTTCTAGTTGCGGTGTTAAGTTCAGGGTCTGCGGTCAGTATAGAGGCCACCTACTCCAGAGCTCGTCCATGCTGCTCCTAGGCCACCAGATCATAACAAATATCCCTGTTAAAAAATAATTAAAATAAAAAATAGTTATATACTCACCCTCCGTCGGCCCCCGGATCCAGCCGAGGCGTTTACCGATGCTCCTCGCGACGCTCCAGTCCCAAGAGTGCATTGCGGTCTCGCAAGATGATGACGTAGCGATCTCGCGAGACCGCTACGTCATCATCACGTGAGACCGCAATGCATGGACCGGTCACTAGAGCGTCGCGAGGGGCGGAAAAGGCCTCGTCTGGATCCAGGGGCCCACAGAAGGTGAGTATATAATGATTTTTTATTTTTTTTATTATTTTTAACAGATCTTTTTACTATTGATGCTGCATAGACAGCATCAATAGTAAAAAGTTGGTCACACAGGGTTAATAGCAGCTTTAACGGACTGCGTTACACCGCAGCATAACGTTGCCATTAACCCTGTGTGAGCGCTGACTGGAGGGGAGTATGGAGCGGGCACCGGGCACTGACGGCAGGGGAGTAGGGAGCGGCCATTTTGCCGCTGGACTGTGCCCGTCGCTGATTGGTCGTGGCCGTTTTGCCGCGACCAATCAGTGACTTGGGATTTTCGTGACAGAAAGACAGACAGAAAGACAGACAGACAGAAGGACAGACAGAAAGACGGAAGTGACCCTTAGACAATTATATATATATATATACGGTATATATATATATATATATATATATATATATATATATATATTAGCTAAAGAGCCTGGCGTGTTGCCCGGGCATAGTAACTAACTGTGGTTAGTTAAAACAAATTATAATGATTATCCTCCATCCCATAGTCCAGTGCCCATATACCAATCATACAAAACCTCCATCCCAGTCCCGTGCCCATATACCCATCATACACATCCTCCATCCCATAGTCCCATAGTCCCATGCCCATACACCCATCACACATCCTCCATCCCATAGTCTCGTGCCCATATACCCATCCTTCATCCCATAGTTCCGTGCCCATATACCCATGACATCATCTTCGCCATGGCAACCATGCTGACGTCATCATCGCCAGGGCAACTTATTATGACATCATCATCACAACCTATTATGACATCGTCGCTGCCATGGCAACCATTATGACATCACCGTCACCATTGCAGCCTATTACGACATCATCGTCGCCCTGGCAACCATTATGACATCATCTTCGCCATGGCAACCTTTATATCATCGTCACTATGGCAACTATTATGACATCATCGTCGATACATACACTCGTTTTTATATATAGATATATTACATAAATCGATAGTTACCTTTTAGGGTGCAATCAGAGGGCTATATAAATTGGACCGAGAGCGGTTCTATAACCCAAACATGACCATTGCATAGAAATACATGAAGATGACATGACCACATGACTGTGGTGCCCCAGTTCATCTACGTCCAGGGCACATGGGATGAGAGTGCGTTTAGTAAGTTGTTCGCAGACTACATCATATAGTTTAATGGGCGTGAATTATTATCATTTCATATATCATAAATTGGAGTTCACTAAATTATCATTAACAGGTTAATACCAAAACCTATTGCAAAAGGTTTTGGTGAACTTTAATGTACAATTTTGATTAGTTTAGTGTTTTCATGCAGAATTGCACATTTGACATGGTTGTTACAATGATACAGTACCGCCATGCAGCGCACTATTGAAGCTTCACCGCAACTGGAACTGTTTGATAAATAAAGCTACAGCGTTCATTATCTTCTCCTGCCCTCTAGTGGTCATCCCTGATATTACACTACAAATCAGAACAGACAACACATGAAAACTAATAACTGCGAAAAATGTGCTGCATTTACAACTACTGTACAAAATTCCCTGCTATCTACTTGTGCCCTATATGCTGCAATGAGTTACATGCATACACCCCATCTCTGATATACACTATGGTAGGGTTTAATTACATGAAAACATGCTGTGTAGAGAGGGATGTAGATAGATCCCCGTGTGTCCTAGAATAAGATCATTTGAACATATCTCAGATTACTAAAACCTCATCTCTGAATATAATGGTCAGTGTTCTGAGAATGTCTATAAAACAGTGGACACCTACTAGACAAGTCGGACAATCTTCTACCTAAGGCTATGTGCACACAGAGGCTTTTTTTATGAGCTTTTGGAGTAGAAATTGTCTATGTGCACATAGCGCCTTTTAGACGCCAGTGTAGCCACCGACTTCTCCCAAGATAAGCCTGAAACCGTTAAAAGAAGTTACTAAATACTGAACATATGCACGTTTTTGTTTTTAGATTTTACACCGCTGTGCACTTTTCCAAAAATATTCCAGACAGAATCCGGCTGAAAAAGAGGCCGTGTGCACATAACCACAAATCCCTCTTAAAACTCTTGAAAAACATGAAATTTCTGCTCCAAAAACTCAGCAAAAAGACTAAGTGTAAACACACCCTAAGGCCGGCGTCACACTAAGGCTACTTTCACACTAGCGTTAACTGCATTCCGTCACAATGCGTCGTTTTGCCGAAAAAACGCATCCTGCAAAAGTGTTTGCAGGATGCGTTTTTTCACCATTGATTAACATTAAGCGACGCATTGTGACGGATTGCCACACGTCGCACCCGTCGTGCGACGGATGCGTCGTGCAGTGGCGGACCATCGGGAGCAAAAAACGTTGCTTGCAACGTTTTTTGCTCCGTCGTAAACGTCTTTTCCGAGCGCGCATGCGCGGCCGGAACTCCACCCCCACCTCCCCGCACCTCACAATGGGGCAGCGGATGCGCTGGAAAAATGCATCCGCTGCCCCCGTTGTGCGGCGGAGACCACGCTAGCACCGAGCCCGACGCTAGTGTGAAAGTAGCCTAAGTGTATGAAAATATGGTCCGTTTTTTACGGCCGTAATACGCAGAAATAATCCCGAAATAGTGTTCCGTATGTAATCCGTTGGCAAGGTGTTGCTTATGTAATCCGTATGACATTCGTACTGTGTTTTTTGCACGCAACCTCACAAAATGGACATTTAACGGTTTTGTAGCCTGAAATTAATTTAAATCAGCATCAGCAACCCTATTTAAGGCCTCTCCAACAGGTGGCACCCTCCCATATGGCCATTTTGTGGTTGTGCATCTGTTGTTGTGTTGTGGTAACGTTTGCACCATGTCTGACCTACTGAACTTCACCCCAACTCAGCGGGTATTATTTAACTGGGTCTTGTCTCGTCGTTTTGGGCAGTCATTCCCAGGCGAAGGAGAAGATTGTGGGTGCATCCTCTTTTCACCCAACGCCTCACTAAAGGCCATTTTCAGAGGCTCTATACAGCTCTGCGGGCACATCCTGATAAGTTTTACCTCTACTGTCGAATGACAATAGCAACATCTCAGTACGTCCAGGACTCACGTATCAGGACACCAGGATGCGAAAAGCATATCCGCAGAGGAGCGTCTTATCCTTACCTTACGTATGTATTCAACATCCTCACATACTGTATGTTGATGATGTTTTTTTTAAAGGTTGCTTGCTAGCAGCTATTTTAAACTATATGTGTAAATTAGGGTCAAAGCACATCCAAAATATGTATTTGTAATATTCTAATTATGTACACTAGGTAGATTTTGATTAATTTCAGTGTTATTCCTGTGTTTTCAAATCTACAACATACTTGTGCTTCTTCATGTTTTGTGTAAATTATTGTTACCTGGCTAATATTATTTTTTCTGTCCTTTCAGCTTCCTGTCAACTGGCTTGTCTTATGCAGGACTACACCTGGAGTTTCTCATTGGGCGGTCCACAATTACTGGCATTTTGCGCTCAACATGTAGTGAAATATGGGCTAAACTACATGAACTTGTCATGCCTGAGCCAAAACTGGATGATTGGCTCAAAATAGCCCGTGGGTTCAACGACACTTGTGACTTCCCACACTGCATTGGAGCCCTGGATGGGAAACATATCAGGGTGCATAAGCCGCCGAACTCTGGCTCCCAATTCTACAATTATAAGCAGTTTTTCTCTGTAGTTCTGTTTGCAGTTGCTGACAGTAACTACAGGTTTATAATTGTAGACTTTGGGGCCTATGGGCGAACAGGAGACTCAAGGGTCTTCAATTCGTCCATTATGGGTCGGCGGCTACGTGACAACCACCACCACAACAACTCCCAGGCTCCAATGCTAAAGCAGTGCCATATGTTCTTGTGGGAGACGAGTCCTTCCAATTGACAAGGCATGTCATGAGGCCTTATCCCAGGCGAAACCTGGATCACCAGCAGCGTGTATTTAATTTGAGGCTTTCACAGGCGCGTAGACTGGTGGTGTGTGCCTTTGGGATTCTGTGTCCCAAATGGCATCTCCTCCAGTCTGCCATTCAGCTGAGTGAGGCTACTATTAATGAAGTGATTAAGGCTTGTGTTGCTTTGCCCAATTTTACTAGACTTCATGATTGCTCCTCAGCTGCTATTGGTGAAGAAATGTTGCCCAATGTGAGAAGGCCTACACCACATGGCCCTCCTCCGCGCCATCCCCTTTCTGGCCTAAAAGTGAGAGATATTTTCCCCAATTATTTTGTTTCTCCTCAGGGTGCTACTCCCTGATTATGCTGTTTCTCAGTTGTGATTTCTTACGTTATAACTATATTATCTGCCAAAAATAACATTTTTCTTTAAATAGTGAACTGTGTGTGTTGTATTTACTTAATTTCCAGATGGTTATGAACATAGCATATGTGTGTGATGTAAGAATGATTGTCCCACAAACGACAATTGGCTTTTGACTATATATTTTAATTATAGCAAAAGCCTTTTGTTGTTAACGTTAAACCTTATTTTTTTCATATGGCTTTGTTTCCCAATTATTTTTTTTTTAGGAACAACATAACAAAGTGCTATTACAGCACAAAATAAACAAAAACATGGTTATGCGGCAAAAAGCCGAACACAATAAAAGAGTTTTTACAGATTTCTGTACGTTGGTGGAGGTGATGGCGGAAGCTCAGGGCTCTGCTCAGGTGGCCTTTGTTGGGCCAATTGCCCTTCAGCCTGTGTGGATGCTGTGTGGGGCGGGTCAAAATACAGGCCTTGATCATATTGGCCAGTTGGGTATTGCCCATAAGGGATTTGACTATGGCCCTCATGTTGGTGGAAATATGGCCTTGACTCATAGCCACCCCCAATATGGCCATGTCGGCCAAACCCAGGTTGGGACCAGCCTACAGCTCTGGGTCTGGACAAGTGGCCATATTGGGAAGGTTGATGGTAGTCTGGCATATGGTACTGAGGTTGCCTTGGTGGGTTTTGGGTGGGAAGGGGTTGAGGTGTAGGCACACGTGGAGGAGGTGCTTCAAATCCCTGTTGAGCATGCATCTGTTGAGATCTTGGCAGCCGCAGGACGTTATGTGATGAGAGCTGCCACCTCTCAATAAACTCAAACAACACATATGGGTCATTTGGGGGGGTGCATGCATCAATAAGGATTTGAAGACACCCTCTCACACGTAGCCTCACCTCACGGGGTAGGGGACGTAGGTACCGGGCCAGGCTCCTCGCAAATGACTCCTCCACCTCATCCTGAGCAGCCCTTGCAAGACAGTTAAAGGACCCCAGAATCCACATTCCTCCGACTTTCTTGTAGATCTCTCCTTCGGCGGCCACGCCTTGAAATGACAGCAGCCTGTGGGGAGGTCTCCAGTGGCACAGTAGGGCTGCTGCTGTTTCCAGGATCATCCTGCTTCCTTGGACTGCAGCTGGGGGGCCTCATCTTGGGCAGATGCTGTTTAAGCTTGATGGCCAGATGAAGAGGATCCTGGAGGGATGGACCTTGAAGGAGCAGAAGATGAGCCAGCCACCTCTTCTCCTTCCCCAACTGGATCAATCACAACCTCAGAGTCTGATCCTGTCTCCCTCTCAGTGAGGTTGGACTGTGTTCTGTTATGAAAGTATGGGAAATAAAAAAAAATGAATGTCTGACCATTGAAAACATATGTGTAATGTGTTGTGAGGTTTGTACTTACGGTCTGAGATCCAAACTGGGATCCAAAAACGACAGTCTGTCATAATAGATTTTTTTTTTTTTCGGCGGAGCTGCTGCCCCACTCCTAGCCCGCTGCTGCCTTTCCCTCCTATATTGATCTCTTATGCTCCGCCATCTTTTCATAACATCTTCCACTGCAAGGAAAGAGAGGAAAATAATGTATTAGGCCATTGTGCACAGTGGTAACACAAGGTGAAAATGCTTACACAGATTGTAGTGTGGCCTAGGAAGCTGCATTTGTGTAATCTAAACTTTCAAAAACAAGCAACAAGGGGATCATCATATATTGTAAGGCCACAAGGACCGAGTCCTCTCCCCTCTATCCCAGTATGACATTTTTCAGTTGTTTACTGTAAGGGACATCTATAATAACCCTGTATGTAACACGTTTCTCATGTCCAGCACTATGGAATTAATGGTGCTATATAACTAAATAACTAGAATAATAAACAACATATTTAAATGTGAATAAAATCACTTAGGTACTGCAGTTTCACTTAAAAATTAATGTAGAAACATGAGTGTACTTACTTATTTGGCTCTGGACCTCACGTGGCCGCTGATCATAATCTGGGAATAGGGACCCACATATGCTCCTCCATGCTGCCTCTTTCCGAGCCCAGTTTGCATAGTTTGCATCCCTTTGGTTCCAAATTGCGGGCCTTTCCTGGACCAGGATGATAAGCATGTCCACATTTATATTTGCCATGCTGATTCAGACTCCGTGGAGGCGTGTGGCAGACTTCCGGGATGTCTGTCTGGCTTTTTCAGCTAATTAGCATGTCTAAGCTTCCTGATTGAGGCCTGGGCACATTTCCTGTCACCTGCCAAGGTCTAGGTTATTTCTCGCAAGTCACACTGCTGGTCCGTGGGTAATCCGTATTTTGCGCGCCCCCATAGACTTGCACTGGCGTATTTTTTGCGCAATACGATGACAAACGCAGCATGCTGCGATTTTCTACGCCCGTACAATACCGTATAATACGGATACGTAAAATACAGCAGATAGGAGCTGCCCCATAGAAAATTATTGGTCCGCGTGCAATGCGTATTTTCGGCGCCTCTCATACGTCCGTAAAACTCGCTAGTGTGATGCCGGCCTACAGCTATACAAATACAGAAGTTTTTTAGGAGTTTCCAGAGCAGAAACTGAGCGTAAACTCTCCAAATTCTCCTCCAAATCTCAAAATTCTTCAAAATCTTGAGAGTTTCTGCTCTTCTTCTCCTCCAAAATCTCAGCAAAAAGACTCTGTGTGGACATAGCCTCAAGCAATGTGCACACAATATCATGGCGGAATCTGTTTAAAAATTGTAAAAAAGGCACAAAAAATGGACGCGGTGCACAGCAATGTGAAAACGATTTACGATAGAAATGAGTAGAAGAGATTTCCAAGCAATATTGTAGCAGTTTTTGAGGAGGATTTTGGAGAACACCTGTCCCAAAAAACTCCCCAACAAACTGTGTATAAACGTAGACCAAAGATATATTCACACTACCCTCTTTTTTCAGCGATTTTTTAAGCAGAAGATGCCTCACTGGCATTTTCTGGGCGAGTTTTGGCCTTCCCATTGAACATCTTCCTAGCAATAAACACCGGATGAATGGACCTGTCACTTCTTTTAACTGCTTGACATTTTTGAAAGCCTGAAGCATATAAAAGAACGGACAGAATGAAAATAGAAAGTCGCTTTTTGAAAATATTCTTTTGAGCATTTTGCGAGTGCAGTTTTCAATGTTTCTAGGAGCTGACCCACCCCAAACATGCCGGAGAAAAGCAAAGTTGAAGCCTACACCCTGAAAACTCTCACTGTCCCGAGGTATCAGCTGTAGAGCTGCCTGTCCTTGGGGTTAGATTGAAAGCTCCTTTGTATATGGAGACACACACAGGTTACTTTTCTCAGATTTTGTTCTCACATTTCCAGATTCCGTACATACTCACGGGAGAAAAATAATTGTGTTATGTTCTTTCGCGTGCCATATCATGAGGGTAATCTTGCCCAAACAAATACCACTGGTGGAGAACATGGTTCCTTAAAGAGGCATATAGCACATCCATTGGTGGAGGTCCAGGTACTGAGAACCCTAAATTCAATAGAAAAGGTTTGGAGGCTGTGCACTCCTGTCCTCTGAGCTGCACACCTCTTGGGTGGGGGTCTCAGGAGCTGGACCATCATTGACCCGCTTGTAATTATAAGGAGAATGAAAAATTACAAAATATTACAAAAGTTGAGCTTCTCCTTATGGAGGCATCAAGTAGTGGCACACAGAAAGTTTTTGGCACATAATCACGTGCCTCCATACAGGGAGAATCCAGGCGGCCTTGTCATGTGCAAGGGTGCTTATGATAAGTGAGCGTAATCGTGCGTTTCTAATAAAGTCATGATAGGAGGTGAGTTGTAGTGTGGGGATACATAGGGAATAGTGATGAGAGAATATACTCGTTGCTTGGGTTTTCCTGAGCATGCTCGAGTGGTCTCCGAGTATTTGTTAGTGTTCGGAGATTAAGTTTTCATTGCGGCAGCTGAATGATTTACATCTCTTAGACAGCTTGATTACATGTGGGGATTCCCTAGCAACCAGGGAACCCCCACATGTACTCAGGCTGGCTAGTAGATGTAAATCATTCAGCTGCGGCGATGAAAACTTAATCTCCGAACACTAACAAATACTCGGAGATCACTCGAGCGTGCTCAGGAAAACCCGAGCAACGAGTATATTCGCTCATCACTAATACCAGCGAAGAAGGTTATCTCCAGGGGAAATAATAAGTGAGGTAACACCCAACCTGCCTGATCTTCCCTATACATAGCCCTTCCCAATGTAAAAAAAAACCTAGAGAACAGTAATATGCTAGACATTTCCCAGATAATTTTTAGTCTAGAACATTTTGATGTCCCCTTGAATATAGTTGTTCCACCATCCGGCTGACATGTGTTAGACAAGTGTTCATGTCCTGGTGTGACCATTGTCCTACCCTGGCACTGCCAGAGCTGCTCCCAATGTTCCCACAGCAGGACTCACTCACCAGGTTCTCTATGCAGTGCTGGTATTGCTCGATTTCCCGAATAGTCTCTGTGTCCCTTTTAACCTCATTCACGTACTGAGCTAAATCCTGTAAAAGAAAAAAGACACATTATTGCTGCAAACTGGTAAAAATGTCACATGCTGTTATAGAAGCTCCAGTACTAACAAGTCCATTCTATTGTATACTACACATCTTATTGTATGAGGTTGACTCTGATAGTGATCAGCTACTTTCTATCTTCTTAAAAGGGTTCTCTTAGCAGTGTATAAGCTTACTTAAAGGGAATCTGTCAGCAGTTTTTTGCTACCTCATCTGAGAGCAATGTGATGTAGGCAAAGAGAAGCTGAATCCAACAATGTATCACTTAGATTATTGGGGGCAGCTGTTCTCACACAGAGGTTTTAGATTTAATAATGCAGCAGAGCTGAGGAAGCTGCCTCCGCCCACACCACAGCTAACCCCGCCCACACCAGGCTCTGCACGTCCATAGATAGTGAGGAGCTTATCACAGGAGGGGGCGTGTCAGACTAGCATGCACGCGCTGCTGTGTCCCAGCAATGATAAGCTCATTTTGTTAAAACAATCATTGCAAGCGAACAAAAGCAGGGACCTTAATTAGAGAGGCATTGCTGAAATCTGTGTTTTAATCTCTTCCTCATGCTGTCTTCAGATTACACTGCAAAAACCTACTGACAGATTCCCTTTAAAAGGAACCTGCCACTAGATTCACACTGTCCGAACCACGGAAACCATGAATCAGATCTTGGCTGTGCCATTGCAGCCAGGTATGTGTTTCTTCAAAACGTTGAGGCATTTTCAGAGAGAACATAGTTTGAAAAACCGACCATTGATTATAGAGCGAGAGATGTAACTAGTTGAGCGCGGCCCCCATGTACACTGATGAAAGAGACCCCGGTGTCAATCATATGGAGAAGCCGACCAAACGTTATGTCTCTTCACAGGGTCCCTGGCTAGCTTTTCAAACTATGGATCAAATTTCTCATTGCATTTTCAATATTTTTTTGGCTTGGATAATTCTCCATTACTGACTTTTTGATTTGTGCCAAATTCATCAAGGGATTTGTGTCTTTTTTTTAAGTTATCTGTTGTTGTTTAGTTCATTTTATCAGTTTTACGACACTGTCGCTTTTCCAGACGTTTTTGACCAATTCATAAAACGTGACTTTTTAAAAATGTTTATAATTTTGGCACAAATATACTCCAGTCACCATCTGGACTGTTATTTTGAGTTTGTTTCTACACAAATTGTGCCACATTTTGCTTAAAAAAGCCAAATACAGTGCCTTGCGAAAGTATTCGGCCCCCTGGAACTTTTCAACCTTTTCCCACATATTATGCTTCAAACATAAACATACCAAATGTACATTTTTGGTGAAGAATCAACAACAAGTGGAACACAATTGTGAAGTTGAACGAAATTTATTGGTTATTTTAAATTTTTGGGGAAATTCAAAAACTGAAAAAAAGGGGCGTGTAAAGATCCACAACTAAGATAAGGCCATGCCCACCCCAGAATTGTTTTGTGCACTATTTCAGGATATATTTCAGAATTTTTCATGGTGATCTGCTATGAAGACACTGAGCTTGAACTGTGGTGACCTCATGACTGACTTTTTCCCAAGGTGCTGAGGTCACTGCAATTTAGCCCTGCTGGGAATGCAGCTTCGCTGACTGGCGGTAACCACAATGATGTCACCGCTTGTAAATGATGATGTGCAGTTCATTCACCAGTGGCTCTCAGCCTGGACAGTCGCATCTTGGCAAAGTACAAGTTAAAAACTATTTATCCCCCAGACATGGATTACGGCGTGGAACATAACAACGGAGAGGTGAGGGATATTGTTGTTTATGGTTTTTGTTTTCTTACAGGAGACGAGGGCTTCAGTGGAATAGGAGTTAGGTGAGTATAACTGTGTTTATTATTTTTAAATAAAAATGGAAAACTGTGTTTTGTTTTATTTCTATTAAAACACTTTATTCTGGATGTACTTTTTTACCATGTAGCTATAGTATTAGTAATAGATAAGTATAAAAAATAAATAAAAAATAGGATCTCGTATGGATCAATCGTATAGCGCCTGTTTTTTATGGATACATTGCAATTCTCAACATAGGAAACTGTATTTGGCTTTGGAATTTTATTAACAGCTCATGCATGAAAATGGATGTCATACAGATGACAAAAACAGGTGAAAAATAGTGATGAGCGAAAGTGCTCGGGTGCTAACCGAGTGTCTTCGGCGTGCTTGTACAGTATATTCGAGTCCCCGCGGCTGCACGTCTCGCAGATGTTCAACAGCCGCAACACATTCATGGACTGCCTGTTTGTTAGTCAATCCCTGTAAGTGTCACAGGGACTTGAACATATTATTCGAGCACGCCAAAGACACTTGGTTAGCACATGAGTATGCTTGGATAATGCATTATCCGAGCACCTTCTCTCATCACTAATGAAAAATTATGCATTTTGGGGGATTTTTTTTCAATACAGTATGCTTGTGTGAACGTATCCTAATACTAAGTAGCCGGCAGATACAAAAACGTGCTGTTCTATGCCTTAGAGTCATATCAATAAATTGATCATTATTGAAAGGTGAAAAGTCACTCTGAGAAGTAATTAGCAGCATAAAGTGGGCAATGCCGACCCCTTACCTTCATAGCATCCAGGGACAGGCGCAGGTTGTTTTTCTCTTGTTCATCAGTAGTGTGTTTTACCAACTCCTAAAAAAAAATGAAACGCTAAGGATATAAAAGCTGTGGACATATTTCTAAGCATTGCATCGTCATTGATGGTAGGAAGAAGAAAATGTAGTTTTGTAGTCGGCCCCTGCTCTCTATGGGCTCACATAACTGACATCCGGAGGAAATCAGAGAGCAGCAACCTCAGACTCTCACTTCTTCCAAGTGTCAATTTAGCCCAAAGAAAGTGAGAATGATTGGCTGCAGGGCTTGTGTGACATAACGTCATGCGAGCCCCGGGAGAGCGGGTGCCGACATCACTGGAAAGGCAGCGGCGGTGAGCATAGCATTACTAGTTTACATGAGGGAAACATAATGACTGACAAGATATTGTCGGAGATGTTGATAACCTCTTTAATTTCTTATACAGATTTGTACATGATACGGTATGATATTTTGCCTATTCTGTTGAGCAGAATGTTTTCCCTTTTTTTGCAGAAAGTTTGGAAAATCAAAAACTCATTTCATCACGCTGATTGTTTCACACACAGGATTTGCCAATAATAATAGGCAATAATAATAATATAGTGTTAATAAATACATTTTTGGCACATAGCAAGTAGCAAACAAAAAGCTTTTTATGAATTAACATCACATGAGGACGTATCTGTGTCTGACCATCAGACATTTTTACTCCTTCAAAGATATACAGCTCTGGCAAAAATGAAGAGACCAATGCAAAATGTTCAGTTTTTCTGATTTTTCTCTTTATGGGTATATGTTTGAGTAAAATGTAAATTGTTCTTTTAGTCTATAAACTTGTGACAACATGTCTCTGAAATAAAAAAAATACAACCAGCGCTTTTCAGACCTCAAATAATGCAAAGAAAACAAGTTCATAATCATTTAGAAACAACAATACTAATGTTTTAACTCAGGAAGAGTTCAGAAGTCAATATTTTGTGGAATAACCATGATTTTTAATCACAGCTTTCATGTGTCTTGGCATGCTTTCCACCAGTCTTTCACACTGCTTCTGGTGCAAAAATTTAAGCGGTTCTTCTTTGTTTGATGGCTTGTGACTATCCATCATCCTCCTGATTAAATTCCAGAGGTTTTCAATGGGGTTCAGGTCTGGAGATTGGGCTATGCTCTAGTTTCAAAGCAATCAGTGTATTATCAGCAGTAGATGATCACTAGAGGACTAGGTGTCAAGTGGCAAGCAGTCCAACTAATTGTCATAACCCCGCACCTTCCACTGATTGGCCGCTTGCTGACAGTGTACACAAGAAGCTGCCAATCAGTGGTGTAGGTGGAGTTATACACAGCTCAGCATGCTGACCACTGCTATAACTACAGCAAAGAAAACAGGTATATACTCAAAACTGCAGAAAGCCGCCCAGAAAGTGACACAACACTGGAATCAGGGTCTTTGGCCTTATATTAAGCTGTTCTTAGATTACATAGCAAAAACCTGCTAATAGTCCCTTTAATTCTGTGCATAAGTTCCTCTTCTCTCTACATGATTTCACTTGTAAGAGCAGCAGTATATTTATTACACATGGTGTTTTCCGGTCACACTGACAACGGTCTGTCTAGAAGAATAGTCACACCAGTTCTCAGGCACCAGTAAAACACAATTTGCAGACTTTCAGCTTCCCTTCCGAAAGCACAGGTTCCTACAAAAAAGTATTAAATGGCCTGCAATTTGTGACACTACAGTGCAGTAATTCTCACGTTACGAGGGGGAAGTTTACTATGGATCAGGGACTAGTTACAATGAGGTTCTGTATAGCAGTAGACCAGAGCAGATAAAAGCAGCTATAAGGGAAAACAGCAGCCATCAACAGCACTTAAGGGAAGTAAAGGCAGGATTGTAGAAATTTGTACGGTTCCATGGTTGAAACAATAAAGTGGAGCAATAAATGGAGTTCGAAGGCAAATTCATAGGGAGCCTGGAGAATATATTAATACTCTCGTCCTCAGGCTACTCTGCAAATATTGAAACTGGTATCATTTGAGAATGCAAAAAAGAGAAATAAATAATTTGGTCTCCTCTGAGTGTAGTTTGTTCTGTGGGCTAAAGCCGCACTTGTTTGTCAAAGTGACAGTTCTCCGGCATCAGCAGCGGGTCAGAGGCACGGCAAGAATTATAGATCTCTTCTGCTTCTAATCAGCCTCCAAACAGCCATCAAACGCAAGGCGCACTATATCTTCCTGCCCTAATTAAACGCTCACCTGAAGGCTGCCCGCTCCTTACAGGCGGCAAGTTGAGATGTCATTCTTAAGCTAAGCCCGGCTTCAGTAACTTCATCCCTCAATTTAAACATCTTCTGCCATGAATCCAAGTAATGATAACCAAAATAGTGAAGTCACATAAAGCAAAAAAAAAAGAAAAAGAAAAAACTCAAGGCGAAAGCAGTATAGCAGAAAATGAATAAGCCTGGCACATAACACGTCAGTACTAAACTGATTTGTGCCGGAGTAAAAGGAACCAACCCTTAATTGTTTCCTCTTTTTCTTCCGAGTAACTGTATGAGGACTTCTTTTTATGTAGGATGAGATGTAGTTTCACCATTTACTTTACAATATCATACGGAAAAACGTGGTGAAATAGTGAAAATCCGCCATCGTTTTGTGGGGTTTCGTTATTACAGCGTTCATTGTGCAGTTTGTAAAAGAAAAACGAGTTGAGTTGAATTTTCCAAATTTTTTTTTTTAGCAGTGAGCTGTAGTTTTTATTATTATTATTTTGGGGTACAAGTGATTTGATTGCTTTATATTGTATTTTTTGGATGACATGAAGAGATCAAAAATCAACAATTCAATTTTTTCCTTTACGGTGTTTACCTTATGGGTTAAATAATTTTCGTAATTTTCATATTTTGTACTTTTACAGACATGGAAATACCAAATGTGCTGATTTTTTTATTTCTTTATTTTTAATTTGGGAAAAGCAGTTTGATTACAATTCCCATGCTTTATTTTTTATGATTATTTTTAATAAATTCTTTTCTTTTTCTACGTTATTTTTTAGTCCCCATAAATAAAATAAACCTTTAATCGTTTGACTGACTGTACTTAGATGATGCACATGGATTCGTCACCGCCTCCTGGCATCCCTGGCTTTTCTTTTGAATAGCTGACAACATCACATGTGTATCAGGTGGCAACGAAGATGTTGTGCCAATCCGGCTAACCCAAAGGGGAGCCAGGGATGCCATCAGCTAGGAGCTGATTCCCAGGGCTCCTGTCTGCTGCTCCAGATTACCAATGCAGTCACTGGACCGGATCTTGCAAATTAATTTACACCATCTGTACTTGTACTATATACTGCAATGCTTCACTTCAAATCTCCTATGAAGCTCATCCCGTGGCTGAGCTTCACATAAGTACCAGAATGGTAACGACAGGGCCCTTCAGAAGGCCTCAAAGCTATGGCAACCCACCTGCACATCGCGGGGAGCCCATGGGCATCTGAAAGGTTGCGCTGCCCAAATGGAATAACTTAAATGCTGCTCTCAGTGACTGACAGTGTGTTCTAAGACGTTAAACAGAAGTGAACAGAGCTAGCTCCAATTGCTGCGTTTAGAGGCAGGTACTTATTGTATAACACAGCCCATACCTACCATCTGTGGAGTAAGTTCACCTGATCCATACACCCCAACCCGCTTCATGGCAAATATATACATGATGGAGCATGAAGGGGTTAAAAGGCACACCCATCATAATAAATGTGATGTATCTTTACCAGTCTACCCGCCAGAAATTGTAATCTTCTCCTTTATTCAGTAGGCACAGATTACCAATATAATTTTATGGTGTAATTTATGGCCTAAATTATAGTGAATCTGTCAGATATAAAACGACCAACTTGGGTGCTCATCTGTAGGCTGCATTCACACATTCATGTGACATGTCTGTGTGCCACGTGAACCTATGGAACTTCACAGATCTATTCACACCTCCATGAAAATCACAGATCCAGATATGAGATCTGTGAGACTCCGCGCTTGTCCCATTATGATCCAATACTGAGAATCAGAATAGGACAAACTCAATGGGTTTGTGTGCTGTTCGATTACACATCAGGCGGCACACCAACACTTCACACGGATGTGCGAACTAAGCCTTTGAAACTAACACCAGCAGAGGCAATGGAACCACAGATGATTCAATGGGTCAGGATAGGAAACCTCTCACTTACCTGTAGCAGCAAGTGATATTTCAGCACCCTCTGCATGGGAACAACAAGAAGGTCTCGCAGGGTGAACTTCCCATTATTGGCCCTTTTTGAACATTCCTGTTGTAAAAGAACAATTAATTCTCCAATTAAAATGCTTTCTTGGTGGATTCTGAATGAGAACGTTTTTCAGTTAAATTTTATTTCACAAACTCTACTCACAACAAAGCACCACTCCAGAGTTTTGTGTTTTTTCATGTCACTGCTGGATTGGGATCACGAATGTCTGATCCCTGACTGTAGTAAATACTTACCAGTCAATGTTTTCTGTTCTTCACGGCACTGCTCTGGTACCATTTTGCCTGCCTCCTGACTGACCAGAACTCAGAGGTAACAGTGACAAGATCTCAATGTAAGTCTATGAGGCCTTGTTCTGGCCTCACTCTGGCCCCGTTCTGGCCTCACTCTGGCCCCGTTCTGGCCTCACTCTGGCCCCGTTCTCACCACGTTCTGCCCTTGCTCTGGCCTCTCCCTGGCTTCGCTCTGGCTACTCTCTGGCCTCTCCCTGGCCTCGCTCTGGCCTCATTCTGGCCTTTCCCTGGCCTCGCTCTAGCCTCATTCTGGCCTCGTTCTTGCCTTGTTCTGGCCTCTCCCTGGCCTCGCTCTGGCCTCATTCTGGCTTTTCCCTGGCCTCGCTCTAGCCTCATTCTGGCCTCGTTCTGGCCTTGTTCTGGCCTCTCCCTGGCCTCGCTCTGGCCTCATTCTGGCTTTTCCCTGGCCTTGCTCTAGCCTCATTCTGGCCTCGTTCTGGCCTTGTTCTGGCCTCTCCCTGGCCTCGCTCTAGCTTCATTGTGGCCTCGCTCTGGCCACATTCTGGCCTCATTCTCGCCTCGTTCTGGCCTCTCCCTGGCCTCTCTCTAGCCTCATTCTGGCCTCATTCTGACCTAATTCTGGCCTCGCTCTGGCCACATTCTGGCCTCACTCTGGTCTCGGTCTGGCCACGTTCTGGCCTTGCTCTGGCCTCGCTCTGGCTCCCATACACTTAGATTGAGAAGCGATCTGGCTGGTCACAACCAGCAGGAGACAACCGGAGCGGCGTCGAGAAGATAAGAAAAAGGCAACTGGAAGGTATATTACTAAGGGCAGAGATGAGTCGTTAGTGATACCAGTCCGGCTGTGAAATAAAAAGAAATACCAGAGTGGTGCTTTTAGTGTTGAGAAGACAGGCTAGATTCATGTCTACACTCATGTTCATATTTTCTGTCCCTCATAGGTATGGAAAAAAGTAAGTAATGCAGATCGGCCCCTGGACGAGCACCAATGAATGTTGATGTATCCCACTGATGCTACTGAAGTCCAGTTTATATCATGATGCACCGTCATTTTAATGCAAAACATAGCTCTCCATACTACATATTGTTTCCACATAGCTAACATGAAATTTGTGAACACTGCAATAAAGTAATAACCCCTATCTATATGGCCGCCTAACATTAGGGACCACTGTAAAAAGTGGCTCATCCTCAGATACCCTCTGCAGAATCTTGTATTATTTGTTGTCTAAAAAAAAAAAAAAACAATGGCAGTCTGCACGTTAAAGGGTATTCCCATCTTGTACTTTTATGGCATATCCACCAGACATGACACAAGTGTATAGTTAGTGCAGGTCCCAGCAATAGGACCCACATCTATCTTAAGAATAGGGTCTCGCCATTTGCTGTTTCCAGTAGAGTTTTTCTGAACTTCCTCACAAATGAGTTGGAATTCTGCCCCCCTCTCCGCTCACACTTGGGTCCGATTCTTAAGACAGACATGCAATCATTTGGTGGGATCCACATCTACTATACATTTATGACATCCACAGGTTTGCTAAATTGAAATACCCCTTTAAATAATTAGCCCTTTCTTCATTGTGTCCTGTCTTTTATACATTCCTTTCTTGTTCTGGCATTTCCCATAGTACCACTGCAGAATCGGCATCGATACAGAATCAGCTGCTCCGCATTCCTCCAATGTCCATTGTGTAGCATAATTATGGCCCGGCCGTCCTCTCAATCTGCGCTTGTGTAGGCGGCCATGTCACTATGCCAGTCAGGAGTAAGGGCTACCGGACATTCACCCTCTTCATTCTGTTACTAGTCAGTGGCCCAAATGTTTTGAGTGTGGCCCAGCAAAGAAGGTGCAGGGTAAATGGGGGCCAGAATCTCAAGATGGCCTGGCAGAATAGGTAATAATATGATTAATAAATTGGAAACCCGGTCTTACCTCCAGCTTTAATCTGACATCTTCTCTGGTTTTGGAGATGCTATCCAGGATAGATATGGCAGACTCCACCAGACTACAGTATTCTCCATAGATGAGAAGTCTGATTTTGGAGGAAAACAATTGTGTACACGGTTGATGAGATGACATAGTACATATAGAAAGCAAATCTACTGCTAAGGTTCTGTTCACACTGCGCTTCTGTCATGTGGCGGAAGTATCTATATGTCAGCATTACCTCATGAATGTATTGCTTATATGGAGTGAATGGGCGGCATATGGATACTTCCAGCATTTTCACATTAAGGGCTCATTCATGTCAGTTCTTCTCGTACGAGTGTTATCAGTAGTTTTCAGGGATAGCACTCATACCCATCTATATATATATATATATATATATATATATATATATATATATATATATATATATACCCATATCTATGGGGCTGTGCACATGTCTAATTTTTTCCTCAGACCGATTGGTACGTTTAAAAAATGTAGACAAGTCCAATTTTGATCTGCGGGTCAAATCAAAATTGACAATGCAAGTCTGTGGGTCTGTGAAAAAATCGGACGGCACTTGGATGTCTCACTCATGTAATGAACAATACTTTGGGTACCGTCTCACAGTGGCACTTTTGTCGCTACGATGGTACGATCCGTGACGTTCCAGCGATATCCATACGATCTCGCTGTGTCTGACACGCAGCAGCGATCAGGGACCCTGTTGAGAATCGTACGTCGTAGCAGATCGCTTGGAACTGTATTTCATCGCTGGATCTCCCGCTATCATCGCTGGATCGGTGTGTGTGACACCGATCCAGCGATGCGTTCGCTTGTAACCAGGGTAAACATCGGGTTACTAAGCGCAGGGCCGCGCTTAGTAACCCGATGTTTACCCTGGTTACCCGGGGACTTCGGCATCGTTGGTCGCTGGAGAGCTGTCTGTGTGACAGCTCCCCAGCGACCACACAACGACTTACCAACGATCACGGCCAGGTCGTATCGCTGGTAAATCGTTTTGTGTAACGGTACCCTGATTGTAGCCGGGGTTCCATTTTTAAAGTTTTTAAAATACATACAGAAAATTTTAAAGGAAACCTATCACATTGGATAATGCTATTAACCTGAAGACATGGGGTTAATCTGCAGGTTAATAGCGTTAGTATGGTGCCCATCCGGCATCCTGAGAAAATGTACTTTATTCCTAACTCTATTCCTTCCCTGTTTTTCAGAGGGGGCTACAGTCACCACTCAGTCACAGCGTGCGGCGGCTGTGAGCACTGTAGAGCCGGTGTGAGAGCACTTTGAGTGGTGACTGTAGCTGCGCCGGTGTGCCACTATGGCCGGGGTCACACTTGCGAGTGCAATGCGAGAAACTCGCACGAATCTCTCGCATCAATACCCGTCACTGACGCCGACACTCGGGACCGGAGCGCGCGACTGCATGTACTTCTATCCAGCTGAAAGCTCCGGTCCCGAGTGTCGGCGGCAGTGCCGGGTATTGAGGCGAGAGACTCGCATTGCACACGCAAGTGTGACCCCGGCCCGTGACAAAGCCTGCCGCTCTCAGGAGTAATAAAGTTCATGTTCTCTTCTTGTAACATGACTGGCAGTCTTAAAATTTTGGTAAAATTCTCAAAGTAAAACACCATACCTCTCTTTGTATTTCAAGAAGATCTGGTATAAATTTTGGCTGTTCTTATGTGTGATGGAGTCGTTGACCTCGAGCACTAGGCTCTTGTGCACTTTCACTAGGTCCTGTGGGCAAAACAAAGATATGATAAGACTGCGTTCACACAGAAATTTAGCATCTGTATTACCACAATTGCCACACTTGCGGTGGCGCACACAATTTTTTTCTCAGACAGGTTCTGAAGCAATCCCACCTTAAAAAAATGCTAACTGATGGTCAAAAGAATGAACATACGCATTTCTATGTAAAAACGACCTGCTATATATATGTTCAGGCTTTGAGTGAAGCAGCCTGTTCTCCAGGAGGCTTCAGCTCTGAAGATCCTCTATACTTACATTCTGAGTCAATAGGAAGGCTCAGAAGATGCCCGTGCCATTTTTGGAGTGTTTTGACAGCGGTTTTTCTTGAGGAACCTCGGGCAGTTACTTCATTGTTAAATGGAGTTAAAGTCCAGAAAACGTCAGTAAAAAATACGCAACAAAAATGCTTGAAAACGCTCAAAAGTAACGCAAAAAAAATGAAAAAGTGCAAAAAACAGCAAAAAACCTAAAAAAGTCACTTCAGCAAAAAAAAAAAACTGAGGCATTTCCTGAAGCGTCTTCTTCTTGAAAACCCCAGCTGGAAAAAACGATGTGTGCATATACTCTAAAGAGGAGCTCAAGATAACGGTATGTGTTCATTTGCCATCACTACGGGGAGGAAATGTACGAAGACGACAGATCTAATAAAATACGTCATCTCTACTATGTGTATTTTGCACAATGTCAGGGCTGGCCTTATAGACCCCAAGGTTAATCTTATAGACCCCCATTTCACTATATTAAGTGGATTTTAAATGAATGCTTCATTTTTCCCATTTGATAACACATTGTACCAGAGGTAATGTGACTGAATGACAGGCCTGAATTCAATGATTAAGAGGTGGGGAGCAGTACTCTTGGCCATATATAAAAGGTGATAGGAAATCTGCCTGTGATCATAATAAGATGAACAGAACATGTTTGGCTATTATTAGGCTCAGTGGTCAAAAGATGGTGTCCGAACAGCTACACTATTTTAAAAGTTTCTTGTTTAATGCAGATATTAAACGGAATCACCAGGTTTTCGCTACCTAATCTGAGATGATGCAGGGGCAGAAAACCGAAGTCCAGTGATGTTTTACTTACTGTCTGATTAGTGTATTTTCTATAAAATCATTGTTTTATCAGCAGGAGATTATCAATAGAGGACTAGTAAACAGTAAATAGTTACACTGTAGTCCAACCACACCCCCACCACTGATTGGCAGCATACGCAGAAAGCTGCCAATCAGTGATGTGGGCGGGGTTATACAGAGCTCAGCATTCAGAGAACTGCAGTAAGCAACCCAGCAAGTGACACATCGCTGGAATCAGGATATCTGCCTCTAAATCATGCTGCTCTTTAACGTGTTAGAAAAAACCTGGTGATAAATTCTCTTTAACATAGAACGTTAAAAGAACCAACGAAATTCTTAAAATATGTTTAAAATAAATGCTTGATTGAAACAGTAGATAATTATCCTATGACGCGCTCCCTTTAAATGAACACATACACTGTTATAGAAGGATGGACATTAATGATAAACTGTAAGTATCCAAAATACAACCTTAGGTACGTGCTTAGATGTCTGTGGCTACAGGAGAGCCTTGGCGCACATCCATTGTCCTGGCTTTGATGATAATATACTATTATACGTTTTCTACCCCGTCTTTGCCTCCAGCATGTTTTATGTTATATAGAATAACTGGTGCACAGGGATGATAGTAAAACCAACATATGTAAATGAATTTGACTTACAGGAATATTAATAAATATTTTTTGCAAGTCTGCTGTAGGCAAGAATTTCTTCAGTGGATCCATAAAGAACTGTAAAAGAAGAATCAAATATGAAACCATTTGTTTTTGCTCCACTTCACAAAAAATGAAACAAAATGTAAAATAGTCTAAAAGTAACAGTGAACAGCTCCTATGCAGAGCAATGAGTTTCCATGGACGCAGACTAGAATTAAATTATTGGTAAAATGATCCGGAATCCTACGTTACTCTCTCCAGTTTAACCCTCTTGTATCCACGCCAGTGCCTAAAAATGTGGTGGTGCCACAAAAGTGCACAAGGATGCAGTCTATCGTAGCGCACTCCCAAAAAGAAGGCCCCCAATAAACCTTTCCCCACCTCTCTGGACTAAATGGCCACAGTGAAAGTCAGGGATTGGTGGTCTTCCCTTGCCGAAGCTTAGGGAGACTCAGTCATGCTCCCATCTGGGGAACTAGGAGCCCAGTTTAGGGCAGTGCTCCTTCTGATGAAAAGAGCCTGGTATTTGCAGGAGGGAGCACAACCTGATGACCACACACTCCGTCCCCCAGACCGGTCAAAAAAGAGGTAAACCATATAGGAACCACAACCTGAAAAATCCTAGCAATAGACACACGTGCCAAGGTAGACACACCGTGAAAAACTAATAAGATAAATACTGATGCAGTGTAATACTATCTGAACGTTCAGAAGGGAAGTGTAAAAACAAGGCCCGAAATACGAGGGTGTGTTTAAAAAATGAGAAAGAAGAAGTGCATACAGTGACCCATGAAACTCAGTTTGGGTCCCACATCCAATGAGTTCAGGCACCCCATCACCACCCCGGGACACTTCTGCAACTTGGGTTTTCAAACTTAACCCCAGGTCATGCCTTCGATCCTATGGATTCGGGCTTACTTGACTGGGAGCCGGTGAACACCCTGAAATTTCCAACTAGGGTGCCATAATATATCTTCTTCTGCGTCAATGGGTGAGGCCAAACACACCACCACCAGAAGACACTAAACTTGATGTTAGCCAAAAGGCAGATAAATGATCCCCTTTACAGCTCAATAATGAAAAGTAAAAGAGCTATAAAGGGAGTAAAGCATGACTTCCGAATTAAAGGGGTCTAAAGGGTAAAGTTTCTCCTTGATGAGAGTGCTAAGTCAGCGTAAGGCAACTTATAGGCCATGCAATGCTCACCTGGAAACTGAAATATGCAAATAACCGTTTCTGAGAGTAAGAAGACTTGAAATCTGGTGCCACCTATTAGAGGTAGCAATCCTAAAATTCAATATTGACCCAATAACGAGTCTTGTCATACGATATAGCAAAACAAGCAAAACCAGATTCTCCATTTGCGGACATGTGTTTCAGGGTGTTTGCGGACGGGTCTGGCTGGGTGAGAGGCCTCTCACAGGTGATCTAAGGGGCAATGTTTCTTATTGTGGGTAGCACCAAGTTTATGCAAGTAAATTTATAGGCAATGCAATGCTTTCCTAGGAACTTAAACCTGCAAATAGCCTCTTCACTGATGATGGGCAAACACCCTGAAACACGCCTGCAAACAGACTGACTAATTTGGCTTTGTATCCTAAGCCATGTGGCAATGCTCAATGTTTACTTTTAGGATTTCTACATCCAATAGGTGGCGCTAGAGAGCTTGCCCTCTCTTTCTCTGAAAAAGCTGTTTGCAGAATTCAATGCTGACAGATGTAGCAGCCACCGACAAGTTCACTGCCGCACTATCTAAGCAGTGTAACATGCTTGGAGCAATATGATCTCCGGAATTCCCGCAGTTCTCATTCACACTGAATGAGTGGCACAATATACAAACACCACGGTGACACTAAGCTCTCGCCATACCACGGCCCTGAGTGCAGGGAGTGGCCATTGTACCCAGTAATACCCAGATGGTCCCTCCCGAGTCCATGGCATCCACTACAAGACGGATGATAATGAATGTGTCATCCAGCCTGGATCCTGCCACATACCTTTTCTATAGATTCCAAGGTCTCTGAATATTTCTCCTCTGTATGCTTTATTTCGAAGAGGCAACAGCACCGAATGTCACTCTCTGCAGTCCTCTACAAAGAAATAATAGGCAAATTACCGGACCAAAGGAAAAATGACAGTAGCAATGATCTTAAAGGGTTCTCCAACCCCATAACAAGGGCCGAATACGGTATAAATCCCCGGGCACAGCAGTGAAGTGAGGTGTGTGACAAACGCTGGATTACAAAGGAACATACAAATCCTTTTGACATGTTCTGCTATCTATACAGCCTTTTAAAAATACTACATAAGGCTAAAATACTTCTTTAAATGGAGACTGACAGCACAAAATGACTGTTCAAACCAAGCACCGATGCTCCGTAGACCCATAGTTTGGATGAGCAATTCAGTGCACCTTCCCACTTACCTCTGCCCCCTCTGCCTCCTGTAATGCCAAACCTATCAATCAAGGAAGAGGAGAGCGGACACAGAGGGAAAACAAGTAGGTGCTCAGAAAAATCAATTTAGCGCATGTGCTTGGTTTGAACAGTCATTTTGTGCTGACAGATTCCTTTTAATAAACTCCTCCACTACCCAATTCTATTAGAAAACCACTAGAAAACTTAAAGAAGCACTCTTCCTCCTCCCATCAAAATGTTTATCCACTTAATATATTGCAATCATATTATATAGCACTGTGTACTTACAATTGCTTATTTTGCCTTTCTACCCAGTAAATTCTTCTCTTTTCCATTAGGTCTATGACATCACGTGATTAAAAACTAACTAGCGGAATCCTTCTAAGCTCAATGTAGAAACAGGAGGTCAATTTTCTCTGTATGAGTCATAAGTCACTGCAAAAGTCCCTGGTAGGGGGGAGGAGCGGAGGAGCTGTGTCAGAAGTTGAAGATGGTAATGATTTTTCCAAGGACAAGAGACCTCCTGTTTCTTCATACAGAAGAATTAGCTTAGAGCAGAGATAAGAGAAAAATGAGCTGTCTAGAAAGGCAAAATGAGCAATTGTAAGTACACAGTGCTATACAATATGATGACTGCAATATATTAAGAGGATAAAAACGTCTTAAGGCTGAATATTTGGCCCCTTAAAAAAAGTAGGGACAAAACTGATACCCTAAGGTTTTACACGGCAGATTATGACACAAAGGTCTCTCTTTAGATTTCTTTGATCTCCATGGCGTCTTAGGATCTGCCTTAGGTTCACATTGCGTTAACAGCAGCCCGTTCAACACATACGTTAACGGGCTGCTGTAACGCAAGTGCCGACTTGTCACATCGCTAGCGCAGATAGAGCATCTGCTAGCTCTATCTGCGCTAGCAGTGACGGACCCGGAAACGCTGCAGCCCGCGTCCCAGGGTCCGTCACTCAATGACGGCACATCGCTAGCGCACGCCCATTGTGGTGTATAGTGGTGTGGTAGTGATGCGTCCGACATAGAACTTAATGGCGGCATTAACAGGCTACGTTACACCGCGTTATGCCGCGGGGTAACGTAGTCCGTCTAACGGACGCCACAGACGCAGTGTGAACCCAGCGCTTTAGGCTATGTTCCCACAATGAGCTTTTTCACGCTGTGCATTTTTGCTGCATCAAAAGCGCAGCGTCTTACAGCTCCAGCAAGGTGGATGGGATTTAAAGAGACCTCATACACACTGTGCTTATTTTTAACGCAGTGTAAACTGAACTGTGTTTCAAATCTGCAGCCTGACAATTTCTTTTGCGGGTACACTGAGTTTTCTGTGCAGAAAATTAATTAGAAAACAATTACATTAGATGCGGAAATTCTGCAGGTAAAAAACTCACATGCGTTTTCAGCGCGTTTCCGGACCTAAGTATATCAATAAAGTTTTGCCAAAGCCAAATACCAGGAAGTGTCAAAAACACAGCAGCTTTATTTAACGCATGACACACCAATAAGAGACAAAAACCTTAGCGTCAAAAACGTGATGAAAACACATTAAAAAATGCGCAAAAACGCAATGAAAATAAGATAACTATGACTATAAGATGCATTTTTTTCCCCAAAAAATTGGGAGGAAAATGAGGGGTGTGTCTTATAGTCCGAACACAGGCTTACCGGGGGCTTGTGGCAGTGGTATAGCAGCGTCCCTTCCTCAGGGAACTGGCCACGGCAGAGGTGTGGCAATGCTGAGGCTCAGTGTCTGCGGTGGGCGGTGTGGAGTGCATCGTTGGTCTCCCTGCGGCCATCTTCCTGAAGCCGTGGGCCGCGGGAGGCGGTGCGTGCACAGATTGAGATCCTGGCAGCCCTTGGCTTTAGGAAAATGGCCGTCGGTGGAAACATATGCGCAGAATGAGATCTCGGTGGCCATTTTCCTGAAGCCAAGGTCCGCTGAGATCACAATCTGCGCACGCGCAGCCTCAGGAAGATGATGCACTCAGCTATGCTCAGATGAAACCGGTGATGCACTCAGCTATGCTCGCCGTTCACACTGGGCCACGGCGTCACCACATTTCTGCCGCTGGCATCCTGAGGAAGGGACCCTGCTCCATGTTCTGCCTCACCGCCGACACCAGACCCACAGCATCATACCGCTGGGATACCCTGGGACTGCAGCATTGCCCCACTTCTGCCGCCGCCGACTTCCTGAGGAAGGGACCATGCCTCCTGTGACCCCGCTCTACCACTGTCAGTCCTCAGGTAAGATACCTTAAATTCGGACAATAAGATGGACCCCCATCTCATAAAAATCTTATTTCTGCTATTTTCCACCCCAAAATTTGGGGTGCATCTTATGGTCCGGTGCGGCTTATACGGTAAGTAACATAATTTAGATAATAGGTGCAGAAGTTCTGCAACATCAAAAACTCACCAAAAGCTCATCATGGGAACGTAGCCTTTGGGTATGTGCACACGTTGCGGATTCGCAGCGGATTCGCAGCAGTTTTCCATGAGTTTACAGTACCATGTAAACCTATGGAAAACAAAATCCGCAGTGCACATGCTGTGGAAAAAACAGCGCGGAAACGTAGCGTTGTTTATTCCGCAGCATGTCAATTCTTTGTGCGGATTCCGCATCGGTTTACACCTGCTCCATTATAGGAATCCGCAGGTGGAATCCGCACAAAATCTGCAAATAAATCGCAGTAAATCCGTGGTAATTCCGTAGGAAATCCATAGTGCAGATTACCTGCGGATTTACCAAAATCATCCTGGAAAAATCCACACCACTTTCCGCAACGTGTGCACGTGGCCTAACAGTCTTATCCAGGTTTATTTAAAGGGGTTTTGCACTGATGTAAAACTGATGGCCACAAATATTCTGATCCCAGAAAATCCTATTAAGCCAGTTTTGCATATCAGATAACTTAACAGACTGACTTTTTCTGCAGACAAATAATACAGACAGTTCAATAACCAGAAGGCTCGGATCAGCCAAACGTCGGCTATATGGCCCCCAGACAACAGCAATAAATAGCGGCTAATTAGACGTGATTGAATTCGAAATAACTAAGCTCAACACTAAAATAGAAAGTCAATATCACCACAATGGAGCCGCCTAATATTACTAATTATAAAAATAATTTTAATATTAAAATGTATTATTCTTGGTCAGTCAAAAGTCACCAAGTGGTTAAGGCCATGGCAACTGAGTGGTAGAAAAGTTTTTTGTTACCGCTACATGACACCAAACAACCTAAGGCCCAGATTCATCATTGCCTTTTCACCTAATTTTTATGTGTTTTTATGTAAAATTTAGCGCAACTCTACTCCAGAAAAGTGACTTAAAATAAAATGCAACTGATGAATTGAGGCCATAGCGATTGCTCTAAATCAGCACGCATAGGAGGAGGAACATCATTCAGGGGGTGCTAGAAGACTTGTAAGGCCTCATTTAGACGACAGTGATTCTGGTAAGGCAAAAAAAAAACCAGTCCGATTTTCATCAGTGTTTTGAATCTGATTTTCCTCAGTATTTGGGCAGATGTTGGTATTTACTGTTAGTTTCGAGGTTTTCTCGTGTTAAAAAAGTAAATAAATTGCAAAGTTTCTTCTACTGATTGAAATGATAATCATGGACCCGTAGACTTGAAGGGGTCATTTTGATCTGCAACTTGAATCAAAATCTCTGTGATTTTTTCCCCCAAAATATATAGATTATATATATATATATATATAATCTATAGATTATAGATTATGATGGGGACATGTTCTACCCATGAAAATCATGGACAGAAAAAGTACGTGAAAAATCAGCGTCTGAGTGCGGCCTGATAGTCCTGGTGACACTACAGTCACATTACTCTGAACCGTCCGTACACTGGGCACGGCGACCTCGGCCTTCATAAGGTCTTCATACACTTCATCTGCTTCATCCTCCCTGTACACGCAGTCGTAATACAGCTCATCATCTTCTTCCATGCCAGATTCACTGCAAACGAAAAAGCAATCATCAACCAGATCCATTTTATATTTAATAAAGTTGATATATTTGTGAGATATTTCATAGCACCGTTTTCCTTTTGCTTTATCTGTTATTTTCTGCCTGCATTATGATGAGTCTGCGGACGTGGCATTTATCACGAAATCCGCACCAAAAAAACCCATTAAAAATGCTTAAAATAAACTTAATATTATTAAGCTCAACATTAATAGCAATGGGAACGCATGCCTATAGTGCACAAGACACATTTTTTTCAGTGTGTTTGTTTCTGTGCTAAAAATAAATAAATAAATCAAACAAAATAAAATAATTTAAAAAAAAAGGGTGTTATCTGACCATGCTCATGTGCTGTCGAGTGTCTTCGACGTGCTTGAATAATATATTCGAGTCCCTGCGGCTGCAGGTTTTGTGGCACTAGACAGTAGATTGCAATCCCTGCATGCGTAGCAGCTGTCGAACAGCCACAAGACATGCAGGCACAGGAACTAGAACATATTATTCGAGCATGCCGCAGACACTCGATAGCACACGAGCATGCTCAGATAACACCTTATCCCAGCACGTTCGCTCATCACTACTGCTGATAGAATAATAAGAAAATACTCAATTTTTCACCTGATTGCTTTCATCAATGATGTCTGAAAGATGTTAAAGAGCACAACGGACCGCTTTCTGAAGGTTTAACCTGGGGCTCCTGGATTTGTGGGTCCTCTCCCTCCACCGGATAAAAAAACAATTCCATACAGCACAGAGATGTGCGTCTCCTGCCCAACTCAGGGTGTCTTTCTTAACGGGAATCTGCCAGCAGGTTTTTGCTACATACTGACAGCAATATGATGTAGAGACAGATACCCTGATTCCAGCGATACATCACTTAGTTTACTGGGTGCAGCAGCTGTGCTAGAATCAGTTTTCTCTGCTGCAGATCTAGCAGAGCTCAATAGTTGAGCCCTGTGTAACTACTCACACCACAGCTTACTGTGTGCAATGTATAGTGACCGAGATCTGCTAATCAGTGCTGGGGGCTGGGTTGGACTAGGAGGAACGAGGCCAGTTGTCTTGTAATAATAATCTCCTGATGATAAAACATTGATTGTATTGGAACAGCGAAACACAGCCCAGTAAGTGACTCATCCCTGTAATCAGACTCTCTGCTCCTATACTAGGAGTCCACTAAACAAGAGGAGCAAAGGCTGAGAGAGCTCATTCGAGATGATAGTAGCCGCTGACCCAGGAGGCAGAGGTGGACGGTGGTGAACTAGTAGGACCGTCATGGTTGGCCCACTCTACTGTTGAAGGAAAAGGGAACTGATTTTTCAGCCACAGCAGCCTCTTCCTACGATCCGGCAGGTGTCGTTCTTCAGGTATCTGCCAACCTCAGGTTAATGCATCATATAGTCAGACAATGAAATGTGGTTCATCACTCCATAAACTATACTTCCTCTGCTCTAGAACCAAATGGCAGCGTGCTTTACTCCACTCCAACCAACGGCTGACATTGTGCTTGGTGATGTCAGGCTTGTGTGTGCTGTAGCAGCTGGCACTGTAGTGACTGACACAACAGACTACAGCCCATTTGTATGTGTCATGTACTCCAGCAATATATATCTGTGTATGGTCTGCTTCTTCTCGGCAGAGCTGCTGTCACCGGAGACATTTCCACCCCACAATACCAGCAATACTTGACTGAAAGGCCACGGTCACACTCTCAGTATTTGGTCAGTATTTTACCTCAGTATGTGTAGGCCAAAACCAGGAGTGGGTGATAAATACAGAAATGGTGACTTCTTTCTATTACACTTTACCTCTGATTGTTCCTCTCCTGGTTTTGACTTACAAATACTGAGGTAAAAACTCACCAAATACTGAACATGTGAACGTGGCCATAAACACATGAAATACCTACTCAATCAGGTCAGGCAATGCTTTGTAGATGTCTTCATCTTGTACACTCTCTTCTGTTGGAAACGGCCTAAGTAAATGCACACAAGACAAGTGTCAGACATTCTCTACAGCAAGCACAATAAAAGTCAAGTTCATTTGTAAATCTATTTTTTTTCCATTTAAATGCATTTCTTGGGGTTAAATATAATTTTGCAATAGGGTTTCCTTAAAAAAAAAAAAAAAAAAGGCTTGCACGGTTTGGCTTCTGCACTGGCTGTGTATTGCAGTTCTCCTAAAAAAAAAACTTGAGGATTAAAAAAAATCAGCAAAAAGATTCTGTGCCCACCTAATAACCACTCTCTGTTTACTGGTATATTGCTGGCTGCAGAATGAGCTAACTGGAATCATTCAGTGAGCTTGTTCTGACGGGGGATTTGTACTCTCCTAAGCTGATTTATGACCACAGATCACATCAAAATTGAGTTGAACTTTGATGTGGTCAGAAATGAGCTCAGTAAAAGACAGATAAAAGGCTTACATATACCCTTTCAGCACAAGCTCACTGACAGATTCTCAGAAAACTCATTCTGCAGCCAGCAACAAGAAGGGAAGCAAAAAGTCAAATGGTGCAAACCCAATCACAAAAATGTTTTATAGCCCAAAATATAAGCATTTAAAGGGGTTGTCTGCTGAAAACAAGCTACTGTATATCTTATACAACAAATTAGTGATGAGGTGCTGATCGGTGGGATCTGATCTGTGTATATATCCCACTATTCTTGTGTATAATCACTGGATGCCATCATTACGGACCCTCTTCCCGGACCGCCCTTCTCGCCGTCACAGTGTGACATTACCGTGAGAACAGCCATAACGGAGGTCAGTGAACAATTCATCACTGAAATCAGTGGTTAGATGAATATCCACTTGACTTGGTGACGGATTTTCTCTGGATGGATCGTGGGGATGTTTCTGCTGTGTCCTACCTTACAATAACAAGAATTTTCTTGTAAAATTAATATTCTGAGATTTTCTCGCAGCGCTGCATAATAGATGCAAACATCAGACCTTGATAAAATATTCATGCTGTAATATTAAGCACAGATGTACTGAGGATTGATGTAATGTAAGGTGTGAGCAGCACAAAGTGACACCGCAACCACAATTACCAGTGACGTGGATGGGAGGTCCGGACTGTGGTGCAATTTACCGTAGCCTCATATATCGGCTCTTAGAGGCTTCATATCTTCTTACATATATTGGTGTATATTTGTTGGGGGTCTACCACCCACAGAGGCAGACCCCAGCACTGGATGTAGGGTGCGGGGAGCAGTAGATTGTAGGCATGCAGCACTGGTACAACTGTGAACACAGGAGATATAAATGACTTTAAAGGGAATCTGTCAGACGGTTTTGCCACATAATTTAAGAGCAGAATAATGTAGGGGTAGAGACGCTGATTTCAGTGATGCATCACTTACTTAGCTGCTTGCAGTAGTTTTATTAGCAGGAAATTATCACTAGAGGACTAGTAAATCTGCTGCCATGTAGTCCGCCATATTCATGAGCTCTGTATAACTCCGCCTCCAATGCTGATTGGCAGCTCTTTGCTTATGCACCGTGCACAGAGAAATCTGCCAATCAGTGATGTGGGTGTGGTTATACAGAGCTCAGCATTCAGACACCTGGGGAATCTGCAGCAGATAAAACAGTGATCTTATCAAAACTACAGCAAGCAGCACAGTAAGTGATACATCGCTGGAATCAGGGTCTCTGCCCCTATATCATGCTGTACTCAGATGGGGTAGTAAAAACCTGGTGACAGATTCCCTTTAAGGGGTTGTCCCATCAGAAACACTAATGTTATTGATGGGAATCCTGCTATCTGAGCCTGAGTGAGGAGACTGGCTCTCGCTCAGGCTTACATAACACAGCCATGTATTAGCATGTAATACTACATCTCCTCTGCAGTAGCCATTGAAGGTAAAACACAGCTTTGGTAACAGATGATTGCTGAAGCTTCGGGAAGCTGTATCCTGCGTTCAAATAATTCTAATAAGGGGCTGATGTGCTGCTCTGAGTTGCCTGTTAAAGGGGTCATCTCAGGATCTCATTTCCAGAAGCATTCTGCTCCCACTCCACTGCCTACTGGTTTCCTGAAGAATGACAGTTCACAACAGCGCCATATCTGTGCCACTGGCCAGAACTGTGCGCTCTCCTATGTTTCTAGTAAAGTGAATCTGACCAGCTTCAAAGCACCAACTGCAAGCTGTATTACAGAAAGCTATCAAGCACGTGCTCTTTGCCTAAGAAACCGACCACCTCTGACAGACTGCAGAGGTGGCTGATAACTGTGACAGCGAACTGTAAGGCTACGTTCACACGATCCGGATTTTGATCCGGATCCGTAGCGGATTTTCAGCTGCGGATCCGGATCAGTTTTCCATGTTGGTTACAGTACAATGTAACCCAATGGAAAACCAAAACCGCTGTGCTAACGATCCGTTTTTCCGCTGGAAAATCCGCGCGGATTTTCCAGCGGAAAAAAGAAGTAGCATGTCAATTCTTTCAGCGGATTCCGCACCGGTTTTCCAGCAGCTCCAATAGGAAACTGCTATTGGAAACCCGCAGTGGAAAACGCTGAAGAAAAAGGATCAGAAAACGCAGCTCAAATTCACTGCGGAATTTAGCTGCCGTTTTCCAAAAACGGGCAGGAAAAAAAAAGGATGGAAATCCTGATCGTGTGAACGTAGCCTGAAGTATAGAATTAAAAATCCCTCCATTCTTGAGGAGCATCCTTATCAGCAGGTAAATTGCAAAGTTATTACATGTTACAAGCACTTTGTCATTTTACCCATTTGATAAGATAAGACAACAGCTTTAAGTGTTTTTGCAGCCTAGGGTTGCCATGTTATGCAGGCTTTGGGCCCAGTAAGACTCTGAATACAATCCCATACCGTTCATAGTTTATCTGAGCCTAATTGCCTCTCTTTCCAGCAATGATATTTAGATTTTAAAGGGAACCGGTCAACACAGAATTCCAGAAAGCAATGTAAAAGGGAACCGGTCATGTAAAATATTATTATTAGCAGCAGATATGGGGTTAATCTGCAGATTAATAGTGTTCTGGCACTGTGTGGTGCCCGCACTGAGAGCCCCTCTGCCGGGAGGAAATGAACTTCATTCCCCTGTGACATTGTGTGATTATAAACGGACTAGCTGAATCCTACTAAGCTCTATGTGCAATTATCTACTGACTGGTTCCCTTTAAAGTATTATTTCCATCTTTACAAGTTATCGCCTATCTTTGCGCACCATAGTTTCATTCATTCTCTATGGCACTGCTGGTTCATCTCTGGCAGTCCCATGGAGAATGCGTGTAGCAGAGGTGGCATGCCCAGCTGCCGCTCCATCCACACAGGGCATTTCAGTGGATGGGTGATAACTAGTGATGAGCGAGTGTACTCGTTTCTCGGGTTTTCCAGAGCACGTTCGGGTGACCTCCGAGTATTTATTACTGCTCGGGGATTTAGTTTTCATCTCGGCAGCTGAATGATTTACAGCTGCTAGCCTGCTTGATTACATGTGGGGGTTCCCTAGCAACCAGGCAACCCCCACATGTACTCAGCCTGCCTAATAGCTGTAAATCATTCAGCTACGGTGATGAAAACTAAATCTCCGAACACTAACAAATACTCGGAGGTCACCCGAGGGTGCTCGGCAAAACCTGAGCAATGAGTACACTCGCTCATCACTAGTGATAACTGCTAATAATGGGAATAGCCCTTGAAAAATTTGGACAATTGGGAACATTAAGATTCGGGTTGATGAAATGTTTCTGGGACAGTGCAGTCCTCGCTGAGTTCTTGTGATGCAGAACTACACTAAACTAATCCTGACCACAGAGGCCAATAGCTAGGAGTCTGGAAAGTATCATTTCTGTAATTACAGGCCATGGACTTTCCAGAAAAAAAGTAAAAGAAACAAAAGATGGCTGACCTTATTCCACAGGAAAGTGCGATGGGCGTATGGGACAGTTTGGATAAAGTTTCTATAACCTGTAAAAGAAACAGACAGTTTACATGCATGGCACTTTTACTGCAGAAATTGAGAAAAACATTTTTAATCCAACATTAATTTAGTCTGAGAGGTGCTGACAAATAACTGATGTAATGATATAATCAGTAGTGATGAGCGAGTATACTCGTTGCTCGGGTTTTCCACAGCACGCTCGGGTGACCTCCGAGTATTTGTAACTGCTCGGAGATTTAGTTTTCCTTGCTTCAGCTGAATGATTTCCAGCTAGTAGCCAGCTTGATTACATGTGGGGATTCCCTAGCAACCAGGCAACCCCCACATGTACTAAGGCTGGCTAATAGCTGTAAATCATTCAGCTGCGGTGATGAAAACTAAATCTCCGAACACTAACAAATACTCGGAGATCACCCGAGCAACGAGTACACTCGTTCATCACTAATAATTAGGTGATCAGAGAGATGTATATAGAAAGAGTAGGGACGACAAAGTAGACAAGCAGATACAGCGGCAGGTCCAAATGTTAATCTCTAGTCAGTGCGCCATCTCTGGTCCTGATGAACCATGTCAGGTCCAAATGTTAATCTCTAATCAGTGCACCATCTCTGGTCCTGATGAACCACGTCAGGTCCGAATGTTAATCTCTAGTCAGTGCGCCATCTCTGGTCCTGATGAACCATGTCAGGTCCGAATGTTAATCTCTAATCAGTGCACCATCTCTGGTCCTGATGAACCATGTCAGGTCCGAATGTTAATCTCTAATCAGTGCACCATCTCTGAACCATGTCAGGTCCGAATGTTAATCTCCAGTCAGTGCACCATCTCTGGTCCTGATGAACCACGTCAGGTCCGAATGTTATTCTCTAATCAGTGCACCATCTCTGGTCCTGATGAACCACGTCAGGTCCGAATGTTAATCTCTAATCAGTGCACCATCTCTGGTCCTGATAAACCATGTCAGGTCCGAATGTTAATCTCTAATCAGTGCACCATCTCTGGTCCTGATGAACCATGTCAGGTCCAAATGTTAATCTCCAGTCAGTGCACCATCTCTGGTCCTGATGAACCACGTCAGGTCCGAATGTTAATCTCCAGTCAGTGCACCATCTCTGGTCCTGATGAACCACGTCAGGTCCGAATGTTATTCTCTAATCAGTGCACCATCTCTGGTCCTGATGAACCACGTCAGGTCCGAATGTTAATCTCTAGTCAGTGCGCCATCTCTGGTCCTGATGAACCACGTCAGGTCCGAATGTTAATCTCTAATCAGTGCACCATCTCTGGTCCTGATGAACCGCGGCAGGTCCGAATGTTAATCTCTAGTCAGTGCACCATCCCTGGTCCTGATGAACCACGTCAGGTCCGAATGTTAATCTCTAGTCAGTGCACCATCTCTGGTCCTGATGAACCACGTCAGGTCCGAATGTTAATCTCTAGTCAGTGCACCATCTCTGGTCCTGATGAACCATGTCAGGTCCGAATGTTAATCTCTAGTCAGTGCACCATCTCTGGTCCTGATGAACCACGTCAGGTCCGAATTTTAGTCTCTAATCAGTGCACCATCTCTGGTCCTGATGAACCACGTCAGGTCCGAATTTTAGTCTCTAATCAGTGCACCATCTCTGGTCCTGATGAACCACGTCAGGTCCGAATGTTAATCTCTAATCAGTGCACCATCTCTGGTCCTGATGAACCACGTCAGGTCCGAATGTTAATCTCTAATCAGTGCACCATCTCTGGTCCTGATAAACCATGTCAGGTCCGAATGTTAATCTCTAATCAGTGCACCATCTCTGGTCCTGATGAACCATGTCAGGTCCGAATGTTAATCTCCAGTCAGTGCACCATCTCTGGTCCTGATGAACCACGTCAGGTCCGAATGTTAATCTCCAGTCAGTGCACCATCTCTGGTCCTGATGAACCACGTCAGGTCCGAATGTTATTCTCTAATCAGTGCACCATCTCTGGTCCTGATGAACCACGTCAGGTCCGAATGTTAATCTCTAGTCAGTGCGCCATCTCTGGTCCTGATGAACCACGTCAGGTCCGAATGTTAATCTCTAATCAGTGCACCATCTCTGGTCCTGATGAACCGCGGCAGGTCCGAATGTTAATCTCTAGTCAGTGCACCATCCCTGGTCCTGATGAACCACGTCAGGTCCGAATGTTAATCTCTAGTCAGTGCACCATCTCTGGTCCTGATGAACCACGTCAGGTCCGAATGTTAATCTCTAGTCAGTGCACCATCTCTGGTCCTGATGAACCACGTCAGGTCCGAATTTTAGTCTCTAATCAGTGCACCATCTCTGGTCCTGATGAACCACGTCAGGTCCGAATTTTAGTCTCTAATCAGTGCACCATCTCTGGTCCTGATGAACCACGTCAGGTCCGAATGTTAATCTCTAATCAGTGCACCATCTCTGGTCCTGATGAACCGCGGCAGGTCCGAATGTTAATCTCTAGTCAGTGCGCCATCTCTGGTCCTGATGAACCACGTCAGGTCCGAATGTTAATCTCTAATCAGTGCACCATCTCTGGTCCTGATGAACCGCGGCAGGTCCGAATGTTAATCTCTAGTCAGTGCACCATCCCTGGTCCTGATGAACCACGTCAGGTCCGAATGTTAATCTCTAGTCAGTGCACCATCTCTGGTCCTGATGAACCACGTCAGGTCCGAATGTTAATCTCTAGTCAGTGCACCATCTCTGGTCCTGATGAACCACGTCAGGTCCGAATTTTAGTCTCTAATCAGTGCACCATCTCTGGTCCTGATGAACCACGTCAGGTCCGAATTTTAGTCTCTAATCAGTGCACCATCTCTGGTCCTGATGAACCACGTCAGGTCCGAATGTTAATCTCTAATCAGTGCACCATCTCTGGTCCTGATGAACCGCGGCAGGTCCGAATGTTAATCTCTAGTCAGTGCGCCATCTCTGGTCCTGATGAACCACGTCAGGTCCGAATGTTATTCTCTAATCAGTGCACCATCTCTGGTCCTGATGAACCGCGGCAAGTCCGAATGTTAGTGCACTGATTAGAGATTAATATTCGGATGTCATCCCAGTGCAGTCTCATATACACCAAGACAGATAATGGAGGAGATGGAGAAATTACTTTCTCCATCTCCTCTGCAGCTGTGATTCTCTCATGTAAGGGATCGCAGCACAGAGCACTGACACTCGGCTCACGCTCGCAGCAGAGTTTGGGACAGGGGTCATTAGCATACCGCATCAGATGCTGTCGCATGGGATAATATACGCTCTTGTGACTCCGGCCTAATACCACCTCACACAAAACAGAGCTGTAAGGCTATGTGCACACATCAGGATTTCTAGCAGAAATTTTCCTGACAAAAACCGGACATTTCTGCCAGAAATCCGCATGCGTTTTTTTCGCGTTTTTTATGCGTTTTTTGTGCGTTTTTTTCCAAATGCATAGAATTGCGGGAAAAACGCGGAAAATCCGCAAAATTAATGAACATGCTGCTTTTTTTACAGCGATGCGTTTTTTTCGCGGAAAAAAACGCACCATGTGCACAAAACATGCAGAATGCATTCTAAATGATAGGATGCATAATGTATTCGTTTTTAATGAGTTTTTATCGCGAAAAAACGCGAAAAAAACACAAAAAAACCTGGACGTGTGCTCATACCCTTATATGTCGTCCCTTTATGGCTTTACACAGCAATGGCAGCTAATCTGAAACTACAGCTCTGGACCTTGGAAGCCAATTCTGACAACTATTTCTATTTTATTGCCTAATACATCCTGGTCAATTCACCACAGCCGCCTCGTCGGCCCGGTACGGTCACTAGCACATGCTCCAATAGTGTCAGACACCTCCTCAAGGTCATCTCTGCTGTTATAAATCCAAAATCAGCTTGGTCTGAAGTGAAGAGCTTGTTTTCCAGCCAAAGCCTGCCGAGCTCACAGACACTGGGCCAGCCGGCCAGCACGTGCACAGGAACAATCTGCATCTCAGCCCCAGCGGTAGCTCATTTTCACCGCGTCCAGATGGTGTGCATGTGTACAGAAATAATTAGCCCCTTATATCCCCATTGTACATCAGCTTCTGCTTTCAGATCTTGGGGTAACGTTTCTCCTTGTGGATAGTGCACTGTGTCTGCAAATTGAGATTCTTGTTTAGCTTTTATCCCTAGTCATATTGCAAGGCTCGATAAAGACTCCATATCGACTTTTAGGATTGCTGCTTCCAATAGGTGGCGCTAGAGTTCTAGTCCTCTTCATCTATGGAGAGGAAATTTTCATATTTGCTTTCAGATCTGAATTACGTCATCTGCAAACTCTCTGGGCGCTGCGAGTTTTCACTATTTGTTGCTCTATATTCATAATGTGGAGCATTTAATACATTTTTTTTATTCTACATCATTTCCATGCTCTGTGCTTGCAGTCAGTGAATGGAAACGTTTGCATTAACATTCTGGGTCAAATCCAATGTTTTTTGCCACTTTTCAAATAAAAAATTGGTCACACGACACATTCAGGAGTCAAGAAAAGTTCAATTAAATAAAAAAAATTAAGAATTGTAGAATATGACATTGTACAACAATTAAAGGGAATCTGTCAGCAGGATCCACCCTCCTAAGTCATCTACATGGGCACGCAGGACATAGGAAGCTGAATAATATGACTCCTTGATATCTGTGATCTGATGTCTTATTCCAGAAAAATCCACTTGTTCTTATATACAAATGAGCTGTTAGGATCTATGGGCCGGGCATAGATCTCCATGAGAATCTGCCTCCAGAGCTTATATTAAATGAAAGGGACGTTACCAGTATGAGACATGTAATGACTGACAGTCTCCTCTCCTGATCTATGTCTCACACTGGTAATGCCCCATTTTACTTACAATAAACTCTGTAAGCAGATTCTTAGAAAGAACTACAGTATGTCCGGCCCATAGATATTAACAGTTGATGTGGATCTTCACGCCCTACTGATGAACTGTACAGTAGATCCATTTCTCTCCACTTTGTGTCCCATAAAATAATGAAAGCGTACACCCGGGACTGATAGCAAATAGTGACAATCTCCTTCACCTTCCCCCACACAATGGAAGCAGAAGACTATATTGGACCCATTGGAGCAGGTTCAGAATCGTATCAAAGCCGTAAAACCTGAGTGCAAGGTCACATCCTCGCATGTCATAGTTCTTGTGGTTTTTCTAGTGAAAATCTACAAAATACAAGAAGTAATTGGAATCTGAAGCTGCCGAGAACATGCCCTGTCTGTCTTGTGTCCCAGAGGATTTTGCTACACATTTTACCCATTGCATTGCGTGTAAAATTTGTTATGAAATCCTGGTTTGTTTTGTTTTTCAAAGACGTAGCGGAGGTGACCTAATCATATATTCAGACTGAAACACTTTTAGGACAACTGTGCATTGAGAATCTGGCCCTTTTGCTGAATATCACGTAGACTAAATCTATGCCGTTGCATATTGTCTGTCCTCCTTACCAACAGCAGCATACACCAGCACTTTGGGTACGTATGTAATACATTTATGTGCTTCACTATGTCATCTCTGTCTCTGAAATGTTTGCAGTGGAGTCTAGTTTATATGCTTGTAGTGTTATACTAATTATTAACCACTAGGGGGAGCAAACAGCCCGCTCTTACAACGCTCACAGTGTCTTATATACAGTATGTCATTATAGTCTATTTATTGTATTATTAATAGACGCTTCTTGGCTTTAAAGGCAATCTGTCACCAGGATTTCACCCACAAAACTATTTATATGTGCATGTATCTCTGTCAAAGACAAGTCCAGTGATAGCTTTACATGGCCAGTCCTTTCATCCGTTACAGAGAAATCAGAGTTTGAATTGATATGCAAGTGAGGCTGCTGGGCTATGGTAGATCTGAAGCCTCTGTCACTCCAGCCCTATTTCTCACCCACCGCTTCCTCCTCCTGCTTGACTGACAGCCTCTATGGAACAGGCCTATCAGTAAAGCAGAAGGAGGCAGGGTTGGGTGAAGAATACAGCTGGAGTGACAGAGGCTTCAGATCTACCATCGCTCTTTAGCCTTATTTGCATATCAATTCCAAACCTGAATTCCCAGTAATGGAGGAAGCAATGGTATTGCTTGTCTTGTCTTTAAAAGAGCTTCATGTGAGTAGAAATAGTTTGGGGGTTAAATCCTGCTGACGGATTCCCTTTAAGGGCTGATTCAGACGTCAGTTTTTCACGTATGAGTTTCATCCATCTTTTTCATGGTACCTACTATAATCTTTGTGGCTGTTCAAATGTCCGTGTATTTTTACGGCTCAAGTGATCCATACAAATTTTCAAGCACTCAAAATCAGAGATCAAACTCACTAATGCAAGTGTAAGGGTCCGCGAAAACCTGGACAGCAATCGGATCCCAACCGTGTGCTGCCCATTTGTCACTGTGTGCTAGGAGGAGCCTTAGAAACCTCTATCAGTTATATAAAAATATGATGAAATTCCGATGGCAAGAACTGACACATGGACGAAACCCTGACAAGAATCAGCCAGCTCCTGCATCTGAGAAAACTCACCGACGTCTGAAGGAGCCCTCATTGTTCTCTAATATCTTACATATCTACTCCCTAATCTTGTCTGATTTCCCAAATACTGAAGTTATGATAACCCCAAACACCATTGTGATCCTTGCAGAAACGTCTCAAATCCTAACAGCGCTGTAGGATTTCCACAGAATATAAAAAATAGGTGATGATCAAAGTGCAGGAACTATAAAGGCCGTGTGATCAAAGTACGGGAAATATCCAGATTGGTGACGTGATCCAAAAACTGCTGTATCTTTATCTGCTCATGTTATTAGAATAGATTCTACTAATGCAAAAAAGCTTCACCTAACTAAAATAAAAGGTTTTGTAGCTTTCTAATACAATTTGCGTTTCATTTCCTCATCGATTTACACAATTTTGTTTACTTTTTGCGAAAGAAACCATGAACAGGGCGAGGGCATGAAGTTTAGGCACTGTTCTGTGAGCTAACAGCCTGGCGCCTACTGTACAGCTCCTAGAAATACAATTTACTGGGAATCTTTCAGTTTTTTTGCCACCTAATCTGAGAGCAGCATGGTGTAGAGACAGAAATCCTGATTCCAACGATGTGTCACTTACTATGCTGCTTGCCGTAGTTTGGATAAAATCAGTTTTATCAGCAGGAGATTATTAGAGGACTAATAAACTTGCTACCATGTAGTCTTCTTCTCCATATTCAAGAGCTCTGTATAACCCCACCCTCACCACTGATTGGCAGCTTTCTGCGCCTATTTACAGTGTACACAGAAAGCTGCCAATAAATGCTGTGGGTGGGTTTATACAGAGCTTAGCTTTCAGAGAATTGCTAGATCTGCAGCAGATAAAACAGGGATTTTATCAAAACTGCAGAAAGCAGCGCAATATATATATATTGCTCAAAAAAATAAAGGGAACACTAAAATCCCACATCCTAGATATCACTGAATGAAATATTCCAGTTGTAAATCTATATTCATTTCATAGTGGAATGTGTTGAGAAAAATAAAACCTAAAAATTATCAACGTAAATCACAACAAATATCCCACGGAGGTCTGGAGTTGGAATGATGCTCAAAATCAAAGTGGAAAATGAAGTTACAGGCTGATCCAACTTCAGTGGAAATGCCTCAAGACAAGGAAATGATGCTAAGTAGTGTGTGTGGCCTCCACGTGCCTGTATGATCTCCCTACAACACCTGGGCATGCTCCTGATGAGGCGGCGGATGGTCTCCTGAGGAATCTCCTCCCAGACATGGACTAAAGCATTCACCAACTCCTGGACAGTCTGTGGTGCAACGTGACATTGGTGGATGGTGCGAGACATGATGTCCCAGATGTGTTCAATCGGATTCAGGTCTGGGGAACGGGCGGGCCAGTCCGTAGCTTCAATGCCTTCATCTTGCAGGAACTGCTGACACTGTTGTGATTTTGCTTTTTGCTCCCTCTAGTGGTCATTAGTGATTTGACTCTGGAGCGTCTGTCTTTTTCTATATCCTCACCTGGGCCGTTAGTTCAGGGGCGTTGCTATATAAGCTCCCTGGACCTTCAGTTCAATGCCTGGCATCGTTGAAATCAGAGCTAATCTGTTGTGCTCTTGTCCTCTGATCCTGGTTCCTGTTTTTCAAGCTAAGTCTGCTTCTTTGCTTTTGTTTTGTTTGGTATTTTTGTCCAGCTTGTTCCTATCTGTATCCTGACCTTTGCTGGAAGCTCTAGGGGGCTGGTGTTCTCCCCCCGGACCGTTAGACGGTTCGGGGGTTCTTGAATCTCCAGCGTGGATTTTTATAGGGTTTTTGTTGACCAGATAAGTTATTTTGCTATATTCTGCTATTAGTAAGCTGGCCTCTCTTTGCTGAACCTGGTTCATTTCTGTGTTTGTCATTTCCTCTTACCTCACCGTTATTATTTGTGGGGGGCTTGTATCTTGCTTTGGGGTCCCTTTCTCTGGAGGCAAGAGAGGTCTTTGTTTTCTTCTCCTAGGGGTAGTTAGATTCTCCGGCTGGCGCGAGTCATCTAGCGATCACCGTAGGCATGATCCCCGGCTACTTCTAGTGTTGGCGTTAGGAGTAGCTATTTGGTCAACCCAGTTACCACAGCCCTATGAGCTGGATTTTTGTATCTTGCATACTTACACGTTCCTCTGAGACCCTGTCCACTGGGGTCATAACAGTATGCCAGGCCAGTATTAAATGTTTAATGCATTGCAGAAGTGGGATTATAAGAAAGAAAATTTTGAGGTTTTTTTTCCCTCTCTCATTTTTTTTTTTCTTTTCCCCTTTACCTCAGAGTGGCTTAAGCTTGCTGCAGACATGAATGTCCAGACCTTGATTACAAGTGTGGACCAGCTTGCCGCTCGTGTGCAGGGTATACAAGATTATGTTACCAGAAATCCTAGGTCTGAACCCAAGATTCCGATTCCTGAACTGTTTTCAGGAGACCGATTTAAGTTTAGGAATTTCAGGAATAATTGTAAATTATTTTTGTCCCTGAAACCTTGTTCGTCTGGAGACTCTGCTCAACAAGTAAAAATTGTTATTTCATTCTTACGGGGTGACCCTCAGGATTGGGCTTTTTCGTTGGCGCCAGGAGATCCGGCATTGGCTGATATTGATGCGTTTTTTCTGGCGCTCGGTTTACTTTATGAGGAACCCAATCTTGAGATTCAGGCAGAGAAAGCCTTGCTGGCTATGTCTCAGGGCCAGGACGAGGCTGAGGTGTATTGCCAAAAATTTCGGAAATGGTCCGTGCTGACACATTGGAACGAGTGTGCACTGGCCGCTAATTTTAGAAATGGCCTTTCTGAGGCCATTAAGAATGTTATGGTGGGTTTTCCCATTCCCACAGGTCTGAATGATACCATGTCCCTGGCTATTCAAATTGACCGGCGGTTGCGGGAGCGCAAAACCGCAAATTCCCTCATGTTGTTGTCTGAACAGACACCTGATGTGATGCAATGTGATAGAAAAACCGCAAATTCCCTCATGGTGTTGTCTAAACGGACACCTGATTTGATGCAATGTGATAGAATCCTGACTAGAAATGAGAGGAAAATTCATAGACGCCGGAATGGCTTGTGCTACTACTGTGGTGATTCTACACATGTTATCTCAGCATGCTCTAAACGTATATCTAAGGTTGTTAGTCCTGTCACCGTTGGTAATTTGCATCCTAAGTTTATTCTGTCTGTAACTTTGATTTGCTCACTGTCATCTTATCCTGTCATGGCGTTTGCAGATTCAGGTGCTGCCCTGAGTCTTATGGATCTCTCATTTGCTAAGCGCTGTGGTTTTATTCTTGAACCATTAGAAAATCCTATCCCTCTTAGGGGTATTGATGCTACGCCATTGGCAGAAAATAAGCCGCAGTATTGGACACAGGTTACCATGTGCATGACTCCTGAACACCGCGAGGTGATACGTTTTCTCGTTCTACATAAAATGCATGATTTGGTTGTTTTGGGGCTGCCATGGTTACAGACCCATAATCCAGTCCTTGACTGGAAGGCTATGTCAGTGTCTAGTTGGGGCTGTCGTGGTATTCATGAGGATTCCCTGCCTGTGTCTATTGCTTCTTCTACGCCTTCGGAAGTTCCGGAGTACTTGTCTGATTATCAGGATGTCTTTAGCGAGTCCAGGTCCAGTGCATTGCCTCCTCATAGGGAATGTGACTGTGCAATAGATTTGATTCCAGGCAGTAAATTTCCTAAGGGAAGACTGTTTAATCTGTCGATACCTGAACATACCGCTATGCGTTCATATATCAAGGAGTCTCTGGAGAAAGGACACATCCGTCCGTCTTCTTCCCCTCTTGGTGCGGGATTCTTTTTTGTGGCTAAAAAGGACGGATCTTTGAGGCCTTGTATTGACTATCGGCTTTTAAATAAGATCACTGTCAAATTTCAGTATCCTTTGCCGCTGTTGTCTGACTTGTTTGCCCGGATTAAAGGTGCCAAGTGGTTTACCAAGATAGACCTTCGTGGTGCGTACAACCTTGTGCGCATTAAGCAAGGGGATGAATGGAAAACCGCATTCAATACGCCCGAAGGTCATTTTGAGTACTTGGTGATGCCTTTTGGGCTCTCTAATGCCCCTTCAGTTTTTCAGTCCTTTATGCATGACATTTTCCGGAACTATCTGGATAAATTTCTGATCGTTTATCTGGATGATATTCTGGTTTTTTCTGATAATTGGGACTCGCATGTGGAGCAGGTCAGGATGGTCTTTAAAATTTTGCGTGAAAATTCTTTGTTTGTCAAGGGCTCAAAGTGTCTTTTTGGTGTACAGAAGGTTCCCTTTTTGGGGTTCATTTTTTCCCCTTCTGCTGTGGAGATGGACCCAGTCAAGGTCCGAGCTATTCTTGATTGGACTCAGCCCTCGTCAGTTAAGAGTCTTCAGAAGTTCTTGGGTTTCGCTAACTTCTACCGTCGTTTTATGGCTAACTTTTCTAGCATTGTGAAACCTTTGACGGATATGACCAAGAAGGGCTCCGATGTGGTTAATTGGGCTCCTGCTGCCGTGGAGGCTTTCCAGGAGTTGAAACGTCGGTTTACTTCGGCGCCTGTTTTGTGCCAGCCTGATGTCTCGCTTCCCTTTCAAGTTGAGGTGGATGCTTCAGAGATTGGAGCAGGGGCCGTTTTGTCGCAGAGAGGCCCTGGTTGCTCTGTTATGAGACCTTGCGCCTTTTTCTCTAGGAAGTTTTCGCCTGCAGAGCGAAATTATGATGTGGGCAATCGGGAGTTGTTGGCCATGAAATGGGCATTTGAGGAGTGGCGTCATTGGCTCGAGGGTGCTAAGCATCGTGTGGTGGTCTTGACTGATCACAAAAATCTGATGTATCTCGAGTCTGCTAAACGCCTGAATCCTAGACAGGCCCGCTGGTCATTGTTTTTCTCCCGTTTTGACTTTGTTGTCTCGTATTTACCAGGTTCAAAGAATGTGAAGGCCGATGCTCTTTCCAGGAGCTTTGTGCCTGATGCTCCTGGAGTCGCTGAACCTGTTGGTATTCTTAAGGATGGTATTATCTTGTCAGCTATTTCTCCAGATCTGCGACGTGTGTTGCAGAGATTTCAGGCTGATAGGCCTGATTCTTGTCCACCTGACAGACTGTTTGTGCCTGATAAGTGGACCAGCAGAGTCATTTCCGAGGTTCATTCCTCGGTGTTGGCAGGTCACCCAGGAATTTTTGGCACCAGAGATCTGGTGGCCAGATCCTTTTGGTGGCCTTCCTTGTCTAGGGATGTGCGGTCATTTGTACAGTCCTGTGGGACTTGTGCTCGAGCTAAGCCTTGCTGTTCTCGTGCCAGCAGGTTGCTCTTGCCCTTGCCTGTCCCTAAGAGACCTTGGACACATATCTCCATGGATTTCATTTCTGATCTTCCGGTGTCTCAGGGCATGTCTGTTATCTGGGTGATATGTGATCGCTTCTCCAAGATGGTCCATTTGGTTCCTTTGCCTAAGCTGCCTTCCTCTTCCGATCTGGTTCCTGTGTTTTTCCAGAACGTGGTTCGTTTGCACGGCATCCCTGAGAATATTGTGTCAGACAGAGGATCCCAGTTCGTTTCCAGATTCTGGCGATCCTTTTGTAGTAGGATGGGCATTGACTTGTCGTTTTCGTCTGCTTTCCATCCTCAGACTAATGGACAGACGGAGCGAACTAATCAGACTTTGGAGGCTTATTTGAGGTGTTTTGTCTCTGCTGATCAGGACGATTGGGTGACCTTCTTGCCGTTAGCTGAGTTTGCCCTTAATAATCGGGCTAGTTCCGCCACCTTGGTTTCGCCGTTTTTCTGCAACTCTGGTTTCCACCCTCGTTTTTCTTCGGGTCATGTGGAACCTTCTGACTGCCCTGGGGTGGATTCTGTGGTGGATAGGTTGCAGCGGATCTGGAATCTTGTGGTGGACAACTTGAAGTTGTCACAGGAGAGGGCTCAGCGCTTTGCCAACCACCGCCGCGGTGTGGGTCCCCGACTACGTGTTGGGGATTTGGTGTGGCTTTCTTCCCGCTTTGTTCCTATGAAGGTTTCCTCTCCCAAATTTAAACCTCGTTTTATTGGTCCTTACAAGACATTGGAAATTCTTAATCCTGTATCCTTTCGCCTGGATCTTCCTGTGTCGTTTGCTATCCACAACGTGTTTCATAGGTCCTTGTTGCGGCGGTACGTTGTGCCTGTGGTTCCTTCTGCTGAGCCTCCTGCTCCGGTGTTGGTTGAGGGCGAGTTGGAGTATGTGGTGGAGAAGATCTTGGATTCTCGTCTCTCCAGGAGGAGGCTTCAGTACCTGGTCAAGTGGAAGGGCTATGGTCAGGAAGATAATTCCTGGGTGGTCGCCTCTGATGTTCATGCGGCCGATTTAGTTCGTGCCTTTCACGCCGCTCATCCTGATCGCCCTGGTGGTCGTGGTGAGGGTTCGGTGACCCCTCACTAAGGGGGGGGTACTGTTGTGATTTTGCTTTTTGCTCCCTCTAGTGGTCATTAGTGATTTGACTCTGGAGCGTCTGTCTTTTTCTATATCCTCACCTGGGCCGTTAGTTCAGGGGCGTTGCTATATAAGCTCCCTGGACCTTCAGTTCAATGCCTGGCATCGTTGAAATCAGAGCTAATCTGTTGTGCTCTTGTCCTCTGATCCTGGTTCCTGTTTTTCAAGCTAAGTCTGCTTCTTTGCTTTTGTTTTGTTTGGTATTTTTGTCCAGCTTGTTCCTATCTGTATCCTGACCTTTGCTGGAAGCTCTAGGGGGCTGGTGTTCTCCCCCCGGACCGTTAGACGGTTCGGGGGTTCTTGAATCTCCAGCGTGGATTTTTATAGGGTTTTTGTTGACCAGATAAGTTATCTTGCTATATTCTGCTATTAGTAAGCTGGCCTCTCTTTGCTGAACCTGGTTCATTTCTGTGTTTGTCATTTCCTCTTACCTCACCGTTATTATTTGTGGGGGGCTTGTATCTTGCTTTGGGGTCCCTTTCTCTGGAGGCAAGAGAGGTCTTTGTTTTCTTCTCCTAGGGGTAGTTAGATTCTCCGGTTGGCGCGAGTCATCTAGCGATCACCGTAGGCATGATCCCCGGCTACTTCTAGTGTTGGCGTTAGGAGTAGCTATTTGGTCAACCCAGTTACCACAGCCCTATGAGCTGGATTTTTGTATCTTGCATACTTACACGTTCCTCTGAGACCCTGTCCACTGGGGTCATAACATGACACACTACAGCCACATGAGGTCTGGCATTGTCCTGCATTAGGAGGAACCCAGGGCCAACCGCACCAGCATATGGTCTCACAAAGGATCTGAGGATCACTGTTATGACCTGGTGGTTAAGAGGCCACACTGATATGACCTGGTGGCTAAAACGCAACATGGGACGAACTCTTTGGAGGTGGTATCTCTACTGACCGCAGTTCCTAATCCTAACAACAACACTAGTAATAGCCGTGGGATGTTCCTGACTCTCCCTAGACACCTCAACACAGCCTCAGAGCTCTACCCCTAAAGTAGGAAATAGAAAGCTATCTTGCCTCAGAGAAAACCCCCAAAGGAAAGACAGCCCCCCACAAATATTGACGGTGAGTGGAGAGGGAAATGACGTACACAGAAATGAAATCAGATTTCAGCAAAGGAGGCCAATACTAAACTTGATAGACAGAGAGAAAAGGATACTGTGCGGTCAGTATTAAAAACTACAAAATCCACGCAGAGTTTACAAAAATGAACTCCACACCGACTCACGGAGTGGAGGGGCAAATCTGCTTCCCCAGAGCTTCCAGCTAGCCTGAATATAACATAGTGACAAGCTGGACAAAAAGAGACATATTTGCAGAGCAATAGAGTCCAAACAAATGGACAAACAAGAACTAGCAAAAACTTATCTTTTGCTGACAAGGACAGGCCATATGAGAAATCCAAGGAGAGAACCAAATCCAACCAAGAACATTGACAGCTGGCATGCACTAAAGCCCAGAGCAGGTTTAAATATCAAACTCAGGCAAGGTGATCAGTGGAGGCAGCTGCTACAGCTACCTAAAGGAGCAGCAGTTCCACTCGAAACCACCAGAGGGAGCCCAAGGGCAGAACTCGCAAAAATACCATTAGCAACCACAGGAGGGAGCTCCAGAACGGAATTCACAACAGTACCCCTCCCTTGAGGAGGGGTCACCGAACCCTCACCAGAGCTCCCAGGCCGATCAGGACGAGCCAAATGGAAAGCACGAACCAAATCGGCAGCATGAACATCGGAGGCAACAACCCAAGAATTATCCTCCTGGCCATAACCCTTCCACTGGACCAGATATTGGAGCTTCCGCCTCGAAAAACGAGAATCCAAAATCTTCTCCACCACATGAGTCCAAATTTGCTGCAACCTGTCCACCACAGAATCCACACCAGGACAGTCAGAAGGCTCAAGCTGCCCCGAAGAAAAACGAGGATGAAAACCAAAGTTACAAAAAAAAGGCGAAACCAAGGTAGCCGAACTAGCCCGATTATTAAGGGCAAACTCGGCCAACGTCAAAAAGGTCACCCAATCATCCTGATCAGCAGACACGAAGCATCTCAAATAGGTTTCCAAGGTCTCATTGGTTCGCTCCGTTTGGCCATTTGTCTGAGGATGGAATGATGAAGAAAAAGACAAATCAATGCCCATTCTAGCACAAAAGGACCACCAAAACCTAGAAACGAACTGGGAACCTCTGTCAGACACAATATTCTCCGGAATACCATGTAAACGAACCACATGCTGAAAAAATAATAGAACCAAATCAGAGGAGGAAGGCAACTTAGGCAACGGTACCAAATGGACCATCTTAGAAAAACGGTCACAAACCACCCAGATGACAGACATCTTCTGAGAAACAGGAAGATCAGAAATAAAATCCATGGAAATATGCGTCCAGGGCCTCTCAGGAATAGGCAAAGGCAAAAGCAACCCACTGGCATGGGAACAGCAAGGCTTAGCCCGAGCACAGGTCCCACAGGACTGCACAAACGAACGCACATCCCGCGACAAGGAAGGCCACCAAAAGGACCTAGCCACCAAATCTCTGGTACCGAAAATCCCAGGGTGACCAGCCAACACCGAACAATAAACCTCAGAAATTACCCTGCTAGTCCATCTATCAGGAACAAACAGTCTCTCCACTGGACAGCGGTCAGGTTTATCAGCCTGAAACTCCTGAAGTACCCGCCGCAAATCAGGGGAGATGGCAGAAAGAATCACCCCCTCCTTGAGGATCCCAGCCGGCTCAAGAATTCCCGGAGAGTCAGGCAAAAAACTCCTAGAAAGGGCATCAGCCTTCACATTCTTAGATCCTGGAATATACGAGACCACAAAATCAAAACGGGAGAAAAACAGAGACCACCGAACCTGTCTAGGATTCAACCGCTTAGCAGACTCGAGGTAAATCAGATTCTTATGATCAGTCAAGACCACCACGCGATGCTTGGCTCCCTCAAGCCAATGTCGCCACTCCTCAAATGCCCACTTCATAGCCAACAACTCCCGATTGCCGACATCATAATTACACTCAGCAGGCGAAAACTTTCTGGAGAAGAAAGCACATGGTTTCATCAAAGAGCCATCAGAATTTCTCTGAGACAAAACGGCCCCTGCCCCAATCTCAGAAGCATCAACCTCAACCTGAAAAGGGAGCGAAACATCTGGCTGATGAAACACAGGGGCAGAAGTAAAACGACGTTTAAGCTCCTGAAAGGCCTCAACAGCCGCAGAGGACCAATTCATCACATCAGCGCCTTTCTTCGTCAAATCGGTCAGAGGCTTCACCACACTAGAAAAATAAGCAATAAAGCGGCGATAAAAATTAGCAAAGCCCAAAAATTTCTGAAGGCTCTTTACAGATGTGGGTTGAGTCCAATCATGAATGGCCTGGACTTTAACAGGGTCCATTTCAATAGCCGAGGGAGAAAAAATGAAACCCAAAAAAGAAACCTTCTGAACTCCAAAGAGGCACTTAGACCCCTTCACAAACAACGCGTTAGCACGAAGGACCTGAAACACCATCCTAACCTGCTTCACATGAGACTCCCAATCATCGGAAAAAAACAAAATATCATCCAAATACACAATCATGAATTTATCCAGATAATTCCGGAAGATATCATACATAAAGGACTGAAATACCGATGGAGCATTAGAGAGCCCGAATGGCAGCACAAGATATTCAAAATGGCCTTCGGGCGTATTAAATGCTGTTTTCCATTCATCACCTTGTTTAATACGCACGAGATTATACGCCCCTCGAAGGTCGATTTTAGTAAACCAACTGGCACCCTTAATCCGAGCAAACAAATCAGAAAGTAAAGGCAAAGGGTACTGGAATTTGACCGTGATCTTATTGAGAAGGCGATAATCTATACAGGGTCTCAAGGAGCCATCCTTCTTGGCAACAAAGAAGAATCCAGCCCCCAACGGTGACGAAGACGGGCGAATATGCCCCTTCTCCAAGGACTCCTTTACATAACTCCGCATAACGGCATGCTCTGGCACAGACAGATTGAAAAGTCGGCCCTTAGGGAACTTACAGCCAGGAATCAAATTAATGGCACAATCGCAGTCCCTATGAGGAGGCAGGGAACTGGACTTGGGCTCATCAAATATATCCTGGAAATCCGACAAAAACTCAGGAACTTCAGAAGAAGGGGCGAGGAAATTGACATCAAAGGAATATCACTATGTATCCCCTGACAACCCCAACCAGTTACAGACATAGATCTCCAATCCACCACTGGATTATGTACCTGTAACCATGGAAAACCCAGCACAACAACATCATGCAATTTATGCAACACTAAAAAGTGAATATTTTCCTGATGTGCTGGAGCCATGTACATGGTTAACTGTGTCCAGTACTGAGGTTTATTCTTGGCCAATGGCGTAGCATCAATCCCCCTTAAGGGAATAGGGCTCTGCAAAGGCTCCAAGGAAAAACCACAGCGCTTGGCAAATTCTAAGTCCATTAAGTTCAGGGCAGCGCCAGAATCCACAAATGCCATAACAGAAAAAGACGACAATGAGCAAATCAGGGTAACAGACAAGAGAAATTTAGGCTGTACAGTACTAATAGTAACAGACCTAGGGACCCTCTTAGTACGCTTAGGGCAATCAGAAATAGCATGAGCAGAATCACCACAGTAAAAACACAGGCCATTCTGACGTCTGAATTTCTGCCTTTCTGCTCTAGTCAAAATCCTATCACATTGCATAGGCTCAGGACTCTGCTCAGAGGACACCGCCATATGGTGCACCACCTTGCGCTCGCGCAGACGCCGATCGATCTGAATGGCCAAAGACATTGACTCATTCAGACCAGCAGGCGTGGGAAACCCCACCATAACATCTTTAAGGGCTTCAGAAAGACCCTTTCTGAAAATCGCTGCCAGAGCATACTCATTCCATTTTGTGAGCACAGACCACTTTCTAAATTTCTGGCAGTATACTTCTGCTGCTTCCTGACCCTGACACAGAGCCAGCAAAGTCTTTTCTGCCTGATCCACAGAATTAGGCTCGTCATACAGCAATCCGAGCGCTTGAAAAAATGCGTCAATATTGAGCAATGCAGGATTTCCTGGCTCAAGGGAGAATGTCCAGTCCTGCGGGTCGCCACGCAGCAAAGAAATAACAATCTTCACCTGCTGAATGGGGTCACCAGAGGAACGGGGTCTCAGAGCAAAAAACAATCTGCAATTATTTTTGAAGTTCAAAAATTTAGATCTATCCCCAGAAAACAAATCAGGAATAGAAATTCTAGGCTCTAATACCGGAGCCTGGACAACATAATCTTGGATACTCTGTACCCTTGCAGCGAGTTGATCCACACGCAAGGACAGACCTTGAACCTCCATATCAGCACCAAAATCCTGAACCACCCAGAGATTAAGGGGAAAAAAAAGACAAAACAAGCTACAGAGGAAAATAAAATGACTCAGAACTTTCTTTTCCCTCTTTTGAGATGCATTTAACACATTGTGGGCCAGCTGTACTGTTATGACCTGGTGGTTAAGAGGCCACACTGATATGACCTGGTGGCTAAAACGCTACATGGAACGAGCTCTGAGAAGGTGGTATCTCTACTGACCACAGTTCCTAATCCTAACAACAACACTAGTAATAGCCGTGGGATGTTCCTGACTCTCCCTAGACACCTCGTCACAGCCTCAGAGCTAACTACCCCTAAAGTAGGAAATAGAAATCTATCTTGCATCAGAGAAAACCCCCAAAGGAAAGACAGCCCCCCACAAATATTGACGGTGAGTGGAGAGGAAAATGACGTACACAGAAATGAAATCAGATTTCAGCAAAGGAGGCCAATACTAAACTTGATAGACAGAGAGAAAAGGATACTGTGCGGTCAGTATTAAAAACTACAAAATTCACGCAGAGTTTACAAAAATGAACTCCACACCGACTCACGGTGTGGAGGGGCAAATCTGCTTCCCCAGAGCTTCCAGCTAGCCTGAATATGACATAGTGACAAGCTGGACAAAAAGAGACATATTTGCAGAGCAATAGAGTCCAAACAAATGGACAAACAAAAACTAGCAGAAACGTATCTTTTGCTGACAAGGACAGGCCATATGAGAAATCCAAGGAGAGAACCAAATCCAACCAAGAACATTGACAGCTGGCATGAACTAAAGCCCAGAGCAGGCTTAAATAACAAACCCAGGCAAGGCGATCAGTGGAGGCAGCTGCTACAGCTACCTAAAGGATCAGCAGTTCCACTCGAAACCACCAGAGGGAGCCCAAGGGCAGAACTCGCAAAAATACCATTAGCAACCACAGGAGGGAGCTCCAGAACGGAATTCACAACAGATCTCATCTCGGTACCTAATGGCAGTCAGGTTACCTCTGGCGAGCACAAGGATGGCTGTACGGCCCTCCAAAGAAATGCCACCCCGCACCATTACGGACCCACTGCCAAAATGGTCATGCTGAAGGATGTTGCAGGCAGCAGATCGCTCTCCACTGCGTCTCCAGACTCTGTCACATCTGTCACATGTGCTCAGTGTGAACCTGCTTTCATCTCTGAAGAGCACAGGGCGCCAGTGGCAAATTTGCCAATCCTGGTGTTCTGTGGCAAATGCCAAACATCCTGCACGGTGTTGGGCTGTGAGCACAACTCCCATCTGAGGACGTCGGGCACTCAGACCATCCTCATGAGTCGGTTTCTAACCCTTTGTGCAGACACATGCACATTTGTGGCCTGCTGGAGGTCATTTTGCAAGGCTCTGGCAGTGCTCCTCCTGTTCCTCCTTGCACAAAAGCTGAGGTAGCGCTCCTGCTGCTGGGTTGTTGCCCTCCCACAGCCCCCTGCACGTCTCCTGGTGTACTAGCCTGTCTGCTGGTATCGCCTCCAGACACTACGCTGACAGACACAGCAAACCTTCTTGCCACAGCTCGCATTGATGTGCCATCCTGGATGAGCTGCACTACCTGAGCCACTTGTGTGGGTTGTACAGTCCGTCTCATGCTACCACGAGTGTGAAAGCACAACCAACATTCAAAAGTGACCAAAACATCAGCCAAAAAGCATTGGTACTGAGATGTGGTCTGTGGTCCCCACCTGCAGAACCACTCCCTTTTTGAGTGTGTCTTGATAATTGCTAATAATTTCCATCTGTTGTCTATTCCATTTGCACAACAGCATGTGAAATTGATTGTCAATCAGTGTTGTTTCCTAAGTGGACAGTTTGATTTCACAGAAGTTTGATTTACTTGGAGTAAAGTTTAAGTTTAAGTGTTCCCTTTATTTTTTTGAGCAGTGCATATATATACTGGATGCTGTTCCAATTTTTTCATATATATATATATATATATATATATATATATATATATATATATATATATATATATATATATATATATATATATATATACACACGGTCAAGATTGTTTGTACCCCTCGTTTAATGACAGGAAAACTCACAATGGTCACCGATATAACTTGAATCTGCCAAATTTAAAGATAAATAAAAAATCTATGAAAATGAACAAATGAAAGTCGGACATTGCTTTTCAACCATGTTTCCACAGAATTAAAAAAAAAAAAATAAAACTCATGATTAATTTCACTCCTCAAACTTTTTGTATGCACAACTAGCTCTTTCAAAGAACACTAGTTTGCCTGAAGTCACACAACACAGAGTCTGTCATGCAAGCAGAAGGAGGCGGTGCTGGGCGGGAAGCAGAGCTGGAGTGACAGAGGCTTCAAATCTACCATAGCCCTTCAGCCTCATTTGCATATCAATTCAAATGATGATTTTTCAGTAACTGAGAAACAGACGGGCCATGTAAAGGTATTGCTGGACTTGTCTTTGACAAAGCTATACAGGTCCTTCTCAAAAAATTAGCATATAGTGTTAAATTTCATTATTTACCATAATGTAATGATTACAATTAAACTTTCATATATTATAGATTCATTATCCACCAACTGAAATTTGTCAGGTCTTTTATTGTTTTAATACTGATGATTTTGGCATACAACTCCTGATAACCCAAAAAACCTGTCTCAATAAATTAGCATATTTCAACCGTCCAATCAAATAAAAGTGTTTTTTAATAACAAACAAAAAAACCATCAAATAATAATGTTCAGTTATGCACTCAATACTTGGTCGGGAATCCTTTGGCAGAAATGACTGCTTCAATGCGGCGTGGCATGGAGGCAATCAGCCTGTGACACTGCTGAGATGTTATGGAGGCCCAGGATGCTTCAATAGCGGCCTTAAGCTCATCCAGAGTGTTGGGTCTTGCGTCTCTCAACTTTCTCTTCACAATATCCCACAGATTCTCTATGGGGTTCAGGTCAGGAGAGTTGGCAGGCCAATTGAGCACAGTAATACCATGGTCAGTAAACCATTTACCAGTGGTTTTGGCACTGTGAGCAGGTGCCAGGAAGCATGAAGTGCTCCAAAATCTCCTGATAGCTAGCTGCATTGACCCTGCCCTTGATGAAACACAGTGGACCAACACCAGCAGCTGACATGGCACCCCACACCACTGACTGTGGGTACTTGACACTGGACTTCAGGCATTTTGGCATTTCCTTCTCCCCAGTCTTCCTCCAGACTCTGGCACCTTGATTTCCGAATGACATGCAAAATTTGCTTTCATCAGAAAAAAGTACTTGGGACCACTTAGCAACAGTCCAGTGCTGCTTCTCTGTAGCCCAGGTCAGGCGCTTCTGCCGCTGTTTATGGTTCAAAAGTGGCTTTACCTGGGGAATGCGGCACCTGTAGCCCATTTCCTGCACACGCCTGTGCACGGTGGCTCTGGATGTTTCCACACCAGACTCAGTCCACTGCTTCCTCAGGTTCCCCAAGGTCTGGAATCGGTCCTTCTCCACAATCTTCCTCAGGGTCCGGTCACCTCTTCTCGTTGTACAGCGTTTTCTGCCACATTGTTTCCTTCCAACAGACTTACCATTGAGGTGCCTTGATACAGCACTCTGGGAACAGCCTATTTGTTGAGAAATTTCTTTCTGGGTCTTACCCTCTTGCTTGAGGGTGTCAATGATGGCCTTCTTGACATCTGTCAGGTCGCTAGTCTTACCCATGATGGGGGTTTTGAGTAATGAACCAGGCAGGGAGTTTTTAAAAGCCTCAGGTATCTTTTGCATGTGTTTAGAGTTAATTAGTTGATTCAGAAGATTAGGGTAATAGGTCGTTTAGAGAACCTTTTCTTGATATGCTAATTTATTGAGACAGGTTTTTTGGGTTATCAGGAGTTGTAGGCCAAAATCATCAGTATTAAAACAATAAAAGACCTGACAAATTTCAGTTGGTGGATAATGAATCTATAATATATGAAAGTTTAATTGTAATCATTACATTATGGTAAATAATGAAATTTAACACTATATGCTAATTTTTTGAGAAGGACCTGTATGCACAAAAAATAGTTTGGGGAGTGAAATCATGCTGACAGATTCCCTTTCTTATTGACACCTCTCCATTACTAAGCCGGCTTAATGTCACCTTACAATAGGAAGTAGTGCAGTATATATAAACTAATAAACTAATGTTCTTATATGAAGCTCAGAGGATGGGAGGACAAAAATGGCAGTGAAGGCCATCGGTTGCATGTTCAGCCCTTAACCATCCCGTGATCATGTCGCGGGTGACTGATGGGAGCTGATGTGTGTGAGCATGAGCAACCAAACCTTTAAAAATTTTGCTATCAGTGACTGACAGCAGCACATAAATTGTTAAACAGCAGTGATTGGAGCTAGCTCTGGTTGCTGCTCTTGCAAGCAGGTTCCAGCTGGATAACACAACTAACATCTGCTGCGGATAAAGCGGTCTCAAGCTCGTGAGCTCAGTCCATACACATGCACACCCGACGTGTGCTATAGCTGTACGGAACATGCCAGGAAGGAGTTAAAATCATGTGTTTTCTTTGTATTCTGTACTGTTTTTGTATTCTTATTATTATACATGATTACATTTGATTATAATTATAAAATAGTTGTTCTTACATTTATCCACTCATTATCTATTCCCACGCTACAGACTTTTTCTGTGGAATTCTCTCTTTCATTGTTCACAGTGAAATCTGCAACAAACGTGCAGCACATTTCTGGCCAAAATCTGCAGGTACCATTACAATTATTGCAATGCTAGGAAGCTGCGGGGAACACGGTGCATGGGCTCAGAATAAGCTCAAATATATTTTGGGTGAAACCAGCTGACTGCACGTGGGCAAAGCATTGTGACCAATAGCAGCACAATATTGAGAGGAACAGTACCTACCAGGGCTCGACACATACATTGAGCTGCTCCGTTTGGTTAAACCCTTAAAGATCGCATTATAAGACCAAGTTCATCAAGGGCACTGCGGAATTATTTTACCACAAAGATCAGATGTGGCATGTTAGTAAATGGGAATTTCTGAATACTGGCATACAGGGCATTTCCTTTTTACTTAAAGGGAATCTATCTGCAAATTTTTGCTTTGCAAGCTGAAGACAGCATGCCATAGGGGTTAAAACACAGATTTCAGGGATGCCTCTCTTATCAAGCTCCTTGGTTTTGTTAGCTTACAATGATTGCTTTAGCACCAGTAGCTTATCATTGCTGTGACTAGCTGGTAATGTGAGCCCTGGTCTGACACGCCCCCTCCTGTGATAGGCAGCTCACTGTCTATGGATATTGTATATACAGAGACAGGAGTGGGTGGGGTTAGCTGTGGTGTGGGCAGGGTTAGCTTTCTCAGCTCTGCTTCATGCTAAATCTAAAAACTCTGATTGTGTCAGAACGGCTGCACCCAGTAATCTAAGTGATACATTGTTGGATTCAGCTTCTCATTGCCTACATTATGCTGCTCTCAGATGAGGTAGCAAAAAACTGGCGCAGATTCCCTTTAAGAATCAGCAAATAAAGCTCTGGCAAAAATTAAGAGGCCATTGCACAGTTTTATAAAAATCAGCTTATCTACATATCTGACAGCCATTCCACTCCAGTGTCAGTTGAATTCCAACCAGGGTACACCTCTACTTAATGTGCTTCTGATTAGGTGATCAACTGAACCAAATCTTATTTAACTAAGGAAAGTATAAAAAAAACCCTGCTGTGGTGTTCACAATCCTCTTGCAATAGGACAAGCTGGATGGCAAAACAAGTGCTAGTAATATCCCAAAAGTAATAGGAATGAAAAAATAACTTTTAACCATGCCAAAGGAGTTGAAAAGAAAAGTCTTGAGTGAGGAAAAGAAGGGCTCAATTCTGCCGTATGAATCAAGCCGCATACAAGGTTATCCTGGAAAAATAGTTGATTCCTTCTGCTTGGGCAATGTTTCCCAACTCTGAGGACTGGTTTATCCAGCAGGACAATGCGCCATGCCACACAGCTAGGTCAATCAAGATGTGGATGAAGGACCACCACATCAAATCCCTGTCATAGGCAGCCCAATCTCCAGACCTGAACACCATTGAAAACCTCTGGAATATAATCAAGAGGAAGATGGATAGTCACAAGCCATCAAACAAAGAAGAACTGCTTAACGTTTTGTACCAGGAGTGGCAAAAGGTCACCCAAAAGCAGTGTGAAAGACTGATGGAAAGCATGCCAAGACGCATGAAAGCTGTGATGTGATTAAAAATCATGGTTATTCCACTAAATATTGATTTCTGAACTCTTCCTGAGTTAAAACATTAGTATTGTTGTTTCTGAATAATTATGAACTTGTTTTTATTTGCATTATTTCAGGTCTGCAAGCAATGCATTTTTTTGACCATTTCTCATTTTCAGAAAATAAATACAAAATGTATTGCTTGGAACTTCGGAGACATGTTGCCAGTAGTTTATAGAATAAAATAACAATTTATATTTTACTTAAAAATATACCTATAAAGAGAAAAATCGGACAAACTGAACATTTTTCAGTGGTCTCTTAATTTTTGCCAGAGCTGTGTGTGTGTGTGTGTGTGTGTGTGTGTGTGTGTGTGTGTATATATATATACATATATATATATATATATATATATATATATATATATATATATATATATATATATATATATATATATATATATATATATATCCATCCCTTTTGCCATTTAGCTATGATCACATTAATTATACTTACTGCAATGCAGTAGGACAGATGACAGAATCGGCTGCCACATATCCAGAACCTGGTAACCAGCTCACCTTAATTTAATACAGATCAATTAACCTTTCCTGCCTGTGGCGATTGTCGTTCATCGTCCCATGACTCTGGTGATAGGCTGGCGTGCATTGTGCGTAGTTCACCTCTATGTCTTTGTAATATGAAATATTGGCACATCTAGTCCTATATTGTATCCCTCTTAGAAATCTTGGACTCACATGACTTGTAATAATAGAAAAAAAACCTCATGTACTAAAAATATTAATTAAATGTGAATTAAAAAATATTGCCTTCAGAATCTAAACATGCTGCCAATAAAGTTTTTTCTTAAAGGGAACCTGTCACCCCCAAAATGGAAGGTGAGCTAAGCCCAACGGCATCAGGGGCTTATCTACAGCATTCTGTAATGCTGTAGATAAGCCCCCAATGTATACTAAAAGATGAGAAAAAGAGGTTGGATTATATTCACCCAGGGGCAGTCCCGGTCCGGTCCGATGGGTGTCGCGGTCTGGGCCCTCCCATCTTCTTACGATGACGTCCTCTTCTGGTCTTCACGCCGCGGCTCCGGTGCAGGCGTACTTTGTCTGACCTGTTGAGGGCAGAGCAAAGTACTGCAGTGCGCAGGTGCTGGGCCTCTCTGACCTTTCCCAGCGCCTGCACACTGCAGTACTTTGCTCTGCCCTCAACAGGTCAGACAAAGTACGCCTGCGCCGGAGCCGCAGCGTGAAGACCAGAAGAGGACGTCATCGTAAGAAGATGGGAGGCCCCGGACCGGACTGCGACGCCCATCGGTACCGGGACCGCCCCTGGGTGAGTATAATCTAACCTCTTTTTCTCATCTTTCAGGATACATCGGGGGCTTATCTACAGCATTACAGAATGCTGTAGATAAGCCCGTAATGGCGGTGGGCTTAGCTCACCTTCCATTTTGGGGGTGACAGGTTCCCTTTAACCTAAGAAACACTGCAGACAGATGTTAGCTGGCAATCAATAGGAACTTAAGTAATACAATATTTGCTTTTTTGTGTGTGTTTTTTTAATGCTTTTGTGCATTTTTAGCATTTTGGGTGTTTTTCTCAAAGTGCTCCAGGTATGGCAGTTTTTCAGGCGATTCTCCATATTTGTGTGTATAGGAAAATTTAAAAAAATGACTTGAAGAAAATGCATGACCGTAAGAATATTAGATCTACTTACTGAAAAGGATTTTTTTTTTTTTTTACAAATTCACCCCTGTGCTATTATTAAACACCTGTTGTCAGTAATGCAGGAAAAAAAATCATCTATTCTTATCTGGAGATCATAGTGTAGTCCTAAGTAAATAGGATGTTAGCCAGTCAAGCAGTACAGAAGGTCATAATGACCATTATAAGAAAAGAACCCAAAGAAGTAAAAGTAAAGCGGTTAGAAAGCTCAGGAAAAACTACCAAATATATAAGAAACTATACAAAAGTATCTGGCTAATTTCATGGGTTTGGGTCCATAACGTCTTCTTTTATTTACACTTATGGAAAATTCACCCCCAAATTGTTAATATGTGTATATAGCTATTGGAGAGCAAATCCATCCATACCTTTAACCAGCCAGTCTGCTCCTCCGCTACCAAGAAATTGCTGTTTGAATCAATATGCAAATGAGGCTGAAGTGCTTTCGGCATGTGGAAGCTCTTCCCAAGCCTCTGCTGTCCCCAACTAAGTGCTGCCTTCTCCTTAACTGACAGCTTCTTTGCAGTGTGACTTCAAGAAGTAGAAGGGGAAGCTGGGCAGGGAATAGACGTGGGGAGAGCAGAGCCTTGGAAAGTGCTTCCACACGCTGAAAGCACTTCAGACTCATTTAAATATTAATTCAACCTGCGACTTCTCGGTAACGGTGGAACAAACTGGCTGGTTACAGTAATGGATGGACTTGTGTGTCTAAGAGCTAAATGTACAAATAAACAATTGGGGGACGAAATCCTGCTGAAAGCAGGGCCGTGTTTGCCACTAATCACCAGAGGACGGGTATCTAGGGCGGAAGGCTGCAGAGGGCAGCAGCAACATAAATGAGTAAAAAAATAAAAATTTTCCCCTGTTTCACCTCTGGACCAACTGTCAGTATCGCCATTTTTTTGGTGGGGATATCTATATATCAATTTCTCTATTTCTCAATCTATCTATATATTATCTAACTACCTATCCATCCATTATTTATCTATCACATCCTATACATAATCTATTGAAATTGAACCTACCCCTGCTGACAACTTGAACCTACCCCTGCTGACAACTTGAACCTACCCCTGCTGACAAATTGAACTCACCCTTGCTGACAAATTGAACCTACCCCTGTGTCAGTATTCCGGGTTTTCTAAGTCACCTTGTGAATGATTTTGCCCTTTGTTAAGATGGAGTTTGCTGTTTTTGTCTGCCCTACTTCCTGTTCGTTTGTTTAAAACCCGGGTCAGGTGTCAGCCTCTTTGCTGGAGTATTCTGATTCTGTTCTCCTTCAGCTCAGCTGCTGGTTCTGAGTGTGTCTCTACTTCTGGCTCTGGACATTTCCTGCATTTGTAAGCTACACTCTCTATGTTATCATTAGTTTGCTGACTTGGAACTTAACCCTTGGTTCATTCCTTCTGGTAAGAACTGTGTTTTTGGAACTTTGTTTCTGGACTTTGGTTCGGGACTGTGTGGTTCTAATTAATCCTTCATTTACTCCCCCCGGTGGGAGCTGTTGGAAACAACACCAGTATAATACTTTAATGTGAACCTGTTTCTGAACTTACCTGTGTTTATGCCACATCTGGGATCAACTTGTGAACTAGTTTCTGGACTTACCCGTGTTCATGTCACACCTGGGATGAACTTGTGGACTTGTTCTGGACTTCCCTGTGTTTACTTCATACCTGGATTTGACTCTTTCTGCACCGACAGTGTTTGGATCTGCACCACGTCACCCGTCACACTCACCTTTTGCTCACCTTGCTGAGGACTCTGCCTTAAGAACTCTGCCGATTTGCTGTATATGTTTCAAGGACTCGTTTCATTCCAGGACACTGTGGGTTATCAGTATATTGTTTTGGGTGTTATTGCTGTTGTACAAATACACTATTTGCACTAAAGAAACCTGTCTCTGTCTGTTCATTGCCCCATGCTGTCAGAATCCTTGAGTTCCTACAATAGTATTACACCCTGCTGACAAATTGAACCTACCCCTGCTGACAAATTGAACCTACCCCTGCTGACAAATTCAACCTACCCCTGCTGACAAATTCAACCCACCCTTGCTGACAAATTGAACCTACCGCTGCTGACAAATTAAATCCACTCCTGCTGACAAATTGAACCCACCCCTGCAGACAAATTGAATCCACTCCTGCTGACAAATTGAATCCACTGCTGCTGACAAATTGAACCCACCCCTGCTGACAAATTGAACCCACCCCTGCTGACAAATTGAATCCACTCCTGCTGACAAATTGAATCCATTCCTGCTGACAAATTGAACCCACCCCTGCTGACAAATTGAATCCACTCCTGCTGACAAATTGAATCCACTGCTGCTGACAAACTGAACCCACTCCTGCTGACAAATAGAACCCACCCCTGCTGACAAATAGAACCCACCCCTGCTGACAAATTGAATCCACTCCTGCTGACAAATTGAATCCACTCCTGCTGACAAATTGAACCCACCCCTGCTGACAAATTGAATCCACTGCTGCTGACAAATTGAACCCACCCCTGCTGACAAATTGAATCCACTCCTGCTGACAAATTGAATCCACTCCTGCTGACAAATTGAACCTACCCCTGCTGACAAATTGAACCCACCCCTTACCAACAGCTCATCTGTATATATTGGTGAGCAAGTGCTCTTATTGGCTTGCTGTAGAAGGCTGCATCTGCAGCCATCTTATAGATGGGAGCGTCATTCCCACAGGATAGGTTGGAAGTCACATGTGAAGCTATGTCCTTCGTTCAGCCAACCTGTGGTGTCGGAATGACGTTCCCATCTGTATATAATTCTATGAGCAAAATCTGCACATAAAACTTAAGTGTCCCTGCAAGACAAAATGATAGGGGGGAAAATTTCAAAACCGCACTCCAAGTCAGTTTACACTGAGTAAAATAAAAGCAGAGAGGGCAGGAGATGTCTATAAATCCCATCCACTCTGCTGCAACTGTAAGACGCTGCATTTATTTTTCGCAAAGGAGAAAACGCAGCTTCAAAATCTCACTAAAAACGAATTGTGCGAACTTAAAGGGAGTCTGTCACCAGGAATAACGCTGTTAACTTGCAGATATGGGGTTATTGTGCAGGTTAACAGCGTTATTATCCTGTCCCGAGCCTGCACGTAGCCGAATGCAGTGGGGAGAAAATGATCTTTATTCTCCCAGCCAGCATTTGGTATTCAGTCATGGAGGTGGGTTCAGTCACTGCTTGGTATCAGAGAGGCCGCTGTAATCCTGCCCCCGGCCTTGACTGACAACAGGACGCAATGTAGAGCCAGTGTCAGTCTGAGACGGACAGCATCATAACGCTGTTAACCAGCAGATTAACCCCATATCTGCAGGTTAACAGCGTTATTCCTGGTGACAGGTTCCCTTTAACGTTAGGATCCAATTACAAGTTGAGGATCTGACAAACCTGATTACATCCAATGCATGTGAATGGGTTTTGCAGCCTACATGGTAGGAGATACTAATATCTTTGACACTTGTGTATTTCCGGTGTTTCTCAGCACCTCAGATGCGTGAGATAATGTAGTAATCATTAGGGCAGTGGGTTTCCTGCCAGTAATCCAGCTGAAGCGTAATATGGTTAGGTCCTTAGCGTGAAGTAGCTGTTTAACCACTTACACTCCAATTCACATTTGGTCATTAATCGATTTTATTCTACAGTGTCATAATAACGCAGCACTGTAAAAAGAGCCCTGTGCTAAAATCCTATGCTCCTCTAGAGCGGGTGCGATATGCATACTCCCAGGCAAAACCAGTCTAGTGTATTGAGCGAGGGCGTGCCCACAATACGGACTCCGGTCGGGAGCAGGCATATCCCATACCTGACCTCCGTTTCTGGGGCAAAGAACGGGGAATCCTCGCAGTACATAGTTTGTGCACTGGGAGGATTCACAAGTCTGGGGTTACACAGAGTCACTGTAGACTTTCCATTTTAAACCGGACTACCCCTTTAATGTCATAATCTAATTTTTTTTTAATACAGTTTAATTAAAATTTCCCTATCTTTCCCTAACTATACCATCTAACTGCTTTATTTATTTATTTATTTATTTACTACTTCCTCTTTGAGCAAGTTTTGTTTAACTATCTGAGTGCACGCTGGGATACTCAAATGTGTCATCAACAGAGGGCACAAGCAGTGGTCACTGCCACTTGCCTCTGCAGCCTCCCTGAAAAGAACTGTTGACAGTGACCTTCGTTTCAGGGGATAGACTAGTCCCCGCTCTACCGAGCATGCGTCAGTTGTCAATTACAACGTATGCGCAAATGCATAGTGACAGTGCACTCTCTTGCCGCCTCAGATCAAAAGTAATGAACTAGCAAGAGACCGCACTGTCAGTGTGCTTTGTAAGGAGAATACCCGGTGTGGAGAGACTAGTGACTCCCCGCATAGTGTACTGGGGGAAGGGTAGGGAACTTTTAATTAAAGCAAATTAGAGAATAGATTAAATTATCACATTTGAGAGGCATTTAGGATTAAACTAAATTTGTATTTATGACCACCCATTTAACCTAAGTGGCACTTTCATAAGTTTTCTGGGCTAGAGGAACAACCTATTAAGCCACTTCAGTGACCATAGCTCTGGTGTTAGACGCTGGTGACTGGGGTTACCAAAGTAAAAGACTAGTGAGTTGGCATAATCAAGGAGAGAATCTAACACTACAGCTTCCCTGATATTGACCTTGACATCAGGGAATGCATCAGGGGTATCAGGGTAGGGCAGGTAAGCGGGATCTGTGTGAGATGAATATATCAGAAAGGGGTAAAGGTTTTCTGGTATCTATTAGACAAATTTATTAAAAAACAACATACCGTACCTTTGCAAAATCTCGTACGTCAAATAAGTCAAATGCTTCAAACAGGTCACTTTTCTTCATGTTGAAGGCTTCACAACACACAGACAGGAATGTCCGGATATTCTTTAGACACAGAAACTATAAAGGAAAATAACAGAAAGTTTCAGTAAATCAACTGCAGAAAGATCTATACATTGTATATACAGCAATAAACAGTATATATGTCACATAAGTCAGGAACAGAATAGTGTATGATGCACAAAAAGATGGAGAGGAGGCTCACAATAGCGCTAGGGGGTAACTAAGACCTGACTTGTGGCCATTTTGTGCCAGGTTTCCTGGAAGAAGCGGTGAAGTGCTATTGTCCCAACTCGGGAGGGGCATAATAAAAAAACAGAAGGTGATAAAATCGGGTTGAAGTATACCATTTGCATGAAACATTGTGATCATCTGACGCATTGCTTGTCAACTGTCCCAAAATTCCAGGATAGTCCGTAAAATTAGGACACTTTTTTGCCCTGTCCGTAAAAAAAAATTACGGTAAATTGTCTGTTATTTTTTTAAGCTGTAGAAATTTACATGGAATATTTTGACTGTAATTATCGTCATTTTATAGTTTCCAGTGAATACAGCATGTCATCATATTTATGGACCGTAGATAGTTTCCAGTGAATACAGCATGTCATCATATTTATGGACCGTAGAAATGTATCACTTATAATCATAATGATTTCTAATGGATTTCCAATGTGTTTGTAAAAATATTGTCTGGCTGTGATTTTTTTCAAGCTGTCTAAAAAAAATAAAATATCAAGTTGGCAACCCTGTTTGGCCCTCGGACCTGTCAAGTGAAGCACCGGACAGGTGTGATCAATCTCACTGCAATCAATGAGATCAGTTCCTCCGTCGGTTTTCATTTCGCCATCTTCGTTAGATCCTGGATGGAAATAACAATGAAGCGCTGGGCCAGGCTTAAAAGGGTAGGGAGAACAGAAGTTTCTACAGGTGTTCCAAACCAGACGGAGATCGGAACACAGTGCGTGGATTGGCCGATGGCTCTGCGAACCCAAGCCTGACAGCCTCATGTATATCTATGCAGCTGTCACGCTCGGGTAAGGAGAGCCGCCGGCCAGTCTGAGCATTGCGTTCTGATCTCCTTCCGATTTATATGGCCATCTGACTCTGCCATAAAGATGAATTGCCAATGGCTTATAGGAGTTACTTCTAATTGAATGAAGGCTATGTTCAGGTTCACATTGCGTTAACAGAAGCCCGTTCAACACATGCGTTAACGGGCTGCTGTTAACGCAAATGCCGGTAGTCAGCGCGCTAGCGCAGATAGAGCTAGCAGATGCTCTATCTGCGCTAGCAGTGACGGACCCGGAAACGCTGCAGCCTGCGTCCCAGGGTCCGTCACTCAAGGACAGTACGTGCGCTAGCGATGCGTCCGACATAGGAATTAATGGTGGCGTTAACAGACTGCATTACATCGCATTATGCCGCGGTGTAACATAGTCCGTCTAACGGACCCCTGCAACGCAGTGTGAACCTGGCCTTATAGTCAGGCGTTTTATAACAGATCCAGTATTAAAAATAAAATACTGATCAGTTACAAATAGAGCAAAAGCAGATGCCAAATGGAAACTAAAGTTTTTGCTTGGATCTGTTCTTTTAAAAAAAAAAGAATCTGCTTAAAAACGGCCACTTTGGATTTCATTTTGCACGTGTTTGTAATGGATCCATTTTTACTAGCGATGTCTCACCTCTAGCATATGCAGTGCTCAAAAATGAATCCGTTAACAATGACATAACAGATGACCATCTGTAATGATCCATTTCCCATAGACTTTAATGTTAAACATTTGCAATCCATTTTTTGGGACCAGACAAAAAAAAAGTTGTGCAAACTAATTTTTTTGATCCAGTTGAAAAAGGATAGCAGCTGGAAAGGAGAAAAAAGGAGGACATTCTGTGACCCTTCCAAATGAAAATGCTCTGTAAAGGAACATTTTATTTCTGGGTTCTTTTATGCCAAAACAGATCCAAAAATTCCAAAAATTGGAAATATCTACTGGACACGAGAACAGAACCTTAACAGGATACGGTAAAAAAAGATACAGGGTTCTTCTTAATGTTGCAGGAGACTATGCTAAAAACGGCAGGCTTTGTAGAGGATAGTTCACAAGATCGTACATGGGCCATTTTTTCATGGCGTTATTACGGTTGCAATGTCCAGCCTGACCGCGGCCTTCATGACTTGATCTAACAGAAACATGTCTGCCTACGATGAGGTCAGTACGGTCACAAGACAGGTTAGTCTGGAATTTCGGATACCATACAGACTAGAAGATACAACCCCAATGTGGTGGGAAGTGTGAATTAGTTTTTACATATATTATTGGAACCTAAAGTCAGCCAGTGAATGGGAGAAGTACAGGTGACAAGTCTGGTACCTGTAAGTTCTGGTAGGCCACAGGTATGTTCAGTGTCCGTTGTGCCAAGCAAATAAAGGGATCAGTGGTAGTTTTATAGGTGGGGAATCTAAGGAAATTCTACTGTGAGGAGGAGTTAGGGGTCTTCTTCCAATATAGTATATCCTAAGTACACAGGGGTCAAAACACTGTAGACTATACAGGCTACATTAAAGGGAATGTGTCACCATGAAAATGCAGTCCAATCTGCAGGCGTCATGTTATAGAGCAGGGAGTGGAGAAGATTGATAGTTAGATTTGTGAGCAAAGATCCAGTAGAACCTTTATATTAAATGTTCTTTCTGGGATTTTGTGTGCAGTGGTGGCGGTCCTATCAGTGATTGACAGCCTTTTTTGTGTGAATACAGAGATAAATGTCAGTCACTGGCAGTGTTGAAATCCATGAAACAAATTACAGACTTACCATATGTTGGAGGAGTTACATTGCAATTCAGCAGATGGCGCTGTTGTATCTGTTGATGCTTAATAATATGTAGTGTGTCTGTTTCTCTTGTTAAAATTGTCACTCTCTAGTATAGCAGCCATCTTAGGATAAGCCTTGTTTTTCCACTCTGTTGCTGATTTGTATAATTCCTGTATGTCACAAGTAAACTATGGTTTCTCCTACAAATGTCTGATTGTTGTTACTTCTGCTGAAGGTGAGCAAATCTGCAACAAGTAGGATCACTAACTGGACCGAAAATCACAGAAAGAGCAGTGGATTAAATGATAAAAACACAGGTTATCCTGAACCTTTTCTCACAAATCTATTTTTCAATGTGCTCATTTCCTCCTGCCCTATATAATGATGCTGCAGATTGGACTGCATTGTAATGACAGGTTCACTTTAGGGAAGAGTCGGATTGCCATAAAACTTACAGAGGATTCACAATGTAAGGAGATGGACCAGCTGCCATGTTCTCCCCTGAATACATCAAAGCTACTGTAGTATAGAATATGTAGGATGTGAATAATGTTTTGTTCTTGATATGTGTACTGGTGATAAGTGTTAATTTCCTGGTGGGCTCCAGTACTAACTAATGGCTGCAGTACTAAATAAGATGTCACTGCCTAGAATGTAAGTGAAAGGTGGAGTCTGCTTAGCAACACATCAGGCACAGAGACAGTGTAAGAGTAAGGCCAGCCCAAATTTGGGAGGAGGAACTGAGCGTTAGTGCCAAATACAGGAAGTAGAGTTCAGTGCAGGGCAGTATTGTCAAGTGTCAGCAGCAGTGTCACACAATAGGCTGCTGGGCACAACATGGACCTAATACTCGGGGCAGTAGATTGCCAAAAACACCCTTCCGTGTGATTCCATCGACTAGCCTGGGTGAACCTCAACATGGATGTCGCACTCTGCTTGTGAAGCTACAGGAAAAGATGGACTCAGACTACATGGGGAAGAAGGTATTGCAATCTTGGTTCAATGCTAGTGGTGGAGAAGAATTCCTAGGGCTAGAGAAGATAGCAAGAGGGACACTCTACCCATACCCAGAACCAGGGCTGAAGTTATGTCCAGAACCTGTGTTAAAGACGACAATGCGTTGGGCATTATCCTATATGCCTGATTGTAAACACTGCCAACTATACAATAAAAGTAAATAAAAGGAAAACCTGGAGCCAATGGAGGCCTGCAGGCCTGAAGTAAGTGTGATGCACCCCACAAATAGCAGCACACTGGGAGAGGGACACGTATTGTCTGTAGAATGCCAGAGCGAGTGGGATGAGCAACTCATCCACGACTACCTCACTTGGGCACTTTACAGCAACACAATGCTTGAACTGGCCATCGGCTCTATTTAATGCAGCGGTGAAGCTCGATTCGGGAGAGCCGCCGGCCAGTCCGAGCATTGCGCTGCGATCCCTGTCTGATTTATATGGCCGCATTACTCTTCCCTTAAAGCAGGGACGGGGAACCTCAGGCCCGCGGGCCGTTTACGGCCCTCAATTACCTTTTATTCCGGCCCCTGAGTAGATTCCCATGGACTGCAGTGCTTGGGCCAGCACCTGTATTGTAACGACCCCCTGGACCTTTAATTTCTTCTTGCTTTGTAAGCATACGCAGTGTTCAGTACTCAATGCTGAGGTGCATGCAGTGAAAGATTACGACCTGATACCAGTGAGAGCGTCCGGACATACTTTGTGGGCAGAGTTTGTGGCAATTTGTACGGCCCCCGAAGGATGATATAAATATCCAAATGGCCCTTGGTAGAAAAAAGACTCCCCACCCCACCTTAAAGTGAGGTTCACATCATGTTGCTTCAGACACAGCTTTTCTCTTGCTTCTGGTTGAACCATTTCCAGTAACACTAATAGCATCCCACCATGAACTCCTCTCTCCTTCATATCACCTGCATTGAGCCTCATGAGGTTGAGCAGAAGTTACATAATCATAATGAAAACACAGAAAATTACACAAAGTAGATGATGCTACGATATGGAGCAGGTTACCATGACACAAAATAGACAGTTCCACTATCCAGGCCTTACAAAATAAGATACTGGAGACCTGAGAGCACAGAGATATAGTACAGGTTTCTCTCTAGGAAGGTACTAAGCCGACATTATGTCCTTAAAGGGTCACTGACAATACTTATCATAGTCAGTGACAATGAATGGAAATAAAATAGAACCGCATCAGTTGGGTGCTATAATGGCGGCTTCCTTAATAACTAACACAGCTGATAATAATTTCTTACACAGAAGAAATTTTTATTTTTAACTAGTATTATATATTACAATCCGTGACAATAAAGCACTATACTGAATACAGCTTATACTTTATAGAGGCCGGCATAATGGCCCAGGAGACACAGGCTGTCGCGAAAACAGTCCAAAGAAGAAAATGGTTGCTGGTTTTTGCATGTTTAAAAAGAATACAAAGGTGTGAATAAGGACTGGGAAAAATAAGTTCTAGTAAAAGAATCCTAAGAAATATCGAACACAAATCTATCTAGAAAAAACTTGGCACTCAAAACTTGGAAAATATGATTTTTGTGTTCATTATTTGTTCACCCAGGCAATGAATAGCTAATGTGCGACTGTTAGGCGCCTATCTACAGCGGCACAGCACGCAGGCTACAGCAGTGCTGGCTCCCTTACACAGCAAACAGCATATAACCTTGGCGACTAACAGTAGCACAACGCGGGCATATATATCCTATTGACTTTGGACCATTACCATTCAGGCACCATTATAGTTCCTCTGAGATAATATAACTTGAGGAATACCTATACCACTGAACCAGCTTGTTCTGATGAAGGCCACAGTGGTGGGCCGAAAACGTTTAACTATTCATCGCCTGGATGCACAATAAATGAACACAAAAATCATATTTTCCAAGTTTTAAGTGCCAAGTTTTTTCTGATTATTTGGATTCTGCGTTTTGGAGACCCTTCTTGTGCACCAACAACCACTCCACACAGAGTGCCAGGTCCTTTCTAGACAACAAATCTATCTAGAGAAAGGACTTTTACGCAGTACCTCTGCACTAGAGTTGGGTGGAAGCCGCCAGGCTTTATATCAGCAACCTCCTTAAAGGGACTCTGGCACCCCAAAAATCATATCTGAGCTAAGCCCACTGGCATCAGGGGCTTATCTACAGCATTCCGTAATGCTGTAGATAAGCCCCCGATGTATCCTGAAAGATGAGAAATAAATATTAGATTATACTCACCCTGGGCGGTCCTGGTGCGGTCTGGTCCGATGGTCCAGCGCCTCCTATCTTCATTCAATGACGTCCTCTTCTTGTCTTCTTGCAGCAGCTCCGGCGCAGGCGTACTTTATCTTCCCTGTTGAGGGCAGAGCAAAGTACTGCAGTGTGCAGGCGCCGAGGCTCTCTGACCTTTCCTGGTTCCTGTGCACTGCAGTACTTTGCTCTGCCCTCAACAGAGAAGATAAAGTACGACTGCGCAGGAGCCACTACAAGAAGACAAGAAGAGGACGTCATCGAATGAAAATAGGAGGCGCTGGACCCAGATAGTGACGCCCATCGGACCAGACCGCTGCGAGACCGCCCCTGGGTGAGTATAATCTAACCTTTATTTCTCATCTTTCAGGTACATCGGGGGCTTATCTACAGCATTACAGACTGCTGTAGATAAGCCCCTGATGCCGGTGGGCTTAGCTCAGATACGATTTTTGGGGTGACACAGTTCCTTTAAGGAGAACCTGACAGAAGGTGCTACCCATAGGACTTAGTAGGAGCACTTTACCATTTTTTTAAAGGGAACCTGTCATGTTAAACATGGTATCTGATCTGCAGGCAGGATGACATAAGGCAGGAGGAGCTGATCCGATTGATGTACATTTTAGTGGGAAAAGTTTCAGTAAAAGAGCTCACTCACACTGGCGTAGTTTCTACCATGCAAGAGAATCAGGCTAATTAATTATGCTAATTACACTCATCTCAAACTCTGTCAGAGACTGATCTGAGTGTCATCTGAGTATGATCCGCTTCTCTCACATTAGAGAATCACACCACAGGTGCGGACAAGATGGAGAACTTAATTTCTCTATCTTCTCCATTGTCTGTGTGAGCGTACATCGGACTGCACTAGGATGACATTGGATGACATCGGAGGCACTCGCAGCATGCCGAATCAGCATGAGAAAACAGTCGCAGATCTGCACTTTTCTATGACTTCATCTCTTTCCATTTCTTTTCCTTTAATTCAAAGAACAGAATCAGTCGGCTCCATGTGAGGGCATCTCAGGTAAGTTACATCCTTCCCGAACAACCAAACCGCTGCACGACCAGCTCTACCCTCACCTACTTTATCCTCCTCACCCATCCCTTGTAGACTGTGAGCCCTCGCGGGCAAGGTCCTCTCTCCTCCTGTACCAGTTGTGACCTGTATTGTTTAAGATTATTGTACTTGTTTTTTTTATGTATACCCCTCCTCACATGTAAAGCGCCATGGAATTAATGGCGCTATAATAATAAATAATAATAATATGGTTCTCCACTAGATGCATGTTTCCTACAGAATAAGACATGGTGAGTTCCAGGTTCTCCTCCAGGCAGGTCAGCCGAGATGTCTGCCGTCCAGCAGGAATACTTGCATTATCGATCTTTGCTCCCATTCCTCATCCCCTGCCTTTTCTCGCTGTCTTTCCTCCCCACCCCCAGCTCTCAGACAGATGAATTGATTTGTATAGCCAGGCCGTGTGGACCTTTGCTAATTCGGGACCTGCATTAATAATGCACAGAAGTCTGAAACGTCTTTTCATTAAATATACCCTGTAAATCCTAATCACATCATTGTTTAACCCTTTTCCAGCCTGGAAGAAATCAAAACCCAAGTATCTGTGTTGCATTTACATGAGCTATTTCCAGTCATTACCATCCATGTGGTTAAAAGTAAAAGTGACATTTATACTGTGAATTCTACCTATATATTTCTGGTCAAAATTATTTAAATGTGTCACCCAAAAAAAAATTGAATGTACACGTACAAAAAAGAAATGGGAAAAAAATAATCTCCATTGTCTCATATCTTAGTGTAATATAATTGCTAATTAGTAATTAGTGATCACTTATTGCAGATTTGCTTTGCGTAAAACAAATAAAGCCAGTAAAAGAGTCGCTGCAGCTACTGGTGAAGACTATGTCCCAGAGAGCAGCGGTGATAACCTTCACAGCGTGTAATAAGATCTTCTCTATTCAATGGTAATGGAGTTAGGCACCCTATGATATAGGATGGAGTGATAATGAAGTACAATGGAAAGTATGAAAGCTGCACCCGATAAATGCACCACCTTCAACATTGGTTTCTCTCCATGTGGTTGCCCCTGTTCTCATATCCTGTACATGTGGCGGCCAGAGACTTCCACGCTTCGTAGTCACAGCTACTGTCATTATTACAAGGTATGATCACACACCATTTCATGAACTGCACCAGGACAGGTCCTAAAGTACTTTTCATAACCATAGCATATAGCAGAAGAACTTACACAGCAGTTGACTACTTCCATTCCTCATTAAAGTGTTATTGCCAACATTTACGCAAAATAACTTGCAGACCAGTGCGTGTCAACCACTAGACCCCCACATGAATCCCAAAAACAAGCTTCTGAAATGTCCCAGCCCAATATGGCATGACCACGACCAATCCATTCATTGTGTAAGGGCCAGCTAGAGAAGTTAAAGAGCTGCCCCTGGCCATCTCCTGCAGTCCCATAGAGGACGCATGGACCAGTGGGCTGCATTTTGGACAGATCATTTCAGGCTGGGTGGACATGGCGTTCCAGCCTATACTCAGTGTCTCCATTAGGGCATCATTTTAGGTTGGGGTCGTTCAGACATTTGCACTGACGAGGCCAATGATTGCAGACAGAGTCACAGTGTGCTTTGTTGGACTTCATTTTCGACTGTATATGCCTATTGGAGCCTACTTCAAATAGGCAGATACGGCGAAAAATGTTGTCCAACGGGGCACACAGTGATGCCGTCTTTCATCATTACATTCAGTGGCCCCGTCAGCACAATTATCATTTTTAAGGACTTCAGACATAAACCTCAAGAGAGCCACTGACCATAGACTAAAAAGCAATATGAACATAGCCTTAGCGTTCCATTCCCTGGATCAGGTGGATCACAGGCCACCACTAATATGCAAGACATTGCTTATTCTTTGGATAGGTGACAATTTTATGGCTAACCTACACTGGTTGTACAACTAAAGATCACTGTATACTGCTGCGACATTGAGACATCATGCAAGTGAATGTGATCACATTGTGATACCAACTTTCTGCAACTTGTTTGTTGCGATACTTCCCAATCCCTGGCACTGTGTAGCTTCAGCATACAGCGATCATTGTCATGTGAAACCTGAAACATCTAATGTCCTGGGCGAAATCCTCTCTTTCTAACTTGCTAGCTTTCTTAGATGACCTCATGGTGTTCTACACTCTGTCAATCATAAACCACACCCTATGGGCCGATATCAATGTATTAATCATTACTCTGCTGTCTTCTATGTATATTTACTCGACAACAAAAATCTATGAAGCCTCCCTCTATCATTAAAGAAGTTGTAGTTAAGAGAGGTGACACATTTCTGATCACTGGAGACCACATCATAAGGACTCCCAAAGCTGGGATCCCAAGATCTTGAAATTGGGGGTCCAAATTGACAATTCCTCCAGTTCCTCTTGTCAGCAAGATTGAATGGAGTGGCATGGTCATGTTGACCACTGATGCTTCATTCATGTCTGTATGAATGATGAACATATCCACGTGCTACCTGCAAAACTCCCATAGACACTGATGCAGTCTTACCAGTGAATTAGAAAGAAATGGGGGATCGGGACACCCATTCTCATGATTGGTAAGGATCTCAGTGGTGTTACCGCTAGCAATCAAACATTTGAAGTGAAAACCTCAGCACCACAAAAAGAAAATGAGACTAAGGAGTCAAAACAGATACAGTCCAACGTTTCGACCGAGAGCGGTCTTTGTCAAGGACATCTGTGTTTATCAAGAGCCGGGAACCAGGAACCACACCACAGCTGCTGATCTTTTTCATGGTAAACTCCCTTTAACTTATGACAATTTGAAGTGCATTGGGGTGAAAAGAGTGTGTGGGATACTTCTAAATAATGGGATCAGGTTCTAAAGAAGAAGAAGGAAATTAGTCAATTTACACAAAACAGAAATCTAAGAAAATGTGATTTTAGGTGGCACACTACTGCTGATGCTGAGAATTACTCTGTCCAGAGTACTTTTGCAAGCGTAAGAAAAATTTTGAGTTAAGGTCACACAGGGTTTCCCAAGTTGTGGCTATAGTCAGTAGCTGCTGTGGTTTTCAATTTGCCGATGTAACAATTACTTGATTTCCAGATGTTTTACCTGCAAAACCATACGGACATTACAATCAACTACACAGTTTTTGTGGGTGAAACAGAGTTTTCAAAATCAAGAACATTTTTAACTAGCATTTTTAAACTCCACTCGGCTGCTCCGTCTGTCCTTACCCTTGGAAACAAATGTGGAAGGTTTGAATTATGGAGAATCTTATTATTTCAGGAACGTTCCTAGAACTAGCTTTAAAAAGAGGGTATTTATTTAACAATTTCGCACAGTTTTCCACGTAGAGTACAGGCATGGATTTCGTCATAAGACCCTCTATGAACTTAGCAGGGCAGCAGTTGCATCCCACATGCATAGGAATATGTAACGGTTTCCCTATTTGCTATTACTGTAAAAAGTATTGCACAACTTCGGTTACACCCTCGTTGCACTATGTAGCTTCAGCCAGCCATCTGGGCTACAACTAGTGTTGCAAATAGTTGACTCCTGGCTACAGCAACATGAGAAGATATACCGTATATAAAATGTGTCAAGGTAAATTGTCATACAACAGATGCACAAAAATGTCTCAATGAATGCAAATAAATAAATTACATATCATTCTTTTATACTCCATTATTTATTTCCTGTTTCAAAAAAGTTTCCAGCCGGATTGTAACAAACGAAAAAATGGCTGGGATTAGTTTTCTGTATATGAGAAATGTCTAAAGCCTGAATCATGCCACTTTCTACCCTGGTCCTTTATGTGCATGCACACTGTATCTTCTCCATCTAACTACTTTCCTTTGCTTTGCACTCTACCTGGGAGTGACTGGATATTAATTAATAATGACTCATTAGCTCACTCAGTTCTCGGCTCCTCTGGGAACACTCGCACAGATTACAGATCAGGATATTCTCTCTGGGTGTTTGATGTTTACCAAATCCGAGGATGGAGAATCAGGGAAAAAAGCATTAAAAAAAAAAAAAAGATTATAGAAAAAAAAACATGTTTATTTGGAGCTTTGTGTGTTTGCTCCTTCTTAAGAGCTACATCAACATACTGGAAAGGACTAATCGCCCAAGCGGTAATAAATAGTGAGGCTGTTAAATATTATGTTATCTTTCACCACTACATCAAGCACTGGACGGCCTTTCATAACATGGCTGAATGGTCTGAGCACAGTGAATAAGATGTTGTTTTAGTATACTTTTATATACACACTGAGGTTGGCAGACTGTGGAAATAGCTATAAAAATAGCAAAAAAAACACATTAAAATGATATTTAGCAATATAGTTTCCAAACCTTGCTTGGCCCGTGAAATCTGAGTGCAAGCGCCAGAGATGTGCATCAATTTAAAGTGGACCTTTCAAAGGGTTTTTTAATTTCTATGGGAAACGATCATCTGAAAAAACACTATTAACCTGCAGATATGAGGTTAATTTGCGTGTTATTAGCATTCTGAAGCCATGTGGCCACAAAACTGGAGGGGAGGAAATGAACTTTATTCCTCCCGGGAGCTTCTGGCTTTCAGTCACAGAGGCCGGCTTTAGTAACCGCTCAGTGCATTGAGAGTGACATCTGTAACCACGCGCCGGCACTGACTGACAGCCAGCTCTGTACAAATCCACTACTGAGCCGACTGTCAGTCAGTGCCAGGGCATAGTTACAGCCATCGCTCACTATGCACTGAGCTGTGACTGTAGCCACGCCTCAATGACTGAAAACCTGGGACTGCTGGGAGAAATAAAGTTAATTTCCTGCGGCTGCATGGCTTCAGAAAGCTATTAACCTTCAGGTTAACTCCATATTTGCTGGTTGATAGCATTTTGTGACATTACAGGTTACCTTTAAACTGCATACCTTCTCCAATTGGCACTGCTTCATTATCTCTGGAATAGCTTTTCTTTTTTTTTCGTACCCCTCCATTCTAAAGTTATTTCCCCTGGTAATAAAGAGGCAAATCTTCCCTTCGATCAACTGGGCGTGTACCACAGTACTTCTTTGTGCTGTGTTTTGATTGGCCAGCATTAGAGGAGAAAAAGAAAATGCCCATACAGAAGTTCTATGATACACGCCCAGTTGTTGAAGGGAAAATTTGCATTTATTATTGGGGGTCATAACATTGGAACAGAGGGGAACAGAAAAAATAAAGAAAACTGTTCCATAATCAATGGAGCAGCACCAATAGGTGGTCCTCTTTAAATAGGTCATCTACTATACAACGTGCAAAACAAAATGTAAAAGAAAAAAGCTGCAAATCTGAAAATAAACACTACTTCCCTCTTTTTTCCACCGGTGAAGCGGCGCTGATTTTTATGTTTCATCTTTTATCTGGTGTCCTTTTCAGTGTATTGCTTTTAATGTTAGCGATCTGGCACGGCTACTAGGCTGGTCATGCAGTCTTTGTTTTCAAGCTGCCAACCTGTGACCTACTGCTATCATTACGCTATGGCGAGTGGTGGTGCCAGTACAGAGCGTGACTACCGGGGCCATTGTTGGCCTATAGTGACTCCACACTTCCTTTAGGCTGTGGCTACACAGAAACTTTGACTTCTACATGGGTTGCGGGGCCAAAGATCGCTGTTTACCATTGCTACATTGCGGCACAATACATGCGAATGGGAACTGCGACAGCAACAAGCAAGTCGCAAAAAATGTAAATGGTTCCGACTTTTTCCAATATCGCAGTACTTGCAGGTAGAACCCTATTCACTAGTATTATGCTACAATATAGCAGCAGCGTAATGCAATTATTGGTGGCGCAACCTGTGTTGTGGCCAAAGTCGCCGTGTAGTCCCAGCCTTACACTGGTATAACACTCTGCTTTAGCCACTGGATAATGGGGTCATCTAAGCTACTGTCTTAGTATGTATCTGAGCATTTGTGGACTGTCATTACACCCTCTTGAAGAGGTTGTCCAGGACTAGAGGAATGTTTTGCTGGAGATAAGGTGCAATACCAGACACGGACATATGTGCTGTTGTTTCTGGAAAAAGAACACAGTCATTTTTCTATCCCTGAACAAAAATTAAAAAAAGGAAAATATAAATGTTCATTGGCATATTTTAGAACATTCTTACATAGTTTTATGAAAATTATTGCAGAATGAAAGCGAGAAAACTGTCCCAAAAATCCACTACATATCTGGTAAGGTTGAACACGGCAGTATACAAAGAATGGTATAAAAGACACCAGAAAACAGCCCATGTAAAACAAAACTCTACATAACAGGCTATAATAACATAAGGAACATTTACATAGCAGATTAGGAATGTTTATCTTTTTCTTATTCACTGATATTGTTGCTCTGGGATGTGAAAGTTTCCACTTCAAGAGTTGGGGATTTACAAAGGTGTCCTGAATGAAAATTGTTCCCTGAAGCAAAATGAGTCACTGGTCGACAAAGCCCAACATATAGAAGAAAGCTGCTGGCTCCGCTCCTCGATGCTTCTAATGGGAAGATGTTTATCTATCTAGTCACATAAAAGGTTCACTTAATAGTCTCCCTCCAGGATGCACCAGCCTCGCCAGTCTCTTCTGTCTGCCTTGGTTACCAGGCCTTTAGCATCCATACTACAGTAGAAAGGCCACCTCATTCAGGATCATCCTGTCCCCAATGTCCTACTAATCTTTACATAACATCTTATTAAGTGTGCTGTCGGATATTTCAATGCTTTATAGAGGATGTATGTTTTAAATTTGTTTTTTTTACTGATTAAAACCTCATACTCATACATATTCTTCTAGTTTTTTTTATTCTATCCATCAGCCTCCTCCTATAGAAAAGCAACTTTGCCATGTAAACAGGCTGATGGACAGGTCTGGTCCCATGCTCCTCCATCAGGAGCCATTTTATGGACAGAAGTGCTGTGCAGTTTATGAGGAAAGCTGCACTAACCAGAGAAAGTGTCCAATCCATTTTAACAGCATACTAAACTTTTTAGTGGTTATTAGAGTAGAGGACCAGATGTATCGGCCACATCGGTAATCTGTAGCTGCTAGACAGGAGCCTTAAGACCCTCCTCATACCTGGCGGCATCTGTGGCTCTGATTAGCCCATTTGGCACAAGATTACATGTGTCATGCCACAACTATGACATCGCACCAGGTCGGATAATCAAAAGAAGAGCCACAGGGTCACATCTCCACCAGGCTATCTCCTACAACATCTGCTTCTGTCACCAGGCGACGCTGGTGATAGAGGAGATGTTGGAACCAGATGCTCTGGACGGCACATGCTTTGTCCAGCCACTAAGGTTAGAGTGGCTGGGTCCTTTAGTGCTGTCCAGTCTGACAGTATGGGTGTATGTATCGTGCAGCTGACATTATCAGCTCCCTGCTTCAGCCAACTGGAAAGCACCACACCCTACTTAAGCTTCCAGCTTACTGCTGGAAATTGCCAGGTGTAGCTTTGTACTTCCATGGTTTAAGTCTGTGTGTCTGCTCGTGTGTAGTAATTGTGCTTTCCTGTTTTGCCTTCGTCTTGTTTACTGACGTTTCTCCTGCTTGACAATTTGGTACCTTTACTGGCCTCTTGACCTGGCTAACTGACTAACCTTCTTGCCAGCTTACACCATGAAACAGCAGCTGACTCTGTGGCTCTTGTCCAAGGACCCATGGAGTTCAGATACCTGTACCTGGGGTTAATGAGTAAAGGCCAGGTCAGCCCCAAGGCTCTGGGAAACGATGTTGCATGCACCAAACCTGTTCATGATAGCCATTACAGAGCTGACTGGTGAACACTGACAGGGTCTCCTTAAACACATATGCCAGGAGGTAAGAGACAGGTCTCAGGGGTCCTGTCCAGTGGCCACAAATTACTGAGCTGGCCCATGGACCGAGTCCTACAACTAGATTTGCACAAGCCATAATAGTTACCTATATTAGTCTTGTTTAGAGATAAATTAAAGATGTCGTGCCAAAAACAGAATTCATTGCAACGCGACATTGGTCTGCAAAAGATATTTTGTAGATTTCTTGACAAGGTCATATACATTTATACAGTGCATACACGTTTGTATCTCTGAAATGGCAAGTCTTGTGGGGTGTTCCCAGTGTGCACTGATTAGTCCCTAACCCAAAAGTGGTCTAAGGCCTCTTTCACACTTCCGACTTTCTTTTTGCATCACAATGTTCCCAGTTCCCAGCTCCCGTTCCCAGTAATGCCTTGTGAGCAATGACCTGTGATGATGTAGCGGTCTCGCGATACAGCTACGTCATCGGATCATTTCGCAAGGCATTACTGGGAACGGGAGCTGCCGGCAGCATCGCGAGCATTGGGAAGGCCGCGGGAAGGCTGCGGGTGACGCCGGAAGATAAGAATATCACGATTTATTATTTTTAAATTATATCTTTTCAAAAAGTTTCAAAAGATGGCATCCGTCGCTGGGTACCTGCTTTTGATAGTCAGCGACGGATCCTGCATCCATAGGCTTCCATTATAGCCAAAGACGGACAGCGCAGGATCCGTCGCTGAGCGATTTTCCGACATATAGAAAAAAAGTTCCTCTGTGCTTTGTCTCCGCCCGATGGACAGCAATTTTACATCGGATCCAGTGCACGATGGATGAAACGGATGGCCATCCATCACAATGCGTCGCTAATACAAGTCTATGAGAAAAAAACGGATCCAGTAAAAACATTTGGTGGATCTGTTTTTTTTCACAAAACGACACACTGTTACGGAAAGAGAAAGAAGAAGTGTGAAAGAGGCCTAAGAAAGAAAAACGGGATAATTGTAATTATGGTCATGGACGCCCAACGCTCATTGGTGTGCATAGTGAGTAAAAGTTAGTCTATCTGGTTTGATCACAGAAAAGAGCTACAAATTGTTGAAAAAGTTGTTGATGTTTGTGACATCCAACTCTATTCCCCACCCAGCAACGCTTCTTCCTGCTTGACTGGCAGTCTCTATGCTGTGTGACGTCAGGAAAAGGTCAGTCAAGCAGAAGAAAGCAGCACTGGGCGGGGAATAGAGCTAGAGTGACAGATGCTTCAGATCTACCATAGTCCTTCAGTCTCCTTTACATATCAATTTAGTATTAACTAAATGTATTACTAGACTACTCTTTGAAAGAGCTACATGCGCATATAAATAGATTGGGATGTGAAATCCTGCTGATAGACTCCCTTTAAGATCTGAGAACACCCCGGTGATCTTCTCTTTATGTGGCACTCATCATCTTTTAGAATGTATAGACACTGAGCAATGGAAATGTTAGCATTAAACTAGAGCAAGGAGCAATAGAAATAGGTAGCCAGATCGGATTAATGACTTCAAGTGGGAAAGGAATTCGTTAATGTCAGTGGCCACCTTTAGCAGGATAATGTTTCATAGTTTTATAGGTGGTCAAGTTAATCTTATAATGTCACAACTACAAAAATTGTTCAGGAATGGCTTTAGAAACATGGCAAAGAGTTAAAGTTGTTGGCTTGGCCTCCAGTTTGTCAGATCTCAATCCACTCAACCATGTGTGGGGGTGCTGCAAAATCCTAGCGAATGTTTTGGCCTCATGAAGGGACCTACACAATATTAGACAGTTGGTCTAAATGTTATGGCATTAAAAGAAACCTGTCATCAGGATTTTATACCCTCAACTAATAACATGTATGCAAAGGCACTATGCTGCCAAGACATTCTTTACCTTACCTGTAGAAATCCTTTTTGGTGTTTTAGTAAAATCCATATTTGAAATCTTCTGCAAATGAGTCGCAAGTGCAGCGGAGTGGGACAATTCGCTTACCCCTCTCACAATTCCCGCCTGCTGGCTGCTCCCTGACTCTGACTGACAGGTCCCTCATCTTTCTGTGACCAGCTTTCCCTAGTGAGATCTCACACAGTAAGGTCCTGGTCATGTTGTAAGGGCCGCACCATCAATATGCGTATGCGCCGCCAAGAGGAAGCTAACGAGGAATAAGGAGAGAGGCAGTAGAGCGGTAAGTGCATTGTCCCACCCTGCAACTCATTTGCATAAGATTTCAACTATGGATTTCTCTAAAACAGCAAAAATTTCTATAAGGATTTCTATAAGAAAGGTAAGGATTTAATCGGCATGAAAGCACCTCTTCATATATGCCATTAGTTTTGAACATAAAAATCCTAATGACATCCTCCCTTTAAATTCTCCTAGGAATCACTCAATGGATTCGACCCATCCGTTCCTACTTCAGTACTACTGTATCCATCAAAGAACATGTTATTAGTAAATGTCAAAGTCATTTACTGCTTATTATTCCAGTTATTACTACATTAGGCAAAGAAATTAGCCGATTCTCCTCATTCTGCACACAGCAAAGCAGGAAATCTCCTACTCGTTGGATAGATCCAGCTCCATTACTCATTATTACAAGCAAGAAAATGCAATAAAAAAACTATCAAAGAAATTATATGCATGAAAGGACGGAAATGATAATTTGTGGTTCATTGAACTTAATTCTTTATGATTTTATTTTCAGTATCTTCAGAAATCAACTGAAGGAACAATACAAAGTAACGATGATGAGAATTTACACATATGATAGACACTATAAAGCCGAAAGTACATGGGCGCCTGGCCATCACATCTAGATGAGCTTGTTGGACACACAAATACAAAATATCTCAAATGAGATTCATCCATCAGGACACCATATAGTGAAACGTGATTCATTGTCCTCTCCCCCAATTATTTAAATGCACATGTAGCTGTGTCAAAGTCAAGTCCAGCAACACCTTTACTTAGTCAGTCCATGTAATCAGCGTTTGAATTGATTTGCAAATGAAGGTGAAGAACTATTTGTATATCTGAAGCCTCTGTCACTCCAGCTCTATTCAACACCATGCACCGCCTCCTGTTTGACGTCTCCTTTGCCTGAATTCACACAGAATAGAGGACTTCAGTCAAGCAGGAGGAGGTAGCATTGGGTGGGGAATAGAGCTGGAATGACAGAGGCTTCAGATCTACAGCCTCATTTATGAATGATTTGAAACACTAATTTTTCAATAACGAAGAAACTGACTGGCCATGCATAAATAAATAGTTTGGGGAGTGAAATCCTGCTGACAGTCTCCCTTTGAATGTTTGGGGAAGCCATGGGTGCACCCAGCGCCTATACTTGGTTTGAACAGTCATTCTGTGCTTACAGATTCCCTTTAACCTCTAAAAATGTGTCCTCCAATGTCAAACTCACGGGGGAAGTTGATACATGAGACTTTTTTGGCATCCCCATACTGTAGAACTGTGGCGTAGAGAAAAAAAAAGGTGGTCAGCAGCGATTTCCTTCCCTTACAAACAAAGCAGCATTTCTGCAAGAGCCCAAAATACCATTTTGCCTGCTTAAAACTGCCGAACCAATATTAGGAATACTGGGCTTAGCTGTACATGGATTCATGATTCTGATTTATGATGTTGCTATAAAATTACCGTATACGTGTGAACAGTCCACTATAAAATACATCGCTCATAACCAGAGTCCAGATCTATTAGTGGGGTTTCTCAGAAATGTCACAATATTACACGTGATGATGTTACATACTCTATGTGCTGCCTTGTGCTAAAAACCTCAGAAGGAAAAAAGGAAAGTGTATTATACTCAACCTATTACCTTTAAAGGGAATGTCCACAGGGCAGGAAACAATGTATAGATTGGTGAGGGTCGGACCATTGGGACCCCCACCAATTGGCAGAATGGGGTACTTTTATATCCGTTAGACTGGAGCAGCAGTGTGCATGCTTGAACACCACTCGACTCATTCTCATTGAGACTGGCATGAAAAGCCGAGTGCCACACTTATCAGCCCTATAGGGAATGGACGGGGCGGTGGTCGAACATGTCCACTGCCGCTACACTTTAATGAGAATTAAAGTGCCCTGTTCTACCTATTGGTGGGGTCCCACTGTTCAGACCATCAATCTATAATTTATCACCTATCCTGAGTATACATGATAACTTATCTTCACTGAACAACCCCTTTAATATCATCCTGCTCCGTTGTATACCATTCTGATGCAATTCTACACCTTCTTCTTCTACATAAAAGCACATCAGGCCAAATTCAGAGAATTTCACTCCGTGATATTCCCAGTAATGGAATGCATCCGTTTATACAGAACGTCTCCAAAGACCACAAGTGATTCTAAGCAGATGAAAGGAAGCAAATATCTGGAATGATGTGTCTGTAGTCATAAAAAGATAAAGAAAGGTGTTATTTTCTCCATATGTCAGTCGTATGGGTCTGCGAAAGATAAAAACCATAACAGAATCCATATTTTGTGAAGACTGTGTCCGAAAGCTGCAGTTACTGTAATACTGGCTAATACAACAGAAGTCAGGTGGAATTTACTATAGGTCTCTGTGACAACACAGCATTTAATCTTAATTAATCAGACATCTAATTTCAGTAAGCCAGGAGGCATAGACTGTTATCTTTATGTTGACTCTTCTTGTAGGATGAATTGATAGTTGTAAATTTATGAATGGTTGTTATTTACCTCTTATATCAGCTTCTACAGTTTATTGTACTGTTATCTTTGCAAAACAGGGATGCAGGGTTACTGAACAATGATGTTTGCAGATATGTTGATTACACATAATACCATGCCATCCAGATTGTTGACTTGCAAACATTGAAGGATACACTATCAAACAATGCAGGTTAACCTCGTCACCCCTTACCCTTCACCTGTGATTGGTGGTTTGAAAAACAGTTGTGAACTATAAAAAGGTGACATGCCTCTGTAACCAGACATCCAAGAGATCCAAAGAACCAGAGGCTCTTTACAAAACCACAGCCAGGAACACATTACAGGATAGCTGCCAGATCATGCCTCCATCACGAGGGACACAGATTCGACATTCTACAGGATACCAGCTTAGGGGACCATGGTCCTGGCTGAAAGAATACAGATCTGCTCCACATACCATCACTGAACCCATGGATACTTTAGGGGAGGTCAGGACATGGACCCACTGGTCATGGTCACCTGAACCCCATGGATACATTTGGGAGAGTCAGGATTGGGACCCACCTGTCACCTCGCTCGATGGAGATGTTTGGAGAAGCCAGGTTGTGACTGTTCGGTCACCTGGCCTTGTACCTCAATGGACTGTCAGCTTCCTAAGCTTTTCATTACCTCCTCGCTGTTCTTGCTACAGGTGGGGGTAGTAGACCCCGAGAGCTCTGAAGCCACCGCTGCTCTTATTCCGACAAGTCAGCAGAAGGAGTGAGACTCTGTAATTTTGCACCATCTTGGGTATTTTGTTGGGACTGTTCTATGAGATATCTATCTGTTTTGTCGTTCAATAAAGTATTGCCACAATGTTTTACCCTCACCCTGGTTTTCTGAGTAGTATTATGCCCACAGTAAAAGGAGAGGGGACGTTCGGTGAGATGAGCCCCTGGTCCATGCAGTTTCGGCTAGCGGACTAGAGCACCTGCTGACCCCCGAAAGTCTCCATACACATTCAATTAATGTTGACTAAGAGCGACACTTTTGGAAGGATCATATGAAGTGCATATTCTTCTTTATGTCGTGAACCAGAAAATGAAATCTACAGCAGCACACAGTTTTTTTCTGGTATAAAACATAGTAAATCTGCTGGTTATGAAAGGCCCAGTCTGTCACGCTAAACTGTATATTTTGAAAAGGGCCATGAGAAGCACAAAAGGGCAAAAAGTCACAAAATATAGTACAAATCTAGAAGGTGCCCCGATTTATTACTATTTTATACTATTTTGGAGGCATAAAACAGATAATAAATGCCCGTATAGCTCTAGAATGGATAGAAATCATAGCACGACTTCATTCACATCATGTTTTTGTAACCTGCTAGAGCTTTTCATTTGTACAATCTAAGCAAATCAGAATTTTTTTTACATATAAGTTGCATCTATTTAAAAAAAAAAAAAACATTGGATCCTTTATTTTTTTGGGAGTGAGCAGATCATGTGACTTTATTTTAGAAAAAAAAAGATACAAAAGAAAAAACATTTACACTTTAACTTAAAGCAAAATGTTTACACATTTTTCATATATATAAAAAAGATATATCTCATTGTTGTAAAGGAAACAAAAAACGCAAAAGACTAAACTATTCTGATGGTTATAAAGAAAATGGTAATGCAAACTGAAAGAGAAAAGGACGCTTGTCTCAGAAATGACATTATGCCTTTTGATACGGTTTCTCCTGACTGAAATGAGTACGGTATGTCCCGAACACCACAAAACCATGGCATGAACCTCGTCTTCGTGTAAGATATAAAAATTGTATTTTGTAGATTTTTTTGCTGTTTGCACAGTACAGAGGTCACACACATCCGAAGCTTCCAGATGTTGTAGTTATCGCATTTCCTGAAATTACACTTGTACGTTCCATATGGCTGGTGCTTAGATGTTTAGAGCAATGCACTTGTTTGTAAGAATGTATTCTAATATTACAAAGTCTCTGAATAAACTGTTAGCACATCAAGAAAAGCTGATTGCGGACTGTGTCTGAAGATCTCCAAAGAAACACCTTATATGTAAACAGGGTGGATAAAAATCAATGTTTTTTTTAAAAAAAATCAAAAAAATCGGATTTTTTTTTATTTAAATCGGATTTTTTTTATTTAAATCGGATTTTTTTCAATAAACTGCTTTTTGAGGAAAATATTTTACCATCCAAAGGTTCTTCCATCATGAGATAAAGCTGAGTTGTTTAACTCAGTAGAATAAAGGCTGTATATGTGTAACATTCACAATGCCATGCTCTTCCAGAGGTTTCTGTAGGATTAGTGGGCAGTTTCTCTCCTATATTATCACAGACGCTCGCTTTACTTACGCAGTTCTCAAAACTGAATTTGACTCCGCAGAGGTCCCAGCCTCTTCTTCACGGCAAAAATGTTACAACATGAACAGAGTTGAGAAAAAGACCTTAATCCTATTATTCTACAAACCTATGAATACTGAATCAACCCCTTCAGTGCCAAGTCCAAGAAGTTAGACAATATGTTTCTGATTGTTTGGAGTGGAATAGATCTGCACAACACAAGAAGAATGTGAATCTAAGTGTGAGGAGGAGGAAGGGCAAGCAGACAAGAAAATGAAAGTGAAACTCTGAGCACAATACTGCAGCATAGCCACAGACAGACAAGTCTGGATCTGTGTGTACGATATGATCTGAGGTTTATTACATTCTTTCCTTATAATGGCAGCAGGCCGTAAAAGAGATCCAGTTTGGGAATATTTTAATGAAGCTCCTTCGCTTATCGGTAAGGCAGGCATGCGTGCAAAATGCAAACGATGCAACAAAGAGATGCAAGGCCTGGTGGCGCGAATGAGGCAACATCATGAGAAGTGCGGTGATGAAGATGACCAAAGAAACACTTCTGAACAGGCAGGATCTTCAGGTTGGTAAACATTTTTATTGAATCCTATTTCTAAAGACTTAACTGTCATGTGTGGGAAAAATTATATTTCTTATTATTACTGCATGTTACTGTCATTTGGTACAGTTATGAAGAAAAACAAATATTCCTTTTGGGGCAGGGGCAGTGATGTGTTGTGTACAATAAGCAGAAATTGTATAAACAATAAAATAATTGCATTTACTTTTTTTGTTTAGAGGAATTCATGGATTCTGGAAACTATCCACCTTCAAGATCACCATCATCCTGTTCTACAGTTTCAGAGTTATCCATCCAGGATAGTGCTTCATTAGCAGCAGCATCATCATCAGACACCCACAGCCACATATCACCATCACCCAAAAGGAAGAAAAAACCTTTACCTCCTGGAACCACCATAGATAGGTTTGTGATAAGAACTAGCAGATTAGAAAGAGTTGATTGATGAAAAAATTGCCCAGTTTATTTATGCAACGAACTCTTCTTTCCGTCTGACTGAGAACCCACATTTCATTAATATGGTTCAGTCACTGAGACCAGGATACAGTCCACCCAGCAGAGCTGATGTTGCAGGGAAACTGCTGGATCAAGTGTATGACAGAGAAATGGAGCAATGTGCAACAGCTCTGGAGGGTAAAATTGTTAACCTAAGTATTGATGGGTGGAGTAATGTCCACAATGATCCTATTGTATGTGCTTGTATAACAACAGAAGAAGGTAGTCTTCCTTGCACAAACAACTGATACGTCAGGAAATGCACACACAGCAGAATACTTACAAGAAGTGGCAGTAAAAGCTATAACGACATGTGAACAAAAATTCAAATGTCTAGTACGCAGTTTGGTCACTGACAATGCTGCAAACGTATCCAAGATGAGAAGAGATTTAGAAGAGCAGGGAGGGAATACAAAGCTGCTAATAACATATGGTTGCAGTGCTCATTTGCTGCACCTCTTAGCCAAAGACTTAAGTATTCCAGAAATAAAGGCTAATGTTGTTGAAATTGCTAAATACTTCCATAATAATCATTTTGCTGCAGCAGCTCTGAAAAGGATGGGTGGAACCAAGCTAACGCTCCCACAAGATGTTAGATGGAACTCTGTGGTGGACTGTTTTGAGCAGTATATCAAAAACTGTCCTATTCTGATGACACTTTGTGAAGAAAATCGAAATAAAATAGATGGCACTGTCGCGGCCAAAATCCTCAACATTGGGCTTAAGGGCTTAAGAGAAATGTTGAACATATGCTGAGCTTCCTGAAACCCATCTCTCAAGCTTTAAACAAAATACAGAAAAATAGCTGTTTTATTGCGGATGCTGTTGAAATTTGGAAGGAACTGAGTGAATACTAAAAAACAGAACTACACATGGACAGAATTAAATTACAAGCAGTAAACAAACGAATGGGACAAGCACTGACTCCAGCTCATTTTTTGGCAAATATTGTCAATATCCAATATCAGGGTCAAAACCTAAGTGCTGAGGAAGAGGAGTTAGCTATGACATGGGTATCCAGCAATCATCCACCTTTAATGCCAACTATAATAAACTTCAGAGCTAAGGGGGAACCATTCAAGAAATATATGTTTGCTGAAGATATTTTAAGGAAGGTCACACCAGTAAACTGGTGGAAGTCACTTAAGCGCTTGGATTTAGAGACTGTTCAAGTAATGATTTCACTTTTAACAGCAGTAGCTTCTTCTGCAGGTGTTGAAAGAATATTCTCTTCCTTTGGACTCATTCATTCTAAATTGAGAAATCGGTTGGGACCCAATAAAGCAGGAAAGCTTGTTTTTCTTTTCCAGATTATGAATAGGAACAAAGAAGAAGATGATGATGAAGATGACGACAAGTGAGCTACAGAGGACAGCAGGGACAGTAGTATTTAAGTTTTTCATGTGTCGGCTGGGCTGACAGTCTAAGTTTCTTAAAATATATATATATATTTTGTTTAGCCAAATTAGTTAACAAACATGGATGTTTGTTTAAGCAAATAACTTATGCTGTAATGTTGTTATTGTTTCAGTTGAATAAGTCTATTTAAATTGTTATTAAGGTCAGGATTATTTTTCTCCTTCCTAAGTACAACAGAACAGTGGTGTCCAAATATGAATGATTAACCCATTAAACTGGGGAGAAAAAAGTAATATAAAAAGTGATTCTAAAAATCTTCATCTACTTGCATGTTAAAGTAGCAAGAACTAGTTTAGGTAGAAACTTTGATTTAAATCAAGCCTTACTGACTAGTGATTTAAATCGTGATTTAAATCAGTTAGATTTAAATCAAATCCACCCTGTATGTAAAGCACCGCTTTGGGTTTATTTCACCCTGGAGTGGTATCGCTCATATCTCTTCCCTGCCTATAGTAAAATACTTAATGCATTTTAATTGATATGCAAATGAGGATGAAGAGCTTTGTAGATCTGAAGCCTCTGCCACTCCAGATTTATTCCCCACCCAGGGCCTACTCCTGCCTGACTGACAGCCTTTATGCTGTGTGACTCCAGTCAAGCAGGAGAAGGCAGCGCTGTGTGGAGTGGAGTGACAGAGGCTTCAGATCTACAAATAGTTATTCATCCTTATTTGCATATCAATTAAAGTGCTGATTTCTCAGTGATGGATGAACGGACTGATCATGTAAATGTATTGCAGGACTTGTCTTTGAAAGAGCTACATGTGCATATATATAATTTGTGGAGTGACATCCTGCTGACAGATAAAATACTTACTGATTTTCATCATCTCTAATATCCAGGTGATGGGCACTACTGTGCGGGGGATGGGGGTGCTGCTTTCCCATTGTAAGTCCGTGAGACTCAGGTCGGGACCCCACACACTTGCACTGATAAAGTGATTTTGGCTCCACACATAAACACCTGTGTGGGCTGGCTAGTTTGTTTTCAGGTCACGTTTGTTAGGAGTTGAGTTCCCGCTGCTGCACAGGGGGAATCTCGAGCCGTGTCTGCTGCGGTATCCCATTCTGCATCGGCCGCAGTGGAGCCTGCTCAGCGGAGACGTTGGTCCCAGCGTCTCACTGAGTCTGATATTGTGCAAAGGGTTACTGCTGCCTCTCCAGGCTCTGCTATTGTACCCTGCACTGATCTGCGGCGAGCAGGCTTTTCTGGGACTAAGTCCTGCTTTGCACACACTGAGCATGCCCAGGGTAAGATCTCTCAGTGGAGATCAAGGGTCACATGCTCAGGTACTGCAGCAACTTCCATTGGTCCTCCAGGAAGGTCCTGTACCTGATCAAGTTCTGTGGCAGCCTTTCATTGGTCCTTCTTGGAAGGTCCTGTAGGTGCTGCAGCTATATAAGGTTCTCATGACCGCACGGCCATGCGCTAGTGTCAAATATGTACGAGCTCAGCGCCAGTGTGGTCGTGTGTGTGGTCAGGGACTCGGCTGAAATAAGCCCCTAGAATGCTGGCACCTCCGGCGAGGAGTTTTGTGTATGCAGTCAGGGACCCGGCTGAAATAAGCCTCTAGAATGCTGGCACCTCCAGCGAGGAGTTTATGTGTGAATTCAGGGCTGGCTAATAGCCGATAGAATTCCAGCTCCACCGGAGAGGAGCTGCGTGTTGGTTGGACTGCATGACCACTGTTGGCTCTACACAGTAGCTGTGTCCCCTGTGAGCTAAACAGGGCACAGCGTTCTCTTTACTATGGGCTCTGTGAAGTAACAGAGTTTGTTTATTCTATTTTGCTTCGCTTACTTAGCAGCAGGTTCTTTCCTGCACTGTGGATCCCGGGTTGCGAACGCACCTATCCCATCTAATAAATATATTTGGTGCGTTCCGCCAACCCTAACAACGTTGGCCAGAAGAAGACTGAAGTGGCACTGGAAACCAGGGAAGACGCCAATCGGTAACTATTATAATGCACTTAAACACCATTACTTAGATAATTAGGATGGATTATGGAATAAAAAGTGTTATGACACTTCATCTTTAATGTGGTTTATTACAAAAACCTATGTGGTATATCAGACTCCGTGGCCTCAATTTAGACATTCAACGTTTTAAAAATTGATGGAAGCCTCTGATTGATGGATTTTAGCCATGAAAGTGTTTTCTATGGTAGAAGTCTGGAATGTTTTATATTTAATTTCCCGTGGTAAGCTCTGTCCTGCTTTACTTACAGATATAAATGTTATCACACAACGCTCGATAGAACAGCGTCAGTGTTATCACATTTCCAATATCATGGGTCCACTTACACTGCCCTCCCCTGATTGATGGCTGCATTCAGGCCTATTATCCATGCTAATTAGGCGGAACAATCAATACAATCTAACAGCTCCTATCACTGGCCTGTTGGATTTATCTAACCATATCAAAATGTATGAGTCTGTAATGTATATTGAAGTAGTATATAAAGATAATAGCTGCACACATCACTTTAACTCTTTTCCTACAAGGGCTTGAATAAAAGGGGGATATACACATTAGATGACAGCCGGCTGATGGTTAAAGAGTAACCGTCGTTTTAATTTTAATTCCATAAATCAGTAGTACATATGAAATTAAGCATCTCTGTACTATATCTTAAATTGATCAATCATTATCAAAATTCTCAGACTTTCCCATTACTGAGTTAGGAGATGGAAGTTGCATAAGTATTTTCATTGACCTAAAAAGTCATTGGATGCGCTGATGATGAATATATTCTACAATATCACGCTCTACTGGGAGAAACCCCATAATAATCAATGACTTTGTTATTTGAAACCAGCCCAGGACAACAAGCCAGCTGGCATCTGGTTGGTCACTAGTGAGCAGCTTTACCCTGGTGTCTGCACTAGTTTCCATACATAGGCACAGGGTATTACGCAGCTTCCTGACCGATCTTACAGTTTACACACATAATATGTATTTTACTTAGAACGGAAATCAAACTGCTCTTAAAACATATGATGTAACTTTGGCTATGGCGTAACCATGGATAGGAAAGCAAACAGCTCTCCACCTAGAGTCTCATGAAAGGAAATCATCATCCAGCTGACACATTCCATTATTATCTGCTATATTACAGAATTGTCAGTCACTCCTGCTTTCAGTGTTTCTGGATGAGGCCACATTAAGAAAAAGCAGAACTACCGCATGTATTGTATCTGTATCCGGCCGGGGTCACAGCCTGGCTGCTAATGGCCGATGCCGATGACGTGTGATTACATTCTGCTTGCACATGTTATTTTCTTTCATGCGATCCCTGGTCCGCTACTATACATATGGTGAACGAAAAGAACACTGGCCCCTAAAACGTTTTTTTTTTCTTGAAATTACAACACAGTGACACAAGATGAACTATTGTCTTATAGTAACCTTACTAAATAACTACGTGGAATATGTGAATCAGTATTACCTGGGGAACCTTGCTGACAACCAATTAAGCTGGCTCTGCAGCACTTAGAGGGGTTTCACAGTTCCATAGTTTTAAAGGGAATCTATCAGCAGGTTTTTACTAATTAATCTGAGAACAGCTTAATGTAAGCAAAGAGACCCTGAATCCAATGATGTATCATGTATCACTTAGATTACTGGGCGGAGCAGTTCTAACACAATCCTTAGAAATCGAAATGCAGCAAAGCTCAGAAAGCTAACTTCACCCACTCCACAGCTAACACCACCCACACCAGGCTCTGTATTTACATTGTCTATTGACAGTCAGCTTCTCATCACAGGAGAAGGCGGAGTCAGACTAGCAAGCACGTACCATGTAGTCCAGACAATGATAATCACCAGGTGATAAAATCTTAAGTTTACATTTACAACAGCACACAGCCTGATAAGTGAGGCATCCTTGAAATTTGTGTTTTAACCCCTACCTCATGCTGTCCTCAGATTAGATAGCAAATGATGACTGAGCTCCACCCAGTGCGGTTACCTTCTTAAAGGGAACCTGTCACCCCAAAAATCGAAGAAGAGCTGCGGCCACAGGCATCAGGGGCTTATCTACAGCATTCTGGAATGCTGTAGATAAGCCCCCGATGTATCCTGAAAGATGATAAAAAGAGGTTATATTATACTCACCCAGGCACGGTCCCGCTGCGATCCGGGTCCGATGGGCGTCGCGGTCCGGTCTGGGGCCTCCTATCTTGTCTTGACAAGAAGAGGATGTCATCGTAAGAAGATAGGAGGCCCTGGACCGCGACGCCCATCGGACCTGGACCGCAGCAGGACCGCCCCTGGGTGGGTATAATCTAACCTCTTTTTCTCATCTTTCAGGATACATCGGGGGCTTATCTACAGCATTACAGAATGCTGTAGATAAACCCCTGATGCCGGTGGCCACAGCACATCCTTGATTTTTGGGGTGACAGGTTCCCTTTAAATGTTGCTGTCAATCTCTGACAGCATCATATACAGAGTGTGACCCAGAAGCTCACATGCGTCCATTGCCCCTTCTACCCAACTGCAAGGCAAAATAGATTCAGATGCCAATGCCAATGAATTGCTATGACGGCCAAGGGTCTGCCGAAGGCTCCCATTCCTGTCATGTTGGTGCTCATATAAAATTCAGCCTGTGATTGGCAGTCATAAGGCGCTGTAAGTTATACTACATTGCAATACAAAAAACAAAAGCAAATGAGCTGGAGATTACTTTTACTTAGCTCCCCATGGCTGAGTGTCCATTAGTTGGGGCCTTGGTTCCTCTCTGTCTTTATTCACATTTACGTCATTTGACATACGGTAAAATTTTAACACTAGAGGTTAGGACCATCCCGAATATGGTCACCGTGACCTGGTGGGATGTCTTTTACGTTTTTTAATCAAAATTATGTTAACTAAGCATCCTGTATTATTTTCTATTGCACTATTGCTATTCTTTTATTTACTACAGGGCATTTGCTCATTTTGTTCTTATCTTAGGTTTTATATTGCAATACAGTTGTATAGCAGTATGTAGCAAAAGTGTCGGACGTACGCAGGTTCAAGTCCCTTAAGGGAAAATAAAAGTAAAAAAAAAAAGTTTTTAAAAATATAAAAGTTTGAAACACTCCATTCTTTCCCTATTAAAAATAAATTGAAAAGATTGCAAAAATACAGACATGGTACCATTGTATCCGTAAAAGTTAAAACAATCAAAATCTAAAATTAATTAACTGGTTCGCCAAAAAACAAGAAAATTAATTTAATGGGAACCTGTCAGTAGGATTGTGCACAGTAACCTACAGACAGTGTCAGGTCAGTGAAGATATAATGATGGATATATTGGTTCTGCGCCAGCTCATGCCAATTACGCAACAATGCAGGAATAAATTCATCTATCACATAACCAGGCAAAGTCGTGTACCAGTCTATCCTGTGTAGATGTAACATGGCACGGAGTAATATGCCAAAAACACTATTGTGGCCCTCAGAAGAAATCACAGGCAGACGGAGGTGCAGTGAAGGCCCACACCCTTCTATGGCTCTTCAATAGAATTAGGCTCTCTACAAAACAAAAAGCCATAATATTATTTTTTTCGGGGGTTGTTTTTGGTTACCTTTGCATAATTTAAGGCATTTAGACAACGCTTGATACCTGACCGCCTAGGTTTCTCCCTAACTGTAACTGTTCCAAGACTTGCACTGACTTCGCTTCCCGCTCTCCCGTGTCATGCATTAAGCTTCCCTCTGGCAGTGAAATAGTTGGAGCCCGTTTGGATTTCCTGACCCTCGGATTGTGTGTACACAGGAAGGTTTCCAGCCTGACTCACTGCCTCCGCCTCCGACATACTGGGTCCCTTATTTACTCTGACAGCTGCATCTGTACAAAGATCTATTGTTGCACATCTGGCCTGAAGGTGTCTGTCCTATTTCTTCCTCCTAATTCCATGTATATGACTCCGACCCCCACCCGCCAGCTAATCTTTCTATATTCTACTCTATCTCCGTCTTACTCTTGTATAATCTCCTCTACATTCAATCTCTCTTCATCCCCTTATACCTTCATTTACTGTTCTTCACCATTTTACGTCTCATTCTATGTAAAAGTTCATTGTGAAGCTGTAGTCTTAAAGAGGACTTTCCTCTATTTCCCAATGTGGAAGCCATCTAGATCCCCGCTGCTAAATCTACCACACTAAAGGGGTCTCACAAGTGTCCCTTGACTCTATAATAGGGCAGAACTCTACATTAACACATAGCGTGGTATATAGGGCATGACGCCGTGCTGTGCCCTCACCTGTCCGCCACACAGGAACATTCATGATACTAAGCAGCATTTCAGCAGTAGGCCTCTATTAATAATATACCACAATAGTGACAGAATGGTAAGTCTTGTAGCACAACTGAGCTTCCAGGTTTAACTGTGGCCATGGCCCGCGTATATGTCTAGCACGTGCACCACCGCTCCATTCATTATCTGTGAGATCGAAACTGGGTACGGAACATAACAGTCACATAGATAATTAAAGGAGCAGTGGTGCGCATGTGTAAAGTGGCGTGGGGCGGTAGCCCTGGGTGAGGTACTCGTCCCTTACGCCCCGACATGTTACATGAAGGTGGGGGTCCTAGCTGTGTGCTGTGGGGGCACTATGTCCTTGCAGGTCGTATGTAACTGATGACTTTGATTGGCCAGGACCAGATGTTTGACAGTTCAATGAGGGAGACCACCAGTCAAAATAAACTTTTTACTAAACGATAACTTGAGGGATTATATACAATAGCTAGCGGGTACACAATTTGAAGAATGTTTCCTTCACAACTCGCTTGTTCTCTATCTCCACCTCTCCTCTCTACTTCTCCACAGCCCAGCTGAGTACTACAGTCCAGTTAGTAAGAGTCCTTTACTCAAGCAGCGCTTCCACGGCTCTTTTCCCCAGAAGAGAACTATATTGCCAGTTTGGCCGGTTCTTATGTTCTCTATCTCAGATGCTCTGGAACTCCTGCATTCTATTCGTCTCACTTACTCTGTCCTGTCTTGGCCCTTTACTTCTCTGAGTTATAAACTCTGGGCCGTACTGCTATGCATTTTCTCCTGGAACCAGTCTCCAATTAACCACTCTATCTTTCGGTCACTTCTCTTCTCCTTTCCGCTAGGATCTCACGATCCTCTGTCTCGGTCTCCTCTCACATTATGGACACCCACATCATGCAACACTGCTCACATCTCAGACCTTAGGTCTGCTTTCTACGGAAACTGGGCCCCATCTTAGTTTCTGACAGAAAACTGACTCTGCCCCCTCTGCCCAGCCCTACCCACTCTGGGCCAGTCCCAATCTTCAAGTCCAACTCTCCTCACTGTCAGGCAACACACAACACCAACACATATCACAGCTCACATTACACAACACAACAACACACTTGTCCCCCCAGGGGTGAACGTGGGCAATATGTCCATCTCTTTACGCATGCTCAACAATCCAAGAGAGGAAATCCTGAGCTCCATTCTCAGAATTTATCTTTATCCCATTGGTCGGAGCACTAGTGACTTCACAACCTGAGAATAATTGGAAATCTGCAGTGTTGGACCCTCTTTAATGGTCTCTGTTCCCATATCTTTCTATTTATTTCTTTCTATCAACTCTATCTATTCCCATACCACATTAACTAATCAAGGTCATTTTATGTTTGTGTGTGTGTAGCCCTTTCACTATCTCCATCTATCCCCCACCCCCTGAAGATGGCTGGACCATCATTGTAAATACATCATTATAGTGCTTTGGAACAAAGCACTATACTGTTATTCCATCGTGGTAAACTTCTTCTTATTATTATTCAGTCCGCAGTTAATGCGGCCCGAACCGCTTCACTCACAGACTCCAGTGAGGTGTCATTTCGAAGCCAGCGTCCCCAAGAGGTGTGCTAAGTATTTTACGTGTCGATCGGATTTGTAGTTTTGGCGCAACTTGCGTTTGAAAAAAGTGTCTCAATGCATTTCAATAGGGAAATTTCCCCATACGTTTATAATGGGCCTGATTTCTGAGGCAATTTCTAAAAATAACTGCCACCTGGCTGATTAGCTCATTGATATGCGCAGTCAGACACAGTTACTATGCCAACGCCTATGAACTGTACATGAGCCCACCAGCAAAAAAGTTTTGTCAGATAATATCAGCTCTTAAAGTGACAGTACAGCACAATTCCAAAGCACTATCTGTAGTGTTGGAAGTGTTATTATTATTACTAGATGGTGGCCCGATTCTAACGCATCGGGTATTCTATTCATATGTATGTCCACGTAGTATATTGCACAGCCCCGCAGTATACAGCGCAGAGCCGCGCAGTATACAGCGCAGTATACAGCGCAGAGCCGCGCAGTATACAGCGCAGAGCCGCGCAGTATACAGCGCAGAGACGCGCAGTATACAGCGCAGAGACGCGCAGTATACAGCGCAGAGCCGCGCAGTATACAGCGCAGAGCCCCGCAGTATACAGCGCAGAGCCCCGCAAAATACAGCGCAGAGCCCCGCAAAATACAGCGCAGAGTCCCGCAGTATACAGCGCAGAGTCCCGCAGTATACAGCGCAGAGCCGCGCAGTATACAGCGCAGAGCCGCGCAGCATACAGCGCAGAGCCGCGCAGCATACAGCGCAGGGCCGCGCAGCATACAGCGCAGAGCCCCGCAGCATACAGCGCAGAGCCGCGCAGCATACAGCGCAGAGCCGCGTAGCATACAGCGCAGAGCCGCGCAGCATACAGCGCAGGGCCGCGCAGCATACAGCGCAGAGCCCCGCAGCATACAGCGCAGAGCCCCGCAGTATACAGCGCAGAGCCGCGCAGCGTACAGCGCAGAGCCGCCCAAATCGGACCCAGAGTGACCCCGCCCACCAAATCGGACCCAGAGTGACCCCGCCCACCAAATCGGACCCAGAGTGACCCCGCCCACCAAATCGGACCCAGAGTGACCCCGCCCACCAAATCGGACCCAGAGTGACCCGGCCCACCAAATCGGACCCAGAGTGACCCGGCCCACCAAATCGGACCCAGAGTGACCCGGCCCACCAAATCGGACCCAGAGTGACCCGGCCCACCAAATCGGACCCAGAGTGGCCTCAACCCTGAGGGGCTACAACTACCAAACCAGCGCCTGAGGGGCACCCAAGTGTGAAAGTCTTGCGGGGGCAGCCCGGGCACCATTCCAAAGCACTATCTGTAGTTCCTTCAGGAAATACCCATCTAGTTGTAAATACACACCTGTGCTTTGTATCTCCCCCACCTCATTGTAGATTGTAAGCTCTCAGGAGCAGGGTCGTCTTATTTCGCTTTATTATTGTATTGTTAACATTGTTACCTATGATTGTTGTTTGAAACTGTTAAACTGTAAAGCGCTGCGGAATATGTTGGCGCTATATAAATAAAGATTATTCTTATTATTATTATTATTATTATTATATCTTGATGGTTTTCATCCCGCACATAATAGTAGTCAAATTCACCCTCATTAATGGCCCCATGAAGAAAGCCAGAGAGCCCCAACAATGTGGTACTGACCACTGTGATTAAAAATAAGCAATACATTACTCCGCACTCACTTCCAAGGTGACAACATGCAGCATTTTATTATTTACCACTTTTCCAGGGCATATATGGTTGGGATCATAAGTCTTAATGCTGTTCCTTAATGGAGAATCTGTCACAAGGTTTTTGATACCTAATCTGAGTGCTGCATGATGTAGGAGCTGAGTCTCAGATTCCAGGGATGTGTTACTTACTTGGCTGCTTTGTGTAGTTTTAATAAAATCACAGTTTTATCAGCAGGAGATTATCAATAGAGGACTAGTAAATCTGCTGCCATGAAGTCCTCCATATTCATAAACTCTGTATAACCCTGCCCCACCACTGATTGGCAGTTTTCTGCTTATGCACAGTGCAGACAGAAAGCTGCCAAAGTGGTGTTGGCGGGGTTATACAGAGCTCAGCATTTAGAGAACTGCTTAGATCTGCTGGAGAGAAAACAGTTTTTAATCAAAACTGCAGCACCCAAAAAAGTGACACAAATCCCTAGAATCAGGGTCTCAGATGGGATAGCAAAATCCTGGTGATAAATTAACTTTAAATTGGTACCAACCGGGCGATTTACTGCTTTTGTGCTTTCTTTTATTCGACCCTCATTTCCAAGAGCAATAACTTTTTCATTTCTGCCAACATAGCTGTATAATGGCACAATTCATTTTACCATTGCATGCAGTGGAAAACTGGATAAAAACAGTGAAACTAAAAAAAACACACAAAAAGATGCATTTTTTTTTTGTTTTGTTTTTACAGTATTCATTGATTGGTAAAAGTGACTTGTGAAAATGATTATCCAAATACAGCGTCACCAAACTTGTGTAGTTTTTATTTTTTAAGTGGCAAAACAAATTTAAGAAATTCATAAAACTAAAAAAGAAAAAATTCTTATGCCACCAATTTCCGAGACCCATAAAGTTCTAATTTTTCAGTCGATGGAACTATTTGACGGCTTGTTTTTTGTGTGGTTAGCTGACATTTTTATTACTACCATTTTGAGGTAGATAAGATGTTTTCATTGTTGTTTATTGCATTTGTTGCGGTGACAATTCCGGTGTTTTATCTCTTTTTCTCACTGCAGCATTTGCAAATTTCACTGATTAATTTTCTATTTCGATAGATTGGACTTTTACAGTTAGAACATTACTATATTATGTTTATTTATTTTTTCTTTTCTTTATTTTTAATTAAGAAAATGGGGGTGTAGGGGGAAGGTGCGGTTATAGACAGTAAGGAACACGCTGCCACTTTAAGAGACAGAACCCCCTTGTCTGGTGTGATGGAATGTTCTGCTTCCCCCCTGCAATACACTGTGAGAATGAACTGCACCGTGCTGGGGGGAGTGGTGGAGCCTAGACTGTTTGTGTGAGCTGAAGCGGCTGCAGAGAACTTTATGCAGAGACCTTTGTGCTTGTAGGTGTAAAGAGGACCCACAGCCTGGGACAGAGTGGACTCATGAAATTGGACAGACTCTTCAGGTGTAGCAAGGGGGGCTGTCCTGTGCTAGTTTGAGAAGCCACGAAGTTACTGAGAGAGGGATTTACAGTTTCCAGGAGCACGTCCTGGATCCAGAAGCAAGAAGACCACGTTTGATGGAGCTGGCAGAGAGCCATGCGCACCACCATACTAGACTGTTGGGGGCCCTCCGGGACTGGATCTGAGTCCCCAACATCACCGTGAGTTTGCTCCTGTTTTGTGCACATGTCAGGGCCTAGTGTAGGCTTCAACAGACAGAATACGGCAGCCGTGTGGCCTGCTTAGTAAAGGCCAGGGAGGCTATACGTAGAGTAGCATCATTCTTTGTTTATTGTTTACATTTGCTTGTGTGACGTATATTGATTCTGTAATAGTTGGAGCAATGTGCTATTTGATGGCCCAGCTAAAGAATACAACTCTTGTAAATTATCTTTTGCCATTGCATACCCCTGTTTGCACCTTCCTCATCCACTTCATTCCTTGCCTTCCAATAAATTTACCCTTTGTTGTTTGCACCTCATCTTGTGTACGGTGGTTCCCCGGCCATCGCTTCATGGGCATACAGGTAACAGAAATGTTACACTAGTCCTACCTGTATGCCTCATATTAATGGTCTTGTTGTGGAAAAATATTATATTCTTTCTTTATGCTAATGATTTCTTCCAGGCTCCGGGGCGTACGGTGCCTGGATAAATCCCAGCCTCCTGTCTTCATTGTAATACTACCCCCCCCCCCATCTGTGTCAGTTGTGGCCCCCAAAATCCCTCAGAAATACATCATCCTCCCTTTTGTGGGGGCTGCATGCAGGGATTTTCTGCGCAGGTACTGACAACTTCCGCTCCATTGACCTCCAGTGTGCGCGCCAATAAGGTGCCTTCCCCAAGTCCTCCCTGCATAGTCATCGCAATGTACACATGGCTCCTATCAATGACTATGCAGAGAGGAAGTGGGGAGGGCATCTTACGGCGCACACACCGGAGGCCACAGTGACTTGCCGGCGCCTGAGCAGAAGATCCCTGAATGCAGCACCCACAGAAGGGAGGACAAGGTATGTATTTCTGAGGGAGTGCAGGGTGCAGGCGCGGGATTCCAGGGCCATAACTGACATGCATGGGAGGAGGTAAGTATTACAAAGAAGACAGGAGGCAGAGATTTCTTCCATGCATCGCACACCCCAGAGCCTGCAAAAAATCATTAACATAAAGACAGAATATAATATTTCTCAGCAGCAAGACCATTAATATGAGGCATACAAGTAGGACTAGTGTAATATTTCTATTACCTGTATGCCCATATTAGTAGGTCATACACGACAGATTCACTTTAAATGTTTGGCCACACCAAGGGGACACCAAGCGCCTGTGCTTGGTTTGAACAGTCATTCTGTGCTGACAGACTGCTTGAAACAGCTCCTTGAGGTATGGTCTCCATAAGATCTCTGATGGTGATCTGTGGTACCTGCCACTAAGACGAAGCAGCAGATCCAACACAACCCACAGATGCTCAATCATATTGGGAACTGGGGAATTTGGGGGCAGTGGCACATCTTCAAAAGAAATTCATAAGGAACAAATACTAAAAACTGAAACGCCACTGTTAAATCTTTATGGAAAAATGGACGTTTTACTTTGTCCTGAACGGCCAACTCGAATATTTTTCGAGAACATGTGAGAGTTGTGTACAAGGCAGCGGTACGGTTACTGAAAAACATTTTCTTTGGCATTGGTGTCGGAGTTACGTATTACAGCTGTACATCACTTACAGCAGGGTCAATGAATGCAAAAAAGGGAACTAGTTTATATAAATACCGGGTGTGTCAATGTTTGGAACTACTGAATATCTACTAACACTTAAATGATACTTCTCCATTTAGCAAAAATTTGGCATTATTGACATACACCAAGAAACAGCCACTAGAACAGAGGCCAAGTCATCACCGCTCACAGAAGTCTTCATTATGGCTTGCAGAAATGGAGAACCTCAGTCTGCATTCTAGTAATTGGTGAAGTTTAGAAGAAAAAATCTGCAGAAACTTGTAATATTGTGCCAAAATACACCACAATAAGATAAAAAGATGTCTTTGCCTATGCAATTTTACAATCTAATTAGTAGGAAAAGCAAATTTTATCCAGGGGACCGATACCTTATATAAGCTATGGGAATATATGATCCAACCCAAATTCAGACCTGAGCAGTCTCGAAAGCTTGCAATTTGTTACCATCTTTTCAGTTAGCATTAAAAGGGATCAACCACTGAGGACTCTCAATTCTAAATAGTTTAGTGACTTGTCATTTAAGCCCACAAGGATTACGACGAGGCCGGGGCCCCAAATAAAGCCTCGCCCAAAAGTCCACACCAAAGCAGAAGAATCTCATTAACTGAAAACTGAAAATATTAAACATCAGCCACAAGATGGATTTCTTCTATAATTTTAATCAGTATAACAGCGCCTGTAGTTTTTTTTGCAAAATCTTAATGGCAGGTTCACTTGAATATTTGGTTGCACACCCTTTGAAATAAATAACTGTAATCAATTGCTTCCTATAACCATCAACAAACTTCTTACACCTCTCAACTGGAATTTGAAGGGTGCCTTCTCCCAACAGCAATTTTAAGATCTCACCACAGGTGTTTCTTTCCATCAATTTCTCGGTGCTTCTTGAAGTATGTTTGGGGTAATTGTCCTGCTGCAAGACCCATTACGTAGGATGCAAACCCTGGTTTCTCTGACCCTGGGTACTAAATTGTGATCCAAAATCCGTTTGTAATTTTCAGATTTCATGATGCCTTGCACACAGTCAGGGCACCCAGTGCCAGAGGCAGCAAAACAACCCCCAAAAGATCTTTATACCTCCACCATATTTGACTGTAGCTACTGTGGTTTTTTTTTATCTGCCTCATTACGTTTTCAGTAAACAATAGAATTATGGTCTTTACCAAAAAGCTCTAATCTGTTCACAAGATGCTTTCCGAGAAGGACATTTGGATTTTTGGCTAACAGCAGTATAGCTTTTTATGTCTCTGTGTAAGCAATGGGGTTCTCCTGCCATAGTGTTTTATTTCATTCAAATGTCAATGGATAGTTTGCGCTGACACTGATGCACCCTGAGCCTGCAGGACACCTTAAATTTCTTTTGAACGTGATTGGGGCTGCTTATCCTCCATCTCGACTATCCTTCAATGCAACTTTTCAGCAATTATTCTCTGCCGTCCACGTCCTGGGAGATTAGCTACAGTGTGATGGGTTGTAAACTTCATGATTATGTTGCACACTGTGGACAAAGGAACATCAAGATCTCTGGAGATGGACTTGTAACCTTGAGATTGTTGATATTTTTCAACAATTTGGGTTCTCAAGTCCTCTCAATTTTCTTCTCATCTCTCTGTTCTCCATGCTTAGTGTGGCACACACAGACACACAATGCAAACACTTAGTGAACTTTTCCCCTTTCTATCTAGTTTCCTGTGTGATTTTCATATTGCCCACACCTGTTACTTGCCACAGGTGAGTTTGAAGGAGCATCACATGCTTGAAACAAAGTTGTTTCCTAGTGATGAGCAAGTGTACTCGTTGCTCGGGTTTTCCCCGAGCACGCTCGGGTGGTCTCCGAGTATTTTAGTAGTAGTAGTAGTAGTAGTAGTTTTCCTCCCAGCAGCTGGATGATTTGCGACTGTTAGACAACTTGATTACATGTAGGAATTCCCTAGCAACCAGGCAACCCCCACATGTACTCAGGTTGGGTAGTAGCTGTAAATCATTCAGCTGAGGTGATGAAAACTAAATCTCCGAACATTAACAAATACTCGGAGGTCACTCAAGCGTGCTGGGGAAAACCCGAGCAGTGAATATACTCGCTCATCACTATTGTTTACCCATAATTTTAGACAGATGCCAACAATTTTGTCCAGTCCATTTTGGGGTTTTTGTGTGAAATGATGTCCAATTTCCCTTTTTTGATCTGTTTTTCTTTTGTGTTGTTCCAATACACCCAAAGGAATTGAACATGTGTATAACAAAACGTGTAATTGCAATAATTTTCTGGGAGAAATACTTCATTTTCTGAAACAATTTCAAGGGAGCCAGCACTTTCGGCCATGACTGTATATCAATTGTGTAGCCTAGTCTAGAAATATAAAAAGTTTTTTTGAAGAGCACAACTCTTAATAAATTTGGTGTATTTTGTTTTGTGCAAAAAGTTAGAAAAAAGTTAGAAAATGAAATAAAAATCTTCTATTTGCACCACAAACCACCTCCACTCTAGTAAATCATATCTACCATCGTTGACTTTTATCAGTATACTTTATGACAAAAAAATTCATAAAAACTGATACATTAATGTGGGCCAATGTTTATGACCAGTAGGAATGACTAGAAATTAGTGATGAGCGAACGAGCTCAGATAATGTCTTATGCAGCTGCGGGGACTCGAACATAATATACGAGCACTCCTAGATGCTCGGATAACACCCGAGCATGCTTGGATAAGACACTATCCGAGCACGTTCGCTCATCACTACAACTAACGCCTGTAATTTAGGGACCAATCTTCAGTCCTAGCTAGGTCAGACCTGAGTTTAGTCATGCACTACTTTTCTCTCGCTGAAATCTTGCAACCTGTCAAAATGGTCCCTGCAACTGTCGTAAGAAATTACTAGGGGCATGGATGGGGTAAGCTAACAAAATGGGCCATAATCATCACTGTGGATCCTGCACAGGCGGTCTTAGGTGGTCAGCACCGGTAACAGAAGCCATGACATCACTGTTCTTCAGACACCTTACTGCTGATGTCAGAGACTGAAGATTGGCGGCAGCAATCAGGTGACTGGAATGGCCTGTCATTGGAGAAGCAAGCTACTGGACACCGCCATATGTACAAAGCCTGTGTGATACATTTTAAGTACACTGATACATGGTAGGAAACAGTCCAGTTTATAAAAATCCAGGCTGTATAGATCACAAACTAATGAGTCATCAATATTTAAAGACTCGACAACCAATTTAAACTGGACAATGATGACCTGGCTTCAGCGGTCAGGTCACTGGTAATCGCGATGTCACGATTTCCATCTAGCCCAGGCTTTTGGATCAGCAGGCCTGGAGCGGGGGACAGATTACTGTGGCTATTACGGCTTGTTTCATTTTGTTACAAGTATCCCTACACCTTGTAACATTATAAAATTGGGCAAAAAACTAGAGAGTTTTCATTTTACAATAATTTATATAAAAGTCAAAAACCCCTTTAATTCATTAGATTACTCTCTGGTGAGGCGTTTTGGTAGGGAGTAATACAGCGCTAATAAATGAGGCTTTTATAGACATGAAATGAGTGGAACTACAGAGCAGATTTCGTTTTGCTTAGCACTGATTTTATTTCTCCTTCATCCTCCAACATTGGTATTGGATTTAATATGTAAGTTAAATCCATCAAAGGGATTGTGTTTAATCTGCGCTTTGCGCTGTACTTCAACAGTTGCTCAACCCGGAAAAATAGCAAATCAGCCTTTTCTAGGCTTCTTCCCGAGATCCGAGGAGGTAAGCAGCAATATCCTGCAGACTATATTCTGACGGAGGAGGTTATTTGCCGATGGTCTCCGCGATGAAGATGTAAACGTACATAGTTATGGTTTTCAACAGCAATGCCATTTTCTCACCCAACTTTAGTCTAGGTGAAGCTTAGTTCTGCAAGTTCTACTTCCTAGGTGTACGATACAACATATGTATGAGAAAATGCATCACATACAGATCACTTATCTGGTCTCATCAGAGATTGTCACTGACCTCAACAAATCATTGCTCTAGCAAATCTGCAGACGGAGCATGATCTACTGCAAACTTCTAGTTACCTCCAATGGAGAAGTTGGGTGGGTTATTCTCCCAGAGCTATTAGGGCATTGTATAAACAGAGAAATTCCAATTTTAACACCATTGCTTCTAGAGGAAAATACCTCCACACATATCAACAGGGGCGTAACTACCGCGGTCGCAGCGGTCGCGATTGTGACCGGGCCCAGCAGGTCAGGGGCCCAGGGCCGGCAGGTCGGAGTCGTAGGAAGGTGGGGGGGGGGGCGGGCCGGGGCGGGCCGCCCCGGGCGGCACAATGCGGGAGGCGGCACAATGCGGGGGGCGGCACAATGCGGGGGGTGGGTCGCCGGCGGCGCAGAATTTACCTGTTCGCATGTCGGCTTCAGAAAAATGGCCGCCGCGATCTCCATCTGCGCACGCGCGGCATCCCGCGGCCATTTTCCTGAAGCCCCGGGCAGCAGAGCACTCCACCTGCGCACGCGCGGCCTCAGGAAGATGGCCGCCCCCACCGATAACCAGAGAGAGCAGGATCGCGGTCAGGTAAGCAGAACTTGTTTTTTTTTTTTTATTGAGAGCGGCGATCCGGGGGGCCCAGGGCAGAAAGCTGGACACAGGGGGGCAGAAAGCTGGACACAGGGGGGCAGAAAGCTGGACACAGGGGGGCAGAAAGCTGGACACAGGGGGGCAGAAAGCTGGACACAGGGGGGCAGAAAGCTGGACACAGGGGGGCAGAACGCTGGACACAGGGGCAGAACGCTGGACACAGGGGCAGAAAGCTGGACACTGGGGCAGAACGCTGGACATTGGGGCAGAAAGCTGGACACAGGGGCAGAAAGCTGGACACAGGGGCAGATTGCTGGACACGGGCAGAATGGAGAAACGGGGCATGATTGGAGACACAGGGGGCAGGATGACAGACATGGCGGCATGACTGGAGACACTGGAGGCAGGATTGGAGACAGATGGGGCAGGATCATGGGGCAGGATGGATACGATGGAGACAGATGGGGCAGGATGGGAAGATCATATGGGGCACGATGGATACTCATTAGGGCAGGATGGGAGAACATATGGCTGGAGCCAGGAATGAGACACACGGGGGCTAGGATGGCGAATATTATTACCATAGGGGCTAATTAAGGGATATTATTACTGCAGTGATGTATTTATTTTATTTTTTGAGTACACTGTTTTAAATGGAGGGGCGGTCCTATTACTGTGTAGAGTGACACTATGTCGCTTTCTTCATGTGGTGTAATGTAGAAGTTGGGAAAATTAATGTGTTATGCAAGTGGAACTCGAGATAACTGTGTTATTTCCTGCAGAGATGAGTCCTGGCTGCATGAAGTGATGGCGGTCTGTGCGGGATGAAAGATGAAGGACTTCACCTAGAGACGTCACTGGTGAGTCAGTGTTACCTATACACTGACACTATACACTGTATACTATATACAGAGGTCCTGTGTATATTGTCACCAGTGATCACTGGATTACCTATACACTATATACAGAGCTCCTGTGTATAATGTCACTGGTGATCACTGTATTACCTGTACACAGACACTGCATACTAAGTACAGATCTCCTGTGTATAATGGCACTTATGGTGATAGTATTGTGGGTTTTTTTTTATTATTGATCAGTATTGTAGTATTCAGTCACTATGTGGTGGTAATATGTGGTCTGGTCATGATGTTGTGGTATTTGTTCCTTGTATTTGATATTATTCGATCACTGTGGTGGTGGGTGGTGGGTGGTGGGGGGTGGGGCCCATGGGGGGTGGCAGGGGCCCATTTGGAAGTTCGCACCGGGGCCCATAACTTTGTAGTTACGCCACTGCATATCAAGCCTGATGGAGCATGCTTCATACTCATAACCCATACAGCCTTCATGTACCATCACACAGGCTTTATCCAGTACTGTACAGGTTCTACACACTGCTATACAAGCTCATTACACTGCCATACAGCTCTACACACTGCTATACAGGCTCATTACACTGCCATACAGGCTCTACACACTGCTAAACAGGCTCATTACAATGCCATACATGCTCTACACACTGCTATACAGTCTCATTACACTGCCATACATGCTCTACACACTGCTATACAGGCTCATTACACTGCCATACATGCTCTACACACTGCTATACAGGCTCATTACACTGCCATACAGGCTCTACACACTGCTATACAGGCTCATTACACTGCCATACATGCTCTACACACTGCTATACAGGCTCATTACACTGCCATACAGGCTCTACACACTGCTATACAGGCTCATTACACTGCCATACAGGCTCATTACACTGCCATACAGGCTCTACACACTGCTATACAGGCTCATTACACTGCTGTACAGGCTCTACACACTGCTATACAGGCTCATTACACTGCTGTACAGGCTCTACACACTGCTATACAGGCTCATTACACTGTCATACAGGCTCTACACACTGCTATACAGTCTCATTACACTGCCATACATGCTCTACACACTGCTATACAGGCTCATTACACTGTCATACAGGTACTACACACTGCCATACAGGTTATACACACTGCCATAAAGGCACTACTGCCACACAGCCTTCGTGCACCATCATACAGGCATCATCCACTACCAGACAGGCTCTTTACACCACCATACAGCCTTCTTGCTTCACCATACAGGCTTTATCCAGACTGTACAGGCTCTACACACTGCCATACAGGCTCTACACACTGCTATACAGGCTCATTACACTGCCATACATGCTCTACACACTGCTATACAGGCTCATTATACTGCCATACAGGCTCTACACACTGCTATACAGGCTCATTACACTGCCATACAGGCTCTACACACTGCTATACAGGCTCATTACACTGCCATACAGGTACTACACACTGCCATACAGGTACTACACACTGCCATACAGGCTCTACACACTGCCATACAGGTACTACACACTGCCATACAGGCTCTACACACTGCCATACAGGCGCATTACACTGCCATACAGGTTCTGCATGCTGCCATACAGGCTCTACACACTGCCATACAGGTTCATTACACTGCCATACAGGTTCTACACACTGCCATACAGGCTCATTACACTGCCATACAGGTTCTACACACTGCCATAAAGGCACTACACACTGCCACACAGCCTTCGTGCACATCATACAGGCATCATCCACTACCAGACAGGCTCTTTACACCACCATACAGCCTTCTTGCTTCACCATACAGGCTTTATCCAGACTGTACAGGCTCTACACACTGCCATACAGGCTCTACACAATGCCATACAGGCTCTACACAATGCCACACAGGCTCATTACACTGCCATACAGGCTCATCACTGCCATACAGGCTCATCACTGCCACACAGGCTAATTACACTGCCACACAGGCTCATTATACTGCCATACAGGCTTATTACACTGCCATACAGCCTCTATATACTGCCATATAGTATCTACACACTGCCATACAGGCTCATTACACTGCCATACAGGTACTACACAATGCCACACAGCCTTCGTGCACCATCACACAAGCTTTATCCACTATCAGACAGGCTCTTCACATCGCTATACAGCCTTCTTGCATAACCATACTGGCTTTATCCATTACCGTACAGGCTGTACACACTGCCATACAGCCTTTGTGCATCACCATGCAGGCTTTATCCTTTACTGTACCGGCTCTGCACACTGCCATACAGGCTCTACACACTGCCATAAAGCCTTCGTGCACCATCATACAGGCTTTATCCACTACCGTACAGGTTCTACACACTGCCACTAAGGCTGTACACACTGCCATACAGGCTACATGTGCGGAAATCCTTACACTGCCATATAGGCTCCATGCACTGCAGTAATGGCTTTATACATTGCCATATAAGCTCAGTCCACTATACAGACACCCTGAGTTACCATTTAGGTTCTTTTAACTGATGGACAGACTCCACCCACAAGATCCATGCATTTGCATACTGGCTCCATGCACTGCCATACAGATTGCACTGCCATGCAGGCTTCATGCACTGTAATACAGGCTCCTTGTGTTGCCATGCACTGGCTTCTTGCCTAATGCAGAGGCTTCATTTGTGACCGTTCCAGCTTCATACACATGTACAGAATCGCAGCTTTGCCACAACGACTCTGTACACTGCTGTACAGTCTCTGTGCACTACCATACATGCTCCATGCATTGCCGTACACACTCCCACAAAGGCTCTCTGTGTTGCCATACAGGCTTCATGTACTCCCATGCAATGCTGTGATTGGATGGGAGTGCATAAATGCTATGCATTGCAGTACAGACTCCATGCACTATCGTGCAGGCTCCCTGTGCTGCCACACTGTCTCCATGCACTGCCGTACAGTCTACATGCATTTAGCTTCATAATGTAACACTAGTCACTACTCATGGATAAGTCATGAGACTTGGGTAGTCAAGAGGTCTGGGGTCACATACCAAGAGAGCTCATCATATACATAGGGATAAGACAAAAGGAGCAGTCAGGTCACAGTCCAGTGTCAGAATTCCAAGGTCAGAGTACGTCAAGACAAAAGGGGAAATACAAACGGGTAGTTAATATACAAATCCAGGGTCTGGCATCAAAAGGTCAAAATACAAAGCACAAGGAACAAAGGACAAACCACAAAGAGCTGAAAGTTATGACTGGCAGTCATCAGAGACAGACAGCTCAGTTAAGTAGCTGGGTAATCACCTGGAACAGGGAATATCCTGAAGGAAGCTCAGAACCTCCCAGTCCCAGATTGGACGTCAGAGCTGTCACTCAGAACACCAGCAACTCAGCATGCGCCCACACTAGACTGGATATCTGAGCTGTCTGGCACTGTGTCCAAGAAACGCTGAGTGGTGGAATCGTGACACATGCATTGCTAAACATGCTATGTGCACAGGGCTCTGCTTTGAAGATGAGCCTTTAGGTTTTATAAAACAACAGAATATTGTCCGAAATTGGATACTTGTTTTAAAGAATATCATTTCTACATTTCTAGCTTTTGGTGCCACCAGAAAAACTTTTATATGAAATTGTGAGAGTCTCCACTCTGCATCATTCATTTTTTTGTTATAGCCTCTAATAGAAGCTGTACAGAAGTATCACATCACTGAGAGAGCATGAGTATCGCTTTATCAAAGAACAGGCTCTCCAGCAAGCCCTGATCAGGGCCGGCGTTAGGGGCAGGCAGACCAGGCAGCTGCCTGGGGCCCCCACTCCCCCAGGGGCCCCCAGCTAGCGGCAAATCACGCAGCCGCTTAGGGCCCCGGGCCCCTGTGAGGCAGGGGGCCCGCCTGCCGCCAGCGCTGACTCCCCCGCCGCATTGAACTGTACCGGCATCTGCCGGTACAGTTCAAAGCAATGATGGAGGAGAGAGCGTCACCTGACGCCCCCTCTCCCATCATTCCCCGCTCTGCCTCTGACACAGCGGGTGCGCGCGCACTCACTGTGTCCCAGGCAGAGCAGCTGCAGCCGCCGACACAGGAGCAGCGCGGGCACGTGTGGAGAGGTGAGGAGCTTGTGTTTTTTTTTTTTCTTTTTACTGGACGGGGAGAGGAGAGGGGAGGAGGGGAGAGGAGAGGAGAGGGGGGGATGTGAGCTGTGGTGTACACCACTGGGGGCTGTGCTGTATACTACTGGGGGCTCTGCTGTATACCCCTGGGGGCTCTGCTGTATACCACTGGGGGCTGTGCTGTATACCCCTGGGGGCTCTGCTGTATACCCCTGGGGGCTCTGCTGTATACCCCTGGGGCTCTGCTGTATACCCCTGGGGGCTCTGCTGTATACCCCTGGGGGCTCTGCTGTATATTACTGGGGGCTCTGCTGTATATTACTGGGGGCTGTGCTGTATACTACTGGGGGCTCTGCTGTATACCCCTGGGGGCTCTGCTGTATACCCCTGGGGGCTCTGCTGTATACCCCTGGGGGCTCTGCTGTATATTACTGGGGGCTCTGCTGTATATTACTGGGGGCTGTGCTGTATACTACTGGGGGCTCTGCTGTATACCCCTGGGGGCTCTGCTGTATACCCCTGGGGGCTCTGCTGTATACCCCTGGGGGCTCTGCTGTATATTACTGGGGGCTCTGCTGTATATTACTGGGGGCTGTGCTGTATACTACTGGGGGCTCTGCTGTATACCCCTGGGGGCTCTGCTGTATATCCCTGTGGGCTCTGCTGTATACTACTGTGGGCTCTGCTGTATACTATATGGAGGACTATGGCGTGTGCATTTTAATATATGGAGGACTATGAAGAGTGTATTATACTATATGGAGGACTGTGGAGCACATTATATTATATGGAGGACTATGGGGTGTATTTTACTAAACAAGTAAAATGCTGCATATTCATTGGGTGATTGGATTGTTTATGCCGGAATAAAAATCATTGTTCTCAGCAGCACATCACCCTATGTAAACTGTAGATGTGCTGCTGATAACATGATACTGTATGGTGATCTGTTAGTGATCTATTAGTGATGGTTCTGTCCCATCATTCTTTCTCAGATGGTGGAAAGAGGCCGGGAAACAAGCGTCCAACGACTTCAGTATTGTCGATCACACTCGTTTAGCGGCCTGAGATCAGCGCAGGTAAATACAACCGAAATGCTTCTGTGTGACGTGCAATATGTTAGCATTTGGGGCCCCATTTTAAACTTTGCCTAGGGCCCCACTTTGCCTAAAACCGGCCCTGGCCCTGATGATGGCAGCCTGGCCTCTACCTGACACTGCATACATTACCTCAGTCTTCTCCTAAACCCTGAAGTCCTCCATATGGTAAATGATATCATCTCTACTAACAGAGAGGTGATAGCACTATAGTGAAGGATAACAATAATACTGAAGGACATCTCAAGGATGGTCATATTTATGGCCTGTCCTTAGAATGTGTTATCAATTTTTGAGTCAACAACCTAGTAGGAGGCATCCATGACATATAGAGGCATGTAAAAGTTTGGGCACCCCTGGTCAAAATTACTGTTATTGTGAACAGTTTGCAAGTTGAAGATGAAATGAAGTCTAAGGGTAAGTTCCCATGGTTGGTAAACGGCAGCGCTTTGGACACAGCACATGTCCACTCCATCCAAAGCGCTGCCGGCTTTTGAACGAAGCTGATTCCATATGTGTTCATTGAACCGTACGGAATCACCGCGCCCAGTACATTGTACGGTGATATTTATCTTGCGGAGACAATATACATGCTGCGGTCTGGAGAGACTCGCCACATGTCTGTCTCCGCAGGGAAGCCGCAGGCGTCTCAGCACACATAGTAGAGATGGAATTTCTTCAAATCCCATCCACTATGCTGTAACATCTGGACGCTGCGGATGTACGCAGTGTCCAACCCGCAGAGCACGCAAAGTACTGCAGTGCGCAGGTGCCGGGCCTCTCTGACCTTTCTCAGCGTCTGTGCACTGCAGTACTTTGCTCTGCCCTCAACAGGGCAGACAAACTACGCCTGTGCCGGAGCCGCAGCTTAACTACAAGAAGAGGACGTCATAGTAAGAAGATGGGAGGCCCCGGACCGCAGAGGGACTGCCCCTGGGTGAGTATAATCTAATCTCTTTTTCTCATCTTTCAGGATACATCAGGGGCTTATCTACAGCATTCCAGAATGCTGTAGATAAGCCACTGATGCTGGTGGTCTTAGCTCATCTTCGATTTTGGGGTGACAGGTTCCCTTTAAAGGGATAAAGTTAAAGATGATGCATTTCCTTTGCATTTTAGGTAAAAAAAAAGTATTTTTTCACTTTAAAAATTACAAAAAGGAAAATGGGCCAATGTAAAAGATTGTGCATCCTTGGAGATTTGTGTGCTCAGATAACTTTGACCAAGTTAGCCTGTTAGGGTAATGGCTTGTTTACTATCATCATTAGGAAAGGTCAGGTGATGCAAATTCCCCAGCTTTATAAAAGCCCAGCCTCCTATAACCTTGTGCCAAAAACCAGCAGCCATGGGTTCTTCTAAGCAGCTGCCTAGCACTCTGAAAATGAAAATGCTGGAGGCCCACAAAGCAGGAGAAGGCTATAAGAATCAAATTGATTTCAAGTTGCCCTTTCCTTAGTTGCAAATGTAATTAAGAAATGGTAGTTAACAGGAACAGTGGAGATCACGATAAAGTCTGGAAGACCAAGTCAAAATTTAGTGAGCGCTCATAGGCAGGGCCGCCATCAGGGCATTACAGCCGTGACTGGCGTATGGGGCCCGGTGGGCAGAGGGGGCCCACATCAGGCCCCATCTCATCTGCTCACCGGGCCCCTACCGCCAGCCGCAGGCTAAACCGGGCCCTCAGCGGCGCTGCAGCTGTTTAACGCCATTGACGTGCGGGCCCGCGCCCGCACGTCAATAGTTAACAGCCGCCAGCCAATCTGAGGCTGGCAGCTGATGTCAGTCGCAGCGTGCATGTCGCCAGCGTCTGACGTCATTGTCAGTCGCCGGCGAGTGCACGCTTCAGCTGCGTGGAGAGTAAGCAGAACTTGTTTTTTTTTTTTTATTGAGAGCGGCGATCCGGGGGGCCCAGGGCAGAATGCTGGACACAGGGGCAGAAAGCTGGACACAGGGGCACAAAGCTGGACACAGGGGCAGAACGCTGGACATAGGGGCAAAAAGCTGGACCCAGGGGCAGAATGCTGGACACAGGGGCAGAAAGCTGGACACAGGGGCAGAAAGCTGGACACAGGGGCAGAAAGCTGGACACAGGGGCAGAAAGCTGGACATAGGGGCAGAAAGCTGGACCCAGGAGCAGAATGCTGGACACAGGGGCAGAAAGCTGGACACAGGGGCAGAAAGCTGGACACAGGGGCAGAACGCTGGACACAGGGGCAGAACGCTGGACACAGGGGCAGAAAGCTGGACACAGGGGCAGAAAGCTGGACACAGGGGCAGAACGCTGGACATAGGGGCAGAAAGCTGGACACGGGCAGAACGCTGGACACAGGGGCAGAACGCTGGACACAGGGGCAGAACGCTGGACTTAGGGGCAGAAAGCTGGACACGGGCAGAACGCTGGACACAGGGGCAGAACGCTGGACACAGGGGCACAAAGCTGGACACAGGGGCACAAAGCTGGACACAGGGGCAGAACGCTGGACTTAGGGGCAGAAAGCTGAACCCAGGGGCAGAAAGCTGGACACAGGGGCAGAACGCTGGACACAGGGGCAGAACGCTGGACACGGGCACAAAGCTGGACACAGGGGCAGAACGCTGGACACGGGCAGAAAGCTGGACACTGATGCAGAAAGCTGGACATTGGGGCAGAACGCTGGACACGGGCAGAACGCTGGACACAGGGGCAGAACGCTGGACACAGGGGCAGAATGCTGGACACAGGGGCAGAATGCTGGACACGGGCAGAAAGCTGGACACAAGGGCAGAAAGCTGGACACTGGGGCAGAATGCTGGACACTGATTCAGAAAGCTGGACATTGGGGCAGAACGCTGGACACGGGCAGAACGCTGGACACGGGCAGAACGCTGGACACAGGGGCAGAACGCTGGACACGGGCAGAAAGCTGGACACAGGGGCAGAAAGCTGGACACAGGGGCAGAAAGCTGGACACAGGGGCAGAACGCTGGACACGGGCAGAACGCTGGACACAGGGGCAGAATGCTGGACACGGGCAGAATGCTGGACACAGGGGCAGAAAGCTGGACACAGGGGCAGAACGCTGGACACAGGGGCAGAAAGCTGGACACAGGGGCAGAAAGCTGGACACAAGGGCAGAACGCTGGACACGGGCAGAACGCTGGACACAGGGGCAGAATGCTGGACATGGGCAGAATGCTGGACACAGGGGCAGAAAGCTGGACACGGGCAGAAAGCTGGACACAGGCAGATTGCTGGACACAGGGGCAGAATGCTGGATATGGGGCAGAATGGTGAAACGGGGCATGATTGGAGACACAGGGGGCAGGATGACAGACATGGCGGCATGACTGGAGACACTGGGGCATGACTGGAGGCAGATGGGGCAGGATTGGAAACAGATGGGGCAGATTGGAGACACAGGGGGCATGATTGCAGACATGGGGGCATGATTGGAGACGGGGCAGAATGGTGATACGGGCATGATTGGAGACACTGGAGGCAGGATTGGAGACAGATGGGGCAGGATGGGGAGATCATATGGGGCAGAATAGGATGGCGAATATTATTATCATAGGGGCTAATTAAGGGATATTATTACTGCAGTGATGTATTTATTTTATTTTTTGAGTATACTGTTTTAAATGGAGGGGCGGTCCTATTACTGTGTAGAGTGAAACTATGTTGCCTTCTTCATGTGGTGTAATGTAGAAGTTGGGAAAATTAAGTAATGTGTTCTGCAAGTGGAACTCGAGATAACGGTGTTATTTCCTGCAGAGAGGAGTCCTGGCTGGATGAAGTGATGGTGGTCAGTGCTGGATGAAAGATGAAGGACTTCACCTAGAGACGTCACTGGTGAGTCAGTGTTACCTATACACTGACACTATACACTGTATACTATATACAGAGGTCCTGTGTATAATGTCACCAGTGATCACTGTATTACCTATACATTATATACAGAGCTCCGTTGTATAATGTCACTGGTGATCACTGTATTACCTGTACACAGACACTGCATACTAAGTACAGATCTCCTGTGTATAATGGCACTGATGGTGATAGTATTGTGGGTTTTTATTTTTTAATATTGATCAGTATTGTAGTATTCAGTCACTATGTGGTCTGGTCATGATGTTGTGGTATTTGTTCCTTGTATTTGATATTATTCAATCACTGTGGCGGTAATATGTCATCTGGTCATGGTGCTGTGGTATTTGTTCCTTGTATGTGGTATTATAGGTCATTTTAAAAATTTTAAAATAAATAAAAATATACCTAAATTGTATTGCATATTTTAACAAATATTTAATAGGTTACAGTAGAGTAGGGCCTGGCCAAAAGTGTCTACCTTGTCATTTTGGTGGCTTAAAAAATCTTTTGGCCAAAACAAAAGCTGCCAGCTATATGTGTGATCTGGTGATGGGAACTGTTGTGAATTAGACTTTTTTGGCTCCCTCTAGTGGTTACTAGTGATATGACTCTGGGATTTCCTTCCCTCTGTCTGCAGCCAGCTGGGTCGTTACTTCAGGGGTGTTGCTATATAAACCTCCTGGAACCCTTAGTCCAGTGCCTGGCATCGGTGTTATCAGACACATTCTGTTTGCTCCTGTTTGCTGGTCCTGGTTCGTGCTAAATTAAGCTAAGTCTTGCTTCTTTGTTTTTTGGGTTATTTGTTTGCTATCATTTTTGTCCAGCTTGTACCAAATGTGATTCCTGACCTTGCTGGAAGCTCTAGGGGGCTGGTGTTCTCCCCCCGGGCCGTTAGACGGTTCGGGGGTTCTTGAATTTCCAGTGTGGATATTTTTGATAGGATTTTTTGCTGACCATATAAGTTATCTTTCTATATTCTGCTATTAGCTAGTGGGCCTCTCTTTGCTAAATTCCTAGCTCATTCTTATGTTTGTCTTTTCCTCTTACCTCACCGTTATTATTTGTGGGGGGCTTCTATCCAACTTTTTGGGGTATTTCCTCTGGAGGCAAGAAAGGTCTTTCTTTTCCCTTCTAGGGGTAGTTAGCTCTCCGGCTGGCGCGAGACGTCTAGGATCAACGTAGGAACGTTCCCCGGCTGCTGGTATTTGTGGTGCTAGGATTAGTTATATGGTCAGCCCAGTTACCACTGCCCTATGAGCTAGTTTTCTGTATTTACTGACTTAGCATTATTCCTGAGACCCTCTGCCATTGGGGTCATAACAGGGAACTGTCAATGTGTGATAGGTGAGAAGTGGAGAATTTCCAAGAGAGAGCGGTGGGACTGTGGACAGTTTGAGGGGTGGAGCGTGGAGGCGGGGCTGGGGTGGAGCCTGGGCGGAGTCTCAAGGGGGCCCTGAAAATTTTGCCAGTATGGGGCCCCAAAATTTCTAGTGACAGCCCTGCTCATAGGATTGCTAGAGAGAGAAAATCAGAACCCCCGATTGACTGCAAAAGACTTTCAGAAAGATTTAGTAGACTCTGAAGTTGTAGTACATTTTTCTACTGTTCAGAGAGACCTGCACAAATATGGCCTTCGTGGAAGAGTCATCAGAAGAAAACTTCACCTTAAAATATATACATAATTCATTTTGACAATGATCAAAGGTATGTGTGAGGAGAAAAGGCTCATAATTTCAGGAAAAGAACATCTCGGCAACCACTAAGCATAGGGGTGGATCAATCATGCTTTGGGGTTGTTTTGCAGCTAATGGCACAGGGAAAATTTCATGGGTATGGGGAAGAATGGATTCAATGAAATGTCAACAAATTCTTGATGCAAACATAACATCATCTATAAAAAAGCTGCACTTGAAAAGAGGATGACTTCTACAAATGCATAATGATCCTAAACACATGGCAAAATCCACAATAGACTATCTCAAAAGGCGCAAGCTGTATCTCAAAAGCGCAAGCTGAAGGTTTGACAATGACCGTCACAGTCATCTGATCTGAACATCATTGAAAATCTGTGGCTAGACCTCAAAATAGCAGTGCATTCAAGAGGACTTAGGAATCTCACAGAACTGGAAGAATTTTCCAATGAAGAATGGATGAAAATCCCTCAAACAGGAATGGAAAGGCTCTTTAAAAAGTGTTTACAAGCTGTGATACTTGCAAAAGGGGGTGCTACTATGTACTAACCACGTAGGGTGCCCAAACTTTTGCATCAACCCATTTTCCAATTTGTAATTTTTAAAATGTAATAGATAAATATTTTTTTTTTTGCCTAAAATACAAAGGAAATGTCACACTGCAGTACTGCAGGAAAATGCAAACTTCATTAGATGGCAGCAGAGTGGCGAGAGGGATGAAATCCTGCTCAGAGCAGACCAGCAGGATGGCAGCAAGGCTACCACCAGGTGGAAGAATAGTCAGACAAGCCGGGTTGATACCATTGATACCAGAGAATAGAGAAGTACCAAGGGGAATCCTAAATACACAGAGTCAGAGGTGCGCCGAAAGGTCAGTACCGGTCCGTAACAGAAGTACCAGAAGGGAGAGGTAGAATCAGGTCAGAGCCAAAGCTGAGTCGAGTACCCGGGAATCCAAACACACAGGGACACACAGAGTCAGGGCGGGAAGAGAGGAAAGAACAGACACGGGCAAAGACAGCTAAACGCAGCAGGACAAATCAGAGTCTCACCAGAGCCAGCTACACATGCCATAGGCAGGAAATATAACTGGCACTGCCTGCAGGATGCAGAGCAGAGAAATAGCAGACCCAACACCAGAACGAGGCAGAAAAAGGTAACTCCTGGCATGATCAGACCGGGAAAGGAGAGACAAGACCCAAAACCCGGGCTGGATCATGACAGGAAATGTGTCATCTTTACCTTTAGCCCTTTTAGAGGTAATTTCATCTGTAACTTGCTTAACTGTTCACAATAACAGTAATTTTGACCAGGGGTGCCCAAACATTTACACATCACTGTATGCTCCGGGTGCCGAGTGCCAAGTTGGGTACTAACAAGCCACCTAGTTACCATGGTATTTAAATTCAGGGCTAGGCCACCAAACTGAACCACTGCCCTAGATAAACTAAAGTCTAGTTATGATTAATTACACTGGTCAACACAAAAATTCATCAGCAAAGGTAATATGTCTGTTTTATGGAATTTGATGTGCCGATTCAAAAAAATATGCTTAGTTTTGCTCTATAACATAAAGTTTCTGAGATAGAAGTATTTTTGTTATTACGTTATTTCTGCATTTTCAATGTATGTGGTTTTTCCTATGTTATTCAAATTTCTTTGCTTGTCTTACTTAATTGTGAATTTTCTTACAGGGACAATATTAGCATCTTCAAAGGATTGCTTAAAGGGAACCTGTCACCCCCCCCCCCCCCCCCAGTCGTTTCAAACTAAAAGAGCCACTTTGTGCAGCAGTAATGCTGCATTCTGCCAAGGTGGCTCCTTTAGTTCTGGGTGCTGTAACTTGAGAAATAATCAGTTTTATAATTTGTCTGAAGTACCTGGTCCTCAGTTAAGTGGGCCGGCGTTTCCCCCCTGCTTCAGACAGCACACTGCTATCACTCACATCTTCTTGGCCCCGCCTCCTCCTCACCGCTGTTTTCAAAAGTAGCCGGCGCCTGCGCTCTTTTCCCCTGCCTGGTGCAGGCGCAGTGAGCGCTGGCCGTCTTTCCTCATATGCAGCCCAGCTGACTGCGCCTGGGCGGCCGCCCCGCCTGTGAATTCCAGCCCCGCAGTGACTTATGATTTATTCACATTGCGGGGCTGGGAATCACAGGCAGGGCGGCCGCGCAGGCGCAGTCAGCTGGGCTGCATATGAGGAAAGAGGGCCAGCGCTCACTGCGCCTGCACCAGGCAGGGGAAAAGAGCGCAGGTGCCGGCCACTTTTGAAAACAGCGGTGAGGAGGAGGCGGCGCCCGGCGCCAAGAAGATGTGAGTGACAGCAGTGTGCTGTCTGAAGCAGGGGGGAAACGCCGGCCCACTTGACTGAGGACCAGGTACTTCAGACAAATTATAAAACTGATTATTTCTCAAGTTACAGCACCCAGAACTAAAAGAGCCACCTTGTCAGAATGCAGCATTACTGCTGCACAAGGTGGCTCTTTTAGTTTGAAACGACTGGGGGGGGTAACAGGTTCCCTTTAAGCCACTTGACTATGAACTTGCTTTACGACCATGTCAAATATCGTGTTTGTAATGGTAAATAAGATAAAAGCCCCTGTTCAATAAAAGCTTTTATGCCAGAAAACTGTAGTAAAAATCGTTGAAAAGTTGTAAAATGTTTGCAAAATTTCGCCTACCTACATCAAAATGGGCAGAACTGGAGTGGGATTGGCAATGATGCCATAGCGCCTCTAAATCATGACGAGCTGTGTCGTATTCGACGCCAGAAATCTTACTCTAGTCCCTGACTATGTATGTAGTGAGACACACAACACTTGACAGACTCTCCCAATACATTAAGAGGTTTACGCCTCTGAATCAATCAGGTGTGTTTTGTTCTACCATGCCCATTAATCAAGACTGGCGTGAAAATTGTCAGTCTTGGTGAATCAAGTCAAGATGAGTATGTGCCTGATGGAGCAGCCGAGCAGCCAGAACACTTTACTCAACATGAATTAAATGATCTCATCAGAGACCTCTAATTGTCAAAAGTTAAAGCTGAACTTCTTGCATCTAGGTTGAAACAGAAGAATCTTCTTCATGATGATGTCAAAGTGTGTTATTACCGAAACAGAAGAAACACTTTAACACAATTTTTCACAGTTGATGGGCCAATGGTGTACTGCAACAATGTGAATAGCCTCTTTGAAGAACTGAATCAAGAGTATTTTGTTGCAGATTGGGGATTGTTTATTGGCTCATCCCAGAGAAGTTTGAAAGCAGTGTTGCTTCACAATGGAAATATGAAACCATCAATCCCTATTGCTCACTCATGTCATCTAAAGGAAAGTTATGAAAATCTGTCAGTTGTTTTGGATGCTATACAATATATAAGCATCATCCATGGAATATCTGTGGAGATTTGGCAGTGATTGGTTTGCTAATGGGAATGCAAGGAGCTTTCACAAAATATTTCTGCTTCTTGTGTTTATGGGACAATAGAAATACAGTAGAGCATTAAGTTCGTCATGGTTGTCAACAGAGAAACACCTATGCTCTAGGTAGAGACAATGTTCAGCATAATCCTTCAGTTGCTCCATCAAAAATCTTTCTTCCTCCACTACATATAAAGTTGGAATTGATTAAAAACTTTGTGAAAGCCATGGCAAAGACAAATACACAAGGGTTCCAGTACATTTCACAGAAATTCTCTAGCATTTCACCAGCAAAACTGAAGGAAGGGGTATTTGTTGGTCCTCAGATCAGAGATCTTATGAGAGGTGATGTGTTTGAAGGAACTCTAAATGATAAGGAATTGAGATCTTGGAAAAGCTTCAAGTGGATCTGTGAAAACTTCTTAGGAAAAAAAATTTCCAGAATATGTTGAAGGTGTTGAGGAACTGCTAAATGCACACCAGTGTCTTGGATGTCGCACATCTCTGAAAATGCACTTTTTACATTCACATTTAGATTTCTTCCCTCAAAATCTTGGGGATGTAAGCGATGTACAAGGTGAGCGGTTTCACCATATTAAAGTAATGGAACACCGCTACCAGGGTTTTTGGAATGACTCAATGATGGCAGATTACTGTTGGATGTTATATAGGGACAACCCTGAAAAATCGTAACGACAGTCTAATGTCAAGCACTTTTAATTTCTGCTCATATTTTGGTTTCTATTTTGCATGTGAAATTATTTTGGTTCAATAAAAACTGTTTTGTAAAAGGTGAAGCATTTTTTTCAGATATGTAGATTACTGTTTTCCTAATGTCGCCAGTATATTTCCTATACCTTCTAATAATGATGCTCCAAGGAAACTACACGAGCTACAGAAAAACTATATACATTTTTGAAATCAGGACAAAAAGATGATTCAGAAAAGTACAAAGTCACCTGCGATGATTACAAAAAATATTTTTTGTAGACCTGTGTTATGAACCCCGGTTAAGAACCCCGTTCAGAATTGGGGGAGGGTGAACTGACACCCACTAAATAGCTGATTGATATAACAACAGCACTTTGACAAGCGCAGAATGCTCTTCAATGTTCACCAGGAAGAGTTCCATAAATCTTGTAGCAGCTGTGCCTATATATTGCCAGGTTTATCACTTTCCCTATAATGGGACTGAATAGCAGTAAGCTGCAACTCCGGGCTCAGCCACTACACACTGAGGGAGCTTTACTTGGCAAAGAATGGATGTGACACCAGTGGCCTCTTCATTCAGGTAATCAGAAAAGTTAAGAAGAATTGGACCCAAACACCAATCTGATATTGATGGGATCCAAAAAAGATCATCAAAGTCCTTGAAACTCTTTAAAGGGATTATCAACTACTGGACGATCCCTTATCAATGGCCCAGAGTACTGATTGGTGGCAGATTTCACAGTGATGTCCAAGCAGAAAAAGAGCGTTTCTTTCGTTCGTACAAAACAGTGACTGCTGCACCTGCTGATAGGCTTCAGTGGTCATGTGACACTGTTCATGTCAGGTGACTAGCGGTTATGTCATGTGACCAGCAGGGAACACCGGTCTCAGAGCAGAGTAGAGCCGCCGGGTTGGTAGGAAAGTATAGATATTTTTTTCCTTCCTTTGGCTTCCTGGGGCCACTGATACATGGGTTACTCAGTAATGAACAATCCATATAAGCTTTTTTCTACTTTTTTACACCTTTAAATATTACAGCAGTGGATGTATAACTACATTCTGATAAGCACATCTATTTTATTCCCAGACCATCTTGAATTTTTTTGCCACAAATTTAAAGTGCCCTTTATTAAGGTGCCCGTTTTATGACACTTATATAATCGTTAGTGGTTATGTGCTTCTACGAATAACTCTTAAAAAATTGGAAGAAAAATCCTTTAAAATGTCCTTTAAAACTGTCACTCCAAAGTGTCCCACTGGGAGCAGAGTACATTTCATCCTGGTGAAGTATGACTGTAGGGGTCGTCGATACCGCTGAGACGGGCCCTGTCCACTTCGGCTCTCTACAATGAATTTATGTTCATCTTTGCCTTCATGTCACTGCAATAAAATCTACGGAGGGAATTTCTTTAATGAGTTGTACCTAAATCATGATACCTCTCTATCAATGCTACTTTCCATTAGCTGATATACTAATCTTGATGTTTTATGGGGGATTACTGGGGTCGTCATATACTGTATGCCGCTGCTATAAAACCATATGGCTGGTATGATTCCTTTGTGAATCCGCTCTGCCATATCTGTATATTTCATTACCAGAACTTTATATCACTGCCCTAAATGCATCTCTCCTACATTGTTACCCCTCACTGTATAACCTGATAACATGGCTCGTGTTGAAGGAGCCGTGCACATACTAGAAGGAAGAGAAGAGGATCTATCAGGTGATTTTTACTGAAGCGTCTTCACGTGAATTATCTGAAGTCAGTAAGATAGGAAATGCTAAGCAAATCCTGCACAGAAGTTCATGCTTTTTTAATTTAATGAAAAATAACCTTGTAGAGATCGCTATCTAAAGAGGTTTTAAAGCTAAAGGTCCCAACTTTAGATGATTCTCGGTGGAACGATTGTATGGCCAACAGCTCTTTCCTCTGACTCTCCCATGCATAGAAGCACTCGCTCTGACGAGCATTCCCACGTTCTCTATAAGAGAACTGCTCCCAGACATTTCTGGTAGATCGGCAGTCTGACATCAGACATACCAGATCCTCCCGTCTACCAGGGGACAATCAGTAGGCGTCCAAATTTAACGATGGCGAGTGTGGACCTACTGCACCATGGGCCAAAATTACCCTTCAGCGGCTTGACTAGGAGCCTACTGGATCTTCACTAGCGCCACTGGTGGTGACAATATGCTGGGCTGCCGGTAGTCACCAGGTGCCACTCCAGGGCAGTCCCCGAGACTGCAGCAGCTGACCGGAGGGTCAGAGGCACAGATATAAGGTACAGGAGGGCAAGACAAACACATGGTCAGACGGTCTGAGGTCAGGGAAGGCAGCACCCATTCAGGATACGTAGCCGAGGTCAGGAGCGGAAAGGTCATACAATATGGGTAAGCAAGGCAGGTCAGTAATGGGACAAACAGAAACACATAAGGTAAAAAAATCACTAGCAATACAAACAGGCTAGAAACCAATGTTTGGGCAAAGAGTGTGGGGTGGAGCTGCATGATATAGAGCCTGCTTGCACGGGATACGCCAGGGAACCTTATCTGTGCAGGACACAGCGGGGTTAAATTCCTGCAGAGACCGCCCACTGCTCATAAGGTAAAATGGAAATCACCCAAAGATGCAGCAGTGTCGCATGAAGCAAATTTCAGCGAGTCATGTGATGACCACGGTGAGAAGGGTGGTTACCACCATAACACCATACACAATTGACCAGGGATCCCCAACCACATGATGTATGGCTCGCGAATGTTGGCCAACTTGGTGCAATAGAACCAGATCTGGCAACCAGTTATGAAGGGAAGATCTCCAGATAGAGGCTTTAGTGAGTAGCCACACACAGAAAAGCAGGTCTGGATGTGCATATACTAGCAAGCGGGTCAGGGGAGAGAAATAAATATTGCAAGCTGGAGATAAGATGACATTGATAGCTGGAAGGGTGCTTAAAGCTAGACATGAAAGTTTGGTGAGCGTGCCTGACACAGGAATACTGAGTAAGGGTAAAGTGGGAACCCTAACATGCAAGTATACTGTCTATATGCGAGTGGGGCACAAGCTCTCAGTTTACTTTCTGTGCGGAAGCTTTGGCTATCATCACACTACTCATGATGGGTGCTGAGTGTCACTAGAATGTGTGGGGGTGCACTAGATGTGGCTGCATCATCATTTAGAGTTGAATGTGGCTCCGAAGGTACGAAAGGTTGGGGACCACTGCATTAGACTGTCAGCCAATCCCGTCAATATTGGCAGTTTTGGTCGACCTTAGTCTATTGTGTATGGAACCTTATAGCTGTTTAACGTTCAAATTATGGTTATGATACTTAGACCTCCTGCAGTTCTACTGAACGGGACTTCAGGCTTCTCATACACACTAAGTAATAATGAAAATGTAGTATACTTATGAACATATTAAAAGAAGTGCTTTGTATATTTATTTAAAAAAAAAACAACTCATGCTGGTATCAACTTGACCCAGGGTTTCACCTTGTTATAAGCTTCTTCTGGGGTCTCTTTATAAATAACATTACTGCAAATGCAGGCCTGAACTAATCGTTCTGTTGTGCAACCGGCTACAACAACTCTGGAGTTTATGTTTTCAGGCTTGAGGCTGGACCTAAAAACTCATGTCACATATAAAAGGCTTCCTTGTCATTGGTTTTTAAATGTTACAGTCTGTTCTGAAAAACAATATTTTTTATAGCGATGTGCAAACAGCTGATGTGATTCTAGAGGGAAAAAAATGACTTTTCTCCTTCTACAGCAGGTGGATGTCATAGTGGGGGCTTATCTTAGAATCTGAATGTTAGGGTATGTGCACACGTCCGGAATGCATGCAGAATTTTCCTGAGATAAACATGAGGTTTTCCGCAGGAATTCTGCATGATTTTTTTTTTTTTCCGCTTTTTTTGCGCGTTTTTTGGGCGGATTTCACGCTTTTTTTGTGGATTTTATGCAGATTTTTTGCGCTTTTTCCCCTGACACTCCAAAACAATGGGAAATCCGCAAAAATCCACAAAATGAATGAACATGATGCTTCTTTTCCCGCAATGCGTTTTTTTTGCGGAAAAAAACAACGCATCACGTGCACAAAAATTGCAGAATGCATTCTAAATGATAGGATGCATATCTAAGCGTTTTTATGCGTTTTTATAGCGTTTTTATCTCGAAAAACGAGCAAAAAACGCGAAAATTCCTGAACGTGTGCACATACCCTTAGAGTTGGAAGGGACCTTCAGGGTCATTGTGTGCAACCACTTGCTCAATGCAGGATTCACTAAACCATCTCAGACAGGATTCACTAAACCTGCTCAGAACACCCCTGTATGACCCAGAAGGGAGTGGCTGAGCTCTGATAAACCTGAACTATACTAGTCATACATGATGAGCCATTCTGTTACTGGTATATACCAGAGATGCTACATTTCCCTTCCAAGAGCTGTAAAGCAAAGTAAAAACATAACAGCTGATGGCCTGTGGTTACAAATGGGTTTTAACAATGGGTCGTGTATAGGGTTTTAAAGGGAATCTGTCAGATCATTTTTGAGTACAATACTAATAGTATCGTGAAACAGGCTTGGGCAGCGCTTTCAGGATATTTAACTTTTATTGCTGTCTGTTGTCCCATTGTGTTGCTGTAGGCTCCCGAAAATTTATAGATTTATGGATTGTCAAGTATATGTAAATGTGAATTGTCTATTCGCCCCTGACCCACCCATAATCTAGGAGGCCTTAGATGAGTGTAGACTGAATACTTTAGGAATAGTGATGAGCGAATATACTCGTTGCTCAGGTTTTCCCGAGCACGCTCGGGTGGCCTCCGAGTATTTGTAAGTGCTCGGAGATTTCGTTTTCATCGCCTCAGCAGCATGATTTGCGGCTACTAGACAGCATGATTACATGTGGGGATTACCTAGCAACCAGGCAACCCCCACATGTACTCAGCCTGTCTAGTAGCTGTAAATCATTCAGCTGAGGTGATGAAAACTAAATCTCCTAGCACTAAAGGTACCGTCACACTAAGCGACGCTGCAGCGATAGCGACAGCAATGCCGATCGCTGCAGCGTCGCTGTGTGGTCGCTGGAGAGCTGTCACACAGACCGCTCTCCAGCGACCAGCGATGCCGAGGTCCCCGGGTAACCAGGGTAAACATCGGGTTGCTAAGCGCAGGGCCGCGCTTAGTAACCCGATGTTTACCCTGGTTACCAGCGTAAAAGTTAAAAAAACAAACAGTACATGCTCACCTGCGCGTCCCCCAGCCTCTGCATCCTGACGCTGACTGAGCTCCGGCCCTAACAGCAGAGCGGTGACGTCACCGCTGTTGCTTTCACTTTCAGTTTAGGGCCGGCGCCTTAGTGTCAGGAAGCAGAGGCTGGGGGACGCGCAGGTGAGTATGTGCTGTTTGTTTTTTTAACTTTTACGCTGGTAACCAGGGTAAACATCGGGTTACTAAGCGCGGCCCTGCGCTTAGTAACCCGATGTTTACCCTGGTTACCAGTGTAAAATATCGCTGGTATCGTCGCTTTTGCTGTCAAACACGGCGATACACGGCGACCTAGCGACCAAATAATGTGCAGACCTTCTAGCAGCGACCAGCAATTTCACAGCGGGATCCAGATCGCTGCTGCGTGTCAAATACAGCGATATCGCCATCCAGGTCGCTGCAACGTCACGGATTGCTGGCGATATCGCCTAGTGTGACGGTACCTTAACAAATACTAGGAGACCACCCGAGCGTGCTCGGGAAAACCTGAGCAACAAGTACACTCGTTCATCACTATTTAGGAAACAACAGTTTGAAAAGCCGCCACGATCTTTAAATTCGACTTGATATGATTATTTGATTTTGCAAAAGAACAGCTATTTTATCAGCAAAATCTGCCACAAGCTTTGCAGGTAAAACACTTGGTCCTTTGCAAAATCAAATGATTGTTAAACAAACACAAAGCGCTTTCTAGAGCGGCAGAGCCACAGCCGCAACCAGATCGCTCTGTCTGACCTCCCCCTCTGCTCTGACTCAAGGTGCCTGTGTTGGGACCATTTCCTAATTTAGGGGAAAGACCATTCAGTTGCCCCAAAGTAAAATGCAGAAACTTTGATGGTGAAACCCTTCCATGTGATATATCCTTTAGACAAAGAAATGGCAAAAAACATAAATACGGTACCTTCTACAACTCTGTGACAAGTGTATGTATAAAATGTCCAATTTGTAAGATTACTTTTACACACCCAGATGCTTAAAGTGAATCTGTCACCAGATTTTTGCTACCCCATCTGAGAGCAGCATGATGTAGAGACAGAGACCCTGATTCCAGTGACGTGTCATTTACTGGGCTGCTTACTGTCATTATGATAATATCATTGTTTTTTCTCCTGCAGATCTGGCAGTGCTGTGAATGCTGAGCTCTGTATAACCCCGCCCACACCACTGACTGGCAGACTTATGCCCATGTAAGTGTACACAGAAAGCTGCCAATCAGTGGTGGGGCGGGGTTATACAGAGCTCATGAGTATGGAGGACTACATGACAACAGGTTTACTAGTCCTCTAATGATAATCTAAAAAGCTGTCATATTACCAAAATGACACAAAGCAGCCCAGTAAGTGATACATCGCTGGAATCAGGGTCTCTGTCTATATTAAGCAGCTCAGATTATGTTGCAAAAACCTGGTGACAGATTCTCTTTTTATGAATCTGTCATCAAGTTTCATAATACAATTACTGCATATTATTAACCCCATTCACGACGTAGCACTTTTTCATCTTTGCGTTTCTGTTTTTTGTTCCCCTTCTTCCCAGACTCATAACTTTTTTATTTTTCCGTCATTATGGCCATGTGAGGGCTTGTTTTTTTTTTGCGGGATGAGTTATACTTTTGAACAACATCATTGGTTTTACCATAAAAAGTGTTAAATAAGTGCAATTCCAAAACTGTTTTGTTTTTTTACCATGTTCACCAAATGTTAAAACTGACCTGCCACTGTGACTCTCCAGGTCATTATGAGTTCGTTAACACCAAACATGTCTAGGTTGTTTTTTATTTAAATGGAGAAAAAAAAATCCAAAGTTTGTTTAAAAAAAAAATTGCGTCATTTTCCGAGACCCGTAGCACCTCCATTATCTGGGGCTGGGTGAGGGCTTATTTTTTGTGCGCCAAGCTGACATTTTAATACCATTTTGGTGTGTATACAATCTTTTGATCACCCATTTTTGCATTTTGGTGTTTTGACCAAAAAACTAATTCTGGCTTTTTGATTTTTTTTTCGCTACGCCGTTTACCGATCGGATTAATTCTTTTTTCTGTCAATTTTTTTAATTTTTTTTTTATTGTTTTATATTTGAATAGGGCGAATGGGTGGTGATTTGACGTTTTATACTTTTTTATTTTTTTAATACTTTTAAAAACTTTTTTTTTTACTTTTTGCATGCTTCAATAGTCTCCATGGGAGACTAGAAGCTGCAGTTGTTTGACCGGCTCTGCTACATACAGGCAATGATCAGATCGCCTGTCTGTAGCAGAAATGCTCACTTGCTATGAGCGCTGACACTGGGCTGCGCTCATAGCAATCCAGCAATGACAACTACAGGGATCTCCTGCAGACCCTAGGTTGTCATGCCAACCCATTGGCAACCCACGGTCATGTGACAAGGGCGCTGATGGGGGGGATTAGTGACACACTTCCGGCGCAATCACATTAAATGCCGATGTCAAGGGCACATGTTAGGGGCACATGTCAGCTGTTCAAAACAGCTGACATGTGCCAGGAAAGATGTGGGCTCAGCGTCGGAGGAAACATCAAAGGGAGAGACACTAGTGCGACGCATGTCATGAAGGGGTTGATTAGATCTCAGACCTGATGATACTGGTGCTCTTACAGTTGAAATCCACTTCACAATGGATGTATAATCCTGAAATATAATTGAGCATTTCTGATTGCAGAGATGTTCATATAAATGTTCATGCTAATATCTGGCAGGATAACTGTAATAACAGGCAGTATAACTGTAATATCAGGCAGGAATGACAGTAATATCAGGCAGTATAACTGTAATATCAGGCAGGAATGACAGTAATATCAGGCAGTATAACTGTAATATCAGGCAGGAATGACAGTAATATCAGGCAGTATAACTGTAATATCAGGCAGGATAACTGTAATATCAGGCAGGAATGACAGTAATATCAGGCAGTATAACTGTAATATCAGGCAGGATAACTTTAATATCTGTCAGTATAACTAATATCAGGCAGGATAACTTCAATATTCGGAAGAATAACTGTAATATCAGGCCGTATAACTGTAATATCAGCCAGGATAACTGTAATATCAGCCAGAATAACTTTAATTTTAGGCAGGATATCTAAGGACGATTTTCAGTGTTGAAACCTCTTGAAGTGCCAATTTCACATGAACCCGTTTTACATTTTAGAGTTGGTACACCATTATTAAGTGTTATCTTTTCGCCCTCTATGATCACCAAACTACAGGACTATTTAGTAAATGGAGAGGCACCCATCAAGCTATAACTTATTGGAATCTTCATAGTGACAGATGCCCCTGTGCTAGAGAGAAAAGTGTCAAATTCATGGCTTACGTCCGACTCTAAAGAAATAAGTTGTGCCGGCAGATGGTAGGAAGTGATATGTTCCCACGTTCAGTACAATACAGGAAATAGAAAGACAATAGTTCCCCTCCTGTAAGTCTAAGAATATATCCACTATGAGCAGGAGGTAGAGAGGAAACTAAATGTAAGGATCCCACAATGTACACCGAGAGGGAAAGTAACAGACCAGCACCCCAGTGTTTACTGGAGAGATTCATGAGAAAATTGCTTGTAAGTGAAGAATTTATCATTATGAGTTGTCGTTCATTACATTGTATTATTTTTTTCTCAACGAGCTACAAAAAGCCCAAAAATGAGATGTCACACAGTAGAATATAGAGAAGATCAACAGTCTTGTCATGCCTATATCACTTAAAACCCGAAAATATTTCTTACAGTCACCTTATGCCCCATATATGAAAAAGAGTAGGGACAAAAAGACCCCTTAACACACTATGGCCCCGACTGGAGTTTTGTAGGGGGACTGGAGTAAGGCTATGTTCACACGATCCTTTTTTTGCTGCGGATCCGCAGCGGTTTTGAGGCTGCGGATCCGCAGCCGTTTTCCATGCAGGGTACAGTACAATGTTACCCTATGGAAAACAAAATCCGCTGTGCCCACTATCCTTTTTTTCGCAGGCAAATCCGCGCGGATTTGCCTGCAGAAAAAAAGAAGTACCATGTCTATTCTTTCTGCGGATTCCGCTCCTGTTTTCAACATGCACCAATAGGAAAGTGCTGTTGAAAACCCGCAGAGGAATCCGCAGAAGAAAAAGCAGGAAAATCAGCAGTGCAGTTTTGCACTGCGGGTTTTCCAAATCAGGACCTGAAAAAAACCGCAGCAAAAAAAGGATCGTGTGAACAAGCCCCAACACTTCAGGCGTAAGAAGTGTTTCACACCTTTTTTGGCGTAAACACCTTGAATCGGGGTCTATGACTAGCCATCAGCTACCAAGTCCATATCTGTTTTCAAAAGTGTCCTGGTTGTCTTTGGAAAGAGACAATGGTTTATCTCCACCTCAGTGTCAGGCATGAGACCAAGCTTTATAGCTAGGATTCCATAATACACAGTCCGGTGATGGAAAGCAGAAATCAGAAATATTTATAGGCATGAACAGAGAAAATCCATTCGAGAGCTCATGTGCACACAATCAGGGTGTATATACAGCTCTGGCAAAAATTAAGAGAGCACTGCAAAATGTTCAGTTTGTCTGATTTTTCTCTTTGTAGGTATATTTTTGAGTAAAATGTACATTGTTCTTTTATTCTATAAACTTCTGATAACATGTCTCCAAATTTCCAAGCAATAATTTTTGTATTTTTTTTTCTGACAAAGAAAAATGGTCAAATTTAAAAAAAAAAACAGTGCTTTCAGACCTCAAATAATGCAAAGAAAACAAGTTCATAATCATTTAGAAGCAACAATACTAATGTTTTAACTCAGGAAGAGTTCAGAAATCAATATTTTATGGAATAACCATGATTGTTAATCACAGCTTTCATGCGTCTTGGCATGCTTTCCACCAGTCTTTCACACTGCTTCAGGCGCAAAAATGTAAGCAGGTCTTCTTTGTTTGATGGCTTGTGAATATCCATCATCCTCTTGATTATATTCTAGAGGTTTTCAATGGGGTTCAGGTCTGGAGATTGGGCTGTCATGACAGGGTTTTGATGTGGTGGTCTCTTAATTTTTTCCAGAGCTGTATATTTTGTGTAGCCATGTGTGCCTCTACAAGGTACTGTAGACTTGGTACCCCAGTCCGACACTTTTGGATCAACATATCTAAGCATCAGAGAGAATTACCAACAGAGTAGTGAACCACAGAAACAATTTAGATTGTGTTCTTCATTTTCAAAAGTGGGTCTGAAGATGAAATATGGAGTTAATGAGATTATTTCAAAAGTTTAACAAAGTTTTTACTGCGGAATTAAGGAAAATTAATACCGCAGTTCATCATTTGCATTTAATTTTAAGTCATTTCTTTGCCTCATCTTACATTTCCCATTGGGAAATTCTGGGGACAAATCATCTGCATGCTTTATGATGTTTGCAAATTCAAAGATGCTTTTATTTTTGCTCTTTTGCTTTCTTTGCAGCTTATTTAAAGTAAAATGCCGACCCTCTCTCAATAAACTTTAAAATGTTGCAAGTCAGTCTTTACCGGCACAAAAATAAACTAAGCAGACTATGTACTCGGCTAGGGCACTACTACTAGAAAAATTCAGAGACATTTTGAAAAGTCAGATATGATAAATTTGTCAAAAACTGAATAATAAAAAAACACACCAACAATGTCGAGCAAAATTAAAAATAATTAGGAATGAAAAAAACTAGTGACATTGACAGAAAAATAAAACATCAACATGCAAACTTTAAATCCCTCAAAAATATGCAAAAAGAAAGATGAATCAGCCTGAGGCTGTGATCACCTCAAATGTTTCCCACATATCAATGGCCCTTTAGGTCTGAAAAATAGGATTCAAGTGTATCAACCAGTGCCACTGAAATTAATGAAGCAGGTGGAGTAACTTTGTGCTCTATCTGACCTCATTTTCGACAGTGGTCACTTTTTGGGGGCAGACGAAAAAATGCAATCAACCACGATTTTAAGCTTATCTAAAAAAGGAGGACACTACCAAAAATGAGGTCAGACAGGAGACAAAGTGACTCTGTCTGCTTCAATAAAGTCAAAGGCCCTATTGGCAGATCCACCTGAATCCCATATTTCAGGGCTTCAAATGGAAGTGTAGACCGAGCCACCAACGTGTGGCAAAAACATGATGTGAACCCGGCCTTAGTGTCAAAATATGCCTCCTACAACAACAGGGGGCTAAGCTTCTGAGATCTAGCTCTGGATCAAGAAGAAACCTTACGGTTGGGATGGTGGTGTTTGGTCATGGCAGGCAGAGTTTGAGCTGTCGAAGCAGGAAAAGTCATCAGCGAAGCAGAAAAACCTTTGTAATGGCTGGAAACAAAGCAACCTGTTCACGAAAATAAATCCTTTAAATCCTAGCAAGCAGGATGGAGCTTTGCTTTGTACATGATAATATAATTTGAGAATAATTATAATTAACACTTATAAAACCGCGCTCTAATTCTGACAATGCAGAAATTTGCTTCCTGTATATTACCATGGTATGCAATAAACTCAGGGTGTGCTCTCTCTCATCCTTTAATTAATGATGTTTTCTTTAGAAAGGAATGTCTTATTGCAAAGTAGAAATAAACGTTACACGCGGCAATAATCAGAAACGGTCCAGGTGACATGAAACAAATCAAAGTGGTAAATCTATAGGTTCAGACGTAGCCTGAGCTCCCAGGATCTGCTCTTCGAGGTATACAGTATATTCAGAAAAGTGGGGCGACTTCACATACAACGCTAATGGAACATTCTGGTTACCAATAATATATAAGGGAATTTGCTGTTCATGCAATTGCCTTCTTTATATGTACCATAATTCAATCAACTAAATAGAAAATTCAACTATTCATAAATCAGCTACTCCAGAAATATCCTGCAAGGACATGTTCACACTTAGGCCCCGATTCATCTGGATAACACACTTTGATAAGTTACAAAATTTTAACGGAACTCGGAAATGTGCAAAAATTGGCAACTTTTGGCATCTTTGTGCCAGTTTTGCCCAGTTCTGCCCATTTTGGGGTACGTGATGCCAGCGCTCTTCTAATTTATAGTGAGGTACAGCATGCTTTATGCCAGAAATCTTACTCCAGTCCCTGATTGGAATAGGATTCATGGTGTGCCACACAGAGGCAAGCCTTCAGCGTGGCCCCCTCATCAACATAGTTTTTTTTATGCAAGCTACGGTGATAAAAACGTAGGGTAAATTACCCATGTTTTATATGCATTTTTATGTGTTTTTCTGAGGGGGGTTTTTTGCAATTTTTTTTGTGCATTTGGATCTTAATAGGCAAAAATGTAGTAACAACACTGAAAGAATTGATGTGCTGCGTTTTTTTAGAAAATGTAAAAGGTAAAAGGTAAAAAATAAAAGCACAGTGTGAATGATGATTTTGCTGTTACTGTAAAATGCTGCATTTGTTTTGCACAAACACAAATGTGCATCAAAAACGCTGTGGGTAAACAAGCCCTAAAGTTCCTCTGTTTTTTTTTGTTTGCTCCAATTCCTTTAAAGGTGTTTCCTCTATTTGCAGAATCCTTTCTTAATCCCTATATTTCCCCCTTGTAATATAATAACACTTATGTTCCCCCCTTCGATTCCTGGGAAAGGCAGTACCGACACCATTGGAATGGAGCCGGCACTGGAGGTGACTATAAGGCCGGCGTCACACTGGCGAGTTTTACGGACGTAAGAGCGCAGAAATTACGTCCGTAAAACTCGCAAAATAAACGGCACAATTATTCTCTATGGCCCAGCTCCTATCAGCCGTATATTACGGTTCAGTATTATACGGCTTTCTACGGCCGTACAAAATCGCAGCATGCTGCGTTTGTCAGCACATTGCGCAAAAAAATCGCCAATGAAAGTCTATGGGGGCGAGAAAAATACGGATTCCACACGGACCAGCAGTGTGACTTGCGAGAAATACGCAGCGGTGTTAGTGAAAAGTCGGTAATTCAATTGCCGGCTTTTCATTTCTCCTGCACAAACCCGACAGGATATGAGACATGGTTTACATACAGTAAACCATCTCATATCCCCTTTTTTTTTGCATATTCCACACTACTAATATTAGTAGTGTGTATGTGCAAAATTTCAGCGCTGTAGCTGCTAAAATAAAGGGTTAAATGGCGGAAAAAATTGGCGTGGGCTCCCGCGCAATTTTCTCCGCCAGAATGGTAAAGCCAGTGACTGAGGGCAGATATTAATAGCCAGGAGAGGGTCCATGGTTATTGGCCCCCCCGTGGCTACAAACATCTGCCCCCAGCCACCCCAGAAAAGGCACATCTGGAAGATGCGCCTATTCTGGCACTTGGCCACTCTCTTCCCACTCCCGTGTAGCGGTGGGATATGGGGTAATGAAGGGTTAATGTCACCTTGCTATTGGAAGGTGACATTAAGCCAGATTAATAATGGAGAGGCGTCAATTATGACACCTATCCATTATTAATCCAATTGTTGGAAAGGGTTAAAACACACACACACACACATGATTTAAAAGTATTTTAATGAAATAAACACAGCGGTTGTTTTAATAATTTATTGCTCTCTCAATCCATTTTCAGACCTTTGCTTGGCAAAATAATAAACGCACAAGATACATACCTTCTGATGTCCGGTCACGTCCCACGATGTAATCCATCTGAAGGGGTTAAAATAATTTACAAGCAGGAGCCCTGCTAATGCAGCGGTGTGCTCGTGCTTGTAATTCCCCGGCGAATGAATGAAATGTAGGTCATTGACCTACATTTCCTTCAGTCGCGGTGATGCGCCCCCTGGTGGATGTCCTCATATGACCTGGAGCGTGGGAAAAAGTTCCCAGGCTGCAGTTCATGAGAACATCCACCAGAGGGCGCATCACCGCGACTCAATGTAAGTACAGATCCAGCTTTCCTTTCAGCACCCGGGGATTACAGGCACGAGCGAGTGGTTTATCGCAGCTCGTGCCTGTAATATTAGTTAACCCCTTCAGATGGATTACCTCGTGGGACGTGATCGGACATCAGAAGGTATGTATCTTGTGCGTTTATTGTTTTGCCAAGCGAGGGTCTGAAAATGGACCCTGAATGAATTAATAGGAATCCGCAGGTGTAAAAACGCAGGTGAAATCTGCACAAAAATCTGAAATCTGCACAAAAACCGCGGTAAATCCGCAGGTAAAACACAGGGCGTTTTACCTGCAGATTTATCTGAATCTGCGTGGAAAAATCCACCGACAATACTGCAACGTGTGCACATACCCTAATTGTTACAGTTTTAAAAGGTGGAAACATAGGAACTGAGAAAAGATTGTCTGAGTAGTGGACAACCCCTTTAAATTGTAAAATTGGCATTTTTTTATTCACACATGCATTTTTCCCATACAAGTTTTTTTATCTACAGTGATGCCATAATTAAAAAATAAAAAACAATGATTTACATAAAACACCCAAATGGTGAGAAAAAAAATGTACCACAGTACGCCGGAAAGTTGTGAAAATAAAATGGCGTTTATCTGAGAAAAAAAAAACAATGTAGGTAATTCATGATTAGTGTTATGCCACAAAACAGGTGCATAAAATTAACCAATTTTTGAGCAAAGTTTTTTTTCACAATTTTTCCAAACTTTTGCCTTTGCACATCAGTGGGGGGGTCGGAACGAAGTGAAAGGATCATGGTCAATGGTGGACCGAAAATTGTAGTAGAAACCTATTGCACCCCAAAGCTGAAGTGGACTTTGGTGCTCCATTCATTAAGCTGGTGTGTCTCTTGAATTTTGTGCATCATAAGGCTAGAATCACACGAGCGTATGGCATCCGATGTGAGAGCATCTTATGTGATATGCTAAAGACACCGGTCTCAAATTCTGCTGCGAGCGTGAGCCGAGTGTCAGTGCTCCGATTCCTCGCATGAGAATGGCAGCACAGTTGAGGAGGAGACGGAGAAAATAATTTCTCCGTCTCCTCCAAGGCCTGACTTGGCGCATACCGGACTGCACTGGGATGACACTGCCATGTTTTCTCGCATAGCACTCAGCCGTATTATATGCTCGTGTGACCCCAGCCTAAGGCCCCCGTACACATTAGGGTATGTGTCCACGTTCAGGAAACGCTGCGTTTTTGACGCAGCGCTGAGCCGCAGCGTCAAAAACGCAGCGTCCAGATGTTACAGCATAGTGGAGGGGATTTAATGAAATCCCGTCTCCACTGAGCAGGAAAAAACGCATGCGTTTTTCCTGTGAAAACGCACATGCGGTGCGTTTTTTAAGATCGCAGCATGTTGCTACAATGAGCAAAACACGCAGGAACACCGCAGGTGACCTGCCAGTGACCTCAGGTGCATTTTTGGTCAGGATTTTACTTGCATAAAATCCTGACCAAAGCCTGAAGCAAAACTGAACATGGACACATACCCTGAGGGTATGTTTCCACGTTCAGGAAACGCTGCTTGTTTGACGCTGCGCTGCAGCGTCAAACAAGCAGCGTCCAGATGTTCCAGCATAGTGGAGGGGATTTGATGAAATCCCGTCTCCACTATGCGTGGAAACCCGCACGCGGCGGCCCTGCGACTACGGACATGCTGCGCGTCTTTTCAGATCGCAGCATGCCCGTACACCTTGCGGGGATGCAGCGTCCCCGCAAGGCATATCACAGGGCCCTATGGGACAGAGCGATCATCCCGGATGTGAAGAGTTAACACATCCGGCATGATCGCGTCCCATTAAGGGGGCGGGGCTTAGCGCCGAGCGGCTTCGCCGCTGCGGCGATACCGCCGGCCATCCTGATCGTGGAGTCATACCCTAAGGGTATGTTTCCACGTTCAGGAAACGCTGCGTTTTTGACGCTGCGTTTTTCCGCAGCGTCAAAAACGCAGCGTCCAGATGTTACAGCATAGTGGATGGGATTTCATGAAATCCAGACTCCACTATGCGTTAAAAAACGCATGCGTTTTTGCCGCGAAAACGCATGCGTGGTGCGTTTTTTCGAAACGCAGCATGTTGCTACTATGAGCAAAACACGCAGGTACACCGCAGGTGACCTGCCAGTGACCTCAGGTGCAGTTTTGGTCAGGATTTTACCTGCAAAAAATCCTGACCAAAGCCTGAAGCAAAACTGAACGTGGAAACATACCCTTAGACTAACGTCAGCCGATCCAGCTGATATTGGGCTCAGCAGACCGTCTAATGTGTACAGGGCTCCTGACTCTAAGGCCACGTTCACACGTTCGGTATTTGGTCAGTATTTTACCTCAGTATTTGTAAGCTAAAACCCGGAGTGGGTGATAAATACAGAAGTGGTGACTTGGTTCTATTATACTTTTCCTCTGATTGTTCCTCTCCTGACTTTGGTTTACAAATACCGAGGTAAAATACTGACAAAATGCTGAGTGTGTGAACGTGGCCTAAGGGTTATGCAAGTCTGATTTCGGACTGCCGATCCTGTCGTTCTGTAAAACATATCGCCAGCGGCTCTCTCTCCATCAGCGTGTCTCTCATAGAGAACACAGGAACACTGGGCACAGCGAGCGCTCCTGTGTATGGGGTAGTCAGCAGATAGTTGTCAGCCAAACAGTCGTTTCATGGACAGGTACCCGCAGAGTATCGGGGCCTTTACTCCACCATGCTTTTTTTTAAGACTGGCACATGGAATGCCATTGTGATGAATGTGCCCAAGTGTATGAAACCACCTGGGATCCAAAACCATTTATAAGGAAAAATATCTTCTTTTCCCATAGCAACCAATCACAGGGCAACTTTTATTTTGTCGCACCAGTTTTGGGAAATGAAAGCTGAGCTCTGATTGGTTGCTGTGGGCAACTAAAGAAGGTTTTTAGTCCATTTTGATTAATCTGTCCTAAGGTATTTACAAGAAAATAAAGTCCAGCATGCCGTGAAAATATAGTGCAGCATGCCGAGCGTTTATTACAAAGCAAAATGGTGGAACTGCAAATCTGAACATTAATAAAAAGTGACTCGTCCTCTATTAGCTTTCTGCAAAATCTATGACAAAACACAAGGTTAAATTCAGTCACCCAAACCACTTCCTACAATTTACTGTACAGGGAGGCTTCCTGGGCCTGCTATCATTCTTACCCTACAGGCCTAATAGCAATATAATGGCTCCGTTCACTGCTGCATGACGGATCAAATAAGACTCAGACTTTTTTTTGCTTGAGTCATATTCTAAAAGAAATCAGACAAGTGAAATAAATGCGCTACTTTCATAATGTGTACCGTAGTTATGGCCCTGGTTGCCGAGACAAACAGACTGACACCCTGCAGGTACAGCACGATTACACCTTGGCACCACAGTCAGACAGTCCACACCAGACGGAGAACCAGACCACCAAAACCTGGCTCGTGGCTCAGAACCAGATCCCATAATCAGACAGGTTCTTACAATGGCACCTGTCAATAGGTGGGAGATAACAGGCAGCAAATGACAGTCCTAAGGGTATGTGTCCACGTGCAGGAAACGCTGCGTGTTTGACGCTGCGCAGAGCCGCAGCGTCAAACACGCAGCTTCCAGATGTTACAGCATAGTGGAGGGGATTTTATCAAATCCCGTCTCCACTATGCGTGGTAACACGCTGCGCCGCCGCAAGGTATATCACAGGGCCCTATGTGTGGGGTGCGATGATACCGGATGTGTGCAATGAACACATCCGGCATCATCGCGTCACAGAAGGGGGCGGGGCTTATGGCGGAGCCGGTTTGCAGCTCCGTCCAAACCGCCGGCCATCCTGCAAGTGGACACATACCCTTAGAGTTTGTACTGGAAGCAAGAAAAATCAGCAAGCGGAAGGATCAAATTGTGATGGTAGAACAAATGAGTCAGAGAATCTCCAAAATGGCATTTCTTGTGGGATGTTCCTGGTATTTAGTGGTTAGTTCGAAACAAAAGTATTTCAAGGAAGGAAAACTGGTGAACCAGCTAAAGGGCTAATGGTAGAGATGAATAAACCCAAATTTAAAAGTTCGGGGTTCGTACCGGACAGTTAGTGTGCACTGCTAAACGCCGAACAAGGGTTTCTCCCGGAAGTTCCTTGCAATGTCTGGTGGCCCGGGGAAAGTCCGTTGCAGAGGGTGACATTTTTGAAAGTTGGGATCCCCATTGTTTTCAACGGGGTTTGGGTTCAAGTTTGGGTACAGTTCTGGTACCCAAACCAAACTTTTGAATAAAGTTTGAGTCGTGTACTAGAAACCGAACTTCCACAGGTTCGCTCATCCCTAGTCAAGGGTAGAGTTTGTGCAAATCAATTCTCAGGACCAGGTTACTAGACTGTGGCCGCTGGACAGGAGCCCTGAGAAATGCCTCCTACTTCCGGGCATCTGCGGCTCTTCTTGTGATTAGCCACCCTTATGCGACATTAGAAAGAAATCTGATGTCACGCCAGCGCTGATAATCAAACGAATGACAAATTGAAGCTGCACTATGAAGCACTATCTACGTAAATATTGAATATATGAAATTGGAACTACATTACTGCTATAGAAAATATGTTAAAAACGAAGGTACTTAGCACAGAAATTGGCCAATTCGTGTGAGCCCAACTGCCAGCGACAAGATGTACCCCTTTGTTGGCACCCTTACCCTAACATGATGCCTCTAACCTGGCCTAAAGCCTACAATTATACAGGCAGGTAAGATCAAGCTTTATTTAAAAACACCTTAGGGTGATGGGAGGAGATTAGTGATGAGCGAGTGTACTCCTTGCTCCGGTTTTCCTGAGCACGCTCGGGTGACCTCCGAGTATTTATGACAGCTCGGAGATTTAGTTTTCATCGCGGCAGTTGAATGATTTACAGCTGCTAGCCAGCTTAATTACATGTGGGGACCCCTAGCAACCAGGCAACCCCCACATGTACTCAGCCTGGCTAGTAGCTGTAAATCATTCAGCTGCCGCGATGAAAACTAAATCTCCGAGCAGTCATAAATACTCGGAGGACACCCGAGCGTGCTCGGGAAAACCCGAGCAACGAGTGCAGTCGCTCATCACTAGAGGAGATCAGTCAGAAGGCGTGTACTACAAATATCAAAAAACTGACCGGCACTTCCAAACAGAAAAAGACAAGTGTGAACAGGTGGAAGCTAAGACAGCCACAATACATAACTAATATATTTGTTAATAATATTCAGTGTCTCTCTTAGCATACACCGTTCACACTTGTCTTCAGTTATACAGAGTGGCTAATTGCTAGTCAAAGCAATAGTTGTGGAAACTGGGAAGCAGGAGGTGGTTCTCAGGTCTCCCAACATGGCCGCTAGACCTGGTCCTGCAAATTAATTCATGCTACCTCTAGTTATGGTTGCTCACATTTCATTGATGCACTTGGAGCGTGAAGACTAGCCTGTCTAGTGTGATCCCAAAGACTAGCCTGTCTAGTCTAATCCCAAAAACTAGCCTGTCCAGTCTGATCCCAAAGACGAAGAACTGTAGCACGAGGTGGTGCCAAGATGTAGTCATGGCAGATAGATGGCAGAACACATTGCATCACAGCTTACTGCCTATGTGGTTTTGTAGCTGCAGACTAGTGAGTGCCCATTCTGATCCTTGTCTACAGCTGACAAATGTGGCCTGGTCTTATGAACAGTGGTGTCTTTTTTTTTGTTTGTATCATTTGGTCAGTCAGGTAAAGTTACATAGGTGCCTCGTAAGATAGATATGGTTCCAGGATGTCCTATGCTAAGATACAGAAAGAATATCCTGCCAATGTCCTGGTGTTAGATATTACAGCACTCCTCCCATTGGGGCGGACAAAGCCAGAATGGCGAAAGTCAAGTCGGAAAATAGGCAACTCATGAATTTGTCTATAACTGATCATATGCTGACTTTGCTTATCTGTCTTGAGAGCACAGTAAAATCAGGATGCAGATTAATCCTGGCGTGGCGGTGCTTCACGATTGTGGCCCATGGTACTTTTCTTTGTTTCACCTTATAGGAAAGAAGGAGGACAGTCAAGTCCATATGAGACAGCGAAGCAGTGATTAACCAGTTCTTGTTATAATTCTGTTGCTGGGATCTTTCCAATAAGTGTGAACCGTAACCTACACAAAACCATGTGGGTATGATTGTGCAGCATAATTTTACATGCTATAGATAGTGGTCAATTTCAGGTTTTGTATTCTGCAGAATGTGGATAAGATTTTGGAAAATCTCATCCACTGTACTGGCAATGGGAGTTTGGGGCACGTTTTCCGCTCATAAAATCCGAATGGAAATTCTGCTGCAGGTCCGCTCGGTCTGAATGTACCATTTATACCATTTTCCTATTTTCATTACTCTTTAAATGTTTTCCAAATATCTATTGCTAATAAACCCTATTATGTGCGGTTGTGTCTTTCCTTGTACAGCACCCGTCAGCCATGCGAACAGCAGACAGAAGGGTGAGCTACTCATCTGTGACATCCTCCAGCCTCTGAATGACCCACCGCCCACCAAACGGAAGCAGAGCTGATCAGCTGCACATGGTGATGCTTCTTACATCTGCCAGTGCTATCATCATCTATACGTGCGATCATAAACAATGGCTACAGATAATTCCCCGCTAACCTTCAGTCTTAGCTAGATCTGTTTCCTGGACAGTCAGGTTACTTGATATCCATTAGTGCTATATGATCTACACATCACTTTACTGTGCAGGAAACCTTGGGGTCACTATATAAATGACCTATTCTCGCCGCCATATTAGTAGCCACACAGTTTTCCTATATAAAAACATAGCAATGACTTACGCCTATGACACATATACCGTAACTGTAAATGCGATAATTAGACACTTGGCCTAATCAGTACTGTCATATTATGACCTGTGAAAACGAGGCGCAAATTACTATAATCTGCACATTCCTATATGAAAATCCTATATATAAAATCTATGTATTCAGCTGACAGCTATGACCACACGGATCCTCATCATTGCCGCTCACTACAGAGACTTCATTATGTTCGGCATCAGTAATCTCTGACACTAGCTCATTATTGCCGGCCGGACGCTCACTTCCAGCAATCACTATTTGTATATACTGTTATTACAAGTTACAAAACAGATGCAAATGATACGTTGTAGCCACAAAGGAACATTGTACTACAATCGGCAAAATAAAAGACTAAACATAAGAGGCAAAGTATAAGAAATAAGGATGTACACATAGGAAAATGCTGCTACAAAGTTTCTCCATTCTTGTCTCTGATTGGGATGTTGCTTTGCAACCGACAGAAGAGTGACTATGGAGGACCGCCTCAGTACTGTTACTCGCCTGACTCTTGGGTTGGCGGAGGGCATAGGTGATGGATTGGGGCATAGTGTGGCAGGTTTTGTCACATTGCCAGAATCTATTTCACTACATAATGTCATATAGAAAAGATTCATGTATGAATAGAAATAGGCATTAGATCGTTTTCACCAGAAAAAGGTTTCAGTTACTCATCCCCAATGGTTTAAAGTGACTGCCTGGGCTCAAATGAAAAGTCTACATGACTGCAGACTGCTAAATTGTGCCTGTGTGGGACACACACACTGTCACGATTTCCCTGTGTGCGGGTGGGTGAATTACATAGTCGCGATTATGTGCTAACTAGTCTCACCCGGCTTCTCTCAATAGAAGAAAATTCAGGGAAACGCTGGAAACTAATTGGCACTAGACCGCATGAGGGGAATACAGGGGAATCCTCACAGCGTGCACATTGCACACTGTCACAACCTGGCAACTACAGTGAGAGTGATTGCAGGCTTTTCTTTTCAGCCTAGGACAACTCCTTTGAATGAAAAAACAAGTCTGAGACTCCGTTAGGATCTCCGTTGCAGACTGTCACGTTTGGTGGAAAAGATAGTGCTGTATCTAATATTAATACATTAATATTAATAATTTTCCCGCAAAGGCTTTAGACACCTCTGCAAAATCCAACAACCCTATGAAAAATCAATGTGACTGTGAGTGTTAATGGATCCAATGTAAAGAACCACACCCTGATGCAGATGAGGACAGGGGTCTCTGCATCCTACATTGGACCCTTACATCAGAGTTGTATCAGTGAGTACCTTCATATGTAACAATGTGTGACACATTTACTCCACTATCCTGTACATTGGAAAAACTAATATACTGACAAATACCACCTTGATGGAGACAAAACTGACACACTTTGGTGTCAGGTGAATGGAAAAGTATAGATATGTTTATAATAAACCCCAGGAGCCTTTCCCAAGCCATGCTACAAACATAGGGCTTTCACGAAGTCTACATATACCATAGTCTTGTTTGACCAAGGAGAAAGAGAATGTGTCAACAGTATACCCACAGTCTCCCCAAAGTCTACATTAATGTAAACCCATAGAGCGAGTCTATCTCTTGTAGCCAAATGTGTAGTTTGCCTCTCACGACCTCCCAAAGAGCCTCAGAACCCTCACAGATCGCCATGGTCTACAGCAGAGGTCTCCAACCTTTCTGACCTTGGGAGCCACATTCAGCTCTGAAAGAGGGTCTCCAGCCACATCCAGCTCCTGCCCCAGTAATGCACCCAGAGCCCCCTATTACCCGTATTATGACAGCCAAAACCTTCCCGCTGAAATCACACCAAGGCAGTATGCCAAGCTCCAGGGTCTCCTACCTTACCCCATTCTAGATCTGCTCTTCTGTGCCGGTCTACACACAAGTCACAATCTAGAGATGCTAATGCCCTAGGCCGGCAGACAGCCGCAAGCCTCTTGAGCTACTGGTTGGGGGCCCATGATCTACAGAAATGCTTAAAAAAGCTTTTATCATACATAAACTTTAATTTGTCCCTTTTTAAAATGTATATATTTCCTGGCTGATTCACCAATTGCAACTTTTAAAAAAAAAAGTCCCCCAGTTTTTGCACACATGTACTCCAGTTCACCCCTGGAGTGATTTTATATACCTCTGGAATTTTTGCTCAAAATTTTCCATCATTTAGTGGACATTCGACTTTTCGCTCAAAAAACATTTCAAACAAAGATAAAGTAAAAAAAGAAGGAGCATGTTTTTTATTTTGCCCAAAATTTATGAACCACGTGCGCGATTTTGAAGAATCTTGGGCACAAAAGACGAGTGAATACTACGAGACAAAAAAAAGAGAAGTACAGTGAAGAAAAAAACAAATAATGAATCGGGCCCAGAGTCTTCAATTACTGCAGTAGACATTGCTGACCACGACACAATAACCACCTATGGTAGAACCACCAATGGTAGCAACTGGACAACATTGGGCAACACTATGGCCATGCATTACTTGGCGCCACAACCATACACAGGTCCAACAGGGACCAGTGGTGATAACTGGTCCAGGACCAGAGTGACATACTATTACATTTCATTGGTCAAATGTTGGACAGCTCCCATGGATGTGCAGTATGGTGGCTCCACAAGGCCGTAAGGACACACGTCAGAGTCAGATCTCAGCAACAATTGCAGGTTTTTCCTGTGTTTGCATGAGTTACTGGCAGCTAGTCAAGATTTACTGACACTCCAGGAGCAAATATAGATTAAGAAGTCAATACTACTGTATAGAGGAAAAAATCCTGCACCGCTGCAACACCTGAGCCCAAATATCCACTGCGTGTAATTACCACGTCAAATACACTGCCCTTTCAGATTCACGGGTGCCAACCCATGTAAACAATTGCATAAATCCATATACTGAAGAGAAAAAATGGTGGCGCTCACCGTTTCTAAAATCCACTCTTTATTGTGACAAATTAAAACATCTTCAGCAGGGGGGTAGAATGGGAAGAAAAAGTCAGACGACGGCCGTTTTGCGCTCCCTGTTGGACCTGTAGAAGCGCAAGTGAGCGCGAAACGGCCATCGTCTGACTTTTTCTTCCTGTTCTACCCCCCCCTGCTGAAGATGTTTTAATTTGTCACAATAAAGAGTGGATTTTAGAAATGGTGAGCACCACCATTTTTTCTCTTCAGTATATGGATTTATAGATTAAGAAGTGTATACACCGACTTGTCATATACCCTTCAAGACATTAATGGCTGCCGACCAATGTCAACGGTGCATGAGTCTCTCTACATATAGACATTTCCTTAGCCAAGTTACCCCTATAATGAAATATGCCCCCAGATTGAATGCGATATTAGATTGTGAGCCCCTTAGGATGGATGTGAGACTGAGACTGTTCTATGTACAGCACCGCAGAACATGTTGGTGTTATAGAAAGTAGAGTTTTGGCCGAATCCCTTCCTAGGAGCTATTTCACTAGGAATAAGCGGTAGAGGGTGATTGCACCTGGACACTTACTGACCTGGGACATCTGTGGCCGAAGATTAATGTCCTTCAGATTGATACAGCTGGGCTGCAGGTTCTTCAGCAGCTGGCACAGCAGGACCCCATCCCGGAGGGTCTGGGCCAGGTCGAATACCTGCGCAGTTTCCCATGTTACCCGGTGGTTTGGTGGCAGCACCCTGCACCTGATCAGCCACTGGGCGCACTGTCTCCAAGGCTCCATTGGTGCAGGTGTAAAAACAAAAAGTGCAAGTGCAATATTAGGAGAGGAGGAAAGTAATGGGGGGGCAGGTGAGGACTGATCACAGCTCTGCCAGCCTCATCCTGGGCAGCAGAAGTTCAGTTCCGAGGAGTGCGGAGAGATGCAGGGTGCAGATCCTGAGGGCAGGGTCACAGCCTCCTGTGCTGTGCTGGGTCACGCAGCCTCCTGTGCTGTGCAGGTTGCAGGTCCTGAATGCAGGGTCAGAGCTGCCTCCTGTGCTGTGCAGGGTCACAGCTGCCTCCTGTGCTGTGCAGATCCTGAGTGCAGGGTCACAGCAGCCTCCTGTACTGTGCAGATCCTGAGTGCAGGGTCACAGCAGCCTCCTGTGCTGTGCAGGATGCAGGGTCACAGCAGCCTCCTGTGCTGTGCAGGTCGTAAGTGCAGGTTCACAGCCTCCTGTGCTGTGCAGGGTGCAGGGTCACAGCAGCCTCCTGTGCTGTGCAGGTCGTAAGTGCAGGGTCACAGCTGCCTCCTGTGCTGTGCAGGGTGCAGGTCCTGAATGCAGGGTCACAGCTGCCTCCTGTGCTGTGCAGGTCCTGAGTGCAGGGTCACAGCTGCCTCCTGTGCTGTGCAGGTCCTGAGTGCAGGGTCACAGCTGCCTCCTGTGCTGCGCAGGGTGCAGGCTGCTGGGTGGAGGTGTCTCCTCATCTGGGCTCCTCTTCATGGTGCGGGGACATGAGATCCTTCACTGTGCAGCACCTGATGGAGGAGTCACTCAGCGCTTCTCCTTCCTCCGGGTCACTGGCTCCTCAGTGACCGCGGCAGCGCCCGGCGCCCATCCTCAGCCTCTGCTGCCTCTGCCGTCTCTGCCTCCAGTCCCGTCGCCTCTCTCCAGCTCTGCCTTGGGCTGCAGCTCCTCGGTCGCGCATGCGCAGTGCGGGGCATGTGGCTGTGACACTGCTACCTGCTGTCATTACACAGGAGGAGGAGGAGGGGAGCGCTGACAGTAGACGCTTGTGGCATGGGAGGACGGCTGTGTGGTGCCAGGAGCTGGAGTCTGAGCCTAAACTGCACACCTGGGAAATACCGCCATCCCTCACAGTCAGTAACGTGACCATGGCTCCGCACACATTTTTCAATATTGAAATCACAGTCAATCTGAAAGGGCTGATAACAGGGAACAACAGAGTGCACTAACCTGCAGTGCACAAAGCCAGTGCCCCGTGTTCCCTCTAGAGTTTCCTTCCCACATGGTTATATTTCTGCCCTTTCTGTCCTGTTTTACTACAATTTTATAGAGAAGACTGTATTTGTCAAATAAACGCAATGGACAATAAACAGAGAACAAAAACAAACAAATATTATATGTCACTATGGACTATCAGCTAAGAATTTGTTGTGAAAAAAAAGAAAAAAACGTGTCCGACCATCCCTTAGGCTGGGTTCATACTTTGCGTTTTTGCTGCAATCATTGATTGTCGTTAGGGGGCTTTTTTGAAGTTGCATCATTTTTAACCAATAGTAAAGCAGCACTTGACAAATCAGGGGCTACATGTCCAAGTTATGTGGGACATCACAGATGAATACAGAAATCAGCAGAGTGAGGGCCCTGCTCAGGAGCTGACACTCTAAGGACGGAGGGTAAAAAAGTGCTTGTAGTGTAAGGTCCAGACTAGTCGGACAGGCGGATCCCTGGCGCCTTCTTCCCACCCGATGCCCTGGATTGATAGGTCTCTCCCTATTTTGTGTAGGTAGGGAGAAACCTGTCAATCCAGGGCAGCAGTGGTGAGAAGCCTCCGGGGAACAATCCATCTGATTAGGCTACTTTCACACTAGCGTCGGGAACAACCCGTCGCCGTGCGTCGGGCCGACGTTCCCGACGCTAGCGTGGTCTCCGCCGCACAACGGGGGCAGCGGATGCATTTTTCCCACGCATCCGCTGCCCCATTGTGAGGTGCGGGGAAGTGCGGGGAGGTGGGGGCGGAGTTCCGGCCGCGCATGCGCGGTCGGAAAAAGCGGACCGTCGGGAGCAAAAAACGTTACATGTAACGTTTTTTTCTCCCGACGGTCCGCTACCACACGCCCAAGCGTCGCAAAACGGACGCACCGTTTGGCAATGCGTCGCAAATGCGTCGCTAATGTTAGTCTATGACGAAAAAACGTATCCAGCAAGAACTTTTGCTGGATGCGTAGTTTCGGCAAAACGACGCATTTGCGACGTATTGCAGTTAACGCTAGTGTGAAAGTAGCCTAAGTCTCCCTAGCTGCTCGGTCCCCGGAGACTATTAATGCGGAATATGTTGGCGCTATATAAATACAAATAATTATTATTATTATAATGTTTTTCTCTAAAACCTCATTTCAGAGTTAAACATACGTGGATCGGGCCGCACGTATCAGCTGTCAGGTTCTCTTTAAGAGTGGTGGTGCAAGTGGCGCATGATCCTTGCCTAGGTAACCGGCTACTCTGAGACTGCAGAGGTGGCCGGCGACCTTGGAGATGTGCACAATTAAATTAAAAATCTCTCCGATCTTGAGAATGATTAATAAGAGACGAATTGCAGAGTTGCTTGTCTTCAGTTGCTTTCAGTTGTTTTGCAACAAAATATAATTTCTCAATCGCTCGTGTGCAGAGGAAATGGGAAAAGTGTCGGCCGCTTACTTCCTCTGAGACAGTTTCACAGATGAGGCCGGGGACTAGAGTACCGCTCACACCCCTATATACACTCACACTTCAGATCTGCAAGGCATTGGCAACCAACAACTAGTAATCCATATATAAACTAGCGAAGAGATGAAGCTATGAATGAAATAAAAGGAAAGGTGGCAGCAGAGCGCTTCATGCAGGCAGGCAGGGTACAGGGCGTACATGAAATACTGCCAGCAGATGAGAAGTAATTGGTTCGTGTTAAGCAGAATGGCAAGAATGAGGGGGCAGCATATTAATGTGTTATTGCCTTTTTTTGTTAAAAAAAAGTTGCATTTTTACATCCTTTTTTTACGTAAAACTTTTTGCTATTTTATTTTGTTTTCTACTTTTATACGGTAGGTGTCATCCGGCTAAGCCAAATTTATGACTTGTAACTTTTTTTAAAAGTCACAAAAAAAGTTGCAAACTTACTCTAGCAGAGAGATGCCACAAAAATTGGGAAATCGGTTGCAGACTGTAATGTTATTCTAAAGATTTATCAAACATGAATTGATACATTTGGTACAAATACCAGTAACACAGCCACAGGCAAAACTGACTTTTTCCCTCCAAAAAGTTTGCAATTTTGAAGTATACATTAGAGCAGATTTATTAGTTTAGAAGCATAAACGAGACAATAACTCATGTTGGGTGGAAAATTTGGTGCATCTCTAGATACTTTTATCTAACTTTACATCACCTTATGCCAGGCCTGCACAGCATATGGCCCAGCCTAGGGGGTTTGCTGCGGCCCGCAAGAATCGGGTGACGGCGACCTCACTTTTTCCTATATTCAGATCTATTCATGTCTTTCTGATGCAAATACATTTGAAAAATAGGATGGCGGGACTGGGGCAGAGGAGCGCTCAGCAGACCCTGCCCCGACGTGCAGCGGTGTGATGAGGTCAGCACAGTGTGGGGCAGCGTGCACCGGAAGAGCTCCATGGAGGAGCAGAAGATAAATGTGATATTAAGATGAAGGGACCAGGGAATGGGAGGGTTGTGTTACTACAAGGTCACCTCATGGGGCACATTATGGGGCAATTTAGAACATTTGGAGAGAGGCAGGGTTAGGGGGATATTTTGTGCTGGTAACACAGTGAGAGGCAATGATTTATTGAGGGGAACAGCATGGGTGATATTTTTATTTATAGTGTAATGATACTTTTATAAGAGCAATTGTGTCAGTAAGTGCTGCTGAACAAGGAGAAAGAAATCTGGAGAGATGAACAGTGGATGTAAAATCTCATCATGGCCTCTGTACTACGTGTAGACAAAAGGGATCAGAGAAGATGCAAATATTTATGTGTGATACTGACTACTCATTAGTACTGTGGTTCTTGTATGGTCTGTAGTCTGATGGTAGCTGGTAACAACTACCAATATCTCTTTACCATTTTTAAGATCACACTGGGAGTTGTACGTTGTATCATGAAATACAATTGTATATAGGGTTGACCAGACATTACAATTGATTGGTGGTATTGGCACTGCATTCATGTACTGACAGTGGTTCTGGAGCTCCATTCATGTACTGACGTGGTTCTGGCTCTTCATTCATATACTGACAGTGGTTCTGGCTCTGCCTTCATGTGCTGACAGTGGTTCTGGTGCTGCATTCATGTGCTGCAGTGGTTCTGGCGCTGCATTCATGTGCTGACTGTGGTTTTGGTACTGCATTCCTGTGCTGACTGTTCTGGTACTGCATTCATATGCTGACAGTGGTTCTGGGTCTGCATTCATGTGCTGACAGTGGTTCTGGTGCTGCATTCATATGCTGACTATTCTGGTACTGCATTCATGTGGTGATGGTGTTTCTGGTGCTGCATTCCTGTGGTGACAGTGGTTCTGGCACTGCATTCATGTGCTGATGGTGGTTCTGATGCTGCACTCAAGTGCTGATGGTGGATTTGATATTGTACACAAGTAGCAATCCATAACATGCTTCATGGCTGTCTAAACACTTACATTCTCAAAATTTAAATATTTGAGATGATGAGGAGGATTTGGAGGGTTTTTCCTCCAAAACTCAGTTTAAGTTAAGTGTTCACGCTGATTTTTTTTAGAGCAGAAAATAAGCAGAAACTCTCCAAATCCTCCTCAAATACACAAATGTTGGTTCTGGTGATGTATTAATGCACTGTAGTTCTGGTGATGTATTCATGTAAATACCCCCTTAATAAAAAAAATTGGCGGCCTTTGGATTAGTTGAGTATGGCAATGTGGCCTTGGACCCAAAAATGTTGTGCACCCGTGCCTTTTGCACAAAACCTTTGGCACATTTTTAGAGCAACGTCTTTTTCACATTAAAGCGAGTCTGGTAATTAAACCTCTCTAATGGATTTTGGTCCACCCATGTTGTGTCCAAGGACTGTTATGCCCCCTCTATCTGCATACTGAAAACTTTGGTAAATGTTGTTTGGCAGTATTCAAGTGAGGACTGGCTGAACGTACAGCAGCTGGTCCTGTCTGGAGTGATACTGCAGGAACCCAGCTGTGCTCAGTGTCAGTGTGTGCTCTCATTGCTGGCTCCTGTCTGCCATACTGTACCGAATGGCAGCTGCAGACAGTAGCTATAGTCCATGAGCCAAGAACCAAATTTGACGATATCGGTACCAAGCGGAGTGACTAATTCTCTTTGGTATTTTTAGGTAGATGCATGTCTGTAGTTTATTTTTTGATATGATAGCCCTTACATATACGTAGCTTATTAACCCCTTCAGCCCTAGGCCTATTTGTACCCAAGTGCCTAAGCCAATCTGACCTGTGCCACTTCATGGGCTAATAACTTTGGAACGCTTTCACCTATCCAAGCCATTCTGAGATTGTTTTCTCGTGACATATTGTACTTCACGTCAGTGCTAAATGGGAGTCAATATATTTTACCTTTCTATATAAAAAAATGCTAAATATTCGGAAATTTTGGAAAAATCGGCAATTTTTTAACTTTGAAATTCTCTGCTTTTTACAAAAATACTGATACCCCCCATAATAGTTATTAATTTACACTCCCCACATGTTTACTTCATATTGGCATCATTTTGAAAATGAAACCTTATTGTTTTACGACGTAATAGGGCTTATAGTTTTATGCGCAATTTTTCACATTTACAGCAAAACCCACTTTTCAAAGGACCAAGTCACTTCTGAAGTCACTTTAAGGGGCTTACATAACAGAAACCACCCATAAATTACCCCATTTTGCAAACTACACCCCTCAAGCTGTTCAAAACTCATTTTTAAAAACTGTTAACCCTTTAGGTGTTCCACAGGAATTTTAGCATGAGCCAAGAACCAAATATGACGATATCGGTACCACCCGGAGTGACTAGATGTAGTATTTGTAACAAAATTTAATCCAAGCTATGTAAATACACACTGAACATGTCATGTGCATATATATATTTATATATATATATATATATATATATATATATATATATATATATATATATATATATATATATATATGTTACTCCATAATATCTTCAACATCGGACTCTGAATCTGACTGTTGTTCTACTGGCTCGTCTTCAGTACCCTTGTTCTGGCATGTCTGTAATCTGCACATGTCTGTGCACTTCAGGCCATTGCTGAGGCAAGTACACTGAGGAAGTTCACATGACCGCACACACTTGCAGGACAGTAGCTGTATAATAGCTTCTGGTGCTGGTGCCCCTTGCATCCACTTGACAACAAGCTTTCCGTCGTTATCTATCATCCAACCGCAGTCTGTTGGGTTTGCAACCCATGGCTGGCTCTGCAGACTTCTCCTCCAGATCGCAGCCTGGTAGTTTGCACGCAGTGCATGCATGAAAAGGCAGTCCTGGCAAGGAGGGAGTTGACTTGACTCTACCACTCCACGTCTGGCACAGAACAGCTGATAACGGAGCCTGTTTACCTCAGTTGTTTGGGTAGTTGGCAGGTACATGTGGCAGGTGATTTCCTGTAACTTCTCAAAAAGTTCGGTAGACACTTCCCATGAACGACCAACTTCCTGAAAGGCATCCTGGTATGTCTTGTTCATCTTCAACTGCTTGAGTGTCGTCATCTTCCCACGGCCAGCGAATGCACTGACGGTGTCACAGCCTGTAAATGCATGCATACCAATCAATGAATCACATACGCTGCCTCCCAATGTTCGGCTCAGAGTGGTGATATCCAGGAATCTTGTCCGGTTCTGTGTACCGCATTTCTGGAACAGGTGGGATGGGATTTTGTGGCACATGCCCAGACACAGGACCATGACATCAGTATCCTCCGAAGTGATGATGACCGACTTGTAACCAGATTCTGCTGCATGAAGAGCATGGAGAAGGAGGCGTGTGTCTGCTTCTTCTTGATTTGACTTAAGGTCAGCAGCCTCTTCCCACTGTTCTTTGGTGATCTTAAAGCAGAGCTGCTCACATGTGACATACAGCTCCTTCTCCTCAAGCTTCTCCCTGTGGTGTTTCGCCTTCCATTCTTCTACCAGAAACTTTATGAGACTTGCCTTGTTGGAGGAACTACTTAGAAGCTTTTTCCACTGCTGGATGTTGTGCCCATGTTGAATGTTCTTGAAATGGATCCCTGTGCCTTCATATCTGTTGACTCTTTCTGTATCTTTGATGGATGTCTCCTTGTAGACGTCAAAGACAATATCAATGCGCTTGCTCTTAGCACCCTCATGGATAGCGCGACTCATTGCTGTGCCTGCTAGCTGGCCAAATGTTGCATTGTTTCCCTTCAGTTTCTGAACCAGGCTCATCCCATCAATGATGGTTGCAGAGGGCTCGGGGATCACTTCTGCAGGACGAGCATTCCTCTCCAACTCCCTTGCGAGGGCAGCCTTGTTGGTCTTGCGGATAGACCCATCACCATTGGCAAGTGCCCATGGCAATGGACCCAGGGGATGAGTCAAGACATCACTCATTTGTAGCTTTCTGTTCTCAGCTACAAGTATCATCTGGCCAAATAGGTTTCTGTCAGCCTTCAAAATTACCTCCTTGCCAAGACCTTGTCTGCGTGTCTTCATTTGGATGTTAGAGAACGTTTTAAGTTTGTTCTTCGTCATCTTGTCATGAAACAATGTAGTTGGCTTATCGGTACCCAAACGCTCATCCTTGAATGTTTGATATGCATCCTCTCCTATACTGTATGCCCCTTGAAGGTCTTTGGCTACATCTGGTGGTGCTACAGTCGCTGTTGACAAACTGATAAGTTCACCATTATGCTCTTTGTTGAAGGGGTTCACCCAACCTGTCTCCAGCAGTTGAACGAAAGATTGGACATCGGCTTCATCTCTTCTAATCCTAGACACCTGTAGGTCTGAATGGCTGAAGTCAGTATATTGTTGGCCTACCAGGGCCCTCAGCTGCCTCAAGTACATACTGCGGTACTCTGATGTCAGGTAGAACCTGGAAACAGCTCCAACTTTGAGGCTGAAGCCTTTTGTGCCCCCTGGTGTCTGGGTGTCTTTGTTGATTGTCTCTTCAATGGTCTGGTCCACAGGAATTCGTCCAAAAGGATTCTTGCTACCGATCTGGACCGAAAAGTGATGAGAGCGCTCAATGAAGCTGTGTGAGCAGTGCTGGACTCTTGCAGTGTCAGTGTGCACTCTCATCACTGGCTACTCTCTGTGGCTGCCGCTCAGTACTGGACTGCAGACAGGAGCCAGCGATGAGAGTACACGCTGAGAACAGATCCGGCAGAGGTGCAGAGCTGTTGCTTGAGTTCAGGCATTGCTTGCTTAGCATTGTCCATCAAGATATGCGAAAAAATCTCAGTAAGCATATCTAGGGAGAATATTGAGGCACTGAGCCCTTGACCATGACAAGGGTGCACCAAATAATAATTATTATTATTATTATTTATTGTTATAGCGCCATTTATTCCATGGCGCTTTACATGTGAGGAGGGGTATACATAATAAAAACAAGTACAATAATCTTAACCCCTTCACCCCAAAGCCTGTTTTCACCTAAGTGACACGGCCAATTTTTACAATTCTGACCACTGTCACTTTATGAGGTCATAACTCTGAAACGCTTCAACGGATCCTGGTGATTCTGAGATTGTTTTCTCGTGACATATTGTACTTTATGATAGTGGTAAAACTTCTTCGATATGACTTGCATTTATTTGTGAAAAAAACAGAAATTTGTCGAAAATTATGAAAATTTAGCAATTTTCAAATTTTTCGTTTTTATGCCCTTAAATTAGAGAGTTATATCACATAATATAGTTAATAAACAACATTTCCCACATGTCTGCTTTACATCAGCACAATTTTGGAAACATAATTTTTTTTTGTTAGGGAGGTATAAGGGTTAAAAGTTGACCAGCGATTTCTCATTTTTGCAACAAAATTTGCAAAACCATTTTTTTTACGGACCACCTCACACTTGAAGTGACTTTGAGGGGTCTATATGACAGAAAATGTCCAAAAGTGACACCATTCTAAAAACTGCACCCCTCAAGGTACTCTAAACCACATTCAAAAAGTTTATTAACCCTTCAGGTGCTTCACAGGAATTTTTGGAATGTTTATAAAAAATTGAACATTTAACTTTTTTTTCACAAAATTTTTACTTCAGATCCAATTTGTTTTATTTTACCAAGGGTAACAGGAGAAATTGGACCAAAAAAGTTGTTGAACAATTTGTCCTGAGTACGCCGATACCCCACATGTTGGGGTAAACCATTGATTGGGCACATGGCAGAGCTCGGAAGGGAAGGAGCACCATTTGACTTTTCAATGCAAAATTGGCTGGAATTGAGATCGGAACCCATGTCGTGTTTGGAGAGCCCCTGACGTGCCTAAACAGTGGAAACCCCCACAAGTGACACCATTTTGGAAAGTAGACCCTCTAAGGAACTAATCTAGATGTGTGGTGAGCACTTTGAACCTCCAAGTGCTTCACAGAAGTTTATAATGTGGAGCCGTAAAAAAAATTAATATTAATTTTCACAAAAAATGATCTTTTTGCCCCAAATTTTTTATTTTCCCAAGGGTAGCAGGATAAATTGGACCCCAAAAGTTGTTGTGCAATTTGTCCTGAGTACGCTGATACTTCATATATGGGGATAAACCACTGTTTGGGCGCATGGCAGAGCTCGGAAGGGAAGGAGCGCCATTTGACTTTTCAATGCAAAATTGGCTGGAATTGAGATCGGAACCCATGTCGTATTTGGAGAGCCCCTGACGTGCCTAAACAGTGGAAACCCCCACAAGTGACACCATTTTGGAAAGAAGACCCCCTAAGGAACTTATTTAGATGTGTGGTGAGCACTTTTAACCCCCAGTTGTTTCACTAAAGTTTAGAATGTAGCGCTGTGAAAATCAAAAAATCATTTTTTCTTTCCACAAAATGATGTTTTAGCCCGCAATTTTTTTTCCCCCAAGGGTAACAGGAGAAATTGGACCACAAAAGTTATTGTCCAATTTGTCCTGAGTACGCTGATACCCCATACATTGGGGGGAACCACTGTTTGGGCGCACGGCAGAGCTCGGAAGGGAAGGAGCGCCGTTTGAAATGCAGACTTAGATGGATTGGTCTGCAGGTGTCATGTTGCATTTGCAGAGCCCCTGATGTACCTAAACAGTAGAAACCCCCCACAAGTGACCCCATATTGGAAACTAGACCCCCCACGGAACTTATCTAGATGTGTTGTGAGAACTTTGAACCCCCAAGTGCTTCACTACAGTTTATAACGCAGAGCCGCGAAAATAAAAAATATATTTTTTTCCACGAAAATTATATTTTAGCCCCCATGTTTTTATTTTCCCAAGGGTAAGGCTGGTTTCACACTTGCGTTTTTTTAAAAATGCATGTGTGAAAAAACGCATGTAATCGCGGTAAAACGCATGCGTTTTTTTAGACGCATGCGTTTTTATAGAAAAACACAAGAAAACAAGAAAAAACCAAAAAACCCTAACCCTACCCCTACCCCTAACCTGAAATACGTGGCACTGAAATACGTGGCACTGAAATACGTTTATATACGTATATACGTATATAAGTGCCACGATATTTCAGTGGCCACGTATATAAGTGCCACGTATATAAGTGCCACGTATATAAGTGCCACGTATATAAGTGCCACGTATATAAGTGCCACGTATATAAGTGCCACGTATATAAGTGCCACGTATATAAGTGCCAAGTATTTAAGTGACACTTATTTAAGTGCCACGTATTTAAGTGCCACGTATTTAAGTGCCACGTATTTAAGTGCCACGTATTTCACGTAAATGCCACGATATTTCAGTGCCACGTATTTCACTGAAATACCGTGGCACTTAAATACATGGCACTGAAATATCGTGGCACTGAAATATCGTGGCACTGAAATATCGTGGCACTGAAATACGTGGCACTGAAATACGTGGCACTATGACTGTCAGAAAATGTTCATTAAACGGTTAGGGATGAGTTTAGGGGTAGGGTTAGGGTTAGGGTTTGGATCCCTTTATCACCTTGATGGTGGTGGGTGACTTTTCAGTGTGTGTTCTGTTTTTTTTCTATAAAAACGCATGCGTTTTTAACGCAAACAAACGCGTTGAGATCGGACGCCATGTCGCGTTTGGAGAGCCCCTGATGTGCCTAAACAGTGAAAACTCCCCAATTCTAACTGAAACCCTAACCCCAACCCTAACCCTAGTCCTAACCCTAGCGCTACTTTCACACTAGCGTTTTTTTGCATACGTCGCAATGCGTCGTTTTGGCGAAAAAACGCATCCTGCAAAGTCATCTGCAGGATGCGTTTTTTCCCCATAGACTAACATTAGCGACGTATTGACACACGTCGCAAGCGTCGTGCGACGGTTGCGTCGTGTTGTGGCGGACCGCCGGCAGCAAAAAACGTTACATGTAACTTTTTTTGTGCTGACGGTCCACCATTTCCGACCGCGCATGCGCGGCTGGAACTCCGCCCCCACCTCCCCGCACCTCACAATGGGGCAGCGGATGCGTGGAAAAACAGCATCCGCTGCCCCCGTTGTGCGGCGCTTGCACAGTATGCGTCGGTATGTCGGGCCGACGCAGCGCGACGGCCCCGTACCGACGCTAGTGTGAAAGTAGCCTAACGGGAAAATGGAAATAAATATATTTTTTAAAATTTTATTATTTTTCCTAACTAAGGGGGTGATGAAGGGGGATTTGATTTACTTATATAGCATTTTTTGGGCGGATTTTTATGGTTGGCAGCCGTCACACACTAAAAGACGCTTTTTATTGCAAACAATAGTTTTTGCATCACCATATTTTGAGAGCTATAATTTTTCCATATTTTGGTCCACAGAGTCATGTGAGATCTTGTTTTTTGCGGGACGAGTTGACGTTTTTGCTGGTACCATTTTCGGGTACATGACATTTTTTGATCGCTTTTTATTCCGATTTTTGGGAGGCGGAATGAACAAAAACCAGCAATTCCTGAAATTCTTTTAGTGGGTGCGTTTATACCGTTCCGCGTTTGGTAAAAAGGATAAAGCAGTTTTATTCTTCGGGTCAGTACGATTACAGCGATAACTCATTTATATAATTTTTTTATGTTTTGGCGCTTTTACACAATAAAAACTATTTTATATAAAAAATAATTGTTTTTGCATCGCTTTATTCTGAGAGCTATAACTTTTTTATTTTTCTGCTGATGATGCTGTATGGCGGCTTTTTTTTTGCGGGACAAGATGACGTTTTCAGCGGTACCATGGTTATTTATATCCGTCTTTTTGATCGCGTGTTATTCCACTTTTTGTTTGGCGGTATGAGAATAAAGCGTTGTTTTTTGCCTCGTTTTTTTTTTTTTTTTTTACGGTGTTCACTGAAGGGGTTAACTAGTGATATAGTTTTATAGGTGGGGTTGTTACGGACGCGGCGATACTAAATATGTGTACTTTTATTGTGTGGTGTTTTTTTTATTTAGATAAAGAAATGTATTTATGGGAATATATTTATTTTTTTTTTTCTTTATTTAGGAATTATTATTTTTTTTTTTTTTTACACATGTGGAAAAATTTTTTTTTTACTTTTTTACTTTGTCCCAGGAGGGGACATCACAGATCGGTGATCAGACCGTGTGCATAGCACTCGGTCTGATCACCGATGTGACAGGCACGTTCCACAGGCTTGCCGGCGCCTGCTATGAGGATTCTCAGCAGACGCCGGCAAGCAGGGTCATCTTATGACCCGGAAGGAGTCCCGCGGCCATCTTGGATCCGGGGACTCCTTCCAGGTCACCGGAGCAGCGCGAGCGGTGATCGGGGCGCCGTACTAGTACTGTGGCTGGCACTAATGCAGTGCCGGCAGCGCCGTACTAGTACGGCGCATGGCACGAAGGGGTTAAACAATACAAGTCATAACTGGTACAGGAGGAGAGAGGATCCTGCCCGCGAGGGCTCACAATCTACAAGGGATACAGTAGGTGAGGATATGGTCATGCAGCGGATGCATGACCATATATAATAATAATAACAATCTCTTTATTTATATAGCACCAACATATTCAGCAGCACTTTATAGACATTAACATCGCTGTTGCCAATGGGGCTCACAATCTAAATTCCCTACCAGTATGTCTCTGGAGGAAACAAGAGAAGTTGGAGAAAACCCAGGCAAACACGGGGAGAACATACAAACTCCTTGCAGACGTTGTCCTTGGTGGTATTTGAACCCAGGACCCCAGCGCTGCAAGGCTGCAGTGCTAACCACTGAGCCACCAAGCTGCCCCTAACCAAAGTCCTCTCATTTGCATACAAAATAAATATTTTTTTCTGACAGCTAAATCACTAAAATTTATACAACAGGTATCATTTTTATAGGAGTCCCCTAAATACCTGTATAAGAAATGTAATTGTTCTGTCTGTTATGATTTTCCCAATGGCAGGGAAATCAAAATAACAACGGACTAGCTCTCGGGTGATGGGAACTAAAGTGACCGTGACCTGAACCTGACACGACACTGGAAGTAGCCGGGGAGTGTTTCCTACGATGCCCTAGACACCACGCGCCAGCCGGAGATCTAACTACCCCTATCAGAGGAATATACAGGCCTGCCTTACCTCCAGAGATGAACCCCAAAAGGAGATAGCAGCCCCCCACAGATATTGACGGTGAGTCAAGAGGAAAAGACATACGTAGGATGAACAGCAGATTTAGCACAGTGAGGTCCGCTTACTAGATAGCAGAAGTACAGGAAAGAGTTACTTCACGGTCAACTTCAAAACACTACTCAAAAACACCATCCTGAAATTACTTTAAAACTCCAGTGACAACTCATGCCACTGGAGTGGCAATTCCAGTCCACGAGAGCTTCCAGCTACAGAGAGTCACATTACAAATAGCTGGACAAAAATAGAATAAACTAGAAACAAAATTCAACTTAGCTGAACAGGATCTTGAGGCAGGAGAATGCAACAGAATGCTACTGATACATTGTTGGCCGGCATCAGACCAGCAGCCAAGCAGCCTTAAATAGGAAACTCCCCTAATGGGTGTCAACAGGTGATCAAGGATAGAAGAAGGCAAATAAGTGGCACTACCATAAAACACCACCGGGGGAGCCCACAAACAGAATTCACAACAGTACCCCCCCCTTAAGGAGGGGGCACCGAACCCTCACCAGAACCACCAGGGCGATCTGGATGAGCACTATGAAATGCACGAACCAAATCAGGAGCATGAACATCAGATGCTGTCACCCAAGAATTATCCTCCTGACCATAGCCTTTCCACTTAACCAGATACTGAAGTTTCCGTCTGGAAACACGGGAGTCCAAGATCTTTTCCACCACATACTCCAACTCACCCTCAACCAGCACAGGAGCAGGAGGATCAGCAGACGGAACAACCGGCACCTCATACCTCCGCAACAATGACCGATGAAAAACATTATGAATAGTAAAAGATGCTGGGAGGTCCAAACGAAAGGACACAGGATTGAGAACCTCCAGAATCCTATAAGGGCCGATAAACCGAGGCTTAAACTTAGGAGACGAGACCTTCATAGGAACAAATCGAGAAGACAACCAAACCAGGTCCCCAACACAAAGACGAGGACCGACACGCCGATGACGATTAGTGAACTGTTGAGTCTTCTCCTGGGACAACTTCAGATTGTCCACAACCTGTCCCCAAATCTGATGCATTCTATCAACCACAGCATCTACTCCAGGACAATCCGAAGACTCCAATTGACCGGACGAAAAGCGAGGGTGAAACCCTGAATTACAAAAAAATGGAGAAACCAAAGTGGCAGAACTGGCCCGATTGTTAAGGGCAAACTCTGCCAATGGCAAAAAATCAAGCCAATCGTCCTGATCAGCGGACACAAAACACCTCAAGTAAGTCTCCAAGGTCTGATTAGTACGCTCAGTCTGGCCATTAGTCTGAGGATGGAATGCAGACGAAAAAGACAAGTCGATGCCCATCCTGGCACAGAACGCCCGCCAAAATCTAGACACAAACTGAGTACCCCTGTCAGACACTATATTCTCAGGAATACCATGCAAACGCACAACATTCTGAAAAAATAGAGGGACCAGCTCAGAGGAGGAGGGCAATTTGGGCAAAGGTACCAAGTGAACCATCTTGGAAAAACGGTCACACACCACCCAGATGACGGACATCCTACGAGAAACAGGAAGGTCAGAAATAAAGTCCATAGAGATGTGCGTCCAAGGCCTCTTAGGAATAGGCAAGGGCAACAACAACCCGCTGGCCCGGGAACAGCAGGGCTTAGCCCGAGCACAAACATCACAAGACTGCACAAAAATACGTACATATCGAGACAAGGAAGGCCACCAGAAGGACCTAGACACCAGATCCCTGGTGCCAAAAATTCCAGGATGACCTGCCAACGCGGAAGAGTGAACCTCCGAAATAACTCTACTGGTCCAGTCATCAGGGACAAACAGTCTACCAGGCGGACAGCGATCAGGCCTATCCACCTGAAACTCCTGCAAAGAGCGCCGCAGGTCTGGGGAGACAGCTGACAATATCACCCCATCCTTCAGGATGCCAGTAGGTTCGGAATCACCAGGCGAGTCAGGCTCAAAACTCCTAGAGAGGGCATCTGCCCTCACATTCTTAGACCCAGGCAGATATGAAACCACAAAGTTAAATCGAGAGAAAAACAACGACCAGCGCGCCTGTCTAGGATTCAGACGCCTGGCTGACTCAAGATAAATTAGATTTTTGTGGTCAGTCAAGACCACCACCTGGTGTCTAGCACCCTCAAGCCAATGACGCCACTCCTCAAATGCCCACTTCATGGCCAAGAGCTCCCGATTTCCAACATCATAATTTCGCTCAGCGGGCGAAAACTTGCGAGAGAAAAACGCACATGGTCTCATCACTGAGCAGTCAGGACCTTTCTGCGACAAAACTGCACCTGCTCCGATCTCGGAAGCATCTACTTCAACCTGGAACGGGAGCGAAACATCAGGCTGGCGCAACACAGGAGCAGAAGAAAAGCGGCGCTTAAGCTCCCGAAAGGCCTCCACAGCCGCAGAGGACCAATTAGCAACATCAGCACCCTTCTTGGTCAAATCAGTCAAAGGTTTAGCAATGGCAGAAAAACCCGCTATGAATCGGCGATAGAAATTAGCAAATCCCAAGAATTTCTGAAGACTCTTTAGAGAAGTAGGTTGTACCCAATCACAAATAGCCTGAACCTTAACAGGGTCCATCTCCATAGATGAAGGGGAAAAAATATATCCCAAAAAGGAAATTCTCTGAACCCCAAAAATACACTTTGAGCCCTTCACAAATAGAGAATTAGCTCGTAAAACCTGAAAAACTCTCCTGACCTGTTGAACATGAGATTCCCAGTCCTCCGAAAAAATCTAAATATCATCCAAATACACAATCATAAATTTATCCAGATATTCACGGAAAATATCGTGCATAAAGGACTGAAAAACGGAAGGGGCATTCGCGAGACCGAAAGGCATTACCAAATACTCAAAATGGCCTTCAGGCGTATTAAATGCGGTCTTCCACTCATCCCCCTGCTTAATCCGCACCAAATTATACGCACCACGTAGATCGATCTTAGTGAACCACTTCGCCCCCTTTATGCGAGCAAAAAGATCAGTCAGTAAAGGTAACGGGTACTGGTATTTAACTGTAATCTTATTCAGAAGTCAATAGTCGATACAAGGTCTCAATGAACCATCCTTTTTACCCACAAAGAAAAACCCTGCCCCCAGTGGAGACAAAGAGGGGCGAATATGACCCTTTTCCAAAGATTCTCTGATATACTCCCGCATAGCAGTATGTTCAGGTACAGACAAATTAAACAAGCGACCCTTAGGAAATTTACTACCGGGAATCAACTCAATAGCGCAGTCACACTCTCTGTGAGGGGGGAGAGAATCAGTTTTAGGCTCCTGAAAGACATCATAAAAATCTGACAGAAATGCTGGGATCTCAGAGGGAGTAGATGAAGAAATGGGAACCAAAGGTGCATCCCCATGAATCCCCTGACATCCCCAGCTCAGCACAGACATTGATCTCCAGTCCAAGACTGGATTATGAATTTGTAACCATGGTAATCCAAGTACTAATACGTCATGTAGATTATATAACACAAGGAAACGAATAATCTCCTGATGGTCTGGGGAAAGATGCATAGTCACTTGTGTCCAATATTGTGGTTTATTGCTAGCCAAAGGTGTAGAATCAATACCCTTTAAGGGAATAGAAACCTCCAGAGGCTCTAAATCAAACCCACAACGCTTGGCAAAGGACCAATCCATGAGACTCAGAGCGGCGCCAGAATCCACATAAGCATCCACAGTAACAGATGATAAAGTACAAATCAATGTCACGGACAAAAGAAACTTAGACTGCAAGGTACCCATAGAAAAAGATTTATCAACCTTTTTATCAACCTTCTTTATGCGTTTAGAGCATGCTGATATAACATGAGCTGGATCTCCACAATAGAAGCACAACCCATTTTTGCGCCTGTAATTCTGTCGTTCGCCTCTAGACAATACACTATCGCATTGCATATGCTCTGGTGCCTTTTCAGAGGTCACCGCCAAATGATGCACAGGTTTTTGCTCAGAAGATACCGCCATATGGTGCACAGGTTTTTGCTCAGAAGATACCGCCATATGGTGCACAGGTTTTTGCTCAAAAGATACCGCCATATGGTGCACAGATTTTTGCTCAGAAGATACCGCCATATGGTGCACAGATTTGCGCTCCCGTAAACGCCGATCAATCTGGATAGCCAATTTCATGGCATCATTCAGACCTGTAGGCACAGGGAACCCCACCATGACATCCTTCACGGCATCAGAGAGACCTTCTCTGAAATTAGCTGCTAGTGCGCACTCATTCCATTTAGTAAGCACCGACCATTTACGAAATTTTTGGCAGTATATCTCAGCTTCATCTTGCCCTTGGGAAAGAGCTATCAAGGCTTTCTCAGCCAAAATCTCTAAATTAGGTTCTTCATAAAGCAACCCCAAAGCCAGAAAAAACGCATCTACATTTAATAACGCAGGATCCCCTGGCGACAATGCAAATGCCCAACTTTGTGGGTCACCCCGCAATAGAGAAATAACAATTTTAACCTGTTGCGCAGGATCACCAGCAGAGTGAGATTTCAGAGACAAAAACAATTTACAATTCTCTCTGAAATTCAAAAAACGGGATCTGTCTCCGGTAAAAAATTCAGGCATAGGGATCTTAGGTTCAGACATTGGAGCACGTATAACAAAATCTTGTAAGTTCTGGACCTTTGTAGCCAGGTTATTCAGACCTGCAACCAAACTCTGTGGATCCATGATTCAAACAGGTGTAACCAAAGCCATTCAGAGATTAAGAGGAGAGGAGAAAAAAAAAAAAGGCTGAAGACTGCAGTTTAAGCAAGGAGTACAAATAAGCACTAAGGTGCACTTTCCAAACACAGAAGGAAAAAAAACCTTTTCATATCCTTTCCTGCTTTAGTGCATAGTTTTAACACATGTGGCCGGCCAAACTGTTATGATTTTCCCAATGGCAGGGAAATCAAAATAACAACGGACTAGCTCTCGGGTGATGGGAACTAAAGTGACCGTGACCTGAACCTGACACGACACTGGAAGTAGCCGGGGAGTGTTTCCTACGATGCCCTAGACACCACGCGCCAGCCGGAGATCTAACTACCCCTATCAGAGGAATATACAGGCCTGCCTTACCTCCAGAGATGAACCCCAAAAGGAGATAGCAGCCCCCCACAGATATTGACGGTGAGTCAAGAGGAAAAGACATACGTAGGATGAACAGCAGATTTAGCACAGTGAGGTCCGCTTACTAGATAGCAGAAGTACAGGAAAGAGTTACTTCACGGTCAACTTCAAAACACTACTCAAAAACACCATCCTGAAATTACTTTAAAACTCCAGTGACAACTCATGCCACTGGAGTGGCAATTCCAGTCCACGAGAGCTTCCAGCTACAGAGAGTCACATTACAAATAGCTGGACAAAAATAGAATAAACTAGAAACAAAATTCAACTTAGCTGAACAGGATCTTGAGGCAGGAGAATGCAACAGAATGCTACTGATACATTGTTGGCCGGCATCAGACCAGCAGCCAAGCAGCCTTAAATAGGAAACTCCCCTAATGGGTGTCAACAGGTGATCAAGGATAGAAGAAGGCAAATAAGTGGCACTACCATAAAACACCACCGGGGGAGCCCACAAACAGAATTCACAACATCTGTCCTCACTAAATGAGGCAGGCTCATTGTAGCTATCCAGTCTGCTAAACCGCTATACCAGGTCCAATAACGAGACTGTGGTTGAGTCTGTGCTTTATTAAACGTAGTGGTATATTGATGCGGTGAAACTGTGAACAATGATATACATGGAATCAGTACATGGTATAGAACGATACATACTACACATGATAAACATTATGCATTACATTTAGAAGGCTAGTAACTGAACTAGGAGTGCAACTGGTTAAGCTAGGCTAATATAGAGCAGAAATATCTAGAGAAAAAACATAAAGACATACCGGCAATGCAATCGCAAGGGGAATGAAGTGTAAGCGTCTTCCCTGGAAGGCAAACTAGAGGAAGTGAATGAAAACTGGAGGGAAATGTGGGCTGAGCTACCATAATGCATTGCAAAGGAGGATCAGACATAAAAAATACATAGCAGAAAAATAGAACAGTCAACATATCTCTGACCGCTAGAGGGAGCCAAAGCACTACAGATGAATAAAGGCATGAATATATCAATACTGTATACTGAGAAACTGCGATTATGCAAACAAATAATTGGAGGCAACAAATTAGATGGCGGAGACAGAACACTCCCCGTCTGACATCAACGGATGTCACTACTCCTTTCTTCCGAAGGCAACAATAGGACCAGTTCAGATACCGGTCTGGAAAATGTCTTAGGTTCATTCCCTTTGGTCATCCTTAGTTCAACTTTGCGGACATTGCCATCCTTGCTGGGGAACGTTGCGGTAACTAGACCAAGTGGCCACTGGTTCCGGTGAATTTGACAGTCTTTCACAAGAACAAGGTCACCTACGTTCAGATTAGGCTTAGTAGATTGCCACTTCGTACGTGGCTGCAGGATAGACAAATATTGTTTGCGCCACCTGTCCCAGAAAGTATTTGCAAGACTTTGTACCTGTCTCCATTGGCGCTTGTCCAGATTGTGGTAATGTTGTACGATTAGGTAGGCAACATGACATTTTCCAGGAAGTATAAGAGGGAATTTCTCCACAAACCCCATCTCAGCTTCTTTGAGTCGGCCTCCTACTCTCAGTAGGCCACTGTTGTCGATGAATGGGTCGAGTTTTCTCAATACGCTGCTCACTGGTATTGGAGCTTTGTTGATAAGACATTGGATTTCTGCAAAGTAGGATTCTCTTTGAACAGTGAGGATGATGTGATTTCTAGAGAACTCTAAGTCGGAGGTAACATAGGTATTTTTACAAAGATGCCAACCTTTACATTTTTCTGTGCCACAAGTTCTGGTGGTCTTGAATGAGCGAGCTATATGAGTCAGGCAGGTAATAGCTCGAGTAAGTGACTTCCAGCTTGAGAATCTGTCGAACCTGCAAGATCCAAGCTGGATAACAGAGGTCATTGTATGAAGTGTAGACACCTGAGGGCGGATTTCAACATCTGAGTCCTCTCCTACTAGTTCAAAGGTGTCTGGAAAACATTCCTCAATGTGCAATAATTTTGGTCCTGACAGCCACGTTGTGCTTCCTAGTCGACTTGCGTCAACTGCTCTAGTTGCATGATCTGCAGGATTCTGGTCTGTGGGTATGTAATGCCACTGCTTTGGATGAACTGATCTCCTGATTCGTAGCACTCTGTTATTGACATAAACGTAGAATCGCCTGGTTTCGTTGTGGATATATCCCAGGACTACTTTGCTGTCCGAGTAGAACTTGGCCTGTGTCAGGTCGATATCCATTTCGGATGTGATGAACTCTGCTAACTCAATGGCTAGGACTGCGGCACAAAGCTCTAACCTGGGTATAGTGTGCTCTGGTTGTGGTGCGAGTTTGGCCTTTCCCATAATGAAACCAATGTGGCACTGACATTTGGAATCTACAGTTCTCAGGTAGGCAACAGCGGCAATCGCTTTGACAGAAGCATCTGCAAATATGTACAGTCTTTGGCTTTGTATTTCAGTAGATGGCACAGGGGCGTATGGTCTTGGCACATTCAGGTTGGAGAGTGCCGCTAACGAGTTCTTCCACTCTTCCCACTGGATCCTCTTATCAGGTGGCAGAGGTGCATCCCAGTCAGATGTTTCCCTAGTTAAGTCTCTTAGTAGGGCCTTGCCTTGTATAGTAACAGGAGCTGCGAAACCCAAGGGATCGTACAGACTGTTGATGGTAGACAGGACGCCTCTACGTGTGAAAGGCCTTTCTTCCTGGTTGACCTGAAAGGTGAAAGTGTCTGACTGTAGATTCCAGAGAAGCCCAAGGCTGCGTTGCATTGGTGCGGGGTCTGACCCCAGGTCCAGGTCTCTGAGACCATTACATAGGTCCTGAGAAGGGAACGCTTCCATGAGTTCTTGGCTGTTTGAGGCTATTTTATGAAGCCTAAGGTTCGAGCAGGCAAGCATGTCCTGGGCTCTCCTGAGAAGACTGATGGCAGTCTCAATTGAAGGCATTGCTTTGAGACAGTCGTCGACATAAAAGTCCTTTTCTATGAATCTTCTGACATCTTCTCCGTATTCTGCTTCTCCTTCCTGAGCTGACCTTTTGAGTCCGTAAATGGCGACGGCAGGGGAAGGACTGTTGCCGAAGATGTGCACTCTAATGCGGTACTCTGTGACTTCTTTAGTAGGATCATTGTCTCTGTACCAGAAGAATCTTAGGAAGTTCCTGTCTCTCTCTCTCACAAGGAAACAATGGAACATTTGCTGGATGTCAGCGATGAAGGCAATGGAATCCTTACGGAAGCGCATAAGTACTCCCAGCAGTTTGTTATTGAGGTCTGGTCCTGTTAGTAGAACGTCATTTAGGGAGACATCATTAAATTTGGCACTGGAATCGAACACGACTCTAATCTGGCCTGGTTTCTTAGGGTGGTATACTCCGAACATGGGTAGGAACCAGCATTCTTCAGAGTCTTTGAGAGTGGGAGCTAGTTCTGCGTGACAGTTTTCAAAAATCTTTGACATGAAGGAGAAAAAGTGATCTTTCATCTCTGGTTTCTTTTGCAGATTACGTTTGAGAGAGGAGAAACGTTGTAATGCCTGATTTTTGTTGTTCGGTAGACGTGGTCTGTGGGTTTTGAAGGGAAGAGGTGCGACCCAGCTGTTGGTCTCATCTTTAACGAGTCCCTTGTCCATTACCTCTAAGAACAACTTGTCCTCTACCGACATTGCCACTTGGTTGTCCTGTTTAGTTCTCTGGAAGACTGTGCACCCTAACTGATCCTCATAGCTTCCCGACACTATACTGCTGTCATGAGTAAAGTCTATTAAATGATTGGGCAGTTGGATGCTGTGTGGCAGTTCCCTGACATGGAACTCATTGTTACAAGGTTGAAACAGAGATGGTCGTCCTTTCTCCAATGTATTTGTCAGCATGCTTGTCACAGAAGATGGGGCGTGCATGTGTCCCAAGCATACGTTGCCAATTATGACCCATCCTAGGTCTAGCTTTTGGGCATAGGGAGCATTGTGGAGTCCATTGATATGATGTCTCACTTTATGAACCTGCAGGATATCTCTCCCCAACAGCAGAATTATCTGGGCCTGATGGTCGAGTTCTGGTATAAGGTGTGCTATTTGCTTTAAGTGAGCGTGATGGATTGCTACATCTGGCGTAGGGATTTCAGATCTGTTGTCTGGGATCTGGTTACATTCGATGATCGTAGGTAGTGGTAGGCAGAATTGTCCGTCTAATGACTCGATTTGGTAGTCTGTAGCTTTCCTGCCTGCTGTTGTCACAGTACCTGCACATGTCTTTAATGAGTAGGGAGTGCTTGGCCCTTTGATGTTGAATAGGTCAAAGAAAGTTGATCTAGCCAAGGATCGATTACTTTGATCATCCAAGATAGCATACAGTCTTACAGCCTGGTCTCTATGGCCTTTTGGGTATACTCTGACAAGGCATATTTTTGAACAGGACCTACTGTCTATTGTCCCTTTGCAGACCTCGGTACATTGTGAAGTGATCTCTGGCGTAGCTGTATCAGTGTTCCTTTCCTCCCCGCCATGCTCACTGTCAGCTGGCGTGTTTTGTGCACTCCATGGAGCTGGGCCTGGGTGTAGAGCAGTGTTATGGTCTGTGGTGCCACATTCTGTGCATTTTACACTGACCTTGCAGTCCTTGGCGAGATGAGTTGTGGACGAGCAGCACTTGTAGCAGATACCGTTCTCTTTCAGGAAGCTTCTGCGGTCTGGCATAGATTTTCCTCTGAAGGCTCTGCATTTCAGGAGAGGATGAGGCTTCTGATGAAGTGGGCACTGCTTGTCAGGGTCCTGCACCTTTGTCTCTGATTGGGAGCAGCCAGCAGACCTGTAATTAGAACCTGGAGAAGAAACATAAGTCTTGTGTACTGCCACAGATGTTCTGCGTGGATTTGCAGGTGGTGACGGTGTGGCATATGGCATTGCAAAGTCAAAGCTGGGATCGTTTCTAATTCTCGCTTGTTGGTGTATAAAGTCTACAAAAACGGAGAAGGGGGGAAATGGAACACTGTGTTTGTATTTGTACGTGGAACCATGTGTGAGCCACCTCTCCTGTAGATTGTAGGGCAACTTCTGGACTATAGGGTTAACACCTCTGGCTGTGTCGAGAAATGCAAGTCCCTGTAGGTCGTCCTCGTATTTGGCAACTTGGACTTCCTTTAGTAGGTCGCTTAGCTCTCTAAGTTTCTGGAGACCTTTGTTAGAAATTTTAGGAAAGTCATCGATTCTTTTGAACAAGGCTCTTTCTATTACTTCTGCTGAGCCGTAACACTCATCCAGCCTCTTCCAGATCTCTTTGAGGCCGGTCTCAGGGCGGTTTATATTAATGTCTCTGATCCTTACTGCGTGTTTGACTGACTCTCCTCCCAGGTATTTGACTAACAGGTCTATCTCTTCCCTGTGTTGTAGCCCCAAGTCTCTAATGACATTTTGGAAGGAAGCTTTCCAAGCTCTGTAACCTTCAGCTTGGTCAGTGAATTTCATGAGTCCCTTGGCAACCAGTTCACGTCGTGTGAAGAACTTGGCAAATTCTGTTGTGAACCGGTTGTCGGTGGAGTACACTGGTGATGGATCGCCCTGATAGTGATGTGAGGTGCGTTCATACCTGTTAGTGTCCTCAGGGTGGCGCCAGCCGGTGTCGTATTGCTTCGGTCTGACGTACGGTGTGTCAGCAGGGTGATCCACGTTGGTTACCTGGTGAGGGGCAAGGTAGTCATTAGCAGAGTCGTTTTGTCTCACGTTTTCGAGTTTGTTTCTGTCCTGGAGCTGAGCCTCGTGGTGACTCTCGCTCACTTCGCTGGAGACGTCGTATTCTCGTTCTGGTGCTGGTTCAGGGTTATAGTTTGGATCAGGAAGTTCATTAACATACTGAGATGTGCGTTGTGGTGTGTCTTGTAGTGGAAACTCCAGACTTGACGTACTGCTTTGGCTATGCAGCTTGGGGCTTTGCGCGGCTTCTAGCGATTCCGCTTCAGCGAGGGCTGCGGCAGCTTCCCTTTTTGCTGCTAGGCTTTCTAAGGCGGCATCCACACGTGCCTTTTCTAACTGCATCCTTCTCTCTTGATCGGCTCTCTCATGATCTATGCGTGCTCTCTCTAAGCGTGACCTTCTCTCTTCATCATCTAGGCGTGCTTTTTCTAATTTAAGTTGCATCTCTTGGTCAGCAAAGCTCGCTCGTATTTTGGCGGCTTCAGCATTTGCGCGGGCAATGGCAACCGCGCTGGTGATGGATGTTGTCTTTGAGGAAACGGAAGTAACAGATCTTGTTCTATGCGATTTGTGAGACATGGTGTCTTGGGAAAGTGCTTGGCTGTGCAGAGATTGCTGTAGCTGTATTTAGTCTCTGAGTAGCCGGTGACTTGAATCCCACTAGTTGGATGGCTGCCGTTTCACTGTTCTGTCCTCACTAAATGAGGCAGGCTCATTGTAGCTATCCAGTCAGCTAAACCGCTATACCAGGTCCAATAACGAGACTGTGGTTGAGTCTGTGCTTTATTAAACGTAGTGGTATATTGATGCGGTGAAACTGTGAACAATGATATACATGGAATCAGTACATGGTATAGAACGATACATACTACACATGATAAACATTATGCATTACATTTAGAAGGCTAGTAACTGAACTAGGAGTGCAACTGGTTAAGCTAGGCTAATATAGAGCAGAAATATCTAGAGAAAAAACATAAAGACATACCGGCAATGCAATCGCAAGGGGAATGAAGTGTAAGCGTCTTCCCTGGAAGGCAAACTAGAGGAAGTGAATGAAAACTGGAGGGAAATGTGGGCTGAGCTACCATAATGCATTGCAAAGGAGGATCAGACATAAAAAATACATAGCAGAAAAATAGAACAGTCAACATATCTCTGACCGCTAGAGGGAGCCAAAGCACTACAGATGAATAAAGGCATGAATATATCAATACTGTTGTTGAGTCCTTATCAGTCCCCGGCTTACTAATATAGGAATCCAAGTAATGACACGCAGCACAAGAGTTGTGTGATCATATGCAGGGATCGCCCAGGAGCGCATCTGGCCCCCCTGGTCTCTCACCCCTCTTTTTATATGGCAAAGAGATAAGCATTACAGACATGCGTACAAGCGCTCATATTCTCTAACAAAAGAGTATCTATTCTACTGATAACGTTCAACTTCTGGAATGTAGGTTAAAGGTCACAATAACAAGAAGGAATGCGTCCATAAAAGGAAATGTCTACCTTGCTCAAGTTTGCTCATATGAGCCAGACGTTTCTGAATAGGAAGACAAAATGGATTCTTCAATCTGATCTCTACAATTCCCCCCTTTGACATATTCCTTTTATGATCTATCACAAATCCCCTTTAACATATCCATATTTTAGATTACCACAGGGCCAAAGACAAAGCCTTTATTTTTGGTATTACACATGTACACGCTTGTATTCAATAAGAGAATCAAATCTAGTATCAATTCTTCCGTTTAACTCTCACAACCTTTTCTTTGTTCTGCAATAAGTATACTAAAATATAAAAAACAAAAATTAGTACGGTAATATTAATTAGAATCACTAGAGGATAACATAAGAATAAAGAAGAAAATTTATACTCTTGCATCTATTACACAAAATTTATCTGTGCATACTGAGATACTCTTGAGCACAATCTGGAATAGTACGTATATGACTACAATAATCATAACTATATGTATTATGCTCTGCATGATCCCAGCAACCCACCCACCAATCCCTCTGAACCAGTTGGCTGGGTTGAGAAAAGAGAAAGTATCAGACCACCAGCTATCCTTATTCTGGTCATTGTCTTTATCATACTGATCTCTGAGTCGTTGTACGTCCTTTAATTTAAATGTCATACTCATAGTACTATTCGGGTCTATATAATGACAGCAGGTGGGTCCGATGATTTGACACATACCCCCTTGTGAGGCAGTTAGGTAATCCAATACCAGGGTATGTTGGTTGATGACTATTATAAGCTGATTCTGTACAGCTATACTAGTGTTTAGTATATCCAATATATCCCAGATCTGATCATCTAGATAATCCGTGGCTCTAACTAATTTATCCCACATTTGTGTTAACATAGGGTAAATAAAAATAGAACTGACAATTTTATTGGCTATACCCATTTGCACTATGTGTGGTCTCCCTGAGGGACGTGGTGAGTTATCTGCAGCTCTTTTATACAGTGTGTGCTTGGGCACGGCTTGCATATTCACTTGTTTATTTGAAATTATGAAAGTAGCCGGGGTTAGGCGTCCTAATGTACAAGTACCCTTTATACCTACGGGAAGCCATTTATATGCTCCTTCTCCGCATATCCAAAATGTACCTTCAGGCAGATCCCATAGTGCTGAGTGCTGCAATACCAATCTGTGAGCCAAATCCACAAATCTAGATACATTCTGAAGCATACACCAAGAGGGTTTTTGTCCCAAGGGGCTACAGTACCCGGCTGCGGGATTCCCACATAAAGGCATTCCTCTGATATACTCATCGGATTCATTACAAACCAGGTTCCCCGGTTTGCTTGTACAACTGTTTGCATCACCTTGGGGGAACAACGCAGAATGTTCCCATTTTCTATTATGTATGTACCTTTCCAACATTGTAGGTTTGAAAGCATAAGAAGAGTCGGTGGTTGTACTGAAACTGAGCTGTAGATTTTCAGTGGGGACCTGTCCTAAATCAGTTAATCCAGTCTTATTTCTAGGTACCCATTTTCCTCCCCTGAATGCAAAATATTGTAAGTTGCCTATTCTTCCTGTAAGATTACCCTGCCACCAAGGAAATTCTACCCATCCCACAATTGGTATGGCGATTGTAGTATTCCACAGCCTAGTATTACCAATTTGGTTGTTGGCCAGGTTGTCTGAACAATTAGGCCAAGCGAATATTTCTTCAACTGACACGGGAACTGCTAGAAAAGGTATACTTGTGGCTGATACTGGTGAATGGGTACAGATCCAACAATCTGCTAGGGGTTGTGTATTATTTAACAAGTCATGTACTAATTTTCTATGATGTTGTACGAATCTATTGTTCAAAGGGGTTAGAGAATTCAGTTTATCCCATGCCTCCGTTGAGGTTAATACTATTAACATCAATGTTATGAGTTTTATACTGCTCTTTTGCAATGGCTTGCATGTATCCATGATGCCTTTCCTTCGAGCTTGACTGATGTAGGTGTTGTCAACAGGACTTGGAAGGGTCCGTCAAATCTTGGTTCAAGAGCCTTTCTGGTGTGTCTTTTTACATAGACTTGATCACCTGGTTCCAACTTGTGACTTCCTTCAATGTTGTCAGGATCTGGAAGGGAAGCAAAAACTTGTGCATGCACCTTAGTTAATTGTTTCTGAAGATTTTGCACATAAGAAGTCAATGACTCAATATTTAACACAAGTTGCTGTGGAAAATAACATCCTAAATTGGCAGTCCTGCCAAACAAAATTTCATATGGAGACAGTTTAGTCTTACCCCTTGGGGTATTGCGTATTGAGTAAAGGGCCAGTGGAAGGCATTCTGTCCAAGGCTTTCCTGTTTCAGCCATGGCTTTCTGTATTTTTAATTTTAAAGTTCCATTCATGCGTTCCACCTTACCAGAACTTTGAGGATGGTACGGAGTGTGTAACTGACTTTCAACACCCAACATTTTCAGTACATTTTGAAATATTTCTCCAGTGAAATGAGTACCCCTATCTGACTCGATCACTTCAGGGAGACCGTAACGGGGTATCAGTTCGGCAACTAGCTTTACAGCAGTGTTTTTAGCTGAAGCCTTCCGAACTGGATAGGCCTCTGGCCACCCCGAGAACATGTCCACACATACCAACACATACTCATACCCATTACTTTTCGGCAGCTGGATAAAGTCTATTTGTAATCGCTGAAACGGATAGAGAGGTCGGACGTGATGCTTCATAGGGGTCTTTGTTGTCTGTCCGGGATTATGTGCCAGGCATATAGCGCATGTTGCACAATAGTCTCTTGCGTAGTTGCCAAAACCTGGAGCCAACCAGACTTGCTTTGCCAGTAGTGTCATTGCATTTGCAGACACATGAGTAGGGTGGTGCAGTCCACCAACTACAATCGGGTACCAGGCTCTAGGTAGACATATTAGTCCATCTTTCTTCCAAATTCCTGCTTGTTCTTCTGCCCCTTCCTTTTTCCACCTGTCCCTCTCCTCTTCTCCTGCATCTTCCTGTGCTTGTCTCAGTCTATCTTCAGTATTTTCTGTGGGGTTTACAGTATGAACCTGCTGTAAGGGTTTGACCGCTGCTGCCTTGGCTGCTTTATCAGCCCTATCATTTCCCCTAGATTCCCTAGTGTCGAGTCTCACATGTGCAGCTACCTTAATTACTGCTACTTCTTTTGTTTCTTGTGCAGCCTCTAAGATCTGTTTGATCAGAGAAGCATGTTTTACAGGTTGGCCTGACGCTGTCATGTAACCTCTAGCTCTCCAGATTACTCCAAAGTCAAACACAATACCATGTGCATACCTAGAATCAGTGTATATATTAGCTGTCTGATTCTCAGCTATTTTTAGCGCTTCAATCAATGCTGTTAGTTCTGCTTCTTGTGCAGACTGTTTCGGTGGAAGAGGTTCTGCTTTGAGAGTTTCAGATTCTGACACAACTGCATACCCTGTATGGAAATTACCTGTGTCATCTGCAAACCTACTACCATCTATAAACAGCTCTAAATCTGGATTTTGAAGTGGTGTTTCGGATACATTGGGTAAGCCTACCGTTTCTTGTAAAATGAGCTCTGTACAATCATGTGTGTCTGTAGGGAAAAAATTTGCGTGTGGATCAGTGTCCTTATTCCCCCCTTCAGACTCGAGAGGTAGCAGTGTAGCTAAATTGAGAGTCTGAAGCCTTGCAAATGTGATAGTAGAGGGGAGCAGCAAAGAACACTGTAGCCGCAAATGTCTGGCCATGGAAATGTGTTTTGGCTGGACCTGGTTTAATATCCCATAAACATCATGCGTAGTTTGAACTGTGAGTGGATGCTCTAGGACAATTTCTGATGCTTTGTCCAACAATAGTGAGACAGCAACAACTACACGTACACAGGTTGGCGCTGCCCTAGCTACTGGATCTAACCTTGCTGAAAGATATGCAATTGGTCTTTGTTTCCCTGCATGCTTCTGGGTAAGAACTCCTGTAGCATGGGAATCAACTTCTGCAGCCATAAGCTGAAATGATTTGGTGTAGTCTGGTAGCCCTAACGCTGGAGCTGAAACAAGGGCATCTTTTAATTGTTGGAACGAAATCTGACCTTCTTTTGTCAACAAATAAGGTTCACTTTTTACACAGTCATACAGTGATTGCATTAGTTGACTGGCATGTATAATCCATTGTCTACAATGAGACACTATTCCTAAAAATGCTCGTAGCTGTTTATGATTTCTAGGCTCATTCATCTGTCTTATTGCTTCAGTTCTTTGAGGTGTAAGATGCTTTTTACCTTGAGAAATGCAATGACCTAGAAAGACCACTTTGATCTGACAAACTTGTAGCTTTTGTCTATTCACTTTACACCCTTCTTTTTCTAGAAAACATAGTAAACTCACAGTGGACCTTTCTGCAGTTTCTAGATCTGGGCAGCAAAGTAGTATGTCATCCACATACTGCAAAATTACTACCTGTGATTCAGGTTCAAACCTTTGAAGAACTGTTTGTAGGGCATTTGAATAAAGAGTAGGGGAGTGTATCATTCCCTGTGGAAGGCGTGTCCACGCCAACTGTTTGCCCTTAAATGTAAATGCAAACAAATGCCAACTGTCTTGGTGTAAAGGAACCGAGAAAAATGCATTTGAAAGATCTATTACAGTAAACACTTGAGAACTGGCTGGTATCTGTGATAGTAACGTATGAGGATTGGGTACAACTGGGGTGATTGGATCTAGAACTTTGTTTATTTCTCTTAGATCATGTACCATACGATATTTGGGCATAGAACTCTTATCAAGAGTTCTCTTTTTGACTGGATACAGAGGGGTGTTAGCAGGTGATTGTATCTCTACCAAAACTCCTTTCTTTCTGTATTCCTCTATCTGTTTTGTAATTGCTAGTTCCTGCTGGGCACTCACAGGGTATTGTCTGAGCTGTGGGAGAACAGTTCCTGGTTGCACAGATAGTTTTACAGGAGAGATATGCAATAATCCCACATCAGTGTCACCCTGTGCCCACAGTGTTTCTGGGACCATTGAGAGATCTAGATCTGTGGTGTACTCTTTTTCTTCAGCATAATCCTCAAAAGCCTGAATTCTGACATATTGTTCTAATGTTTCTGCATCATCAGGGATAGTCAACATAACTGTGCCATCGTCCCTAAAATTGATGTTAGCTTCTAATTTCTTTAGGACATCAGTTCCTAACAAACATGTTGGGGCACCTCTGGCATACAAAAATCTGGATGCAAAACATTTAGGTCCTAATGAGACCTCTAGGGGCACAGTATATGGCAGTGTTCGAATTACCCCATCATAACCCTCAGCAAAAGTTGTTTGTTCTGAAATATCTTCCGGATTTGGAAGAAAATCTTGATTCAAAATTGAGGAAGTTGCACCTGTATCTATCAAAAATGGAATCTCTCTCCCCCCCACATTCACCTGTATCATAGGTCTCCTAGCTGGTAGGGAAGTTTGTAACACATCGAGTCAATCTGAATCTGGTATGGAACCATCTATGATGGTAGATTTCTGCTGGTTGTCCGTTTGGGGAGGGTTATTTCTGGGAACAAATTTGCCTGACTTTATATCTGCCAACTTCTTCCTGCACTCTCTTTGGAAATGACCTGGCTTTTTACAGTAGTGGCAAGAAAAATTATGTCTCGCTCGTCCTCCTGTATTAGCTTGTGCTATTCTAACAGGCTTATGATTCTCTCTCATATCCATGGCTATTCCTAAACATCGTTGTTTCACAATATTTGGTTGTTCAATTGTTCTCCAATCTGGAGTAGAGGATTTAAATTTTTCTCTGATTTTCGGATCTAGCCCCTCTATTAATTGTTTTGTAAAAAGTCTCCTTACTGAAGCATCAGTCATATCTAATCCTTCATCCCTAAAGCTATTTTCTAGTTCCTGACTATATTCTTCAATACTTTGCCCAAATTTCTGCATAATCACACCTGTAGACCCCCTTTCCCTCTGTTTTCCCCTCATGAAAATTATTAATGCCTCTGTGAACTGGGTACCTGATGCTTCTGTCTGTAAGGCACCCCCTTCTGCCACTGGTCTATTGGGCTGTAGGTGTGTCAATAATTCCTGAAAAAGTCCGGGGGACATTTTCATTCTACATAATTCTTCCCCGTCCGCCCAGACCCCAGCATGAGTCTGCATGATTTGTTGTATATACTGTGCAAATCTAACTGGAAACTGGATAGGATCTGGTGCGTTATGTAAGAGGGACATACCCTCAGCAGGGGACCAAGGGAAGTATTGTCTGGTCTGATGATATCTGGTGTTCATTACCCCGTCAGCACCAGCTTCTCTAAAAGGTCTTGGTACTACCCTAACAGGGGCAAGTACAGCGCCATATCTAGGTGTACCACAGGCTAGGCAATCATTTCTCCAATCTGGATTTTGTTGTCCACAGTGTGAACATTCCCATCCTCCTACCCCACCAAGATTGGGATACAAGGCTGGAAATTGTTTTCCTCCTTCTGCTCTTCCAGATGGTAGAAATGATTGGGCTTTTGGATCTAGGTAAGGTGGTGGGATTATATCACAACTTTTTCCCTTTCCCATGATCCATTTGGAAGTGTCTGGATCATACTTCCAATTCTCCTCTTTAGCTGTTTTTGAGACCTCTATCATACAATGTATGATTTCTTCCCACCCATTATCTTTGATAATTCCACCTCGTTCTTTACTCAGTCTTTCCCATTCTGTACTGAACATAAGTGCTTCTGAAATTCCCAATTTTCCTCTCACTCTTCTAATCTGTCTTCTGACTATCTTTCCACATCTTTCCTGTATGATATCTGCTGCTTCCACTTGTCCTAAGACGGTTTTTGTCTGTTTATTTCCCATTTTTCTTTTCAATATTAGCTATGACTACCCTAGGTGACGTTTGGACAATCACTTACTCTATGGTGATGTCTCGTTGCCTTCTCTCCTAGGGAGCTAAAATATCCTTTCAATATTTGCTATTTCTACCCCAGGTGACGTTTGGACAACCACTTCCTCTGTTGGTGGCGTCTCGTTGCCTTCTCTCCTAGGGAGCTAAAATATTGAAGGGCTTGTCTGCTCTGTTTCTTCTAATATGCAGGACGTACTTAAGTGCTATTATGCACACAGACCCAGCAACACCATACAGATCACAAAACTTTCTGTGTCAGTTAGCATACTTGTCCCAGGCTCATGAAAACCGCGTCCTGGGCTCATTCTATCACACCTTATCCAGGGAATGTAGAAACAAGTTCTATAGGAGAGTCAAGCATGGGCGGAGGTCTCCCAGAAGGACGCTACCTCATAACCCAGTTAGGCTGACTTCACCAATAACCTTGTTCTAACAATCGTGGCTTATTGTTCTACGTACTTCTATTCTTCTTTCACAACATGTCACAACCTTCACACTGTTCACACACTGTTCACACACTGTTCACACACTGCCAGGGACTAGACTCATAAATCTATACAATATGGTAACCCGAGTTTTATAGGTATCTACTCACTACTAGACTAACCCAGCGTGACACGGCTCATAGAGATCTTTCGGATAATACAGGGCAGATAAAAGAGAACTAATAATGTCTCTTACCTGGCCAGGTTTTTCAGTTCATTTGCCGTCCATTATCCGAGATCTCCGTTGTCCGTATCCGCAGGTAAATCTCGAGCAAACACTCTCTCCTCAGGTCCCTGTTCAGGCGCCAGAGAAATGTTGAGTCCTTATCAGTCCCCGGCTTACTAATATAGGAATCCAAGTAATGACACGCAGCACAAGAGTTGTGTGATCATATGCAGGGATCGCCCAGGAGCGCATCTGGCCCCCCTGGTCTCTCACCCCTCTTTTTATATGGCAAAGAGATAAGCATTACAGACATGCGTACAAGCGCTCATATTCTCTAACAAAAGAGTATCTATTCTACTGATAACGTTCAACTTCTGGAATGTAGGTTAAAGGTCACAATAACAAGAAGGAATGCGTCCATAAAAGGAAATGTCTACCTTGCTCAAGTTTGCTCATATGAGCCAGACGTTTCTGAATAGGAAGACAAAATGGATTCTTCAATCTGATCTCTACACTGTATACTGAGAAACTGCGATTATGCAAACAAATAATTGGAGGCAACAAATTAGATGGCGGAGACAGAACAGTAATTAGTTTTTTGATGGGGACAGAATTCTTTTACGTGATGCTCACTCATCAAGTGAGGTGCAAAAAGTATAAACACAGATAATAAATGTGGTGCATGGTACAAACAACAGTTTTTTGGCCAACAAAAATGTAAAGGCTGCAGCTCATCACAAGAAATTGTGATGTCAGCAGATCGGTGGGGACACAGGACTGAGAGCAGAGGAACCTGCAGCGGTCCAGGAGGTTTGTGTAGATTTTGCTTCTGCAGCACCCTGGGGCCATTCATAGGGGTTGTCAACCCACTTAGCGCTTACGCAGATGTCCCTGGATCTTAGTCCGATCATGGACCGTAATGCATGGACTGTCTGCGGGAAATATATCAAGCTGTCATGCTCTGGTCAGGAGGCCCACGGCCGTCCGTGCATTTCAGTCTGTGATCATATCGAGATCCATGCACGTCTGCACGAATCCTTAATCTTAAATTTTTAAAAATTTTACAATGACATTTTGGGACTGCAGAGCCAATTGTTAGTTTTCCACAAAGTAAAATATTTACATCTTACAAGTCACCCTAGAAAAAAAATATTATAACTTGTGAGACCTACTTTACTATTTATCTTTGATGTTTTAAAATATCTAACAACTGTGTAACAACTGAATTGCAAAAGTAAATCATGTTATGTTTAGAGCCGAAACTGCAATAAAGTCATTAGACAGAAAACTAAAACAACTTCTTTAGGTACCAAACAGTTATCTGGCCGAGATTGTAGTGAAAACAAGAACGTGTTCAGATTCGCAGAGATTTCACAAAATGCAACCAGACTAGAAAGTCCTCAAAACTGTAATTAGGGTCCATGCAAAGTGCGTTAAGGGGTTGTCCAGGCATTGATATTTGATGACCTACCTAAGGTGGATAAGCTCAAATAAATTTGCACGAGGATATATTTAAATGTAGCATCCAGCACTTTACCCAACTAATGTCTCTGTCTGACAACTCTTAGGCTGTGTTCACATGTCCGGTAATGATCTTTTAGAACAGATCCAGCAGAAATCTGTTAGGAAAAAAATTGTGCTAACACAACTTTTTAGTCCATTATTCCCTTACTGATCTGTGCTGTATATTTTTTTAACTTTGGAGTCAAGACCCACATACTTTTTAAAGGGAATCTGTCAGCAGGTTTTTGCTATGTAATCTGAAGACAGCAGGAGATAGAGCCTGAAACACAGAATTCAGGGATGTGTCCCTTGTCAAAGTGCCTGTTGCTATTTACTAACTGTGAAGGAGTTATCACTAAGAGATTAACGTTGCCGGACTAGTTTGGCAACTAAGCAGCTCACTGTGTATAGACTTTGTGCATAGAGAGCCTGGAGTGGGTGGGGTTAGCTGTGGTGTGGGTGGGGTTAGCTGTGGTGGGGCGGGGTTAGCTGTGGTGTGGACGGGGTTAACTTCCTCAGCTCTGCTTCATTCTAAATCGAAAAGCTCTGATTGTGTGAGAACAGATGCACCCAGTAATCTAAGTCATACATCATTGGATTCAGCTTCTCGTTGACTACATTACGCTGCTCTCAGATGAGGAAGCAAAGACTTGCTGACAGATTCCCTTTAAGAAGAGGAATATAAAATGGCAAAAGTCACTAAATTTTTGCACACATGTCCATGACTTTTGCAACTTTTATAAAGTGCTTGATGAATTCCCACCCAAGTTCCTAATATAGTCAAAAATTATTTTATGTTCCTTTTTTCACATATTTTTATGACACGTATAATGAAAATTAAGAGATAATGTCAGGTTTTCTGACACTTGTACTGGCTTATTGAATTTAAAATGAAGGAAGTTGGAAGCAGATTTCCTACACTTTGCACTTTTTTGTGACTTGTGATTTGTGAAGTTGCCCGTGTGACTAATGGCTATAGAAGCTGATAATTGGGATTCAATGGTTTGGGCTTTGTAGAACAAAGAGCTCTGAACTTTAGTTAGCTCACAAATTGCTTTCAAACATAATAGGTTATGTAGAGCCATATTTGACTCAGTGACAAAAATGTTATATACAGTTACAAGGCAAAAATCAAATAAATGTTCAAAATAAACCAAGCGACTGCGTGGTACAACAATCTGAAGTAGCAGTAATATTCTACTTGTCAAAGGAAAGAGTAGTAATGCTGCTTTTTATATGATATTGACACAGTGATTCGATTCTAGGCATGTTAACTGCAAGTGGTGCCAAGTTTCTAGTACAATACTTGTGTGCAAAGTGTAAACTCTAGCAGCTAAAAAGTCATTGGTAATAAATGACTTTGATAGGATAGAGTTACCAGGTATGGCTTACCTGTTAATTAATTCTAATATTAGGGTACTGTCACACAGTGCAATTTTGATCACTACGACGGTACGATTCGTGACGTTCTAGCGATATCGTTACGATATCGCAGTGTCTGACACGCAGCAGCGATCAGGGATCCTGCTGAGAATCGTACGTTGTAGCAGATCGTTTGGAACTTTCTTTCGTCACTTCATCACCCGCTGACATTGCTGGATCGTTGTGTGTGACACCGATCCAGCGATGTGTTCGCTTGTAACCAGGGTAAACATCGGGTAACTAAGCGCAGGGCCGCGCTTAGTAACCCGATGTTTACCCTGGTTACCAGCGTAAACGTAAAAAAAACAAACAGTACATACTCACATTCCGGTGTCTGTCCTCCGGCGTCTCAGCTTCTCTGCACTGTGAGCGCCTGCCGGCCGGAAAGCGAGCACAGCGGTGACGCGGTGACGTCACCGCTCTGCTTTCCGGCTATGGTGCTTACACAGTGGAGAGAAGCAGAACGCCGGGGGACAGACACCGGAATGTAAGTATGTACTGTTTGTTTTTTTTATGTTTACGCTGGTAACCAGGGTAAACATCGGGTTACTAAGCGCGGCCCTGCACTTAGTAACCCGATGTTTTCCCTGGTTACCCGGGGACTTCGGCATCGCTCCAGCGCCGTGATTGCAAAGTGTGACCGCAGTCTACGACGCTGGAGCGATAATCATACGACGCTGCGACGTCACGGATCGTGCCGTCGTAGCGATCAAAATTGCACTGTGTGACAGTACCCTTAGATTCAGATAATTATACAGAGCTCATTGGCACTACAATGGCGCTGCACATCAGGCCGGCCTCAAACAAGTGTATGAAAAATCATCCCATTTTCATCGAGAAAACTTGGAAGATTGTCATCTGCATCGTTATCCGCATTACATTCGTATGGCATCCTTGTGATATCCGTATTTATACACCAAGATTTTAAAATGTTCAATATGAAACAGTTTTGTATGTTAATAATTGCAATATACCAGTAAAAATTGGATGCAAAATGGATGATCCGTATGGAAAACAATTTTTTTCTTTGCGACCCCTTAGATTTGATTATTCAAGTCTCATCTGAAAAATGGAGGAGAATATTGCATGCTGCACCTGGTCCGAGTGGCAAAACTCTCATCTGGACAGCCCTATTTAATGACATTGGTGAGTGTAATGTCTGATTTTAACATGGACAGCACATGTCCGTATGATGCGCTGGTCTGAACCATTATCCCTGTTATAGTGGAGCATCGACTGTAAAACACAGGCGGCTCCTGCACATCTACTGTGCGCCCCCATAACTGAGACGTACGATTATAGAAGTTTGCATTAAACGGTTCTTTGGTGAAAACAAGTCATCACTGATTCACAGGTTAGGTAGGTGATAATTTATTGATCTGTAGAATCAGGCCATTGGGAACTTCACTGATCAAAAGAACGAGGGCACTGACAGGGCCCTTTTATCCTCATTTTAAAATGCAGCGATAGGTCAGATGTTTGAAGCCAAGCGCATCCACTTAGGCAATGGATGGATCAGTGGTCAAGTAGAACATGAGGTCCATTCTAATGAGGATTCAAGTTGCACATTCTGTAGATCGGACGGGAGCCTGCTGTCGGGCCTCCACCAATCAATAATTTATCACTTATCCTTAGGCCACTTTTGCATGTTCAGTATTTTTCAACATTTGTAAGTCAAAATCAGGAGCGGAAAAATCAGATGAAAAGTATAATAGAAACGTGACACCATTTCTGTATTTATCACCCACTCCTGGTTTTAGCTTACAAATAGATGTAAAATACCGACCAAATACTGAACATGTGAACGTGGCCTTAGGATAGGTGATTACTTGTTTTCACCATAGAACACCTGTAAGTGCATATTGGCTACTGTGTAATAGTCACAGGACTGGGAGGGGTTAAACATCCAAGTAATTAATCTCTATTGGAAATAAAGAATCTTCCCCTTATTGGTATCGATGAGAACAAGTGACATCCATACAGAACATCATCCTCTATACCAAAACCAATAATATCACATAAAAGGTGTAGAAAAAAGAGTGTGATCCAGCCTTATTCTGGAAGCGATAGAAAAATATTATGCGCCCTAAAATGTCACAGATGAAAACCCTAATTTATCCGGGTCAAAAACCAGCCCCTACTGAGGTCCGTTATTTGTCAGTGGAACTGTAGGGGGTTCCCACGTTACTGCTAGAACAAAGACTCTGTAAAAGCGACATGGCTCCAGCCCCCTCAAATAAAATCCCATGAATTCTTCTCTCCCAAATGTCCCCCTCCTTCTGAGCCCCACTGTGCCTAAACCACAGTAGGCGGCCACATGTTTAGCATTATTGTAATGGAGTAAAGCTACTTAATTTACAGGTGTGTATCACCAGAAGCACAAGCTGGGCACAATGTATGCGGGCACTACAATATGTGGGGGCTCTACACTGTATGGGGGCACTAGATTGGTAGATTTGCAATTCTTCAGAAAAAAAAGCCTGGCGTGGTTGTTACAAAATAGTCTCTGCAGCCGTAGATGAATTCATTGAGCGGTGCAGTTTCGACTATGGAGTCACTTTGAGGGTTTTCAGCTACTCTGGCACCTTCGGAGCTCCGCAAATGTGGTCCATAAACTATTCTAGCAAAATCTGTGCTCCCAAAGCCAAATAGCGCTCCTTCCTTCTCAGCCCTGATGTGTGGCCAAACGGTAATTTCAGGCAACATATGGGGCAGCACTGCATTCGGGAGAAATTGTGCAAAAAATTGGCGGATCTAGTTTTACCTATTAACCCTTGTACCTGACAAATTTGCAGCAAATGGAAAAATTACATTTTTGCCACTAATATTTCCACGTCTCAATGTTATAAAATTCTGTGAGGCACCTATGACTTCAAAATACTCACTATACCCCTAGATGAAATCCTTGAGGGGCCTAGTTTCCAAAATGGGGTCACTTGTGGGAGAGGGGGCGTTTCTGCTGTTTTCACATATCAGGGGCTCTTCAAATGCGACACGGCATCCTCAATCTATCCCAGGCAAATAGCCCTCTCTTCCTAGCCCTGCCATGTGCCCAAGCAAACGTTTTTGACCTACATATGGGGTATAGTCGCATTCGGGACAAATTGCAAAACAAATTATGGAGTCTGTTTTCTCCTATTATCCATTGTGAAAATTACAAATTTGGGGTTAAAACAACATTTTTGTGAAAAAAATTTAAATTTTCAACATTATGACCGAATGTTATCAAATTCTGTGTAGTACCTGTGGGTTCAAAATGCTCACTGTACTCCTGGATAAAATCCTTGAGGTGTGTAGTTTCCAAAATGGGGTCCCTTATGGAGGTTTTCACTGTTTAGGCACATCAGGGGCTCTTCAAATGCGACATGACGCCCGTAGATCATTGCATCAAAGTCTCCATTCCAAAGCGTCAATCCTACCTTTCCAAGCCCAGCCGTGCGCTCAAACAGTGGTTTTCCTCCACATATGGGGTATCGGCGTACTCAGATAAGATTGTACAACAAATTTGGGGTCCATTTTCTCCTGTTACCCTTGTGAAAATAAAAAAATTGGGGCTAAAAGTACATTTTTGTGGGTAAAATGTGATTTTGTATTTTCACAACTCTACGTTGTGAAATGGATTTATGTCTTTTTACATCAATTAAGGAATTTGCACTTCAGACCATGTGGGGTCATCATAACAGAACCAGACCCCAATCAGAGGCCCACAAAACATTCACTCCTAATCTAGGAACTTTTCAATATTTATGGACACAACTGTTTATCACTTATCACTCTCCCATAAAGACAGTTCTGTGCTATGTTGTGTATAAATATGTGATTCTTCAGAATTTGCTTTAGTCTATGCCTGATGAAGAGACCTGTGTAGTCTCAAAAGCTTGCAATTTTTTTACCATCTTTTTAGTTAGCCATTAACCCCTTCATGACCGTGGGATTTTTCGTCTTTCCGTTTTCGTTTTTCACTCCCCTCCTTCCCAGAGCCATAACTTTTTTATTTTTCCGTCAATTTGGCCAAGTGAGGGCTTATTTTTTGCGGGACGAGTTGTACTTTTGAATGACACCATTGGTTTTACCATGGCGTGTACTAGAAAACGGGAAAAAAATTCCAAGTGCGGTGAAATTGCAAAAAAAGTGCAATCCCACACTTGTTTTTTGCTTGCCTATTTTGCTAGGTTCACTAAATGCTAACACTGACCTGCCAATATGATTCTCCAGGTCAGTACGAGTTCATAGACACCTAACATGACTAGGTTATTTTTCACCTAAGTGGTGAAAAAAAATTCCAAACTTTGCAAAAAAATAAATAAATAAAATTGCACCATTTTCCGATACCCGTAGCATCTCCATTTTTCGTGATCTGGGGTCAGGTGAGGGCTTATTTTTTGCGTGCCGAGCTGGCGTTTTTAATGATAGCATTTTGGTGCAGATACGTTCTTTTGATCGCCCTTTATTACATTTTAATGCAATATCGCGGCGACCAAAAAAACGTAATTCTGGCGTCTCGATTTTTTTTCTCGTTACGCCGTTTTGCGATCAGGTTAATGCTTTTTTTTTATTGATAGATCGGGCGATTCTGAACGCGGCGATACCAAATATGTGTAGATTTGATTTTTTTTTATTGATTTATTTTGATTGGGGCGAAAGGGGGGTGATTTAAACTTTTATGTTTTTTTTATTTTTTTCACATTTTTAAAAACTTTTTTTTTTCACTTTTGCCATTGTTCAATAGCCTCCAAGGGAGGCTAGAAGCAGTTATTTCGCTGTTATGTAGCTGAAATGCAGGTGTGCTGTGAGCGCCGACCACAGGGGGGCGCTCACAGCCACCGGCGATCAGTAACCATAGAGGTCTCAAGGACCTCTATGGTTACCTTCCTGACACATCGCCGACCCCCGATCATGTGACGGGGGTTGGCGATGACGTCATATCCGGCCGCCCGGCCGGATGCGGTAGTTAAATGCCGCTGTCTGCGTTTGACAGCGGCATTTAACTAGTTAATAGCGGCGGGTGATCGCGATTTCACCCGCCGCTATTGCGGGCACATGTCAGCTGTAAAAAACAGCTGACATGTCGCGACTTTGATGTGCGCTCACCGCCGGAGTGCACATCAAAGCAGGGGACCCGACATCGGACAGTATAGTACGTCCGATGTCGGGAAGGGGTTAAAAGGTATCAACCACTGAGGACTCTCAATCTATATATATAATTGTCTAAGGGTTTAATTGTCTGTCTGTCCTGGAAATCCCGCGTCTCTGATTGGTCGAGGCCGCCAGGCCTCGACCAATCAGCGACGGGCACAGTCTTTGATTGGTCGAGGCCATCCAGCCTCGACCAATCAGCGACGGGCATTGTCCTCCACTGCTGTCAAGTGCCGGCATTGTGTTGTCTAAGGGTCTAATTGTCTGTATGTCTCGGAAATCCCGCCTTGCTGATTGGTCGAGGCCAGCCGGCCTCAACCAATCAGCGATGGGCACAGTCTGCCGCGAATTCTGGAATCATCATTGTCCTCCACTGTTGTCAAGTGCCGCCATTGTGTAGGGTGTGTGCCTGCGCAATGTACTACGTGGGCTGCACAATGTACTACGTGGGCTGCGCAATGTACTACGTGGGCTGCGCAATATACTACGTGGGCTGTGCAATGTACTGGTTGGGGTGTGCAATATACTGCTTGGGCTGTGCAATATACTGCGTGGGTTGTGCTATATACTGTGTGGGCTGTGCTATATACTGCGTGAGCTGTGCTATATACTCCGTGGGCTGTGCTATATACTCCGTGGGCTGTGCTATATATTCCGTGGGCTGTGCTTTATACTCCGTGGGATGTAATATATACTACGTGGCTGTGCTACATACTATGTGGCTGTGCTATTTACTACGTGGGCTGTTATATACTACATGGCCGGCCGCGAACAATCAGCGACAGGCGCACTCCGGCCGCAAATTGGCGCGGGATTTTAACCACGCTTCGCTAATTGGTCGCGGCCGGCCGAATCCTGTGTATTCAATGTATTATTCTAAAATCTTCATAAATAAACTACATATGGCGGCCGGCGCGAGCGGCTCGGCAGAGCTTCGGTGGATTCCAAGCGTCGGTAACCGCTTCCTGGATCCAGGCGCCAAAGGAAGGTGAGTATATAACTATTTTTTATTTTAATTCTTTTTTTTTTAACAGGGATATCATGCCCTTATTGCTATATACATGGGTTGCGCAATATATAATGTGGGCTGCGCAATATATAATGTGATTTTTCCAATACCCTTTTTCCCTTCTTTTGTCCTCTGTCTTGTGCGCCGACCCTGCCCTTCTTGCGCTTTGCGGTCCTGGTACTCCCATGTCTCATGCCCGGTGTAGTGCGGCTAGGCGCCTGCCGCCGTATCGGGCATGCGCGTTGGGGGCCGGGGTCCGTATATCTGGCGCTGGGGACAGCGTCCGCGCATGCGCTAAGACAAGCAATGCAATTGGCTGTTTCCGGCCAGATGACCGGAACGGCCTTGCATTTAAGGTGGACAGCTAGACCTGTGAGACCACGCCCCCTTGAGGAAGTGAGGTTGACCCTCACGAAACGTGCGTCGGGGAACAGCGGTCCGGTCCCTCTTCATCTCACAGATTATATGGGTAATTGACTCTTTACTATTTAACTGTGATTCTTTAGCAGCAGCACTTTTCTTTGATATGGGCACACGGTGACACCCCATTGAATTGTTTTATTAGGTGCGGAAGGTACCTTTATTGTTACATAGTTATGAGGATGTCTCCTGCAAGCGCCATTTTTGGTAGTATTATTTGATGCCTTTATATCCATATGTACTTTTTGCTGCTACATGATTTCTGGACCGCTGTGTGTTCTATAGCACATTACTTGGGATTTTTTCACATACATACAATCAAGTCCATGTTACTACATTCGTTTTTGTGTCCTAATGTATATTTCTTTGTCACTATTACCCTGTGTGGTATATTTTTAATACATGTGTCTAATAAAATATCTTTTAGAAAAACAACTCAGGTGCTGTTTAAATTAATTTAGTTAATATTGAGTTGATAGATGTAACTTTTCTTATATCGCTGGTCTCTTCATATATTATATGCTTTTCTGTGTGTTTTCACAGCAAATAAAACCAGCCTTACCATGGACTTTAAAGCTAGAGAACAAACATGGCTTACACAACTAAAAAACGTATTCAGTGATGATCCCAAGGTGCCACTTTCAGGAGATGGTAAAAATTCTCGGGAATTAATCAAAAAATTAAAGGATTTGCTCAATAAGCGTACAAGAATTTGGTGGAACAGGGCTTTTCTCAATAAATACTTGGAAAGAGGCCTAATACCACGTGGCCTTAGGGTCCAAGTATTTCCATCTTTCGAAGTGGAGGATGTGATATTCAGGGAAAAATGGGAAGACTTGGCTAATGTCTGCTCAAGAGGTTTTATGGGTCTCCTGGCCCAAATGAACCAGGCATCGTTGACTGATCTGGACACGGAAATTGAGTTGATTCAAACACAATTAAAACATGACTTATCAAGTGAAGCCATGACCTTGTTAAACAAAGATTTAGACATGGAATTCACTAAGTGGGAGAAAACTATCTGTGACATAAAAATTAGAAAGTTTCAACGGGACGCCCTAGACCTCCAAACCAATTCAATCTATAGGTGGAACAAAAATCACAAATATCATAGGAGATCACCACGTACTCGGTCTGCTTCTACAATCTCCTTGGCATCCAGCGAGGATTCAATTAAATCTAGAACTGAGGCGCTTCAGTCCAGAGATACGAAGTCTAGTGGTGAGAGAATGACAACTAGGTTTAACAAATCCCACTCAGGTTCCCAGGAGAAGAGAAATAAATACGGGTCAGAGGTAATTAATTTGTCTAATCACATCTTGACTAAAGCCCATGTGGAGGTACTCCAAAAAGGGCTATCTTTTTCACCAACCAATAATTTTAATTTATTTACAGCTACCAAAGACCTCTTTCTCTTCTCAAGGAAACTAGTATTGAAGAAATTAATGTCCCGGGATGGACCACCAATTACCCTTACGGATGACCAGGTAGAACAGGAGACATTAAGGGATCTTGAGGATCTCTTACAGGAGCAGGAAGTGGATAAATTGGGTAAGTTCCCAACATACATTTGTCCAAAATCAACAAGATTCCCCCCCTTGTCGGCAGTCCCAGCAGTGGATATTTTTACACGCCTAGTTGCCCAAGATTTCAAAGAAATTGAAACAAAACGCAGATATAACAACTTAACTCTCCAGCAACGACATGCCCTGCGGGAACTGCAGGACTTTGATGACATTGTCATCAAGCCAGCCGACAAGGGGGGCAATGTTGTCTTGTGGCCACGCCATATGTATGAACGGGAGGCTAACAAACATCTAAGGGACTCTAACACATATAGGAGACTGGATAGTAACCCGGTTAGTAAATTCCAAAGTCAGCTTGAATCAATTCTTGAAGATGCGGTGGGACAGGGAATTATTCCCAAAAAAATATATGACGGATTATTGACGAAGTTTCCGAAGATACCAACGCTATATTTCATCCCAAAGGTGCATAAAGACCCTAATAATCCTCCAGGGCGCCCCATTGTCTCCGGCATAGGGGGGTTAAGTGACCCGGTATGTAAATTTATTGATTTTTACTTGAAACCTTTGGTTGAATCGCTTCCCTCCTATGCCAGAGACACATCTGATGTCATAACTAGAATCAATGGCATACAATTGGAGGATGACATGATCCTTGTAACTGCAGATATAGAAACCCTGTACACATGTATTCGACATGAAGATGGTCTGGAGGCGGTCCGCTTCTTCCTGGGGACTAGCAACTGGGATGGCCAAACTTGTAATCTTATTTTAGAACTATTGGATTTCATTTTAACCAAAAATTTGATACTTTTTATTTACAGATACGCGGCACTGCCATGGGCGCGGCCTGTGCGCCATCCTTCGCCGGCCTTTTCCTAGGTTACTGGGAGCGGGGAGTTTTCGGTGGGGATGGCGCCCGGGGCGCGGACCATGTGCAGTGCTGGTTACGTTATATCGATGATTTGTTTATTATTTGGCAGGGAACGGAGACACAACTTCAGGATTTCATGCAGCAATTGAATCAAAATGATGTCAATATCAAGCTAACATATGGTTGCAGTAAAAAATCAGTCAACTTTTTAGACATCAATATTTTTGCTGATCAGGAACTTTTCTTACAGACTGATGTCTACAGAAAGCCCACAGCAACTAATTCATTGCTGCATGCAAATTCCAGCCATCCTTATAGTACAATTAAAGCCATCCCAGTTGGCCAATTCCTCAGGATGAGGCGGATCTGTTCCTCCGAACCTAATTTCCAACTACAGGCCAAAGACTTACGTGAGAGGTTTCTAGATAGGGGCTACTCAAAAAGATGTATAAAAGCAGGATATAATCGGGCCAGGGGATGTACTAGAGAAGACCTACTACGTCCTAGGGCCAAATCTACTAAAAAAGAAAATCAAATTCGTTATATTTCTACCTATAACAGCCACTGGCAGGAAATGAGAACCTGCATCCAAAAACATTGGAACATATTAAAATCAGATCCGATAGTGGCTAAAAATCTTGGCGATGCCCCCCTTATGACATCCAGACGCAGCAGGAATCTGGGGGATATCCTAATGCACAGCCACTATGTCCCCGCCATAGATCATAGCAGTGCCTTTTTTCCAGGTAGTCCCACAAGAGGTTGTTTCTCTTGTGGGAATTGCGTAGCATGCAAGAATATCCTTCGGTGCAGAAATTTTCAATCTGCGGACGGAAAGAAACAGTTTGACATCCGTCAATATATTACTTGTAACACAACTCAAGTAATTTATTACGCTACCTGCACTTGCCCAAAGATCTATGTGGGTCTGACCTCCAGACGACTGGGTACTCGCACTCGCGAGCACGTCTTGGATATAATGGCAGCGGAAACGGAGACTGACTTCACCATGTTGAAAACTCTACCACGTCATTTTCGCCAGTACCATAAGTGTAATCCAAAAGCTCTCTCTGTAAGAGGTATAGAGCATGTACAAAGTGGAGTAAGGGGCGGTAACATCAAACGCCTCTTAGCACAGAGAGAATGCTGGTGGATTTTCACCCTTGGATCCATGACATCTATTGGCCTAAATGAAACCATGGGTTACGCTTCTTTTCTATAACTATTTGATATTGAGCTTTCCTATTTAAATTCAGAGTAACATTATATATGACCTTCTCCTGTTAAGTTTTTAATGTCTCTTTTTAAATATGTCCTTTTAATTTTGTTCTTGTCGTTGTTCTTTTCCACTTTAGTTTTATTATCCTACCTGATAAATTATAAAAGAATACAGATTCCAGGACAACTAATCTTGCGGATGACAATTTTTGGGAATAACCATCTAACATCCATTGGGGCCCTGCTTGGGGTCTTTCACACAAGCTCAGTGTGGAATTCATAATTGGTCTTTAACTTTCACTTTACGCACTTTATTGCACTGTTTCACTTTGTAATGACCAACATGGCACTTTATATATAGTATCTTTAATATTGATAATTATCTTGATGTATTTATCTAAGCACGTCCAAAGTAGTTGTATGATATATTTTTCATGTATGTATTTTTAATAATTTTTTATGTATTATCTTTTAATACAATTGATTTTGATGAAATTACTATGTAATTATGTATGTATTATATATCTCTTACAAACACATCACCTCTGTTACCATTTATTTTCTTACCCAATTATACACGCATCACTGTGCTTATTCACATTGCTTTATCTATCCATTCTACAAGCAATTATTTTTATTGACCAATTGCATCCTCTTTTTTGTATTCCCCAATTCACACTACATTTTTCCAATACCCTTTTTCCCTTCTTTTGTCCTCTGTCTTGTGCGCCGACCCTGCCCTTCTTGCGCTTTGCGGTCCTGGTACTCCCATGTCTCATGCCCGGTGTAGTGCGGCTAGGCGCCTGCCGCCGTATCGGGCATGCGCGTTGGGGGCCGGGGTCCGTATATCTGGCGCTGGGGACAGCGTCCGCGCATGCGCTAAGACAAGCAATGCAATTGGCTGTTTCCGGCCAGATGACCGGAACGGCCTTGCATTTAAGGTGGACAGCTAGACCTGTGAGACCACGCCCCCTTGAGGAAGTGAGGTTGACCCTCACGAAACGTGCGTCGGGGAACAGCGGTCCGGTCCCTCTTCATCTCACAGATTATATGGGTAATTAACTATTGACTCTTTACTATTTAACTGTGATTCTTTAGCAGCAGCACTTTTCTTTGATATGGGCACACGGTGACACCCCATTGAATTGTTTTATTAGGTGCGGAAGGTACCTTTATTGTTACATAGTTATGAGGATGTCTCCTGCAAGCGCCATTTTTGGTAGTATTATTTGATGCCTTTATATCCATATGTACTTTTTGCTGCTACATGATTTCTGGACCGCTGTGTGTTCTATAGCACATTACTTGGGATTTTTTCACATACATACAATCAAGTCCATGTTACTACATTCGTTTTTGTGTCCTAATGTATATTTCTTTGTCACTATTACCCTGTGTGGTATATTTTTAATACATGTGTCTAATAAAATATCTTTTAGAAAAACAACTCAGGTGCTGTTTAAATTAATTTAGTTAATATTGAGTTGATAGATGTAACTTTTCTTATATCGCTGGTCTCTTCATATATTATATAATGTGAGCTGCGCAATATACAACGTGGGCTGCGCAATGTACTGCGTTGGCTGTGCAATGTACTGCGTGGGCTGCGCAATGTACTGCGTGGGCTGTGCAATATACTACGTGGGCTGTGCTATACACTACGCATACATATTCTAGAATACCCGATGCGTTAGAATCGGGCCACCATCTAGTCTACTATATAATTGTCTAAGGGTCACTTCCGTCTTTCCGTCTGTCCTTCTTTCTTTCTTTCTGTCGCGGAAATCCCAAGTCGCTGATTGGTCACAGCAAAACAGCCACGACCAATCAGCGACGGGCACAGTCCGGCGGCAAAATGGCCGCTCCTTACTCACCGCAGTCAGTGCTCGCTCCATACTCCCCTCCAGTCAGCGGTCACTCAGGGTTAATGGCAGCGTTAACGGACCGTGTTACACCGCGGTGTAACGCAGTCCGTTAACGCTACTATTAACCCTGTGTGACCAACTTTTTACTATTGATGCTACCTATGCAGCATCAATAGTAAAAAGATCTAATGTTAAAAATAATAAATAAAATAAAAAACCATGATATACTCACCTTCCGGCGTCTTTCCTGCTCTTCGCGACGCTCCGGTGACCGGTCCATGCATTGCGGTCTCGCGAGATGATGACGTAGCGGTCTCGTGAGACTGCTACGTCATCATTTCGCGAGATCGCAATGCACTCTCGGGACTGGAGCGTCACGAGGAGCATCGATAAATGCTTGGGCTGGATCCGGGAGGCCGACGGAGGTTGAGTGTATAACTATTTTTTATTTTAATTCTTTTTTTAACAGGGATGTGGTGCCCACATTGCTATGTACTACGTGGGCTGTGTTAGATACTGCATGGGCTGTGTTATATACTACATCTCTGTGCTGCATACTATGTGGGCTGTGCTCTATACTACGTGGCTCAGCAATATACTATATTGCTGTGCTCTATACTACGTGGCCTGTATTATATACTGCATGGCCAGTGTTATATACTATGTCTCTATGCTATATACTACGTCTCTGCTATATACTATGTGGCTGTGCTATATACTACGTGGCTGTGCTATATACTACGTGGCTGTGCAATATACTACGTGGCTGTGCAAAATATATTGTGGCTGGGCAATATACTACGTGGGCTGTTCTATATACTGCGTGACTGTGCTATATACTACATCTCTGTGCTATATACTATGTGAGCTGTGCTATATACTACGTGGCTGTGCAATATACTACGTGGCTGTGCAATATATTATGTGGCTGGGCAATATACTACGTGTCTGTGCTATATACTACGTGTCTGTGCTATATGCTACGTGTCTGTACAATATACTACGTGTCTGTGCAATATACTACGTGGGCTGTGCTATATACTATGTGGCTGGGCAATATACTAGGTGTCTGTGCTATATACTACGTGTCTGTGCTATATACTACCTGGATGAGCAGATGAGCAATATACTACCTGGCTGGGCAATATACTATGTGGCTGGGCAATATACTACCTGTCTGTGCTATTTACTACATGGCGCCCGGCCGCGAACAATCAGCGACAGGCGCAGTCCGCCCGCGAATTGGCGCGGAATTTGAACCACGCTTCGCTAATTGGTCGTGGCCGTCCGAATCCTGTGTATACATTGCATTATTCTGAAAACTTCATAAATAAACTACATACATATTTTAGAATGCCCGATGCGTTAGAATCGGGCCACCATCTATTTCTAAATATTTTTCTATCTACTGGCTAACACGGTACCAAGATATTTATCTTTCCTGTATCAAGAGTGTGCAAAGCAGTCATCAAAGCAAAAGGTGGCTACTTTGAAGAACCTAGAATATAAGACATAATTTCAGTTGTTTCACACTTTTTTGTTAAGTTTATAATTCCACATGTGTTAATTCATAGTTTTGATGCCTTCAGTGTGAATGTACAATTTTCATAGTCATGAAAATACAGAAAAATCTTTAAATGAGAAGGTGTGTCCAAACTTTTGGTCTGTACTGTATCTCTCTGATTTAAGGGCATAAGAATTAAAAGTTTGGAAATTGCAAAAATTTCAAATTTTCCTCCAAATTTCAGTTTTTTTTCACAAATAAATGCAAATCATATAGAATAAATTTTACCACTGTCATGAAGTACAATATGTAAAGAAAAAAGCAATCTCAGAGTCAGTGGAATACGTTGAAGCGTTCCAGAGTTCTAATTTGGCTTGGTCATTAAGATCAAAATTGGCTCGGTCACTAAGGGGTTAATCCGTTCCAGCCCACCAAAACAACAAGTGTTTTTAAATAAGAAAAACTACGGTAACTTTATTATTAACAAATACAGTAATGTACAAAAAATGTAATGTACTTAAAACTATTAAACGTGTAGTAAACTATACTACTGTACTTTTTTTATTTAAAAACATTTTTTCTTTCTTTTTCTATTTGTATATATTTTTTCGAATACAGTAACTTCACTTAATCATCTTCTTCACTGACTTTTGCTTTTTTCGCCACACTTTCCTCTCTTTTATATATATATAAAGATATTTACATATGGCGTCAGCAGTCAGCACTATAAATCAGAAAAGAATGTTCTTATAAATAAATAAAGCAAGTAAGCAAAGGGCCACATATAAATATAGCAAATATTGAACCCTAAAGCCAACACTCCAAAGAGTCAGTGAGTGCACATAATGGTGCAGTATACGGTACCTTGCTACACATGTGGAGTATCGTACTGCCACAGAAAGAATAGCAGATGCATATACCAAGAAATAACCATTATCCTATGCACAGCCCCATGTCAAGTGCCACCAGAGGAAAATGATTCACAAGAAAAGACCAAAAACTGACAGGGCAACCCATTTTCTTAGGACCCATGGTCGCTCGCTTGTAACTCAGATCTCAGCTCGCATCATAAAGCAACAAATCAACCAAGCGACTGCTCGTATCTCGGAAAATTCGTAAGTAGATGCAGTTCTTAGTCAAGGTATGACTGTATCTATAGATGAACACTTCTACAGCACATTCCCCACTTTTTCCCCGATTTCTACACTACTTCGGATGAAGAAAAAAAGTGGCATAGAGTCGCCCCCAGCACTAACAGAACCTCCCTTTCGTTCCCCCATGGAAAACAGTATCCTCATAAGTAAATTATATTGCAGCAGTAATGTCACCGAATTGGCCCCTACAGTAATTATGTCCCCACGTGCCACCACAAACTAATAATGTACATACCTCATTCTGGCCCCCCTACAGTAATTGTCACCCATCCTAGCACCCTTTATTTAATTATAATATACCCCATCCCTGGCCCCTATATTTAATAATGTCTTCCATCCTAGACCCCTAAGGACCAATCCTGGGCCCTTATGTCACGCTGTCCTGGGCCTCTATGTATCTCCCCATTCTGGGCCCCTTTATAGTCCCCCCATTCTGGGCCCCTATGTATCTCTCCATTCTGGCCCCTTATGTATCCCCCCCATCCTGGGCCTCTGTATCCCTCCCATCCTGGGCCCCTATGTATCCCCTCCATCCTGGGCCCCTATGTATCACCCATTCCTGGGCCCCTATATATCCCCTATCCTGGGCCCTTATGTATCACCCCATCCTGGGCCCATTATGTATCCCCCAATCCTGGGCCCCTATGTATCCCCCAATCCTGTGCCCCTATGTATCCCCCATCTTGGGCCCCTATGTATCACCCCATCCTTGGCCTCTATTAACCGCATCCTGGGCCCCTATGTGTGCCCCCCATCCTAGGCCTCTATGTATCCCGCCCATCCTGGGCACCTATGTATGGCCCGATCCTAAGTCCCTATGTCTAATACCCTGCCCCCTCACAGAAAAAAAGAACATTCTTCTCACCTTTCTGCGCTCCCCCGTCATCCTCTTGCGGTTTCATGTCCAGTGTGGTCTTGAACATGGCCGCCTACTCATCAGAGACCGTGCGGTGATGGTGCACGGCGCATAGCAGTAACATTTAAAGGCAGCTGGCCATTTAACATCGCTGTTATGCACCGCTCACTGGCGTCAGTGTCTGGCGCAGAGCAGTGACGTTTAGTGACAGTGACGCATGCAGCCTTTGATTATCCGGTGGCCTTTAACCCCTTAATGACTGCCAATACGTCTTTTAACTGACCTGAGATATAAGAGAATAGCCTCCCCATACAGGTGACAATCAAGCAGCTGTCGGCTGTACACTATATCTGACAACTTGCTGCATCAGCCACGATCAGTGTTGTCACCGTCCAAATATGTCTAACCCCTTAGATGCTGCTGTCAGTAGTGACTACATCATATAAATGGTTAGCAGAGTGTGAGGGCTTCCTCTTTATCCCAGTCAGTGCCCTCAGATCATGATTTTGTGGTCCTAATGTTTGCCATGGCAATTCATGACCAAATAGTGGCCTTAGAGTCTGATGGCTGTTGTAGCCTGTTCAGAAGTTAGCAGCATTTAGGTGGTAAAAATACACATTTTGATTTCTGTCGTGCCACTTTGCATTAATTCCTGAAAAATCGCATGAAGGGTTAATAAACTACCTACCTGCAGTTTTCAATAGGTCAGGGGTGCTGTTTTTAAAATGGTATCTGTTTTGGAGGTTTCCTAATATATAGGACCCCTAAAGGCACTTCAAACCTGGATACGTCATTTGATATTTCCTTGAAAAAATGAAAAATTACTGCTACATTTTTAAACCTCCTAAAATACTAACAAAATAAAATAATATTTTACAAATGGTGCTGATGTAAAGCAGGCATGTGGGAAATGTTATTAATGTTTTGCTGTGGTGTGACTATCTGGATTAAAGGGATAATCAATCAAAGTTTGAAAATATTTTAACATTTTTCTCAAATGTCTGATATTTTTTCTAAATAAAAACAAAACATATCGACCTAAATTTATCATTATCATAAAGTACAACATGTCTCGAAAAAACAAACTCAAAATCACTGGGATTTGTTGAAGCGTTCCAGAGTTATTACCACATAAGGAGAGACTGGTCAGATTTAAAAAAATTGGCTCCATCACTAAGGGATTTAAACATCACTGCTGTGCTCTACATGATGACATCAGCGTGAAGCGATGGCCGGGGGACCACCACGGTGCAGGAGGACTACCGTACACAAGATGAGGTGCAAACAACAAAGGGTAGATTTATTGGAAGACAAGGAATGAAGTGGATGAGGAAGATGCAAACAGGGGTATGCAATGGCAAAACATAATTTACAAGAGTTATATTCTTTAGCTTGTCCGTAAAATAGCACGGTGCTCCAACTGTTACAGAATCAACATACGTCACACAAGTAAATACAAACAATAAACAAATTATGATGCTACTCTACGTATAACCTCCCTGGCCTTTACTAAGCAGGCCTCACGGCTGCCGTGTTCTGACAATTGAAGCCTACACTAGGCCCTGACATGTGCACAAAACAGGAACAAACTCACGGTGATGTTGGGGACTCAGATCCAGACTTGGGGGGCCCCAACAGTCTAGTACGGTGGTGCGCATGGCTTTCTGCCATCTCCGTGGAACGTGGTCTTCTCCTTGCTTCTGGGTCCTGGAGGTGCTCCTGGAAACTGTAAATCCCTTTCTCGGTGTCTTCGTGGCTTCTCAAACTCACACAGGACAGCCACTCTTGCTGCACCCGGAAAAGTCTGTCAAATTTCACAAGTCCACTCCGTTACAGGCTGTGGGTCCTCTCTTGCAGAAAACAGCACAAAGTTCTCTCTGCAGCAGCTTCAGCTCTCACACGCTGTTCAGGCTCCACCCCCACCCTCTGCACAGTCCAATTCATTCACACAGTCTAATGCAGGGGAGAAGCAGAACATTCCAAACACCAGACAAGGGGGAGCAGTCTCTTAAAGTGACAGCGTGTTCCTTACTGTACATAATAGCACCACCCTCTTACATGCCTCCCTTCTTAATGATGGTCGTCCTTGGCCATCACAGCATCAAGGGCAAAGTGTAATGAAGGAATGTGCAATGCAGAAACACCACCTATAGAGGAGACAACAAATTTGGAAAAACAGACAGAACACATTGTTCTACATATCGGACTGGTGGAACCCCTGCATTAGACCTCTGGGATCTCCGGAGCTCTTGGCTGTCAGGCAAGGCTTGACTATGTTTCTGAGGGACACTTGCTGCAGGAGTCATCGTGGGCTCTTGTCTGGTCTCGTCCTCGCATGGTGGTACTGGTATATCCATGGGATTACTGTCTCTGTGTGGCTGAGGACCCCTACTGTGTCAATGATGGTCCACCACTCCTCATTGATTTCACCATCAGGCATGGCAGATTCAGGAAGTGGAGTAACTGTTATGGTGCTGGTGGTTAGGAACACTTGGAATGACCTGATAGGACAAGCTCTGGGGACGTGGGAACTTTACTGACCGCAACCCTGATCCTATCACACACACTATAGGCAGCCGTGGAGCGTACCTAACTCTCCCTAGACGCCTCTTCACAGCCTGAGAGCTGACTCCCCTAGAGAGAAACAAAAGCCTCACTTGCCTCAGAGAAATTTCCCCAAAGTAAAGTCAGCCCCCCACAAATAATGACGGTGAGTTAAGAGGAAAATGCAAACATAGGAATGAAAACAGGTTTTAGCAAAAGAGGCCCACTAGTACTAAATAGTATGAAGATAGCAAGGGAACTGTGCGGTCAGTATAAAATACTACAAAAATATCCACGCAGAGAATACGAAAGACCCTCACACCGACTCACGATGTGAGGGAGCAACTCTGCTCCCCAAAGCTTCCAGCTAGCAAGAAAATAGCATATAAGCAAGCTGGACTGAACTTATCATGTACTGAGAAATATTTTCCAAAAGCAATGAGCAAAAATGAACTAGCATGAACTTAGCTTCTCCAGGAGGAGACAGGTCACACGTGAAGTCCCAGAGAAATCTGAACCAATACTGAATACAATGCTGGCAACAAGTAAAGATCTAGGTGGAGTTAAATAGGCAACCAGCACTGCAGAAAACGAGGCAGCTGGAGCCCAGCTAAAGACCAGCAGTATCACTCAAAGCCACCAGAGGGAGCCCACGAACAGAACTCAACAAAGTACCATTCACGACCACAGGAGGGAGCCCGAGAACGGAATTCACAACAGTACCCCCCCTTGAGGAGGGGTCACCAAACCCTCACCAGAGCCCCCAGGCCGATCAGGACGAGCCAAATGAAAGGCACGAACCAAATCGGCAGCATGGACATCAGAGGCAACAACCCAGGAATTATCCTCCTGACCATAGCCCTTCCACTTAACCAAGTACTGAAGCTTCTGTCTCGAGACACGAGAATCCAAGATCTTCTCCACCACATACTCCAATTCTCCCTCAACCAACACCGGAGCAGGAGGATCAACAGAAGGAACCACAGGCACCACATACCTCCTCAACAATGACCTATGGAACACATTATGGATGGCAAAAGACGCTGGGAGGTCCAAACGAAATGACACAGGATTGAGGATTTCAGAAATCTTATAAGGACCGATGAAACGAGGCTTAAACTTAGGAGAGGAAACCTTCATAGGAACATAACGAGAAGACAACCAAACCAAATCCCCCACAAGAAGTCGGGGACCCACACAGCGACGGTGGTTAGCAAAGCGCTGAGCCTTCTCCTGTGACAGCGCCAAATTGTCCACTACGTGGTTCCAAATCTGCTGCAAACTGTCCACCACCGAATCCACACCAGGACAGTCAGAAGGCTCAACCTGCCCTGAGGAAAAACGAGGATGAAAACCAGAATTACAAAAAAAAGCGAAACCAAAGTAGCAGAACTAGCCCGATTATTGAGGGCGAACTCAGCCAATGGCAAAAAAGTCACCCAATCATCCTGATCCGCAGAAACAAAACATCTCAGATAAGTTTCCAAGGTCTGATTAGTTCTTTCGGTTTGGCCATTTGTCTGAGGATGGAAAGCCGAAGAAAAAGACAAATCAATGCCCATCTTAGCACAAAAGGACCACCAAAATCTGGACACAAACTGGGACTGTTGTGAAATTGGATTTTGGGCTCCCCCGGTGGCCACTGGTGGAATTGAACTGGTGTGCATCATCCCCTCTGTTCACCTGTTTCCATCAGGATGTGGGAGTCGCTATTTAGCCTTGCTCCTCTGTCACTTCCATGCCGGTCAACATTGTAATCAGAAGCCTTTCTGTGCATGTTCCTGCTGCTAGACAACTCCCAGCTAAGTTGGACTTTAGTCCTCGTTTGTTTTTGCATTTTGTTCCAGTTCACAGCTGTAGTTTCGTTTATGTTTCTGGAAAGCTCTTGTGATCTGAAATTGCCACTCTGATGTTATGAGTTAATACTAGAGTCTTAAAGTAATTTCAGGATGGTGTTTTGATAGGGTTTTCAGCTGACCATGAAAGTGCCCTTTCTGTCTTCTGCTATCTAGTAAGCGGACCTCAATTTTGCTAAACCTATTTTCATACTACGTTTGTCATTTTCATCTAAAATCACCGCCAATATATGTGGGGGCCTCTGTCTGCCTTTCGGGGAAATTTCTCTAGAGGTGAGCCAGGACTATATTTTCCTCTGCCAGGATTAGTTAGTCCTCCGGCCGGCGCTGGGCGTCTAGGGATAAAACGCAGGCAACGCTACCCGGCTACTGTTAGTTGTGCGGCAGGTTTAGTTCATGGTCAGTTTAGTTTCCATCCTTCCAAGAGCTAGTTCTTATGTTTGCTGGGCTATGTTCTCTTGCCATTGAGAACCATAACAGTTTGACCGGCCACAAAAGGGTTAAATTAATTGACAGAGAAAGGAGAGAAAAGAGAAGTCTGCTGAAGATTTTTTTTTTTTTTTTTTTCCCTTCAGTTCTGAGTGTGCTTGTAATTGAATCTCTTGCAAGTCTGCCTATATTGCAGCCTTTCTCTCTCTCTCTCCTTCTAATCCTGGAATGGCTCTGTGTTCACCTGTTTAAAATGGATATTCAGAGTTTAGCTGCAGGTTTGAATAATCTCACCACGAAAGTTCAAAATTTACAAGATTTTGTTGTTCATGGTCCTATATCTGAACCTAGAATTCCTTTGCCTGAATTTTTCTCGGGGAATAGATCTTGCTTTCAAAATTTCAAAAATAATTGCAAGTTGTTTTTGTCCCTGAAATCTCGCTCTGCTGGAGATCCTGCTCAGCAGGTCAGGATTGTGATTCCCTTGCTCCGGGGCGACCCTCAGGATTGGGCTTTTGCATTGGCTCCAGGGGATCCTGCGTTACTCAATGTGGATGCGTTTTTTCTGGCCTTGGGGTTGCTTTATGAGGAACCTCAGTTAGAGCTTCAGGCGGAAAAGGCCTTGATGTCCCTATCTCAGGGGCAAGACGAAGCTGAAATATACTGCCAGAAATTCCGTAAATGGGCTGTGCTTACTCAGTGGAATGAGTGCGCCCTGGCGGCGAATTTCAGAGAGGGTCTCTCTGATGCCATTAAGGATGTTATGGTGGGGTTCCCTGTGCCTGCGGGTCTGAATGAGTCCATGACAATGGCTATCCAGATCGATAGGCGTCTGCGGGAGCGCAAACCTGTGCACCATTTGGCGGTGTCTACTGAGAAGACGCCAGAGAATATGCAATGTGATAGAATTCTGTCCAGAAGTGAACGGCAGAATTTTAGACGAAAAAATGGGTTGTGCTTCTATTGCGGTGATTCAACTCATGTTATATCAGCATGCTCTAAGCGTACTAAGAAGCTTGATAAGTCTGTTTCAATTGGCACTTTACAGTCTAAGTTTATTCTATCTGTGACCCTGATTTGTTCTTTATCATCTATTACCGCGGATGCCTATGTCGACTCTGGCGCCGCTTTGAGTCTTATGGATTGGTCCTTTGCCAAACGCTGTGGGTATGATTTGGAGCCTCTTGAAACTCCTATACCCCTGAAGGGGATTGACTCCACCCCATTGGCTAGCAATAAACCACAATACTGGACACAAGTAACTATGCGGATTAATCCGGATCACCAGGAGATTATTCGCTTTCTTGTGCTGTATAACCTACATGATGTGTTGGTGCTTGGATTGCCATGGCTGCAATCTCATAACCCAGTCCTTGACTGGAAAGCTATGTCTGTGTTAAGCTGGGGATGTAAGGGGACGCATGGGGACGTACCTGTGGTTTCCATTTCATCATCTATTCCCTCTGAGATTCCTGAATTCTTGACTGAATATCGTGACGTTTTTGAAGAACCTAAGCTTGGTTCATTACCTCCGCACCGGGAGTGCGATTGTGCCATAGATTTGATTCCGGGTAGTAAATACCCTAAGGGTCGTTTATTTAATCTGTCTGTGCCTGAACATGCTGCTATGCGAGAATATATAAAGGAGTCCTTGGAAAAGGGACATATTCGTCCTTCGTCATCTCCCTTAGGAGCCGGTTTTTTCTTTGTGGCTAAGAAAGATGGCTCTTTGAGGCCGTGTATTGATTATCGGCTTTTGAATAAAATCACGGTTAAATATCAATATCCGTTGCCACTGCTGACTGATTTGTTTGCTCGCATAAAGGGGGCCAAGTGGTTCTCTAAGATAGATCTCCGTGGGGCGTATAATTTGGTGCGAATTAAGCAGGGGGATGAGTGGAAAACCGCATTTAATACGCCCGAGGGCCACTTTGAGTATTTGGTGATGCCTTTTGGTCTTTCAAATGCCCCTTCAGTCTTTCAGTCCTTTATGCATGACATTTTCCGTGATTATTTGGATAAATTTATGATTGTGTATCTGGATGATATTTTGATTTTTTCGGATGACTGGGACTCTCATGTCCAGCAGGTCAGGAGGGTTTTTCAGGTTTTGCGGTCTAATTCCTTGTGTGTGAACGGTTCTAAGTGCGTTTTTGGGGTTCAAAAGATTTCCTTTTTGGGATATATTTTTTCCCCCTCTTCCATCGAGATGGATCCTGTCAAGGTTCAGGCTATTTGCGATTGGACGCAACCCTCTTCTCTTAAGAGTCTTCAGAAATTTTTGGGCTTTGCTAACTTTTATCGTCGATTTATTGCTGGTTTTTCTGATGTTGTTAAACCATTGACTGATTTGACTAAGAAGGGTGCTGATGTTGCTGATTGGTCCCCTGCTGCTGTGGAGGCCTTTCGGGAGCTTAAGCGCCGCTTTTCTTCCGCCCCTGTGTTGCGTCAGCCTGATGTTGCTCTTCCTTTTCAGGTTGAGGTCGACGCTTCTGAAATCGGAGCTGGGGCGGTTTTGTCGCAGAGAAGTTCCGATTGCTCCGTGATGAGACCTTGTGCTTTTTTCTCGCGTAAATTTTCGCCCGCCGAGCGGAATTATGATGTTGGGAATCGGGAGCTTTTGGCCATGAAGTGGGCTTTTGAGGAGTGGCGTCATTGGCTTGAGGGGGCTAGACATCAGGTGGTGGTATTGACTGACCACAAAAATCTAATTTATCTTGAGTCCGCCAGACGCCTGAATCCTAGACAGGCGCGCTGGTCGTTGTTTTTCTCTCGGTTTAATTTTGTGGTGTCCTACCTGCCGGGTTCTAAGAATGTTAAGGCGGATGCCCTTTCTAGGAGTTTTGAGCCTGACTCCCCTGGTAATTCTGAACCTACAGGTATCCTTAAGGATGGAGTGATATTGTCTGCCGTTTCTCCAGACCTGCGGCGGGCCTTGCAGGAGTTTCAGGCGGATAGACCTGATCGTTGCCCACCTGGTAGACTGTTTGTTCCTGATGATTGGACCAGTAAAGTCATTTCTGAGGTTCATTCTTCTGCGTTGGCAGGTCATCCTGGAATCTTTGGTACCAGGGATTTGGTGGCAAGGTCCTTCTGGTGGCCTTCCCTGTCTCGAGATGTGCGAGGCTTCGTGCAGTCTTGTGACGTTTGTGCTCGGGCCAAGCCTTGTTGTTCTCGGGCTAGTAGATTGTTGTTGCCCTTGCCTATCCCGAAGAGGCCCTGGACGCACATCTCGATGGATTTTATTTCGGATCTTCCTGTTTCTCAGAAGATGTCTGTCATCTGGGTGGTGTGTGACCGTTTCTCTAAGATGGTCCATTTGGTTCCCCTGCCTAAGTTGCCTTCTTCTTCCGAGTTGGTTCCTCTGTTTTTTCAAAATGTGGTCCGTTTGCATGGTATTCCGGAGAATATCGTTTCTGACAGAGGAACCCAATTCGTGTCTAGATTTTGGCGAGCATTCTGTGCTAGGATGGGCATAGATTTGTCTTTCTCGTCTGCTTTCCATCCTCAGACTAATGGCCAGACCGAGCGGACGAATCAGACCTTGGAGACATATTTGAGGTGTTTTGTGTCTGCAGATCAGGATGATTGGGTTGCTTTTTTGCCTTTAGCGGAGTTTGCCCTCAATAATCGGGCCAGCTCTGCCACCTTGGTGTCTCCTTTTTTCTGTAATTCGGGGTTTCATCCTCGATTTTCTTCTGGTCAGGTGGAATCTTCGGATTGTCCTGGAGTGGATGCTGTGGTGGAGAGGTTGCATCAGATTTGGGGGCAGGTAGTGGACAATTTGAAGTTGTCCCAGGAGAAGACTCAGCTTTTTGCCAACCGCCGGCGTCGGGTTGGTCCTCGGCTTTGTGTTGGGGACTTGGTGTGGTTGTCTTCTCGTTTTGTCCCTATGAGGGTTTCTTCTCCTAAGTTTAAGCCTCGGTTCATCGGCCCGTACAAGATATTGGAGATTCTTAACCCTGTGTCCTTCCGTTTGGACCTCCCTGCATCTTTTTCTATTCATAATGTTTTTCATCGGTCATTATTGCGCAGGTATGAGGTACCGGTTGTGCCTTCCGTTGAGCCTCCTGCTCCGGTGTTGGTTGAGGGCGAGTTGGAGTACGTTGTGGAAAAAATCTTGGACTCCCGTGTTTCCAGACGGAAACTCCAGTATCTGGTCAAATGGAAGGGATACGGTCAGGAGGATAATTCTTGGGTGACTGCCTCTGATGTTCATGCCTCCGATCTGGTCCGTGCCTTTCATAGGGCTCATCCTGATCGCCCTGGTGGTTCTGGTGAGGGTTCGGTGCCCCCTCCTTGAGGGGGGGGTACTGTTGTGAAATTGGATTTTGGGCTCCCCCGGTGGCCACTGGTGGAATTGAACTGGTGTGCATCATCCCCTCTGTTCACCTGTTTCCATCAGGATGTGGGAGTCGCTATTTAGCCTTGCTCCTCTGTCACTTCCATGCCGGTCAACATTGTAATCAGAAGCCTTTCTGTGCATGTTCCTGCTGCTAGACAACTCCCAGCTAAGTTGGACTTTAGTCCTCGTTTGTTTTTGCATTTTGTTCCAGTTCACAGATGTAGTTTCGTTTATGTGTCTGGAAAGCTCTTGTGATCTGAAATTGCCACTCTGATGTTATGAGTTAATACTAGAGTCTTAAAGTAATTTCAGGATGGTGTTTTGATAGGGTTTTCAGCTGACCATGAAAGTGCCCTTTCTGTCTTCTGCTATCTAGTAAGCGGACCTCAATTTTGCTAAACCTATTTTCATACTACGTTTGTCATTTTCATCTAAAATCACCGCCAATATATGTGGGGGCCTCTGTCTGCCTTTCGGGGAAATTTCTCTAGAGGTGAGCCAGGACTATATTTTCCTCTGCCAGGATTAGTTAGTCCTCCGGCCGGCGCTGGGCGTCTAGGGATAAAACGCAGGCAACGCTACCCGGCTACTGTTAGTTGTGCGGCAGGTTTAGTTCATGGTCAGTTTAGTTTCCATCCTTCCAAGAGCTAGTTCTTATGTTTGCTGGGCTATGTTCTCTTGCCATTGAGAACCATAACATGGGACCCTCTGTCAGACACAATGTTCTCCGGAATACCATGCAAACGAACCACATTCTGAAAGAACAGCGGAACCAAATCAGAGGAGGAAGGTAATTTAGGCAAGGGCACCAAATGGACCATCTTAGAAAAACGATCGCAAACCACCCAGATGACAGACATCCTCTGAGAGACCGGAAGATCCGAAATAAAATCTATGGAAATATGCGTCCAGGGCCTCTTTGGGACACGCAAAGGCAAAAGCAATCCACTGGCATGAGAACAGCAAGGCTTGGCCCGAGCACAAATCCCACAGGACTGCACAAAAGAACGCACATCTCGCGACAAGGAAGGCCACCAAAAGGACCTAGCCACCAAATCTCTGGTCCCAAAAATCCCAGGATGACCCGCCAACACTGAACAATGAACCTCGGAAATAACTCTACTGGTCCATCTATCCGGGACAAACAGTCTCTCCGGTGGACAACGGTCTGGTCTATCGACCTGAAACTCCTGCAGCACCCGCCGCAAATCAGGGGAGATGGCAGACAAAATCACTCCCTCTCTGAGGATACCAGCCGGTTCAGGAACTCCCGGAGAGTCAGGCACAAAACTCCTAGAAAGGGCATCAGCCTTCACATTCTTAGAACCCGGAAGGTACGAAACCACGAAATCGAAACGGGAGAAAAACAGTGACCATCGAGCCTGTCTAGGATTTAGCCGCTTGGCAGACTCGAGATAAATCAAATTCTTGTGATCCGTCAAGACCACCACACGATGCTTGGCTCCCTCAAGCCAATGTCGCCACTCCTCAAATGCCCACTTCATTGCCAACAACTCTAGATTGCCAACATCATAATTATGCTCGGCAGGCGAAAACTTTCTAGAAAAGAAAGCACATGGCTTCTCTGAGACAAGACAGCCCCTGCTCCAATCTCAGAAGCATCAACCTCGACCTGAAAAGGGAGAGAAACATCCGGCTGACGCAAGACAGGAGCCGAAGAAAACCGACGTTTCAGCTCCTGAAAGGCCTCAACGACTGCAGGAGACCAATTCGTCACATCAGCACCCTTTTTGGTCAGATCAGTCAAAGGCTTAACCACACTAGAAAAATTAGTGATGAAGCGACGGTAAAAATTAGCAAAGCCCAGGAACTTCTGAAGACTCTTCACAGATGTAGGTTGAGTCCAATCATAAATGGCCTGGACTTTAACTGGATCCATCTCGATAGTAGAAGGGGAAAAAATAAAGCCCAAAAAGGATACCTTCTGGACTCCGAAGAGACATTTAGAGCCCTTCACAAACAAAGCATTAGCACGCAGGACCTGAAATACCATCCTGACCTGCTTCACATGAGATTCCCAATCATCAGAAAAGACCAGGATATCATCCAGGTATACAATCATGAATCTATCCAGATACTCTCGGAAAATGTCGTGCATAAAGGACTGAAATACAGAAGGGGCATTAGAAAGCCCAAATGGCATCACCAAGTACTCAAAATGGCCTTCGAGCGTATTAAATGCTGTTTTCCATTCATCTCCCCGCTTTATACGCACAAGATTATACGCTCCACGAAGATCTATCTTGGTGAACCAACTAGCCCCCTTAATCCGAGCAAACAGATCGGACAGCAGAGGCAAAGGGTACTAGGGGCAGCACGGTGGCGCAGTAGGGGCAGCACGGTGGCGCAGTGGTTAGCACAGCAGCCTTGCAGCGCTGGAGTCCTGGGTTCTAATCCCACTCAGGACAACATCTGCAAAGAGTTTGTATGTTCTCTCCGTGTTTGCGTGGGTTTCCTCCGGGCACTCCGGTTTCCTCCCACATTCAAAAGACATACTGATAGGGGATTTAGATTGTGAGCCCCATCAGGGACAGCGATGATAATGTGTGCAAAATTGTAAAGCGCTGCGGAATATGTTAGCGCTATATAAAAAATAAAGATTATTATTATTATTATTAAAGATTACTGAAATTTGACCGTGATTTTATTAAGAAGGCGATAATCAATACAGGGTCTCAAAGAACCATCCTTCTTGGCCACAAAAAAGAACCTGCTCCCAATGGTGATGAGGACGGGCGAATATGTCCTTTCTCCAAGGACTCCTTTATATATCTCCGCATAGCGGCATGCTCTGGCACAGACAAATTGAACAGTCGACCCTTAGGGAACTTACTACCAGGAATCAAATTTATAGCACAATCACAATCCCTATGAGGAGGTAGGGCACTGGATTTGGGCTCATCAAATACATCCTGGTAATCCGACAAAAATTCAGGGACTTCAGAAGGAGTAGAAGAGGCAATTGACACCAAAGGAACATCACCATGTACCCCTTGACAACCCCAACTAGACACAAACATTGATTTCCAATCTAATACTGGATTATGAACCTGCAGCCATGGCAACCCCAACACGACAACATCATGCAAATTATGTAACACCAGAAAGCGAATATCCTCCTGATGTGCAGGAGTCATGCACATGGTCACTTGAGTCCAGTACTGAGGCTTATTTTTGGCCAATGGCGTAGCATCAATTCCCCTTAGTGGGATAGGAAACTGCAAAGGCTCCAAGAAAAAAACACAGCGCCTGGCAAATTCCAAATCCATCAAATTCAGGGCAGCGCCTGAATCCACAAAAGCCATAACTGAGTAGGATGACAGAGAGCAAATCAAAGTAACAGACAAAATAAATTTAGGCTGTACAGTACCAATGGTGACAGACCTAGCGAACCTTTTAGTGTGCTTAGGACAAACAGAGATAGCATGAGTGGAGTCACCACAGTAAAAACACAACCCATTCTGACGTCTGTGATTTTGCCGTTCAATTCTGGTCAGAATCCTATCGCATTGCATAGACTCAGGCTTCTGCTCAGAGAACACCGACAGATGGTGCACAGGTTTGCGCTCCCGCAAACGCCGATCAATCTGAATGGCCAAGGACATTGAATCATTCAGACCCGCAGGCGTGGGGAACCATAACATCCTTAAGGGCTTCAGAAAGACCCTTTCTGAAAATCGCTGCCAGGGCACACTCATTCCACTGAGTGAGCACAGACCACTTCCTAAACCTCTGGCAGTAAACCTCCGCTTCATCCTGACCCTGAGACAGAGCCAGCAAAGTCTTTTCTGCCTGGTCCACTGAATTAGGCTCCTCATAAAGCAATCCAAGTGCCAGAAAAAATGCATCTACATTTAGCAATGCAGGATCTCCTGGCGCCAGGGAGAATGCCCAGTCTTGAGGGTCACCACGTAACAAAGAAATAATAATTTTAACTTGCTGAGTAGGGTCACCAGAGGAGCGGGGTTTCAGAGCAAGAAACAATTTGCAATTGTTTTTGAAATTCAGAAACCTAGATCTATCTCCATAAAACAAATCAGGAATTGGTATTCTAGGCTCTAACATAGGATTCTGAACTACAAAATCCTGAATGCTTTGTACCCTTGCAGTGAGATGATCCAAACTAGAGGACAGACTTTGAATGCTCATATCTGCAGCTGAGTCCTGAACCACCCAGAGATTAAGGGGAGGAGAGAAGCAAAACACACTGCAGAGAAAAAAAAATGAGCTCAGAACTTCTCTTATCCCTCTTTTGTGAGGCATTAACACTTTATGGCCAGCTGTACTGTTATGGTGCTGGTGGTTAGGAACACTTGGAATGACCTGATAGGTAAACCAAAAATATAGGACAAGCTCTGGGGACGTGGGAACTTTACTGACCGCAACCCTGATCCTATCACACACACTATAGGCAGACGTGGAGCGTACCTAACTCTCCCTAGACGCCTCTTCACAGCCTGAGAGCTAACTCCCCCTAGAGAGAAACAAAAGCCTCACTTGCCTCAGAGAGATTTCCCCAAAGTAAAGTCAGCCCCCCACAAATAATGACGGTGAGTTAAGAGGAAAATACAAACATAGGAATGAAAACAGGTTTTAGCAAAAGAGGCCCACTAGTACTAAATAGTATCAAGATAGCAAGGGAATTGTGCGGTCAGTATAAAATACTACAAAAATATCCACGCAGAGAATACGAAAGACCCTCACACCGACTCACGATGTGAGGGAGCAACTCTGCTCCCCAGAGCTTCCAGCTAGCAAGAAAATAGCATATAAGCAAGCTGGACTGAACTTATCATGTACTGAGAAACATTTTCGAAAAGCAATGAGCAAAAATGAACTAGCATGAACTTAGCTTCTCCAGGAGGAGACAGGTCACACGTGAAGTCCCAGAGAAATCTGAACCAATACTGAACACAACGACAGCTGGCAACAAGTAAAGATCTAGGTGGAGTTAAATAGGCAACCAGCACTGCAGAAAACGAGGCAGCTGGAGCCCAGCTAAAGACCAGCAGTATCACTCAAAGCCACCAGAGGGAGCCCACGAACAGAACTCAACAAAGTACCATTCACGACCACAGGAGGGAGCCCGAGAACGGAATTCACAACAAGTAACGCCTTCAGGTGACAATGGCATAGATCAGATCTCAGACCGGCAGGGCCGCAGCATATTTCTGTGAAGTACTCTGTGGAGGACGCCCCACTCTCAATCTGCACCTTGTAGACAGGGCCATTAACATACACTCGCTCGATTACTCTGTAAGGCTGTACCTCCCATCTCTCACTTAGTTTTCCCTTGGGGTGTTTCTCTCTGACTAATACTCGGTCTCCGGGTTGAAGCGATAACTCTTGAGTCAGTTTACGGTCCGTATGTTCTTTTTCTTGCAGCTGCTGACCCGCCAACCACCGTATCGTTTATAATCGTTGCCGGTGCTCTTTCACCCATGAGGTGACAGTTGGCTCCATCAGCTCCTCTGGCTGTTCCAAATTCAGCTCAATGATCTCTCTTCCAGCTTTTCCAAACAGCAGTAGATAGGGGGTATAACCCGTGGTGGAGTGAACCCGATTGTTGTAGGTCCAGACCAACTCTGGCAGGTAATCTGGCCAAAATGCCCTCTTATCCTCCTCCAACGTTCTCAGCATTTGAAGTAAGGTTCGGTTGAAGCGTTCACATGCTCCGTTGCCTTGAGGTTGGTAAGGGGTGGTCCAGGACCGCTCGATGCCATACATACGATACTGTTCTTCCATCACCTTGCCTTGGAAACATGCGCCTTGGTCGGAGTGGATGCGCTTTGGGCACCCATACACCCAGATGAAGTCTTGACAGATGGCTCGTGCCGCCGATTCCGCAGTCTGATCTCTAGTCGGGGTGACTACTGCAAACTTAGAGAAATGATCGGTCATCACCAAACAGTACTGTAGCCCCTGGGCCGATTGTCCCACGAAGAGATAGTCGATCATCAAGACTTATAGCGGCTCCTTAGTTTGTATGGTCTGGATGGGTGCCCTCTGTTCAGTACTCTTAATGAGGTCACATACTCGACATTGCTGGCAAACCTCTTCCACAACAAACTCCAATCGGGGGCAATACACTTACCGCTGTAACCATTGGTAGGTCTTTGTGGGCCCGAAGTGAGCTCCAAATTTGTGGGCTTCTTTAGCTACTTCTTGAGCCATTCTTCCTGGGATGACCACCTGCCACCTTACCTCCATATCTTTTGGCTGTTGTCTCTTATGATATAGCACTGACTCTCCCACTTCCAGTCTATCCCACTGGTGTAACACACTCTTCATTTCAGAGTCCAGATCATCTCTCTCTTGTTTGCCAAGCTTCCGCTTCTCAGTTACCCACCATTTTATCTGTCTCAGCTCTTCGTCTTCATCCTGAACATGTCCCCATTCCTCGTTGGTTCTCCCCAGGGACCGGGGTAATGCGCAGGCCTCCCTTCTTGACTGGGCCGCAACCACTGGGGGCTTAAACTTACGAAAGTCTAGGGTTTCCTCTTCTTCGAGTTGCTCATCGAGATCCCCCATTGGAGTCTCCACAGTCACTCTTGACAGCCCATCAGCATTTGCGTTTTCGGTAGCAGAGCGATAACGGATGGTAAAGTCAAACTTGGCTAGGCGTTGTTCTAAGGCCCCCAATTTAGCATTCACAAGATGGGCCAGGGGATTCTTGTCTGTTCGAACTTGAATCTTGGTCCCGGTCAGGAACCCCGCAAACTTCTCTGTCATGGCCCACACCAGGAGCTCTAACCAGAAGGAGCTGTAATTGTGAGGGTTTCTTTCGCTGTCTCACAGGAACCTGCTGGCATACCCGATGACTCTCTCATGTCGATCCTGAAACTGAGAAAGTACTGCACCGAGTCCATGAAGGCTACCATCTGTGTACAACAGGAACGGTTGATCGAAGTCTGTGTAGGCCAAAATCGGGGCTGAGGTAAGGGAATTCTTTATAGCCTGGAAGGCCTCATCTTGTCTCTGGGCCCAAGGGATGTACTGGGTCTTCGGTACTCCAGCGGTCCCCCTCAGCAGCTCATTGAGAGGACCCGCAACCTTTGCGAAGTCTTTAACAAACTGGCAGTAGTACCCGGCGAGCCCCAGAAAGGCCTGGAGTTCTCTCACTGTTCGAGGGACTGGCCACTTCTGAATCGCAGCCACTTTTTCTGGTGAGGGTAGAACTCCATCTTCTGACACTATGTGGCCCAGGTACTCGATCTCTCTCTTGAAAAGGTGGCACTTCTTTGGCTTCACCTTCAGGTTATGAGCCCGCAGTCTTCAGAGTACCTGTCCAAGCCGGGCAAGGTGTTCTTCGAATGAGGCCGAAAACACAATGATGTCATCCAGATAGATCAGGGTAGCCTCAAAATTTAAGTCTCCCAAACACTTTTCCATCAGCCGTTGAAACGTGCCCGGAGTGTTGGAGAGCCCGAAGGGCATCCGGTTAAACTCGAACAGCCCCATAGGGAAAATGAAGGCTGTTTTTTTTTGTCTTTCTCTGCCATGGCTACTTGCCAGTATCCGCTTGCTAGGTCCAGGGTGGAGAAGTACTTGGCTTTTCCCAACGCTGTAAAGGATTCCTCGATGTGGGGCAATGGATACGAGTCTCGAACAGTGCAGGCATTGAATTTCCTGTAATCTACACAGAACCGGATGGTCCCATCATTTTCTTGATGAGCATGACCAGGGCTGCCCAAGGGCTCTGACTACTCTGCACCACTCCTGAATCCAGCATCTGCCTCAGTAATTTTTTCACCTCTTGATACATCTTGGGCGGGATCTGCCGGTATCGTTCTCGAATTGGATGAGCTTCTCCGGTCGGTATCTCATCCGTGATGGCTTCAGTACAGCCGAAATCCTCGGCGTGACGGGCGAATGCAGCCTGATTTTACCACAGCATAGCTTCTATTGCTTGCACACGCTCAGGGCCCAGAGCCTTCACATCCACTTCCATTTAATCAAAGATGACCCGTCCACTCCAGGGATGGCGTCTCTTCGGCCCCCGCAGCAACTGCTAGGGTTCACCCCACACCTTCTTTTGGCAATAAAGACATCTCCTTCTGACTCACCACTTCACCCTTATGTAGGTACACCAGGGCCAGATCTGTCCCTCATGGCAAGGTGACCTCCCCGGGGCCCACATTCAAAGCTCTTATGGGGATGTGTCCTCGCTGGACCACAGCTATTGTACGAGCTATCATGACTTCTTGGTCCACTCCTCCACCTACCACAGGCTGAACAATCATTTCCAACTCATCAAGGTTGCGATGCGTCCCCACTGGAAGGTATACTATAGTTTCTCGCTTAGGAGGCAGGACTACAGGTTCTTTACCAGGAGCCCTGATGACCCCTACGGTCTGATAGGATGGCACACTCTTCTGCGTCCCACAGACATGGATCATTCGTTGAAGGGCTTCTTGAGTAGGCTTATGTGTAGTAGCCTTCTTCCAATATCCAGGTCCCCGTTTGGTAAACATAATCTGATCGAGTTCACATAGGATATTCATTCCCAGTACTACAGGCACATCTTCTTTGATAGGCTCAGGGACTAGCAGGATCCCATTTCTCCCCACTTCTTGCCCACAGATTCGAAAATTCATCCACACGAAACCTGTGACCGGGATTGGTTGTTGGTTGGCAGCAAACAACTGGATCAATGTCTCTTTTTCTGGCTTGGCTGGAAATGCTGCTTGAAATACGTTTCTGGCATCATCGTCACTTGTGACCTGGTATCTATCAGGCAATCCACTAGAACTCTCTTGCAGAAAACAGCACAAAGTTCTCTCTGCAGCAGCTTCAGCTCACACACACTGTTCAGGCTCCACCCCCACCCTCTGCACAGTCCAATTCATTCACACAGTCTAATGCAGGGGAGAAGCAAAACATTCCATCACACCAGACAAGGGGGTGCAATCTCTTAAAGTGACAGCGTGTTCCTTACTGTCCATAACAGCGCCACCCTCTTACAAGCGCACGATGCATAGCAATGACGTTCCCAGTGGCCATCTTTACATTATCTGTATGCGCCACGTGATGAAAGGCACGGCCTCTGATGCGACCATGGTTACCAGCCTCTATTATAACCGGCACGAGGGCCTAACAGAGGATCATCCGATGTACCGGCAGACTAGTCCGACTCTGGATGGATCCTAGTTGTTGTACACCTGCTACCCCTACCCTGTTACAGCTGATCACTATATGTATAAATCTTAGATCTGTGCTGATTAGATCTGATGCAGGGTGTACAGTAATATGTATGTTGCCACATAACAACATCTATCTGCCTGTATGAAAATCATTACAAGATTTACTATTGATAGTAAAAATTGAGTATGACCGTCTGAGCCAGCAGCTGCTTTATAGACGTCTAGTTCCGGTACGGCATTCATGTCAAAGGTTGTGTTTTAACATCAATACATTTTTATTGGAGTTCTGTAATACAAATAAAATATATGTTATATGGGATGGTAAGATCAGGAAATACCAGTAACACTAAGAGATATGAAGGCTTAGCAAAGTGAAAATAGCTAAGGAAACAGCATACAATAAAAGTCATGTGAGTTGGGGTAAAACATCAGTAATAGGGTAAAAGTCACAGAAAGATGGCATCTATCTGAGACTTGTGAATTAACCTATGTACCATAGTTAGCGCTCCTATAGCTCCGGCATGGTAAATCCAGCCCTAGACAACCATGTCTATTGTAGAGTAATAACAGCATAGAAGCAATTCCTGCTTTAACTACAAGTGTGCAAGTGCACAGAATAATACTGTATACACCCATTTTAGCCCAAAGGGATAAGCCAATTTGACCCCTATTCTAGGCATGCTAACAAAAGAAACGTGGTGACAATTGTGCAATCCCTTCTTAGATGTCACGGTAGGTGGCGCCAGTGCAGGTTTAGTCACTGCTGTAGGTATACAGAGTGGCAGCTGTAACCGCGTCCTCGGCCCTGACACTGGTGCTGCATTGGGACGGCTGTCAGTCAAAGCTAGGGGCGTAGTTTGAGTCACGGGCGTGGGGCCGCCACGGGTTCAGTCACCACTCTAAGTATACAGAATGGCGGCTGTACCTGTGCCACCATCCCTGACTGGCAGCCAGTGTCAGTAAGGACCAGGGGCACGATTACAGCTGTCCCTCCGTATACCTAGAGCGGTGAATGAACATAACTGAAATGGGAACACTGCTGGGGAGAATAAAGTTATAGGAGTTGTCCACTACTAGGACAACCCCTTCTTTAACTAAATGTTCGGCTCTGATAAAATAAACAAACCTATACTCCCCTCGTTATTGACCCCGCATTCACACAAACTGAACATGAAGCAGATGTCCAGGCTACAGCTGGTCTTTGACTTCCGCTTCATGTTCTTTTCGACAGGAGGTGGCGACAGTCACGCCAATAATAATAGTGTTTTTTCAGGTGACAGGTTCCCTTTAAGGCCTTCATACACATTGAAATCCCTGAAGCGCTCAAAATCATAAGAATTGGCCTCCCAACTATTTTACCACAGATGATGCTGGAGGAGGTGAGGATTAAGCAAATTGAATTGATATGTCCTACTCTTTACTTCATTTTATTCTGCAGGAGATAAGCTGCTGCCAGAGCTGTTTGGCAGTGGCTTTCTGGCAGCGGCTCACTCCTCTATTGTAAACAGATAAATGCTAGACTAGATTAATCTTTATGTGTGTACAAGCGTTGACAGAGTTGCCTGTTGGTCCAACAGCTGTCTAAGGTGTATTAGCAGCTTAAAGGGAATCTGTCAGCAGGTTTTTACTACCTAATCTGAGAGCAGCAAAATGTAGAGATAGAGATCCTGATTTCTTACAGCAGCTTGTTGCAGTTTTAGTGAAATCACTGTTTTATCAGCAGGAGATTATTGCTAAAGAATTAGTAAACCTGCTGATATGTAGTCCTCCATACTCATGAGCTCTGTATGACCCTTCGCCACCAATGACTGGCTGATTTCTGCTTATGCACAGTGTACACAGAAAGCTGCCAATCAGTGGATTATATACAGCTCAACATTCAGAGAACTGCTGATCTGCAGCAGACAAAACTGTAATTTTATCAAAATTACAGCACGCAGCTCAATACACATGCCATCTTTAAGACGCTGGCGCACACACTGAGGTTATCCTAGGCATAGTCACTTTAGGAAAATGCCAGTGATCTTTTTTTCTGAAGCAGGTTCAGTGTCGGGTTTGTCATCATTTTTCAGCATCACTTTTCTTTTACTTAAACTACAACTAGTGAGCAGCTTCCTAGCGGAAGCTGCCCGGAGGATAGACATGCTACTTCTAACCGAATTATGTTTATTTTTTATTACAGTTTTGTTGCGCTTTTCCAGGCGGGTTTCAGACAGATTCCCTGAAACATAAGCCACATTCTATATTTTTTCTCATGAGGATAAAGTATATATTGATATGTAATTACTAATAGTATCATAACGGGATGTGCAGAATGGAAAGAATATGTAGGAGTTCCAGATGCACATAAGTTAGAGATCACAGACACAGAATATTAGAGTAACTGAAGATACAGGAAGAGACACCTGCTTCCTGCCCTCTACATGAGCTTGTTTCCTGGTCTATGTATTTCACAGACATGTATGGAGTGGCTGATTGAAGATTAAAGCTATAGTAACACCTGTTTCATCAGATAGCTAAGCAGTGGTTAAGTCACTCTCGATTGTTTGGATTGTGAGCACAGTAATATTCTTACTTAGCAACAGATTCTACATGTACGACTAGTAACTGCGCTTTCAGATATTCTATATGTCATTAAATGTTAATGTGACCATAAGCTATCTTTAGTTAAACATACGCCATAAAGATATTCTTCAACTGCTGCTCTTTCTAAAGGAAAAAGGGAGATCATATCTATCATGTTTAATCGACATATCTTTTTTGGAGATGCTCCATGCAGAAAGAGGTGTTATGATGAGAGTAACCAGTAGCACTTTTGTGTCAGACAGCAGTACATCATCACGCTATATAACTGGTGTGTACTAACATCACAAAACATTAATTATGCAAATATGAAATGTATATATAAGCACAAGAGCCGATATATGTCTCATCACAATTTTACAGCTTTTCCTCCAATGATCAGGTCTTTTCACTGAAAGAAAATACTCCAGAAAAGACATGGCACTGATATTGTCGATCTTTTGGTGAGATAATCACATACCCAACCCTTAATGTCCACTAACCCAAAACCTCCCCCAATGTGATTTTCAAATAAAAACTATGACACTGTAGTTTGGATAATTTTGGCCACAACAGTCTTTATTTAAACAAACATATAATGCATTCAAGTTTTATATAATAATGGTCCTTGAAGCTCCCAAAATCTGGTGATTACCAAAACAGAAACCATAAACCATAATTACTCCCAGCCGTTCACCCACTGGCTCGGGAGCACTATAACCCAAAGGGTTAAATTGTACATTTACACTTCCAGGGACTCGACATTGCATTGCCGTAAGTCCACCCAAAGTTCACCATATGAAAAACCATCTTTTTCCAATTGGGGGAATCCTAATGGATCCCCCAGACCAATTTAGGACCAACTTCAAGGACTGCCACCATGACCCAAAATGTCCTTCACTATCAACAGTCAGAAATGCTAGAATTTAAGGGAGGGCATGAAGGACTGTTCTTGACCCCTCAGAGCAGGATAATGCATGACCCCTCCCCTTATTGCCCCTATAAATCTCCCAAATTCATGCCCACCCGCCTCTAACTAAAACATCCCCACTCCCTCTAACCTATTGTGCCCTGGCATCTCCTTTCTATTAGAAACATCTGTGTGGATGTAATAGCTACGGTGGTCTTGCAATTTCAGTATTGAAACATAACATTGTTAGATGAAAACCCCTTAACAACCACCTATACGTCTTTTAATGCCAGCAGTTAAGGGTACTTAATCCTCAGCGCTGCTTTTTAAGAGACCTTGGAGGACATGATCAGGGCTAGTTTTTACGGTCCCCTGTTACGTGATTGCCATTATTCATCAAATAACGGCAATCACAAACTAAAAAAAGTCTGATTTATAATTAATTTCTTTCTCCTCTGATTTGATCTAGCATACTAGAGAAGAGAGAAATGGGGTCCCCCGAACCTGCCCTCCAATACCACTGCCATCCCTGGTCCCTTCAGCTCCGTGCCCCGGCCCTCCGTGTTATCTTCCCGAAAAAAAAATTGGGGGGGGGGCGTGCGTAGTGTGCTCGCTGAGATCTGCCGGCCGGTACTCGGCAACAATAGGGAATGTTTTCTATTGGTTCCTTTTGATTACTGTGATAGACCCTATCACAGTAATCAGAATAAAAAAAATTGTATTAATCAAATCCCCCTTTGTTAAATAAAAATCATAAAATAAACAAAAACTTTTTTTTCCATTCTTTGGAATTACGGAATTAGGGTTAGAGCTAAGGTTGTGTTAGGGTTAGGGTTGTGTAAGGGTTGGGGTTAGGGTTGTGTTCGGGTTGGGGTTATAGTCGTGTTGGGGTTAGGGTTGTGGTTATAGTTGTTTTAGGGTTAGGGTTGTGGTTAGTGTTGTGTTATGGTTAGGGTTGGGGTTAGGGTTGTGTTAGGGTTGAAGTTAGATTTTTTTTTCAAAAGTAAAAAAAATAACGCTATGACGGCTAGTTCTAGAATGCAAGTGAGCGCTACTCAAGTTTCATTGGGTGCTCGGGTATGCACGGAGTATCACAAATTCCCGCATGTTTTTTTTGGGTGTCTAACAGTTGCAAAACATGAGGGGCAGGGACTCGAGCTTGTCACTCGAACACCCTCAATACTCGGTGCATACCCGAGCACCTGATGCAAACTGGAGTAGCGACCACTTGCACTCAACACTAATGATGACATATTCAATATGTTATCAAATTGTGTGTCATACCTGTGGGCTTAAAATACTGACTATACACTTGGATAGAATCCTTGACGCAGGTAGTTTCCAAAATTGGGTCACTGTTGGGGTTTTCCACTGTTTAAGCACATCAGGGACTTTCCAAATACAACATGGCATCCACTCTCAATTCCAGCTAATTTTGAAAAAAGTCAAACGATGCTCCCTCCCTTCTGAGCCCAGCCGTGCACCCAAACAGTGGATTTCCCCCACATGTGGGGTATTGGCGTGTTCAGGAAAAATTGCACAACAAATTTTGTGGCCTATTTTCTCTTGTTACCCTTGTAAAAATAAAAAACTTTGACCATAAAGTAAATTTTTTGTGAGAAAGTTAAATATTCATTTTTTCCTTCCCCGTTGTTTCAGTTCTCGTGAAGAAACTGAAGGGTTACAAAACTTCTTGAATGTGGTTTTGAGCACCTTGTGGGGTGTAGATTTTAGAATGGTCTCACTTTTGAGTATTTTCTGTTATATTGACCCCTCAGAGTCACTTTAAATGTGATGTGGTCCCTAAAAAAAAAAAAAAAATCATGTTTCCAAAATTGTGCTGATGTAAAGTAGACGTATGGGAAATGTTATTTTTTTAACTAATAAACTAATGATGATTAATAAAATGTAAATGTGATGGCTGCATTGTCTGACTTTTCACCTACTGTGCACAGCTTCCTTGTGCCAGTGTCTTTCACTGAAATATAAAAACAAATCTTATTATTGTAAATTCTTCTTTTCCAGATCCCTCTTTCCCTTAATTAATAATGCAAAAATGAAAGGTATAGTAAAGGCCTTGTGTGGCTGTGCTACTGTGTGTAGTTGATTCTCACACTTCTCTAAAATGTTTTTTTTTTATATATATATATATATACACATATATATATATATATATATATATATATATATATATATATATATATATATATATATATATACTGTTTGTCATGTCACAAATAAGAAAAAAGTCTAACCACAGTTCAAAATGAAAACAGGCTTGTGTATTTTATACAAATACAGTCTTGGCAGAGTACCATAAACTCAATTAAAGCTACAGGTTGTCTTCACATTTTGTAATATACAGAAATTTTTGAAAAATACAGTAAATACGTTGAAAGTTGCAGATTTTTGTTTTTACACGATTTTATTAAATGGGGTGTCCACTTCTCCGACAACGCCTTCTGAATACCCATGTTTAATTCTGCAGCAGCTATTCCTTTGGATGTATGTGACATGTCCGAAGACATGGAGAGTGAAGCCAGCATTGATTGGCTGCAGGGATTGTGCCAGTTTCAAGCAGTTCTGCCAAAATGGGTGGAGAGCCAGGGTGGGTGGAGATTGGTAAAGCCCACCCATAAAATTCATTGAAAGTGTTTGTGACTGGAGTAGCATTTCTGGCAAGGTGCATTTCACTAATAAAATGCACTGAATACATTACGTGGCGTTAATTAATTTGAAGCATCCCTTATTAAGACTGGTGTACAAAACAAAATAAAATATGTGTATACTTTGGTGTGCCATCAGAGTCTAAAGTAGGCCGTGAACAGAAAAAATTTGGAGCAGGAATAACTTGTTACCAACACAATTTCTCACATAGATTCTGATCCTGGGAGTGACTCCTTAAGAGATTTATCGGGCTCTTACTGCTAATGTAATGGAGTAAATCGCATCAAGATCATAAAAAGGCATGCATCTAGTAGTGAATATGGTGCACCTTTGCACTCTAGTCAGGGGTGTAACTTATGATGATTTTTTCAGGCCATTCTGGACCACACCCACCCTTCACCCCTTCTAAGGTCCACTCACACTTCAAAAAGTTGGTAGAGCTGCCGTTAAAAAAACAGCTATGGACTTTTCAACATTTCAACCACTTTTATGCCAAATTATGCCAAGCTGTTTGATGAGTTGTGACCTTTATAATATCCCCCTACTTTGGAATCATACAGTACTGAATTGTTTTGTTGCATTTGCGTTACTATGTACTAAGGTTTGCATTTTAGAAGTTTGTCCTACCTCTCTTCCTGTCTGCCTCCCTAGCTCTGATGTCAGTAACCACTCCCCTTCTTCTTCCTCAATCTGATTATGTCATCAATGTTAAGATGCTCATGGCTTGCATCCCTGGTTGAGTATAGTCTTTTTTACCTACTGTAATTGTACATAACAAGAATTCAGCTTGAAAATAAACCATCTTCTGGGAGGTTTATACGTGCCTCCTGCAGTTGAGTCAAACTATCTGATGAAATCTCTTAGTGTGAGTATTGGTACATGAAGACATTCATTGAAACGGTGTCTCAAGCGCTCCACACTCACAGCCTAGTTATAGAGTCAGAATAACTTTTTTACTTTATTTTTAGATATATCACATTTTTTAATAATTAGATAATAAATAAGGAGATCGAGTTTAACAAGTAATGGATGCAACCGCTGCAGTAATGTGCGCGTAATTCCCAAGTGCGCACGCGACTTAATGAATGAAAAAACACTTACAAGTGGTGTGCGACTCCTCCAGAAATGTTACTCTACCAGGGTTTGGGATAATGTCTGGTAAAATGTATGCCAACAAAGTGGGGTATATTTTGATGAATGAGACGGCTGGGTTTTGCCATGCTCCATCCCACACCAGCACCAACCATTTTGTCGAAGCTGGTTAAAAATGACATAAAACCACCAAAAGTTGCAAGGTTTTTGTGCAACTTTGAGTTGCATAAAGATTTTGTGACATTTGAAGGTGTTCTTTTTTCTGTCAGGAAACTTGTGAAAACACCTTCATGAAACAGGCCACATATACTCAAGCCCCGATGCTGTAAAATTTATTTTTTGCATAAAATCCAACATTTAGTTTGTTTCCCATCATCTTTCATTAATGTAACATGCCTATTGAGATTCAGTTAGCGCCGAGGCTTTGGGAGAGCTGGTGTGTTTTTCTATAAGTTTTTTTCATATTTCTAAAACAAATTTACATTTATAAATTCATAATTACATTCATTTATAACATTATTTCCATTCAGATATTTTCTCACAGTGCCTGCTGTACATATATGCGTCATTAGGCATGTTTTAGACTTGGAGTATGGTAAGTGTTACTAATGCTGCCTTTCTTACCTATCAGACTGCATGTATGTATCGTCTGTCTCCTTCTCCTGACACAAATAGGGTATGTTTCCACGGTCAGGAAACGCTGCTTTTTTGACGCTGCGCAGAGCTGCAGCGTCAAAAAAGCAGCGTCCAGATGTTCCAGCATAGTGGAGGGGATTTTATGAAATCCCGTCTCCAATATGCGTGGAAACCCGCACGCGGCGGCCCTGCGACTCCGGACATGCTGCGCGTCTTTTCAGATCGCAGCATGTCCGTACACCTTGCGGGGACGCAGCGTCCCCGCAAGGCATATCACAGGGCCCTATGGGACAGAGCGATCATCCCGGATGTGAAGAGTTAACACATCCGGCATGATCGCGTCCAAGAAAGGGGGCGGGGCTTAGCGCCGAGCGGCTTCGCCGCTGCGGCGATACCGCCGGCCATCCTGAACGTGGAGTCATACCCTTATGTTGTTTCATCAGTTGAAAAACCCAAGAGTCTTGTATACATACGAGAAAGTCATTAGGGAGCTGTTCTTGATGTTAAGTGAAGTCAAATACTTGTTAAAGTCTCTAAGCGCTGGTTATAAAGCAGGACATATTATACTGTATGTCATATATATTCAGAGATGTCCGGAGAACATAATTTATTGCAGCAATAATTTGGCATAAAGGAAATTTAACCGAATAATGATGCAGACAGTGGAAGCAGTGGAAATATTAACTTATAGATCTGTCAGGGTCAAGGATTCATGGAAATACTCTTTTAATACATTTAATAATTCAATTTTTTAGCTGAAACACAAAATATCAAGTTTAAACTATTGTCCTTATCATCATAATAATAGATGTCAGGAGTATTATTTATTAGGTCTCTAGACCAGTAATATGTGCAACCTCTGGAGTTATAATTAATCAACTAACACACTGAGAATATATTTTATTATCCTCTTAGATACCTCCAAGAAACGTAACCCACTGGACCACCGGGGATCCTATTATATGATCCACTAGACCCCATGAATTTTAATATTATGGACCCTATATAAGGACATCAAAGTTCATTTTTATTTTACCAATAATTATTGACTTACAAGACCACCAGTGATCTTATTCATTAATAGAGATCTTTTGAAATTTGAATTCAAAGACTTAGAATATTTTTTCCCAAAAATTTAATTTGTGAAAAATAAATTTGCATTAATGTCAGTACTAGACAGCTTGTAATTACTCAGAATATACACTTGGTGAAGAGGACAGAGAGAGAGAACCTGCCAATCACAGCAGCTTACACTTTACAGGTGAGGAAGGACACAGCTGACCATTAGGGCTTATACTCTACTGGAGACAGGGGACTATGCTGATCATAAGAGCTTACACTCCACAGGGCTGACCATAAGGGCTTACACTGTACAGGAGAGAGAAAGAACCCCGCTGACCGTAAGAGCTTACACTGTGCAGGAGAGAGAAAGAACCCCGCTGACCGTAAGAGCTTACACAGTGCAGGAGAGAGAAAGGACCCCGCTGACCATAAGAGCTTACACAGTGCAGGAGAGAGAAAGGACCCCGCTGACCATAAGAGCTTACACTGTGCAGGAGAGAGAAAGGACCCCGCTGACCATAAGAGCTTATAGTCTATAGGAGAAAGAGAGAGGACCCCGCTGACCATAAGAGCTTACACAGTGCAGGAGAGAGAAAGGACCCCGCTGACCATAAGAGCTTACACTGTGCAGGAGAGAGAAAGGACCCTGCTGACCATAAGAGCTTACAGTCTATAGGAGAAAGAGAGAGGACCCCGCTGACCATAAGAGCTTACACTGTACAAGAGAGAGGACCCCACTGACCGTAATAGCTTACACTCTACAGGAGAGAAAAAGGACCCCACTGACCATAAGAGCTTCCACTCTACAGGAGAGAGAGGATAATGCTGACAATAAGACCTTACACTCGACAGGAGAGAGAGTGGACCCCGCTGACCATAAGAGCTTACACTCTACAGATGCGAGTTCTGTGGTTCGATCTACTCATCTCTATTAATTATCTAACAAAACCACTAAAGATTATGTTTATTAACCCACTGAATTAGCAGATATGTTAATAAATGACTTGACTAACAGAAGTGGGCGAAGAACTATGAGACCACAAGGAATGTCCACTAGGTCTCTGATGATTGCTATAGAATTAAACACACATGCAGTGATTGTATAGGTGCCTCTCCCAACTCCATCATACACATACACATATATATTTTGAAAGAGGAGAAGGGAGTAATCCAGTGCCCGAAAGCACTGCCACAGGCTCATCTGCCAGCAGAACAATTGGATGTCTAAAATTAAGCTTCTCAATTCTTCTCCCCCCAACATTATCTGTAAGGGAAGAGAGAAGAAACACCCTTACACATTGGGTTAGCAGCATTAGAAAACTTTAATCTTCTGTGTATTGGAGCCTTTAGGCTATGTACACACGTAGGAAATGTGGTGCTGAATTTTCTGCACTAAATCTGCATCTCCTGGCGGAATCCGCAGCTGCGTTTTTGATGCGTTTTTTGCGCTGTTTTGATGCGTTTTTTGTGCGTTTTTTATGCAGTTTTTACCACTGCGGATTTCTATTAATGGAGGGGTGCAGAAACGCTGCAGAAACGCACAAAAGAAGTGACATGCACTTGTTTGAAATCTGCAGCGTTTCTGCGTGGATTTTTCTGCACCATGTGCACAGCTTTTTTTTTTACATTGATTTATATTTTACTGTAAATCACAGTGCAGATCTGCAGCGTTTCTGCAGCAGAAAAAAACGCTGCAGAACTAGTGCAGATCTGCACCGTTTTTTTTCTGCTGCAGAAACGCTGCAGATCTGCACTTAATCTGCATCGTGTGCACACAGCCTTAGGCTGTGTGCACACGATGCAGATTTAGTGCAGATCTGCAGCGTTTTTTTCTGCTGCAGAACTGCACTGTGATTTACAGTACAATGTAAATCAATGTAAAAAAATAAAGAAGCTGTGCACATGGTGCAGAAAAATCCACGCAGAAACACTGCAGATTTCAAAAAAGTGCATGTCACTTCTTTTGTGCGTTTCTGCAGCATTTCTGCACCCCTCCATTAATAGAAATCCGCTGTGGTAAAAACTGTATAAAATCCGCGCAAAAAACGCATCAAAAACGCACCTGCGGATTCTGCCAGGAGATGCAAATTTGGTGCAGAAAATTCTGCACCCAAATCTGGAACGTGTGCACATAGCCTTAGAGTTATAGGGCATTACCTGCCTATATTTTTATCAGCCGATAGGTTACAATTCAATCATTTCAAGCAGAGATCTTCAAAACCATGAGGAAGATAAAGAAAAAATATTGATAAATTGTAAAACTTTTCATCATACAAATTAAAATATAAATATTTGCCAGAAAAATGGAATCTCCCCTTTAAGGGAACTTGTAACGTGAAGAATCACTATTAACCTGCAGATATGAAGTTAATCTGTAAGTTAAAGAAGCACTCCTCCCATCAAAGATTTTACCCTCTTAATAAATTGCAGTCATCATATTATATAGCACTGTATACTTACAATTGCTCATTTTGTCTTTCTACTCAGTCAATTATTCTCTTTTTTTCTGCTTTCTGTAGAAACAGGAAGTCTCTTTTCCATGCATTTATCATTCCCTTCTTCAACACCTGACCCAGTTGTTCGCCTCCTCCCACCATAGAGTTTTGCAGTGACTCATGACTTGTGCTGAGAAAATTGACCTTGTGTTTCTACATAGAGCTTAGAAGGATTCAGCTAGTTAGTTTATAATCAAGTGATGTCATAGACCTAATGGAGAAGAGAAGAATTAGTTGGGTAGAAAGGTAAAATGAGCTATTGTAAGTATACAGTGGGTACCGAAAGTATTCAGACCCCTTTAAATTTATCACTCTTTGTTTCATTGCAGCCATTTAGTAACTTCAAAAAGTTCATTTTTTCACATTAATGTACACTCTGCACCCCATCTTGACTGAGAAAAACAGAAATGTGGAAATTTTTGCAAATTTATAAAAAAGAAAAACTGAAATACCACATAAGTATTCAGACCCTTTGCTCAAACACTCATATTTAAGTCACATGCTGTCCATTTCCTTGTTATCCTCTTTGAGATTGTTCTACTCCTTCATTGGAGTCCAACTGTGTTTAATGAAACTGATAGGACTTGATTTGGAAAGCCACACAGCTGTCTATATAAGACCTCACAGCTCACAGTGCATGTCAAACCAAATGAGAATCATGAGGTCAAAGGAACTGGCCAAGTAGCTGAGAGACAGAATTGTGGCAAGGCACAGATCTGGCCAAGGTTACAAAAGAATTTCTGCAGTACTCAAGGTTCCTAAGGGCACAGTGGCCTTCATAATCCTTAAATGAAAGAAATTTGAGACCACCATACATTTTCCTAGACCTGGCCATCCAGCCAAACTGAGCAATCGTGAGAGAAGAGCCTTGGTGAGAGAGGTAAAGAAGAACCCCAAGATCACTGTGGCTGAGCTCCAGAGATGCAGTAGGGAGATGGGAGAAAGTTCCACAAAGTTAACTATCACTGCAGCCCTCCACCAGTCTAGCCTATATGGCAGAGTGGCCCGACAGAAGCCTCTCCTCAGTGCAAGACATATGAAAGCCCGCATAGAGTTTGCTAAAAAACACATGAAGGACTCCCAGACTATGAGAAATAAGATTCTCTGGTCTGATAAGACGAAGATAGATCTTTTTGGTGATAATTCTAAGCGGTATGTGTGAAGAAAACCAGGCACTGCTCATCTCCTGCCCAATACAATCCCAACAGTGAAACATGGTGGTGGCAGCATCATGCTATGGGGGTGTTTTTCAGCTGCAGGGACAGGACGACTGGTTGACATTGAAGGAAACATGAATGCAGCCAAGTACAGAGATATCCTGGATGAAAACCTCTTCTAGAGTGCTCTGGACCTCAGACTTGGCCAAAGGTTCACCAATATTAGGGTTGAACAATTAATATAATGTTCAATTCTCTAGTTGCCTACTCCTGGCCTAATGGATATTGATCATGTGCACTAAAGAAATACATCAGACACAGTCAGCTGTAACTCTCCTTGATCAATGTGTGGCTCAGCTCCAAGAAGGGATTTTATTAGTGAAAACACAATGTTATATATCTCCTGTAAGGGGGCTCGGTTAGCTCTAAAATGGGAGTGATCGGATGTATTCCATTGGTTAGTGGGTTGGGCATGAGCAAGTCCATGGGCGGATCCATGAGGTCATCAGGGTGGGTTGGTCCGTGAGGTCATCAGAGTGGGCGTCGCTGTGGGTGGATCCATGAGGTCATCAGGGTGGGCGTCATCTTGGATACCAGACCACACGGTCTGCTGAAACAGGAAATGGCGGCCATCTTCAGTGTCTTCATTGTTCATCTTGGATACCAGACCACACGGCTCTGGTAGAGGAGATGGCGGCCATCTTCAGTGTCTCACTTTGTCTGAGGAAAACTTATGTAAGGTTAAACAATACATGTTATAGGTTGCTTCTCTCAATTATCTTATGTGTTGAGGTTAATTAAGTATTTGATCTTATGGCTCTCCTCAACAGTCCCCCCTAAATACTTTATTAACCTTTTCTTTTATCTTGATCCCACCGTGGTTCCCTAACCCACCAATGTTAAGTGTTATTATGACATCAGAAGCTTCATGACAATATGGATGCTATAGACACCAGAGAATGTGTGACCAATTATGGGTATACTGCGGAGGTATATCGAAGCGCGTTACCCATGTCCTCGGGACTTCCCTACCTGCTGGATCTATTACTCTCCAATCTTCCATCTCCATGGTTACATAAAATACACATGTGCGACTAACCCTGTTGTACACATCCTAGATCTGACCGTCTTGCCCGGGAGGGGGAATTGGAGTTTTCACCAGTTTGAGACAAGTTTTCCCTTGTGGAAAACCCCCCTTTGTAGCTGGACTTTGACAAGCAGGTCAGATCCTACTCTGTCCCTAACTGTCTAACAAGTTTATAATGTGAGAGATGGATCCAGGAGGCGCTCAGCAATCCTGACCGAAGTAGGAGTAGTCAGGAGCACTTGGTAGGGACCCTTAAATCTCGACTCCAGGCATGTCTTTTCTGATGAACTTCTTTACCAGCATGTAGTCACCAGGTTAGAAAGCATGGGTACCGTCACTGGAATCTGGACCTGGAATGGATAATAAAACTTGTACATGTGTTACTGACAGTTCTTTAGTAACAACAATTGCATAATTTACAAGAGTATCACTTCCTAAGGCTAGCTGTTGTGGAAAATATTGACCCAACCTTGGAGGCCCCCCAAAAAGAATCTCGTATAGTGTGAGTTTAGTAGAACGGCAACGGGCAAAATGTCTGTCCAAGTCTGACCTCCTAACTGGCTTTCAGTATTTTATTTTTGAAGGCGTCATTCAGTCTTTCTACTTTCCCACTGCTCTGTGGGTGATATGGAGTATGTAAACCCAAATCAGCTCCCACTAATGTCCATAGTTCCTTAGTCAGAGCAGCAATGAATACGGGTACTTGGTCACTCTCAATTACTCTGGGACCCCATATCTGCAGACTACTTCAGTCATCAGTCTCTTAACAGTCACTCTGGCAGTCATGTTGGTTACTGGATAGGCTTCGGGCCATCCTGAAAACATGTCAGTCACTACCAGTACATACTCGCACTTCCCTACTTTTGGCATTCGAATGTGGTCAATCTGAATTTTCTGAAAGGGATAAAGTGGTTTAGCCAAATGTTTCTGAGTAACTATCTGAGGTGGTGCTGGATTGCATGCTGCACACACAAGGCAGGACTTGAAATAATTTTGGGTGACAGTAGAGATCCCAGGTGCCATATAAGTCTTCCAAATTAGGTCATTCATCTGATTCTTGCCTCTGTGGGTGATACCGTGTGCCCATTCTGTCACTGAAGGGTACAGATTACGGGGTAGACAGACCTTTTTGTTCATCCTCCAGACTCCATCTTCATCCTTTTTAGCTCCTCCTTCTTGCCATGACTTCTTTTCATCATCTGATGTCTTGTCTTGATGTAGATGGATGATTCTCATAAGAGAGCCTTTAGTCCCTTCTTCAGTGTCTTGTGACACGTACACCGCTGCTTTTTCTTTCCCGAATGGATGCACAGCATAGGTTTTTGCTGTTTTGTCAGCAAAGAAACTCCCCCTTGCTTCTGGAGAATCCAATCTCCCGTGAGCTTTGATCTTGATTACTGCAACCTCCAAAGGTAGATCTAGAGCGGCCACAAGTTCTTGTATGATAGCAGCATGTTTTACAGGAGTTCCACTGGACGTTAGGTATCCTCTGGCTGCCCAGATACTGCCGAAGTCATGAGCCACTCCAAAAGCGTATCTTGAATCCGTATAGATGTTGACCACCTTCTCCGTCGCTTCCTGACAAGCCAACGTCAAAGCTTTAAGTTCCGCTTCTTGTGCAGATATGTGCGGTGGTAGCGATCCAGCTGAGATGACCTGGTCATGTGTAACCACGGCATACCCCGTATGGAATCTTCCAGTTTCATCTGCAAATCTGGAACCATCAGTGAAGAACGTCAGGTCAGCATGTGGGAGTGGGTCTTCAGACACGTTTTTCTTGGAGGCTGCTTCTTCCTGCATTTGTTCGAGACAGTCATGATCCTCTGAGTGTGTAGAGGCATCTTCTCCGAGAGCATCAGTATTATCATCCACATCCCCCCTGGAAAGAGGAAGCAGCGTGGACGGGTTAAGGATGGTGCAGCGGACAAGAGTGACATTATCCGGAATCAAGAGGGAACATTGGAGTCTCATATGACGCTGCACCAACAGATGTTTAGGTTCCAACAATAGCAATTATGTCGTGTGGAGCCCTTAAGAGAACTGGATATCCTCAGATGATATCAGGATTTGGGATTCAAAGAGCTGGTGCAGACTGTATGGCCTGTTTAAGAGCGTAGAAAGCTTCCATGGATTTAGTACATAGTGGAAACGCTGACGTCTTGAGGTCATCGTACAATGGCTGCATCAACTTGGAGGCATCTGGAATAGATTGGCGACAGTAAGTAATAGGTCAGCCAGCTCATCCGAGGCCCATGTCTTAGGTTCTTGGCAGAACTCAACACCTGAGTCCCATGTCTCGTCATGCTCCTTTAGAAAGGCATCGGCTGTTTTTCTGGATCTAGAACTTGGTTCAACAGAGTAGCAGCTTGCTGGGGTGTAAACTTGACATAGATGGTGGGCTCCTCAGACATGAGCATTGGCACTGTTGGTGGTGGCACCTGAGGCGGGAGTAGAGATGGCACCGGGAGTGCAGATGTAGTCCCTTGTGTATGAGGAGCCGGAGGAGGTAACAGTCCTGGAATGAGGGGCTCTATTTGGGCAGCTCCAGTATCATGGTGTGGGCTCCAGGTGATGCAGGCAGTCTTAAAAGCTTTAACAGTCCTGTCCTCATTAATGCGAGTTATTGCTGCATGAAGTTGTTGGGCACTAACGTCTGGATGAATAGGGTCATAAGTAGGGGTCACAGTGTGTATGATCATTCTACACAGGAGATTGCCAGCTTTAGTCACCGCTAAGTCCCCAACAGCTATCTGACCACGTGACTCAACAATGATATGACTGTCAGCTTGAATAGTCGCCCCTCCTGCTTCCACTATAGCTCTAGCTACACCTCCATTGTGCTCTAACCGAGAATTGGCAGCATTAACAATAGCGTCTGTCTCCATTGTTGTTATGTCACCCTTTCCCACCACTAACAAGGGTCCCTCAGGAAGTTCTTTTTCAAAAATAGGTTGCCAATATTCCCTCCCCTTTGTGCTTCCTCTGCTATTAGTATCACCCTCCCAGATTGAGCCCCCCCCTTGTCACAGTTGCCACCGTCCCATACAGGTGTGCGCTTGGCTGCGAGACAGCCTGTGAGGTACCAGGTATAGGGTTAGGTAGACTGCATGAGAGTGCTGTTGTGGAAGCATTGGGAGGAGAGGCCGCTGCTTGGAGCATCTCATGTGGGTGTGTGGCTAAATTGGCATTGGAAGTGATAGTAGAAAGGGTTGGTGCCTCATTGGAAACCACTGAGATAGGAAACATGGGTAAAGCCTTTTTATTTCCCGAAGGAATATAGTATTGGTCATCAGTGGTCATTTACTGGGTAACAAGGATTTGGTGATGTGGTGTGTAGCCTTAATTTGAGATGTTCACCACCAGGAGCAGCACATTCGCCATCCACAACATGGCTGCCGTCAGAATTACATTTGCCATCCACAACATGGCCGCCGTTAGCATTAACATATTTACCACCAACAAAATGGCCGCCGTCAGAATTATATTTACCACCAACAAAATGGCCGCCGTCAGAATTATATTTACCACCAACAAAATGGCTGCCGTCAGAATTATATTTACCACCAACAAAATGGCAGCCGTCAGAATTATATTTACCACCAACAAAATGGCTGCCGTCAGAATTATATTTACCACCAACAAAATGGCTGCCGTCAGAATTATATTTACCACCAACAAAATGGCTGCCGTCAGAATTATATTTACCACCAACAAAATGGCTGCCGTCAGAATTATATTTAGCACATGGCTCTGGGCCACCATTTTGGCTGCTATTACATTTAACACATTCACCATCAACAAAATGGCCACCATTACATTTAGCACATGGCTCTGGGCCACCATTTTGGCTGCTATTACATTTAACACATTCGCCATCAACAAAATGGCCGCCATTACATTTCGCACATGGCTCTGGGCCACCATTATACGGTGGTGGCCGCTCACAGGATATATTTTTGTAATACACAACTCAAAACTCTATTCTTTCTATTCCTTTTCTCTTCTAACCAATTTCCAATTTTTATTTATTTTTTTTTTTTTTTATACAGACTTTCAGAGACTCTTTCTCCTGCCCTAGCAATAGACAACAATCCATTATCTTGTAGGATACCTTTTCTTTTTTTTTTTTTTTTTTTTTAAGACAATCTTCCACTCCAGGGGCTGTAACCATCCCCCCTTCTGGCATTCCACACAATTTCCACTAATGTGCATGAGTCTAACTTGCCATCTGAATTTGGCTTAGTGCCCATACGGCAGAACTGCATTAATTTCTCCATCTTTCTATAGATATACAGTATATATATATATCTATCTATCAAGATAACAAACACCAAACAAACAATAAGACGGGGGAGATGACTCAAACCTGAGATTCTAAAGGGAACTGAGTCTGCAGTACTCAGTTCCTATTGCTTCTTGTCACGTGGTCCCTGTCTGACTTCCGTGCTCCGTACTTAACAAACCAATTATTCCCTACTTTGTCAAATTGCTCCCTAACTTACCGGTCCCCGTGCAGAGTCAACTCACTCGATGTCACGGGGCAAAAAAAAAGAAAAACTATAAATTTAATTGGCTCAAACTGAGCCAATTCGCTCCAAGTTTCAATGAGCCGCTACACAATTTATTATGCCCGAACTGAGCCAATTCGCTCTAAGCTTTACCGGGCCCCCCTAGGCCGAGTCAATTCACTCCAGGTCCTAGTCTCTCTTGTACAGAACTGAAAATCTTATCACAGGCGACAACCGTATACCACAGACAAAAATTATTATTTTTTTTTTTTTTTCTACTTGCTTGCTTTCCTTCTCTAAAACCTGTTTATCCCGTTCCAAACACAATGCTTTTCCTAACTACCAGTCATCTCCTTCTGTAAAAACCTGTTTTTCCTGTTTTATCACTTCCCTCTGTAGAAAAAAAAACCCTGCTTCTCTTATCTACTAGTCATCTCCCCTCTTCACAACATGTAACAGGCAGTAGGCAACTAAAACGTGACGGTTCTTGCAATTAAATGACCAGCAGCGGAGAGACCCTTCTGCCGTCTTACAGATACCAAGAAAACCGGACACGGTCAGGCAATCTGCACAGGATACCCCGAAGGACACAGGTAAAGACTACAGATTATAAAAAATCAGCAGACTTACCGTGTTCTGTTAAGGAGTTGATCAGTCTCCAGGTTCGGGTTACTCAGTGCATCCAGCCGTTCCAGTCGCCGGTTTTCAGGGTTCAGGGCTCTCCTCTGCTGGCCCCAGGTTGGGCGCCAAATATTAGGGTTGAACAATTAATATAATGTTCAATTCTCTAGTTGCCTACTCCTGGCCTAATGGATATTGATCATGTGCACTAAAGAAATACATCAGACACAGTCAGCTGTAACTCTCCTTGATCAATGTGTGGCGCAGCTCCAAGAAGGGATTTTATTAGTGAAAACACAATGTTATATATCTCCTGTAAGGGGGCTCAGTTAGCTCTAAAATGGGAGTGATCGGATGTATTCCATTGGTTAGTGGGTTGGGCATGAGCAAGTCCATGGGCGGATCCATGAGGTCATCAGGGTGGGTTGGTCCGTGAGGTCATCAGAGTGGGCGTCGCTGTGGGTGGATCCATGAGGTCATCAGGGTGGGCGTCATCTTGGATACCAGACCACACGGTCTGCTGAAACAGGAAATGGCGGCCATCTTCAGTGTCTTCATTGTTCATCTTGGATACCAGACCACACGGCTCTGGTAGAGGAGATGGCGGCCATCTTCAGTGTCTCACTTTGTCTGAGGAAAACTTATGTAAGGTTAAACAATACATGTTATAGGTTGCTTCTCTCAATTATCTTATGTGTTGAGGTTAATTAAGTATTTGATCTTATGGCTCTCCTCAACACCTTCCAACAAGACAATGACTCTAAGCACACAGCTAAAATAAAAAAGGAGTGGCTTCAGAACAACTCTGTGACCATTATTGACTGGCCCAGCCAGAGCCCTGACGTAAACCCAATTGAGTATCTCTGGAGAGACCTGAAAATGGCTGTCCACGAAGGTCACCATCCAACCTGACGGAACTGGAGAGGATCTGCAAGGAGGAATGGCAGAGGATCCCCAAATCCAGGTGTGAAAAACTTGTTGCATCATTCCCAAGCAAAAAAGGCATTCATTAAGCAAAAAAAGGCAATAAATACAGTGAAAGATTAACTTTCTATTTATTTTAAGCCAATATTTTCTATATATGAAAATTTCATCACCATATCTAGAATGTCATGTCTCTATCATTTTCCATTTCTTATTAGGTTGCATAGATTTCAAGTTTGTGATTTAGGGCAATTTTTTGATGTTTGCAAATACTGCCAAATTCCTCTCATACTTTGGGTAAACAGTGCAGAAGAATTTCAGATGTTTGTGATTATTAATTTTATCATTTGCAAATGGAACAACTTCTGCTAAATGTCATAATATTTTCTATGATTTTTACCATTTCCATAAAAATATTTTAGCATCCCTATAGTAATTGATTATATGAAGACGGTAAACAATGACTAGTGAGGAACCACAGGATCATCAGAACAAGTGCAGTAGGGGATATCAAAGGTAAGAATCACATATTTTCTTATATATTTGCAGCGCCCCAGGGTCCTGGTTGCTGCAGTAGTATTATTCCTCCACCAGGGGGAGTGATATTACGTCTGGAGGCAATAAAGGAGATCTCCTGTCCAGGTATCACAACGACACATTACACACTTCACACTCCAGTCCACCAGGGGGAGCAAAGGTTCTATCCATTAGGCCACTCCTCACAGATAGGTAAAACTGGTGGGTTGGTTAGGAAGTTAGACAGAAGCTGACTGGGCTTCGCACAGACAGTCAGATCCCGATGGAGTTTGGCAGAAGCTGGCTGGAGTGGGTTCCAGCCAGATCTAGACTGCGGTCTGTGGAAGACGAGGGTCCACGGAGCTGCGCCTGCCCCACATGCTGCAGCATCCAAAGAAAGAGACATTGAAAGGAAGCGTATTGTAGTGAGTGAGAAACGAAGGCATAGCAACAAGTGGATACCAGAGAGCATAGTGGCTGAGAGAAGCAGCATCCTTCTGGTGCATGTTCCGGTAGCCAGAACACCGAGGGAGTAAAGTGCTCTACGCCATTGCTTCAGAGACTGGCAGGACAGTCAATTCCAAGTAGGCTGCCCGACCTTAATACCTATGAAGACAGGTGGCAACTTGTGGGGGTCGGGGCGTCTCTAGGGTCCCTATAAACAAGCCTCAGGCCATCAGTCATACGGGTTTTGTTCTATCCGACCACGGGGAACAGAGAGAGAAGAGTAACAACAGTGAGGATCTCATTAGAGCTTAAGCAAGTGAGGACCTACTGTGTTGCTGCGCGCATAGGAAGGCTATTGCATTCCACCTGTATAAGGAGACTCTGGATTTGCCTTCAGACCAGCCGGACTTTGCCTACCCTGTGATCTGGTGCCCTGGACTGCGGACACTGAAGCCTTCAGTAAAAGGTAAAGAGACTGCAACCTTGTGTCCTCATTCTTTACTGCGCCTCGCACCATCCACCAACTACACTCTGGGAAGCCCTGGGGATACACTTCACCTGTGGGAAGGTATACCATCTAGCTGCCATAACATCACCCCAGCGGACCCCTAAGCAGTGTCGGTCACCCTGACTGAATACCACAGGTGGCGTCACGAACACTATCCCTTTAAAGACCTTTCCCTTTCCATACGGACGCCCATAGGGCCACGGACTGGGTCAGCCACCGTGACATCCCCGCTGAGAACCGAAGGACCCGGCTCCAAGTACCCCACTGCCCTACTGGGGGCGCTCCACATATTCTCATATTCAAGTGATGTTAAGAAAACATGAGACTAGGGAAACACACTTGGTCAAATTGTCCAACTTTAAAAGTTTGAATTATTTTTCCTCCACAGAGAGAAAACCATAAAGCTCAACTATGAACCAAGGTCAAGGGAAAATGGACACTGAAAAGGTGAACCAAATGTATCTTGTGCTTTTACATATACAATACATTTGATAGAGTTTATTTAACAGCTTTTTAGAATTAGAGGCTAAATAAAGGTCCCTATTAATGATGAGCAAACGTGCTCTGAGAAGTTGAGTGCTAACCGATTGTCTTCGGTGTGCTCGAAAAATATGTCACCACTGCTGCATGTCTCTTGGCTGTTCGACAGCCACAACACATGCAGGGATTGCCTAACACTAGTCCCTATGTGTGAATATTCCAAGGAGACTGAATGAGGCTGTCATGGTGAAATTGCTGCAAAGAATCCACGACTCACATAAAAAAATGAATTTTGGCCAATAAACTTTGATCATGGACATCTGACCACTGTAAATCTGTGCTTTGTATTTTTTAATTCCAAGTACCGTATCTTCATGACATGCAGAAAATGTAAACAAATGATTCCTGTGTCATTGTCATAGCTGTGATGTACACTGTGTTCCAAATTATTATGCAAATTGGATTTAAGTGTCATAAAGAATTAATCGTTTTGTTTTTCAAATAAACTCATGGATGGTATTGTGTCTCAGGGCTCAATGAATCACTGAAATCAATCTTAAATACATGTGATAATTAGTTTTCCAGGTGATTATAATTAAAGGAAAACTACTTAAAAATGATGTTCCACATTATTAAGCAGACCACAGGTTTCAAGCAATATGGGAAATAAAAAGGATCTCTCTGCTGCTGAAAAGTGTTAAATAGTGCAATGCCTTGGACAAGGTTTGAAAACATTAGATATTTCACGAAAACTTAGGAGTGATCATCATACTATGAAGAGATTTATGACTGAAACAGAGTTCATGCAAATAAAGGCATATTGAGGAAGGTTTCTGCCAGACAAATTCATTGGATTAAGAGAGCAGCTGCCAAAATACCATTACAAAGCAGCAAAAAGTTATTTGAAGTTGCTGGTGCCTCTAGAGTCCCTCAAACCTCAAGGTGTAGGATGCTTCAAAGGCTTGCTTTGGTGCATAAACCTACTATTCGGCCACCCCTAAACAGTGATCACAAGCAGAAATGGTTGCAGTGTGCCCAGACATACATGAAGACTATTTTTCAAGCAGTCTTGTTTACTGATGAATGTCGAGCAACCCTGGATGGTCCAGATGGATGGAGTAGTGGATGGTTGGTGGATGGCCACCATGTCCCAACAAGGCTGCGATGTCAGCGAGGAGGTGGAGGAGTCATGTTTTGGTCCAGAACAGCTGGTAGGGCCCTTTAAGGTTCCTGAAGGTGTGAAAATGACCTCTGCAAAGTGTATAGAGTTTCTGACTGACAACTTTCTTCCATGGTATAAAAAGCAGAAACGTGCCTTCAGGAGCAGAAGCATCTTCATGCATGACAATGCACTATCTCATGCTGTCATGCTGTAAAGAATAGCTCTGAGTCATTGGCTGCTATGGGCATAAAAGGAGATAAACTCATGGTGTGGCCACCATCTTCCCCTGACCTCAACCCTATAGAGAACCTTTGGAGTATCATAAAGCAAAAGATCTATGAGGGTGGGAGGCAGTTCACATCAAAACAGCAGCTCTGGGAGGCTATTCTGACTTCATGCAAATAAATACAAGCAGAAACTCTCCATAAACTCACAAGTTCAATGGATGCAAGAATTGTGAAGGTGATATCAAAGACGGGTTCCTATGTTAACATGTAACTTGGCCTGTTAGGATGTTTGGGAGTAAAATAGCTTTTTTGTTCAGTGAATGTGACCTCCTAATGCTGCAAATTCTTCAAATGAGCATTTTCAGTTCTTTAAAACATTTCAAATGTTTAGAAATTCTACTGTGCCTAATAATTTGGAACAGTGCATTTTGAGTTTTTATTAATTTTAGAGATTATACTGTTATCATTGGGAGGTTTCTTCAATAAAATTCAATGTATACGCTAACGGGTGATGACTTTTATTAGACTGACTGTCATTTACACTGACCATTTAGGACAATCAGAGAAAAATGTCATTTGCATAATAATTTGGAACATAGTGTATTCCAGGGCTGGACTGGCCAGCAGGAGAGCAGGTGAATTCCTGGTGGGCCCTTGTGCAGGAATAAGACGCTTGAGCAGTAGTTGGTTGAATATATTCTCATCATTCGTTCAACAAACTACCTAGTTTATTATTAGCAAAGAGAGGTAAACTTGTAAAATAGGATTGTGTGATATTTGTATGCTGCTGAACAGAGGACCCCCGGAGTTAAAGTTACTGGTGGGCCCTTGCCATCCCAGTATGACATTGTAGTATACTGTATCTGTTGAATTGTGTTTTGTTGCTTTGCTGGTGACTTATTTATAACTGAAGGTCCCTGAAGAGCAAAGACGGACACCACAATCATGCACACTTATAAGCTCACTTATCCAGCATGGCCCCCACAAGATTTTTCAGCAATAGCTTAGCTTAGTTCGCCCATTGTTTTTTTCAAAGAGACATTGATCCAAAGCACACTTTTGATGATCTAGCTTCTACAGTCACCTGAACTAAACTCAATAGAGATGGTTTGGGATCATCTGGACTAGACTAAGTGATTAAAAATAAACCCCAGCAAGTGATTAGCACAATTGGGACTTTCTCCAAGAAAGTTGATAAAATATCCATGGCAACCACCTTATGAAATTGGAAAAAGACAAGGAGTGTAATCTTAATGATTCATTTTGATTTGTTTAACAATTTTGCATGATGCATAATTCCATTTTCACTATTGCACTTTATTTTCTTTTCCATATTAGCTCACTCCTGTAGGCTGTGCCACCTTTTTTTTAAATTCAAAGAGAAATTTATGAATGAGGATCTCTATGCAAATTGAACAATTAGGCTGCCGTCACACTAGCAGTATTTGGTCAGTATTTTACATCAGTATTTGTAAGCCAAAACCAGGAGTGGAACAATTAGAGGAAAAGTATAACAGAAACATATGCACCACTTCTGTATTTATCACCCACTCCTGGTTTTAGCTTACAAATACTGATGTAAAATACTGACAAAATACTGCTAGTGTGACGGCAGCCTTACAATCATGGCCGAAAGCGTTGGCACTCTTGAAATTGTTTCAGAAAATGAAGTATTTCTCTCAGAAACGTTTTTCAGTCACACATGTTTTGTTATACAAGTTTATTTCCTTTGTGTTCCTTGGAACAAAACAAAAAAAAAACAGAGAAAAAAATGGCAAATTGGACATCTTTTCACAAAAATTGTTGCCACATTTCCAAAATTGTGTGTAAACAACTTTGTTTCAAGCATGTGATGCTCGTTCAAACTCACCCGTAACAAGTAACAAATGTGGCAATATGAAGTTTACTACCCATATCACTGTAGCTAATCTCCCTAGATGTGGATGCCACAGAAAAGCTGATGAAAGGTTGCAACGCAGGATAGTCCGGATGGTGGATAAGCAGCTCCAATCAAGTTCCAAAGAAATTCAAGGTGTCCTGCAGGCTCAGGGTGCATCAGTGTCAGCGTGAACTATCCGTCGACATTTGAATGAAATGAAATGCTATGGCAGGAGACCTAGGAGGACCCCACTTCTGACAGGCATGAAAAAGCTAAACTGCTGTTTGCCAAAATGTAATAATTATAGGGGATAACTCAGGAGACTCTTTGCATGGAACAAGACAACTACAGGACACAGTTTTATAAGTGGTAAAGTCTATATTATCACACGGTGATTCAAACAGGTGCAGAGAGAAACTCAAGTCCACAACACTTGGTGCAAATATCAAATGCAGCTCAGCAGTTTATAGGAAACTTCAGAGGAAAATGCAATCACGCAGAAAGTCTATGAAGCACAATTATCCTTGAGGATACTTGACACGAATAAGTCCTTGCTTAGTCCAAAACACAGATAGATATGCTTATAAGTCAGTTCAAATAATATCTTAGCTCAACCAGGGAGGTCTGGGTAATAATCTCAGGTTCTTGCAGAGCTGAAACAGCTTACATGTCCAGCAAATGCAGATGGAAGTAAACACGAGCAGCAGATGAAGGAGGATTACTGGAACTGGTGTATGCAGCAGGAACTCAGAGCAGAGAAGCAGGATAACCCCACAGGTTCACAGGAGCAGTTATATAGCCAAGGAGTCACCAGAGGTCAGGAGCTGGATGCAAGGCAGAATACTCTAGCACAGACTGAAGGCTGGGGTGGAGTTTTATAGCAGGAAGACACAGTGCACATGAGACCAAAGATGCCATCTTGGAAAAGGGCAGTAATGCACAAAAAGGTAATAAAAAATGTTCAGAGTCCTGACATTACTCCCTCCTTAGAAGCGGCCTCAGGATGATCCTGGACCTGGTTTCTCAGGGAATCTCTGATGAAAACGAAAAATCTTCTGTTGGGCATTGATGTTTTCCACAGGTTCCCAAGAGTCTGCCTCAGGGGGATATCCCTGCCATCTTATCAGATATTGGAGCCGATTCCTGCGAATCCTGGAATCAACAATTTCCTCCACCACAAATTGTTCTTGCCCATCAATCACCACAGGCTGCAGAGGTGGCACAACGCATCCCTGGGAGGTATTAGGAGATACAGGCTTTAGTAAAGATACATGAAAAACTGGGTGTACCTTCATAGTCCTAGGCAGCTTCAGCCGACAGGCCACAGAGCTCACAATACTGTTGATCTTGAAAGGGCCAATGAATTTCTGTCCAAGTTTTTGTGAAGGAACGTTTAACTTCAGATTCTTAGTTGCTAACCACACGGAATCTCCTACCTTGAACATGGGTGCAGGTTTACGGAATCTATCAGCCGATCTCTTATAACGTTCTTGAGCTGTGGTCAGGGATTCCTTCAGAACCTCCAGATTTTGCCTCATCGCAGTCCGCCTTTCCTCCACTGCCGGAACCGGAGAATTAATTGGAGACCTAGGTAAGATGCACGTATGATAACCCAGATTGGCAAAGAAAGGTGTAAATTTAGTGGAGGCGCTCTGAGAATTGTTATATGAAAATTCGGCTAACAGCAGCAACACCAACCAATCATCCTGGAGATGGCTGACATAGCATCTTAGATATTGTTCCAGCATCTGGTTGGTACGCTCAGTCTGACCATTTGTCTGGGGATGGTAAGCAGAAGAGAGACAGACATTAATATTGAGTGCAGAGCAAAACCCCTTCCAGAATCTTGAAGTGAACTTCACTCCACGGTCAGAGATGATCTCATCCGGAACCCCATGCAACCGAAAGACATTCTGTATAACCAAGTTCACTGTATCTTTAGCTGAGGGGAGGCCGATGCACGGAACAAAATGAGCAGCTTTAGTCAGGCGATCAACTACCACCATGATTGTATTCATGCCCCCCGATGTAGGCAGTTCCACAATAAAGTCCATTGATATAGACCCCCAAGGGAGGGACGGAACAGGTAATGGTTGTAGAAGACCCGTAGGGGCCACATGAGGAGTCTTGTAATGAGCACATACCTCGCAAGAGAGAACATAGTCCTTGGTATCCTCCAGGCAAGTTGGCCACCAGAAGAATCGGCTCAGGAACTCTTGTGCCTTCTGTACCCCCCTGTGACCAGTCAACTTGGAGTCATGTACCAACTTGAGGATCTGCAGACGGACGACCTCAGGGACGTAGATACGTCGATCTCTGAACCACATGCCAGCTTTAAAGACAAGATTAATATCCACAGGTGGGTTGGCCAGAAATACATCACCGTCATAGGCCTCCCTGCACTCCTTCCACAAGTCCTGATCGTGGATAACTCCGATGAAATTGGCATCAGATAGAATGGTCTTGGACGGGGCTCCAGGTACAGAATCCGCAGCATGGATTCGGGATAAAGCATCAGCCTTCCCATTACGAGAACCTGGACGGTACGAGATAACAAAGTTAAATTGATTTAAAAATAAGTTCCAACGAGCCTGACGAGGAGAAAGACATCTAGCGGATCTAAGGAACTCTAAATTGCGATGGTCAGTTAGCACTATGATCTGTTGTGCAGCTCCTTGCAGATAATGCCTCCATTCTTTGAAAGCCGCAATAATAGCCAGCAATTCCTTGTCTCCCACGTCGTAATTCTTCTCTGCTGAGGAAAGCACAAGGATGTAGCAGACCCTTCTCTCCAGTTCTTTGGGAGAGAATAGCCCCCAAAGCATTATCAGAAGCGTCCACCTCCACAATGACAGAAAGTGTTGGATCTGGGTGTATCAACAGCGGTGCTGATGTGAAACAGATCTTAAGCCGATCAAAAGCTTCTTGAGCCTGTGATGACCACTTAAAGGGCTTTTCCTTCTTTGTCAAGGAAGTAGAGGGACGGACAATATCAGAAAAATTTTGAATGAAGCGTCTGTAGAAATTTGCAAAACCAATAAAATGTTGGACCTCCTTAACGTTCTTGAGTAGCGGCCAGTCAAGGATAGCCTGAATCTTACCAGATTCCATGTCCAGCCCCTGGGGAGAGATGATATAACCTAAGAACTGTATCTCAGAACGATGGAACTCGCATTTCTCCAGCTTAATATACAGATGGTTCTCTTTCAGACGTCTTAAAAAAGTTTTGACATGTTCTTCATGTTCCTGTAGAGAGTCAGAAAAGATTAGTATATCGTCCAAATAGATCACTACAAACTGGTCCAACAAATCTCTGAAAATGTCATTAGCAAGGTGTTGAAACGTTGCAGGGGCGTTACAAAGCCCGAAGGGCATCACAAGAGATTCAAAGTGTCCATACCGGCATCTGAATGCTGTCTTCCATGGCGGACTCTTTCCAGTAATTCAGGAATCAGAGGCAAAGGGTAACGGTTTTGTACGGTTACCTTATTGAGTTCCCGATAGTCAACATAGGGTCTCAGGGTCCCAGCCTTCTTCTTTACAAAAAAGATAGGTGCCCCTGCTGGTGAGGAAGAAAGTGTTAGGAAGCCTTTGGCCAGATTTTCATCAATATATTCCTTTAAGGCTTGAAGCTCAGGTGCCGCCAAAGGGTATATGTTACCAAAAGGAATAGCTGCCACAGGAAGCAACTCAATGGGACAGTCATAATGCCTGTGTGGAGGAAGCTTATCTGCATTCTTCTTGTCACAGATGTCAGAGAACTCTTTATATGCTGGAGGAAAATACCTGTACATGTGGTTCCATAGCCGTGGACTCAGGGACAGCTTCTGTTAACGCTGAGTTGCTCCTTGTTGGAAAGATAATCTCCTTGGTCTCCCAGTTGATAATTGGGTTCTGAGAACACAACCAAGGAATGCCTAAAATCACAGGAAAATGAGGAGAAGAAATTAGCAAGAAAGAACGTTGCTCCTGATGATTAGGCTCCAACAAAATTTCAAGGGGTACGGTCTCCTGATCCACAGGCCCAGAGATTAAAGGTGACCCATCCACTGTTTCCATGGTAATTGGAGAGGCTCTTTGCTGAATTTCAATACCATGTTCCTTGACAAATGCGATATCCATGAAATTGCCACCTGCACCAGAGTCAATCATAGCTGCACTGGAAATCCACTGTCCTGAACACAGGATCTTAATAGGGAGAGAACAGTGAGAGTTCTTTTCCTTAAGCTCCTTGGGGGGTGAAGTCATAGAAAGTGAATGGAATACAGCTTTTAAAGGCAGGCTACATTCAGAGATGTCAGATTCATCATCACAGTTGTCATACTCCCCTACTGCTGCTAGCACCTTGTTAGGCCATCTAGGACACTTAGGACAGTTGATCAAGAAGTTGTCAGACTGGCCGCAGTAGAAACATAGACTTTCACGAATGCGATGCTCCCGGCGCTCATTGATCTCGTGCCTCTGAACGGAATCAATTTGCATGGGCACCTCCTCCACCTCCCAAGATGTTTTACCTGCAGGCTCTTTGGAAGGAAGGGAAAAGTTAGAAATACGGTTATATGCAGCAAACTTCTCCTGCCTACGCTCAGTAAGGCGAATGTCAATGCGCACACAATGCTGTTTAAATGTCTCTAGCTCTTGTGGTGACTCAGAGCGAGCTCGTTCATCTTTTACAATACTAGACAGACCCCTTTTAAAAATAGGCAATTGTGCATAACTGTCCCAATTGGTATCTACCGCTAATCTCCTGAATTCAGTAGCATACTCAATAACAGAACGTTTTGCCTGGCGTAAAGACAATAAAGCAGATTCAGCGGTTGCACGGCGATTAGGATCATCAAACATTAATGCCATAGCGGCCAAGAAATCATCCAAGTTATTTAACCGTGGGTCACGAGACTCAATCATCGGATTCGCCCAGATGAGCACTCGTGCGGTCAGCAGCATTATTACACACAATACTTTGGATCTATCGTTAGGAAAATGGTCAGCATGCACATCAAAATATAGCATATATTGATTCACAAAGCCACGAAATTTGTCGCGATCACCATTAAATCTGAATGGGGGCAACTTAGGTGGGCTAGCTGGTGGCGGTTGCCCAGAGGGAAAAGTCGCTTGTGCAGCTATTTGCGTGCTTATGTCCTGAAAAGCCCGTCCATACTGGGACTCTATGCTAGCAAGTTTGTTTTCCTGGGCTGCCATGCGGGTGCTTAAGTCATGGAAAGTCTGTCCAAACACTTGTTGATTGTGTTCAAAGCTTCCAAACTTCTTTTGCAGACCTTCCACATCTTTCTGCAGTGATCTAATTATGGAAAACACCTGCTCTAGTCTGCTTTCTGCATTCATTTTTCCAGCAGTCTCTTTTTTTTTTAGGCTAGAGTATCCTGTAATAATTATAGGGGATAACTCAGGAGACTCTTTGCGTGGAACAAGACAACTACAGGACACAGTTTTATAAGTGGTAAAGTCTATATTATCACACGGTGATTCAAACAGGTGCAGAGAGAAACTCAAGTCCACAACACTTGGTGCAAATATCAAATGCAGCTCAGCAGTCTATAGGAAACTTCAGAGGAAAATGCAATCACGCAGAAAGTCTATGAAGCACAATTATTCTTGAGGATACTTGACACGAATAAGTCCTTGCTTAGTCCAAAATACAGATAGATATGCTTATAAGGCAGTTCAAATAATATCTTAGCTCAACCAGGGAGGTCTGGGTAATAGTCTCAGGTTCTTGCAGAGCTGAAACAGCTTACATGTCCAGCAAATGCAGATGGAAGTAAACACGAGCAGCAGATGAAGGAGGATTACTGGAACTGGTGTATGCAGCAGGAACTCAGAGCAGAGTAGCAGGATAACCCCACAGGTTCACAGGAGCAGGTATATAGCCAGGGAGTCACCAGAGGTCAGGAGCTGGATGCAAGGCAGAATACTCTAGCACAGACTGAAGGCTGTGGTGGAGTTTTATAGCAGGAAGACACAGTGCACATGAGACCAAAGATGCCATCTTGGAAAAGCGCAGTAATGCACAAAAAGGTAATAAAAAATGTTCAGAGTCCTGACACAAAATGTACTTGAGTAAGCCAAAATTCTTCTGGGAAAGAATCTTGTGGACAGGTGAGACGAATATAGAGCTTTTTGGTAATGCACATTATTCTACTGTTTACCAAAAGTGGAATGAGGCCTACAAAGAAAACACAGTATATACAGTCAAATATGGTGGAGGTTCAAAGATGTTGTGGGGTTGCTTTGCTGCCTCTGGCACTGGGTGCCTTGACTGTGTGCAAGGCATCATAAATCTGAGGATTACCAAAGGATTTTGGGTCGCAATTAGTGTTGAGCATTCCGATGCTGCAAGTATCGGGTATCGGCCGATACTTGCTGTATCGGAATTCCGATACCGGGATTCCGATACTCTTGTGGTATCGGGTATCGGGTATCGCAACAACATTAATGTTAAAATGTGTAAAAGAGAGAATTAAAATAAAAAATATCGCTATACTCACCTCTCCGACGCAGCCGGGACTTCAGCGAGGGAACCGGCAGCGTTGTTTGTTTAAAATTCGCGCTATTACTTGGTTACGTGAATTCCCGGCTTGTGATTGGTCAGGTCGGCCACGTTGCCGGGACGCGGACCAATCACAGCAAGCCGTGACGAAATTACGTCACGGCTTGCTGTGATTGGTCCGCGTCCCGGCAATATGGCCGCCCTGACCAATCACAAGCCGTGACGTCACGGGAGGCTGGACACGCGCCCATTTTAAAATGAGCGCGTCCAGCCTCCCGGCTTGTGATTGGTTGACCGCGGCGCAACCAATCACAAGCCGTGACGTCACGGGAGGCTGGACACGCGCCCATTTTAAAATGAGCGCGTCCAGCCTCCCGGCTTGTGATTGGTTGACCGCGGCGCAACCAATCACAAGCCGTGACGTCACGGGAGGCTGGACACGCGCCCATTTTAAAATGAGCGCGTCCAGCCTCCCGGCTTGTGATTGGTTGACCGCGGCGCAACCAATCACAAGCCGTGACGTCACGGGAGGCTGGACACGCGCCCATTTTAAAATGAGCGCGTCCAGCCTCCCGGCTTGTGATTGGTTGACCGCGGCGCAACCAATCACAAGCCGTGACGTCACGGGAGGCTGGACACGCGCCCATTTTAAAATGAGCACGTGTCCAGCCTCCCGTGACGTCACGGCTTGTGATTGGTCAGGGCGGCCATATTGCCGGGACGCGGACCAATCACAGCAAGCCGTGACGTAATTTCGTCACGGCTTGCTGTGATTGGTCCGCGTCCCGGCAACATGGCCGACCTGACCAATCACAAGTCGGGAATTCACGTAACCAAGTAATAGCGCGAATTTTAAACAAACAACGCTGCCGGTTCCCTCGCTGAAGTCCCGGCTGCGTCGGAGAGGTGAGTATAGCGATATTTTTTATTTTAATTCTTTCTTTTACACATTTATATGGTTCCCAGGGCCTGAAGGAGAGTTTCCTCTCCTTCAGACCCTGGGAACCATCAGGAATACCGTCCGATACATGAGTCCCATTGACTTGTATTGGTATCGGGTATCGGTATCGGATTGGATCCGATATTTTGCCGGTATCGGCCGATACTTTCCGATACCGATACTTTCAAGTATCGGACGGTATCGCTCAACACTAGTCGCAATGCTTTGATCAATGACCCCTTACCGACCTCTGCCGTTCTAGTACGGCAGAGGTTGCATCTCTTCCTTTGATGTGGGCTCCAGCGGTGAGCCTGCATCAAAGCCGGGACATGTCAGCTGTTTTGAACAGCTGACATGTGCCCGCAATAGAGGCGGGTGGAATCACAATCCACCCGCCGCTATTAAATAGTTAAATGCCGCTGTCAAACGCTGACAGCGGCAGTTAACTAGCGCTTCCGGCCATCGGGACGGAAATGAGCACATCGCTGACCCCCATAACATGATCGGGGGTCAGCGATGTGTCGGCATAACATCCAGAGGTCTCCTGCAGACCTCTATGGTTGTTGATGACGGATTGCTATGAGCGCCACCCTGTGGTTGGCGCTCATAACAATGCAGTAAATCTACTACATAGGAGCGATCTGAGCTTCGCTCATATGTAGCAGAGCCGATCGAGTTGTGCCAGCTTCTAGCCTCCCAAAAATAAAACAATAAAAAATCAAACCTACACATATTTGGTATCGCTGCTTTCAGAATCGCCCAATCTATCAATAAAAAATAAGGATTAACCTGATCGCTAAACGGCGTAGCGAGAAAAAAAATTGTAACGCCAGAATTAAGTTTTGTTGGTCGCCACGATATTGCATTAAAATGCAATAACGGGCGATCAAAAGAACGTATCTGCATATTAATGGTATCATTAAAAATGTCAGCTCGGCATGCAAAAAATAAGCCCTCAACCGACCCCAGATCACGAAAAATGTTTTTGTGTCTTAGGTCATGGGTCTCCCAGCAGGATAATTACTCCAAACATACTTCAAGAAGCACCTAGAAGTGGTTGGAAACAAAGCACTGGAGAGTTCTGAAGTGGTCAGTGATGAGTCCAGATCTAAATTCCTTTGAGCACATGTGGAGAGATCTTAAAATTGTTGTTGGGAGAAGGCACCCTTCAAAACATGAGAGACCTGAAGCAAGAAGAGTGGTCGGAAATTCCAGTTGAGAGATGTAAGAAGCTTGTTAATGGTTATAGGAAGCGATTGATAGCAGTTATGTATTCCAAAGGGTGAGCAACCAAATATTAAGTTGAGGGTGCCAACAATCTTTTCCTGGCCAATTCTGGGGTTTTGTGTGAAATTATGTCCAATTTCCATTTTTTTTCTCAGTTTTTTATGTGTTCCAGTAAACACAAAGGAAATAAACATGTGCATAACGAAAAATGTGTTATTGCAATAATGTTCTGGGAGAAAAACTTCATTTTGTGGAACAATTTCAAGAGTGCCAACAGTTTTGGCCATGACTGTATGTTTCTTTTTTATATCATTGATTTGCATCAAAGTAACCTGTCTACAGTCATCTCGCTTTATTCTGAACTATGCCTAGTTAAGCCTTTTATATTTTAGAGATGCCAGGACAAAGAAAACATTTACAAAAATCTCAGCCTTCTTTATGTAAAGAGTAGACATAAACACATTGAGAATTCTCCCCATTCTGTTAGGGACATTCCAGCTAAGTGGCGCCTATGTGTTAAAGCTGCTCTTGCTTTATAACTGAAACCTTCCAGTGATTTTAACTTTTGGTGAACAGTTAATATTAGGGTTGAGCGAAACGGGTCGATCATTTTCAAAAGTCGCCGACTTTTGGCTAAGTCGGCGTCTCATGAAACCCGATCCGACCCCTGTGCTTGTCGGCCATGCGGTACGCGACTTTCGCGCCAAAGTCGCGTTTCAATGACGCGAAAAGCGCCATTTCTCAGCCAATGAAGGTGAACGCAGAGTGTGGGCAGCGTGATGACATAGGTCCTGGTCCCCACCATCTTAGAGAAGGGCATTGCAGTGATTGGCTTGCTGTCTGCGGCGTCACAGGGGCTATAAAGGGGCGTTCCCGCCGACCGCCATCTCACTGCTGCTGATCTGAGCTTAGGGAGAGGTTGCTGCCGCTTCGTCAGAAGCAGGGAGAGCGTTAGGCAGGGTCCACTAACCACCAAACCGCTTGTGCTGTAGCGATTTCCACTGTCCAACACCACCTTCGGTGTGCAGGAACAGTGGAAGCTATTTTTTTTTTTTTCCTCTCAGCGCTGTAGCTCATTGGGCTGCCCTAGAAGGCTCCGTGATAGCTGTATTGCTGTGTGTACGCCACTGTGGAAACCAACTGCTTTTTTCAAAGCACATATCCTCTTGTTCCTTTCTGCACAGCTATCTTTTTTGTTTGTCCACACTTTTTATTTAATTTGTGCATCAGTCCACTCCTATTGCTGCCTGCCATACCTGGCTTAGATTACTGCAGGGAGATAGTAATTGTAGGACAGTCCCTGTTTTGTTTTGTTTTTTTTTTTTGTGGGAGATTAAGATTGGCATTTCTGCTACAGTGCCATCCCTGTGTGTGCCATCTCTCACTGAGTGGGCCATAGAAAGCCTATTTATTTTTTCCGTGATTTGTGTTCTAAATTCTACCTCAACACAAAAACACTACATCAATCAGTGGTAGAAAAATATTGGCCTCAGTCAGGGCTTGTGTGCCACTGCTGTGTGTGCTATCTCTCATTCAGTGGGCTATAGAAAGCCTATTTATTTATTTATTTTTTTTTCTTATTATTTGGTTTCTAAAGTCTCCCTGAAAAAAAATAAAAAATAAAAAAACAGTGGGAGAGTAATATTGCCCTTTCAGCTTGTGTGCCAGTCTTGACTCCTGGGTGTGCCACCTCTCTCTCATTCAGTGGGCCATAGAAAGGCTATTTATTTTTTTGGTTTTTTTAATATTATTTGGTTTCTAAAGTCTCCCTGAAAATAAAAGAAAAAAAACTTAAGAAAACAGTGGGAGAGTAATATTGCCCTTTCAGCTTGTGCGCCAGTCTTGACTCCTGGGTGTGCCACCTCTCTCTCTCTAATTGTGGGCCATAGAAAGCCTTTTTTTTTTGTTTTTTTTTAAATATTATTTGGTTTCTAAAGTCTCCCTTAAAAAACAAAAAATACATAAAAAAACAGTGGGAGAGTAATATTGCCCTTTCAGCTTGTGTGCCAGTCTTGACTCCTGGGTGTGCCACCTCTCTCTCTCATTCAGTGGGCCATAGAAAGGCTATTTATTTTTTGGGGTTTTTTAATATTATTTGGTTTCTAAAGTCTCCCTGAAAAAAAAAAAAACATAAAAAAACAGTGGGAGAGTAATATTGCCCTTTCAGCTTGTGTGCCAGTCTTGACTCCTGGGTGTGCCACCTCTCTCTCTCATTCAGTGGGCCATAGAAAGGCTATTTATTTTTTTGGTTTTTTTAATATTATTTGGTTTCTAAAGTCTCCCTTAAAAAACAAAAAATACATAAAAAAACAGTGGGAGAGTAATATTGCCCTTTCAGCTTGTGTGCCAGTCTTGACTCCTGGGTGTGCCACCTCTCTCTCTCATTCAGTGGGCCATAGAAAGCCTATTTATTTTTTTGGTTTTTTTAATATTATTTGGTTTCTAAAGTCTCCCTGAGAAAAAAAAAAAAATAAATTAGGTGGGAGATTAATATTGACATTAGTGCTTGAGTGACAGTCCTGCGTGTGTGTCATCTCTGTGATTTTGTGCCACAGAAAACAGAGTGTGTAACATTGTGCCTGATTTTCCTTGTGGTCTCACCAACCTGTTAAGGGATATTGAAATCATACTGAAGTTATAGCTCACCGTGTAAGTTGTTTGACAGCAACAAATAAAGTTACTTTGGTTAAGATTTTAAAACAATGAGGAAGTCTGGTGCAAGAGGTCGTCGTGGGCGTTCATTGTCAGCTGGTAATGATGGTAGTGGTAGTGGAGCATCAGGTGGTCATGGGGATAAAAATATTCCACCTAAGTCTGGAGCTGTGGAGCCAGTTTCGTCGTCAGGCTACACAAGGCCTCGAACGCTCTCTTTTCTGGGAGTAGGAAAACCGCTTTTAAAGGCGGAGCAGCAACAGCAAGTTTTGGCTTACATTGCAGACTCAGCCTCTAGCTCTTTTGCCTCCTCTTCCGAAACTGGTAAATGTAAAAGCAGCGCGTCGCTTGTGGATGTTCACGGTCAGGGACAAGTCCCTTCCTTGTCCTCCTCAGCAAAAACTACAACAAGAGAGAAGGATGCAGCAGGCGACACAACGGGTCACTCCATGGAGCTCTTTACACATACCGTCCCTGGCTTAGAAAGTGAAACATTTAACAGGCCATGCCCATTACAAGTAGATTCTGACATGGAGTGCACTGATGCACAGCCACAGCCAGAGTACTATGCTGCTCCTTTGACTCAGACCACCACATTGCCCTCTCAGGGTACAGATCCACAATCAGACCCTGATGAGACTATGTTGCCCCGCCACGAACGCTATACCACCGACCGACACAGTGACACAGACGAAGTTGCACACGAGCTCGAAGAGGAGGTAATAGATGACCCAGTTATTGACCCCGATTGGCAGCCATTGGGGGAACAGGGTGCAGGCGGCAGTAGTTCAGAAGCGGAGGTGGAGGAGGGGCCGCAGCAGGCATCAACATCGCAACAGGTTCCATCTGCCGGGCCCGTATCTGGCCCAAAACGCGTGTCAAAGCCAAAACCTGTTGGAGGACAGCGTGGCCATCCGGTTAAAGCTCAGTCTGCAATCCCTGAAAAGGGATCCGAGTCTAGGAAGAGTGCAGTCTGGCATTTTTTTAAACAACATCCAACTGATCAGCGCAAAGTCATCTGTCAAAAATGTTCAACTAGCTTAAGCAGAGGTCAGAATCTGAAAAGTCTAAATACTAGTTGCATGCATAGACACTTAACCACCATGCATTTTCAAGCCTGGACTAACTACCAAACGTCCCTTAAGGTTGTAGCACCCACGGCCAATGAAGCTAGTCAGCAACGCAACATCCCTTCCGTCACTGTAAGGCCACCATTTTCCGCACCACCGGCAGTATCTGTGCAGGTTTCTTTGCCAGCCAAAAGCAGTCAGGGTCAGGGAACCACCAGTTTTGTAGGAGGAAATATTGCATCTAGGGCACCGGCGGAAACAATACCGTCTCCAACCGTCTCTCAGTCTGCCATGTACACCGGCACACCCGAAAGTTCCACGATCTCCAGCTCTCCAGTCCAGCTCACCCTACATGAGACTCTGGTTAGAAAAAGGAAGTACTTATCCTCGCATCCGCGTACACAGGGTTTTAACGCCCACATAGCTAGACTAATCTCGTTAGAGATGATGCCCTACCGGTTAGTTGAAAGCGAAGCTTTCAAAGCCCTGATGGAGTACGCTGAACCACGATACGAGCTACCCAGTCGACACTTTTTTTCCAGAAAAGCCATCCCAGCCCTGCACCAGCATGTTAAACAGCGCATCGTCCATGCACTCAGGCAATCTGTGAGTACAAAGGTGCACCTGACTACAGATGCATGGACCAGTAGGCATGGCCAGGGACGTTATGTGTCCATCACGGCACACTGGGTGAATGTGGTGGATGCAGGGTCCACAGGCGACATCAATTTAGGGACAGTTGTGCCTAGCCCACGGTCTAGGAAACAGTTGGCTGTAGGCGTTCGCACCCCCTCCTCCTCCTCCTCCTCGTCCTCCTGCAGAAGCTACAGCTCTTCCACAGAACGCAGTCTGCCAACCACTCCATCGGCAGATGACACTGTTGCACACCAGTTGTCCCATTATGGGCCAGCTACTGCCAAGCGTCAGCAGGCTGTATTGGCTATGAAGTGTTTGAGCGACAACAGACACACCGCGGAAGTTCTATCCGAGTTCTTGCAACAAGAAACGCAGTCGTGGCTGGGCACAGTAGATCTTGAGGCAGGCAAGGTAGTGAGTGATAACGGAAGGAATTTCATGGCTGCCATCTCCCTTTCCCAACTGAAACACATTCCTTGCCTGGCTCACACCTTAAACCTGGTGGTGCAGTGCTTATTGAAAACTTATCCTGGGTTCTCCGACCTGCTCCTCAAAGTGCGTGCACTTTGCTCACATATCCGACGTTCGCCTGTACACGCCAGCCGTATGCAGACCTATCAGCGGTCTTTGAACCTTCCCCAGCATCGCCTAATCATAGACGTTGCAACAAGGTGGAACTCAACACTGCACATGCTTCAGAGACTGTGCGAACAGAGGCGTGCTGTTATTTATTTGTGGGAGGATACACGGGCAGGCAGTAGGATGGCAGACATGGAGTTGTCAGGTGTGCAGTGGTCTAAGATACAAGACATGTGTCAAGTCCTTCAGTGTTTTGAGGAATGCACACGGCTGGTTAGTGCAGACAACGCCGTAATAAGCATGAGCATCCCCCTAATGCGTCTGCTGATGCAAAGTTTGACGCACATAAAGGAGCAGGCGTCTGCACCAGAGGAAGAGGAAAGCCTTGATGACAGTCAGCCATTGTCTGGTCAGGGCAGTGTACAGGACGAGGTAGCGGGCGAAGAGGAGGTGGAGGACGAGGAGGATGATGGGGATGAGTATATTTTTAATGCCGAACCTTTCCCGGGGGCACAGGAAATTGGTTGCGTGTCACGGCCGGGTTCTGGTTTTTTGAGGGACACAAGTGACGTAGATTTGCCTGCAACTGCCCCTCAACCAATCACAACCGGAGATTTGACAACTGGAACTTTGGCCCACATGGCGGATTATGCCTTACGTATCCTAAAAAGGGACACACGCATTACGAAAATGATGAACGATGACGATTACTGGTTGGCCTGCCTCCTTGATCCACGCTATAAAGGCAAATTGCAAAATATTATGCCACATGAGAACTTGGAACTAATATTAGCAACCAAACAATCAACTCTTGTTGACCGTTTGCTTCAGGCATTCCCAGCACACAGCGCACGTGATCGTTCTCACACGAGCTCCAGGGGGCAGCAGACTAGGAGTGTTAGGGGTGCACACATCAGAAGTGGCGTTGGACAGAGGGGTTTTCTGACCAGGTTGTGGAGTGATTTTGCTATGACCGCAGACAGGACAGGTACTGCTGCATCAATTGAAAGTGACAGGAGACAACATTTGTCCAGTATGGTTACTAACTATTTTTCATCCCTTATCGATGTTCTCCCTCAACCGTCATTCCCATTTGATTACTGGGCCTCCAAATTAGACACCTGGCCAGAATTGGCAGAATATGCATTGCAGGAGCTTGCTTGCCCGGCAGCAAGTGTCCTATCAGAAAGAGTATTCAGTGCTGCAGGTTCAATATTAACCGAAAAAAGGACTCGTCTGGCTACCCAAAATGTTGACGATCTAACATTCATTAAAATGAACCACAACTGGATTTCGAAATCTTTTGCCCCACCTTGCCCGGCCGACACCTAGCTTTCCTATGAAAAGCTCTTGCCTGTGAATTACTTTTCTAATGTCTAATTTGCTGCAGCTGATTGTACAGCATACGACATGTTTACACCTCCCTAAATGGCAAAACTCCCCACACGGGGCCGTGGTATCGCGACTTGGCGCAAGCACCCGTGAGACTGCTGTTTGTCTGAAGAGGTGGGTGTGCTCGCTTTTGGTTGACGGCATTGCTACTGGGTCCCTCATAGTACAATGTAGTGTCTCTGGCGGTGGTGGTGCGCACCCAACGTCAGACACACCGTTGTAACATGAGGGGCCCTGGGGCGGTCCCGCCGGCCTCAAGAGAGTTCCCCCCTACCCCAGCTCAAAATGTGCTCTACCACGTGCAAAATTATGTCGCACAGCTCCACCAATCTTTAGTCTATTCGCTGACATCATTCAATGTCTGGCACTGACAATACAAATTTGTAGACATCTATGATGCAACTTAAAGTAGTCTGTGTCTGTGTCCTATATTGGCACCATTAAATAGTTACTGCCAAATTACTATGTCAGAAACTCAGTAGATGAGCCCACCCCTGTACCTAAGTATGCCACCTTTTTTTTTGTTTTGGTTGTTTTGCGAGACATTAACATCTATTTATATTTTGGGAGTACTGGGACAGACACTCCTTGCACTACTCCTCCACTCACCACCAAGCTGCCTGTGTATCCATGTAACCGCTGTAAAGCTGCCATGAGCCTATTGTTTGTTATTTTAGGCCTTTGATAGCCTGTCTGCGGTCCCTACTTTAAATACTCCTCCACTGACCACCAAGCTGCCTGTGTATCCATGTAACCGATGTAAAACTGCCATGAGCCTATTGTTTGTTATTTTAGGCCTTTGATAGCCTGTCTGCGGTCCCTACTTTAAATACTCCTCCACTCACCACCAAGCTGCCTGTGTATCCATATAACCGATGTAAAACAGCCATGAGCCTATTGTTTGTTATTTTAGGCCTTTGATAGCCTGTCTGCGGTCCCTACTTTAAATACTCCTCCACTCATCACCAGCTGCCTGCCCGTGTATCCATGTAACCGCTGTAAAACTGCCATGAGCCTATTGTTTGTTATTTTAGGCCTTTGATAGCCTGTCTGCGGTCCCTACTTTAAATACTCCTCCACTCACCACCAAGCTGCCTGCCCGTGTATCCATGTAACCGCTGTAAAGCTGCCATGAGCCTATTGTTTGTTATTTTAGGCCTTTGATAGCCTGTCTGCGGTCCCTACTTTAAATACTCCTCCACTCACCACCAAGCTGCCTGTGTATCCATGTAACCGATGTAAAACTGCAGTATTTTGCTTATAAAAAAGAAAATACTGGAGAGATATCAAATGCAGACATTTTAACATTAAAAACAAAAACACATACAACAAAAAACTGGTACAGTACAAAAATTGGCCACCAGCTACAAAAACTTGCTCCTGCAAGTAGTTAACTGAAAGTTTTTTTTCCATTGAAAACACAGATATGGCATCCACCGAGTGTTGTCCTGTCGCGTCTTCTTTATATTATTGCCAAGAAGCTGCAACTGAATAAAGCTGAGCTTCTACCTTCTGCCTCTTATTAACTGCTTTTTTTAAAAAAAATTGTCCACCAGCTACAAAAACTTGCTCCTGCAAGTAGTTAACTGAAAGGTTTTTTTCCATTGAAAACACAGATATGGCATCCACCGAGTGTTGTCCTGTCGCGTCTTCTTTATATTATTGCCAAGAAGCTGCAACTGAATAAAGCTGAGCTTCTACCTTCTGCCTCTTATTAACTGCTTTTTTTAAAAAAAATTGTCCACCAGCTACAAAAACTTGCTCCTGCAAGTAGTTAACTGAAAGGTTTTTTTCCATTGAAAACACAGATATGGCATCCACCGAGTGTTGTCCTGTCGCGTCTTCTTTATATTATTGCCAAGAAGCTGCAACTGAATAAAGCTGAGCTTCTACCTTCTGCCTCTTATTAACTGCTTTTTTTAAAAAAAATTGTCCACCAGCTACAAAAACTTGCTCCTGCAAGTAGTTAACTGAAAGGTTTTTTTCCATTGAAAACACAGATATGGCATCCACCGAGTGTTGTCCTGTCGCGTCTTCTTTATATTATTGCCAAGAAGCTGCAACTGAATAAAGCTGAGCTTCTACCTTCTGCCTCTTACTAACTGCTGTTTTTTTAAAAAATTGGCTGTTCCGGCCTACTAAAGGTGTCTGTCTGCCCCTGCCTGGTGTTGTCCTCAACTGAATAAAGCTGAGCTTCAACCTTCAGTTCCAAATTACCATTTTTAAAAATGCAATTGGCTGTTCCGGCCTACTAAAGGTGTCTGTCTGCCCCTGCCTGGTGTTGTCCTCAACTGAATAAAGCTGAGCTTCAACCTTCAGTTCCAAATTACCATTTTTAAAAATGCAATTGGCTGTTCCGGCCTACTAAAGGTGAATGTCTGCCCCTGCCTGGTGTTGTCCTCAACTGAATAAAGCTGAGCTTCTACCTTCTGTTCCAAATTACCATTTTTAAAAATGCAATTGGCTGTTCCGGCCTACTAAAGGTGAATGTCTGCCCCTGCCTGGTGTTGTCCTCAACTGAATAAAGCTGAGCTTCTACCTTCTGTTCCAAATTACCATTTTTAAAAATGCCATTGGCTGTTCCGGCCTACTAAAGGTGTCTGTCTGCCCCTGCCTGGTGTTGTCCTCAACTGAATAAAGCTGAGCTTCAACCTTCAGTTCCAAATTACCATTTTTAAAAATGCAATTGGCTGTTCCGGCCTACTAAAGGTGTCTGTCTGCCCCTGCCTGGTGTTGTCCTCAACTGAATAAAGCTGAGCTTCTACCTTCTGCCTCTTACTAACTGCTGTTTTTTAAAAAAATTGGCTGTTCCGGCCTACTAAAGGTGAATGTCTGCCCCTGCCTGGTGTTGTCCTCAACTGAATAAAGCTGAGCTTCTACCTTCTGCCTCTTACTAACTGCTGTTTTTTTTAAAAATTGGCTGTTCCGGCCTACTAAAGGTGTCTGTCTGCCCCTGCCTGGTGTTGTCCTCAACTGAATAAAGCTGAGCTTCTACCTTCTGCCTCTTACTAACTGCTGTTTTTTTAAAAAATTGGCTGTTCCGGCCTACTAAAGGTGAATGTCTGCCCCTGCCTGGTGTTGTCCTCAACTGAATAAAGCTGAGCTTCAACCTTCAGTTCCAAATTACCATTTTTAAAAATGCAATTGGCTGTTCCGGCCTACTAAAGGTGTCTGTCTGCCCCTGCCTGGTGTTGTCCTCAACTGAATAAAGCTGAGCTTCTACCTTCTGCCTCTTACTAACTGCTGTTTTTTTAAAAAATTGGCTGTTCCGGCCTACTAAAGGTGAATGTCTGCCCCTGCCTGGTGTTGTCCTCAACTGAATAAAGCTGAGCTTCTACCTTCTGCCTCTTACTAACTGCTGTTTTTTTAAAAAATTGGCTGTTCCGGCCTACTAAAGGTGTCTGTCTGCCCCTGCCTGGTGTTGTCCTCAACTGAATAAAGCTGAGCTTCAACCTTCAGTTCCAAATTACCATTTTTAAAAATGCAATTGGCTGTTCCGGCTGTTATGGTTCTCAATGGCAAGAGAACATAGCCCAGCAAACATAAGAACTAGCTCTTGGAAGGATGGAAACTAAACTGACCATGAACTAAACCTGCCGCACAACTAACAGTAGCCGGGTAGCGTAGGCTGCGTTTTATCCCTAGACGCCCAGCGCCGGCCGGAGGACTAACTAATCCTGGCAGAGGAAAATATAGTCCTGGCTCACCTCTAGAGAAATTTCCCCGAAAGGCAGACAGAGGCCCCCACAAATATTGGCGGTGATTTTAGATGAAATGACAAACGTAGTATGAAAATAGGTTTAGCAAAATTGAGGTCCGCTTACTAGATAGCAGGAAGACAGAAAGGGCACTTTCATGGTCAGCTGAAAACCCTATCAAAAAACCATCCTGAAATTACTTTAAGACTCTAGTATTAACTCATAACATCAGAGTGGCAATTTCAGATCACAAGAGCTTTCCAGACACAGAAACGAAACTACAGCTGTGAACTGGAACAAAATGCAAAAACAAACAAGGACTAAAGTCCAACTTAGCTGGGAGTTGTCTAGCAGCAGGAACATGCACAGAAAGGCTTCTGATTACAATGTTGACCGGCATGGAAGTGACAGAGGAGCAAGGCTAAATAGCGACTCCCACATCCTGATGGAAACAGGTGAACAGAGAGGATGATGCACACCAGTACAATTCCACCAGTGGCCACCGGGGAGCCCAAAATCCAATTTCACAACAGTACCCCCCCCCTCAAGGAGGGGGCACCGAACCCTCACCAGAACCACCAGGGCGATCAGGATGAGCCCTATGAAAGGCACGGACCAAATCGGAGGCATGAACATCAGAGGCAGTCACCCAAGAATTATCCTCCTGACCGTATCCCTTCCATTTGACCAGATACTGGAGTTTCCGTCTGGAAACACGGGAGTCCAAGATTTTTTCCACAACGTACTCCAACTCGCCCTCAACCAACACCGGAGCAGGAGGCTCAACGGAAGGCACAACCGGTACCTCATACCTGCGCAATAATGACCGATGAAAAACATTATGAATAGAAAAAGATGCAGGGAGGTCCAAACGGAAGGACACAGGGTTAAGAATCTCCAATATCTTGTACGGGCCGATGAACCGAGGCTTAAACTTGGGAGAAGAAACCCTCATAGGGACAAAACGAGAAGACAACCACACCAAGTCCCCAACACAAAGCCGAGGACCAACCCGACGCCGGCGGTTGGCAAAAAGCTGAGTCTTCTCCTGGGACAACTTCAAATTGTCCACTACCTGCCCCCAAATCTGATGCAACCTCTCCACCACAGCATCCACTCCAGGACAATCCGAAGATTCCACCTGACCAGAAGAAAATCGAGGATGAAACCCCGAATTACAGAAAAAGGGAGACACCAAGGTGGCAGAGCTGGCCCGATTATTGAGGGCAAACTCCGCTAAAGGCAAAAAAGCAACCCAATCATCCTGATCTGCAGACACAAAACACCTCAAATATGTCTCCAAGGTCTGATTCGTCCGCTCGGTCTGGCCATTAGTCTGAGGATGGAAAGCAGACGAGAAAGACAAATCTATGCCCATCCTAGCACAGAATGCTCACCAAAATCTAGACACGAATTGGGTACCTCTGTCAGAAACGATATTCTCCGGAATACCATGCAAACGGACCACATTTTGAAAAAACAGAGGAACCAACTCGGAAGAAGAAGGCAACTTAGGCAGGGGAACCAAATGGACCATCTTAGAGAAACGATCACACACCACCCAGATGACAGACATCTTCTGAGAAACAGGAAGATCCGAAATAAAATCCATCGAGATGTGCGTCCAGGGCCTCTTCGGGATAGGCAAGGGCAACAACAATCCACTAACCCGAGAACAACAAGGCTTGGCCCGAGCACAAACGTCACAAGACTGCACAAAGCCTCGCACATCTCGAGACAGGGAAGGCCACCAGAAGGACCTTGCCACCAAATCCCTGGTACCAAAGATTCCAGGATGACCTGCCAACGCAGAAGAATGAACCTCAGAAATGACTTTACTGGTCCAATCATCAGGAACAAACAGTCTACCAGGTGGGCAACGATCAGGTCTATCCGCCTGAAACTCCTGCAAGGCCCGCCGCAGGTCTGGAGAAACGGCAGACAATATCACTCCATCCTTAAGGATACCTGTAGGTTCAGAATTACCAGGGGAGTCAGGCTCAAAACTCCTAGAAAGGGCATCCGCCTTAACATTCTTAGAACCCGGCAGGTAGGACACCACAAAATCAAACCGAGAGAAAAACAACGACCAGCGCGCCTGTCTAGGATTCAGGCGTCTGGCGGACTCAAGATAAATTAGATTTTTGTGGTCAGTCAATACCACCACCTGATGTCTAGCCCCCTCAAGCCAATGACGCCACTCCTCAAAAGCCCACTTCATGGCCAAAAGCTCCCGATTCCCAACATCATAATTCCGCTCGGCGGGCGAAAATTTACGCGAGAAAAAAGCACAAGGTCTCATCACGGAGCAATCGGAACTTCTCTGCGACAAAACCGCCCCAGCTCCGATTTCAGAAGCGTCGACCTCAACCTGAAAAGGAAGAGCAACATCAGGCTGACGCAACACAGGGGCGGAAGAAAAGCGGCGCTTAAGCTCCCGAAAGGCCTCCACAGCAGCAGGGGACCAATCAGCAACATCAGCACCCTTCTTAGTCAAATCAGTCAATGGTTTAACAACATCAGAAAAACCAGCAATAAATCGACGATAAAAGTTAGCAAAGCCCAAAAATTTCTGAAGACTCTTAAGAGAAGAGGGTTGCGTCCAATCACAAATAGCCTGAACCTTGACAGGATCCATCTCGATGGAAGAGGGGGAAAAAATATATCCCAAAAAGGAAATCTTTTGAACCCCAAAAACGCACTTAGAACCCTTCACACACAAGGAATTAGACCGCAAAACCTGAAAAACCCTCCTGACCTGCTGGACATGAGAGTCCCAGTCATCCGAAAAAATCAAAATATCATCCAGATACACAATCATAAATTTATCCAAATAATCACGGAAAATGTCATGCATAAAGGACTGAAAAACTGAAGGGGCATTTGAAAGACCAAAAGGCATCACCAAATACTCAAAGTGGCCCTCGGGCGTATTAAATGCGGTCTTCCACTCATCCCCCTGCTTAATTCGCACCAAATTATACGCCCCACGGAGATCTATCTTAGAGAACCACTTGGCCCCCTTTATGCGAGCAAACAAATCAGTCAGCAGTGGCAACGGATATTGATATTTAACCGTGATTTTATTCAAAAGCCGATAATCAATGCACGGCCTCAAAGAGCCATCTTTCTTAGCCACAAAGAAAAAACCGGCTCCTAAGGGAGATGACGAAGGACGAATATGTCCCTTTTCCAAGGACTCCTTTATATATTCTCGCATAGCAGCATGTTCAGGCACAGACAGATTAAATAAACGACCCTTAGGGTATTTACTACCCGGAATCAAATCTATGGCACAATCGCACTCCCGGTGCGGAGGTAATGAACCAAGCTTAGGTTCTTCAAAAACGTCACGATATTCAGTCAAGAATTCAGGAATCTCAGAGGGAATAGATGATGAAATGGAAACCACAGGTACGTCCCCATGCGTCCCCTTACATCCCCAGCTTAACACAGACATAGCTTTCCAGTCAAGGACTGGGTTATGAGATTGCAGCCATGGCAATCCAAGCACCAACACATCATGTAGGTTATACAGCACAAGAAAGCGAATAATCTCCTGGTGATCCGGATTAATCCGCATAGTTACTTGTGTCCAGTATTGTGGTTTATTGCTAGCCAATGGGGTGGAGTCAATCCCCTTCAGGGGTATGGGAGTTTCAAGAGGCTCCAAATCATACCCACAGCGTTTGGCAAAGGACCAATCCATAAGACTCAAAGCGGCGCTAGAGTCGACATAGGCATCCGCGGTAATAGATGATAAAGAACAAATCAGGGTCACAGACAGAATAAACTTAGACTGTAAAGTGCCAATTGAAACAGACTTATCAAGCTTCTTAGTACGCTTAGAGCATGCTGATATAACATGAGTTGAATCACCGCAATAGAAGCACAACCCATTTTTTCGTCTAAAATTCTGCCGTTCACTTCTGGACAGAATTCTATCACATTGCATATTCTCTGGCGTCTTCTCAGTAGACACCGCCAAATGGTGCACAGGTTTGCGCTCCCGCAGACGCCTATCGATCTGGATAGCCATTGTCATGGACTCATTCAGACCCGCAGGCACAGGGAACCCCACCATAACATCCTTAATGGCATCAGAGAGACCCTCTCTGAAATTCGCCGCCAGGGCGCACTCATTCCACTGAGTAAGCACAGCCCATTTACGGAATTTCTGGCAGTATATTTCAGCTTCGTCTTGCCCCTGAGATAGGGACATTAAGGCCTTTTCCGCCTGAAGTTCTAACTGAGGTTCCTCATAAAGCAACCCCAAGGCCAGAAAAAACGCATCCACATTGAGCAACGCAGGATCCCCTGGAGCCAATGCAAAAGCCCAATCCTGAGGGTCGCCCCGGAGCAAGGAAATCACAATCCTGACCTGCTGAGCAGGATCTCCAGCAGAGCGAGATTTCAGGGACAAAAACAACTTGCAATTATTTTTGAAATTTTGAAAGCAAGATCTATTCCCCGAGAAAAATTCAGGCAAAGGAATTCTAGGTTCAGATATAGGAACATGAACAACAAAATCTTGTAAATTTTGAACTTTCGTGGTGAGATTATTCAAACCTGCAGCTAAACTCTGAATATCCATTTTAAACAGGTGAACACAGAGCCATTCCAGGATTAGAAGGAGAGAGAGAGAGAAAGGCTGCAATATAGGCAGACTTGCAAGAGATTCAATTACAAGCACACTCAGAACTGAAGAAAAAAAAAAAAAAAATCTTCAGCAGACTTCTCTTTTCTCTCCTTTCTCTGTCAATTAATTTAACCCTTTTGGCCGGTCAAACTGTTATGGTTCTCAATGGCAAGAGAACATAGCCCAGCAAACATAAGAACTAGCTCTTGGAAGGATGGAAACTAAACTGACCATGAACTAAACCTGCCGCACAACTAACAGTAGCCGGGTAGCGTAGGCTGCGTTTTATCCCTAGACGCCCAGCGCCGGCCGGAGGACTAACTAATCCTGGCAGAGGAAAATATAGTCCTGGCTCACCTCTAGAGAAATTTCCCCGAAAGGCAGACAGAGGCCCCCACAAATATTGGCGGTGATTTTAGATGAAATGACAAACGTAGTATGAAAATAGGTTTAGCAAAATTGAGGTCCGCTTACTAGATAGCAGGAAGACAGAAAGGGCACTTTCATGGTCAGCTGAAAACCCTATCAAAAAACCATCCTGAAATTACTTTAAGACTCTAGTATTAACTCATAACATCAGAGTGGCAATTTCAGATCACAAGAGCTTTCCAGACACAGAAACGAAACTACAGCTGTGAACTGGAACAAAATGCAAAAACAAACAAGGACTAAAGTCCAACTTAGCTGGGAGTTGTCTAGCAGCAGGAACATGCACAGAAAGGCTTCTGATTACAATGTTGACCGGCATGGAAGTGACAGAGGAGCAAGGCTAAATAGCGACTCCCACATCCTGATGGAAACAGGTGAACAGAGAGGATGATGCACACCAGTACAATTCCACCAGTGGCCACCGGGGAGCCCAAAATCCAATTTCACAACATCCGGCCTACTAAAGGTGTCTGTCTGCCCCTGCCTGGTGTTGTCCTCAACTGAATAAAGCTGAGCTTCTACCTTCTGCCTCTTACTAACTGCTGTTTTTTTAAAAAATTGGCTGTTCCGGCCTACTAAAGGTGAATGTCTGCCCCTGCCTGGTGTTGTCCTCAACTGAATAAAGCTGAGCTTCAACCTTCAGTTCCAAATTACCATTTTTAAAAATGCAATTGGCTGTTCCGGCCTACTAAAGGTGTCTGTCTGCCCCTGCCTGGTGTTGTCCTCAACTGAATAAAGCTGAGCTTCAACCTTCAGTTCCAAATTACCATTTTTAAAAATGCAATTGGCTGTTCCGGCCTACTAAAGGTGTCTGTCTGCCCCTGCCTGGTGTTGTCCTCAACTGAATAAAGCTGAGCTTCTACCTTCTGCCTCTTACTAACTGCTGTTTTTTTAAAAAAATTGGCTGTTCCGGCCTACTAAAGGTGAATGTCTGCCCCTGCCTGGTGTTGTCCTCAACTGAATAAAGCTGAGCTTCTACCTTCTGCCTCTTACTAACTGCTGTTTTTTTAAAAAATTGGCTGTTCCGGCCTACTAAAGGTGAATGTCTGCCCCTGCCTGGTGTTGTCCTCAACTGAATAAAGCTGAACTTCTACCTTCTGCCTCTTACTAACTGCTGTTTTTTTTAAAAAATTGGCTGTTCCGGCCTACTAAAGGTGTCTGTCTGCCCCTGCCTGGTGTTGTCCTCAACTGAATAAAGCTGAGCTTCAACCTTCAGTTCCAAATTACCATTTTTAAAAATGCAATTGGCTGTTCCGGCCTACTAAAGGTGTCTGTCTGCCCCTGCCTGGTGTTGTCCTCAACTGAATAAAGCTGAGCTTCTACCTTCTGCCTCTTACTAACTGCTGTTTTTTTAAAAAATTGGCTGTTCCGGCCTACTAAAGGTGAATGTCTGCCCCTGCCTGGTGTTGTCCTCAACTGAATAAAGCTGAGCTTCAACCTTCAGTTCCAAATTACCATTTTTAAAAATGCAATTGGCTGTTCCGGCCTACTAAAGGTGTCTGTCTGCCCCTGCCTGGTGTTGTCCTCAACTGAATAAAGCTGAGCTTCTACCTTCTGCCTCTTACTAACTGCTGTTTTTTTAAAAAATTGGCTGTTCCGGCCTACTAAAGGTGAATGTCTGCCCCTGCCTGGTGTTGTCCTCAACTGAATAAAGCTGAGCTTCTACCTTCTGCCTCTTACTAACTGCTGTTTTTTTAAAAAATTGGCTGTTCCGGCCTACTAAAGGTGTCTGTCTGCCCCTGCCTGGTGTTGTCCTCAACTGAATAAAGCTGAGCTTCAACCTTCAGTTCCAAATTACCATTTTTAAAAACGCAATTGGCTGTTCCGGCCTACTAAAGGTGTCTGTCTGCCCCTGCCTGGTGTTGTCCTCAACTGAATAAAGCTGAGCTTCTACCTTCTGCCTCTTACTAACTGCTGTTTTTTTAAAAAATTGGCTGTTCCGGCCTACTAAAGGTGAATGTATGCCCCTGCCTGGTGTTGTCCTCAACTGAATAAAGCTGAGCTTCTACCTTCTGCCTCTTACTAACTGCTGTTTTTTTAAAAAATTGGCTGTTCCGGCCTACTAAAGGTGTCTGTCTGCCCCTGCCTGGTGTTGTCCTCAACTGAATAAAGCTGAGCTTCTACCTTCTGCCTCTTACTAACTGCTGTTTTTTTAAAAAATTGGCTGTTCCGGCCTACTAAAGGTGTCTGTCTGCCCCTGCCTGGTGTTGTCCTCAACTGAATAAAGCTGAGCTTCAACCTTCAGTTCCAAATTACCATTTTTAAAAATGCAATTGGCTGTTCCGGCCTACTAAAGGTGTCTGTCTGCCCCTGCCTGGTGTTGTCCTCAACTGAATAAAGCTGAGCTTCTACCTTCTGCCTCTTACTAACTGCTGTTTTTTTAAAAAATTGGCTGTTCCGGCCTACTAAAGGTGTCTGTCTGCCCCTGCCTGGTGTTGTCCTCAACTGAATAAAGCTGAGCTTCTACCTTCTGCCTCTTACTAACTGCTGTTTTTTTAAAAAATTGGCTGTTCCGGCCTACTAAAGGTGAATGTCTGCCCCTGCCTGGTGTTGTCCTCAACTGAATAAAGCTGAGCTTCAACCTTCAGTTCCAAATTACCATTTTTAAAAATGCAATTGGCTGTTCCGGCCTACTAAAGGTGTCTGTCTGCCCCTGCCTGGTGTTGTCCTCAACTGAATAAAGCTGAGCTTCTACCTTCTGCCTCTTACTAACTGCTGTTTTTTTTAAAAATTGGCTGTTCCGGCCTACTAAAGGTGAATGTCTGCCTCTGCCTGGTGTTGTCCTCAACTGAATAAAGCTGAGCTTCAACCTTCAGTTCCAAATTACCATTTTTAAAAATGCAATTGGCTGTTCCGGCCTACTAAAGGTGTCTGTCTGCCCCTGCCTGGTGTTGTCCTCAACTGAATAAAGCTGAGCTTCTACCTTCTGCCTCTTACTAACTGCTGTTTTTTTAAAAAATTGGCTGTTCCGGCCTACTAAAGGTGAATGTCTGCCCCTGCCTGGTGTTGTCCTCAACTGAATAAAGCTGAGCTTCTACCTTCTGCCTCTTACTAACTGCTGTTTTTTTAAAAAATTGGCTGTTCCGGCCTACTAAAGGTGTCTGTCTGCCCCTGCCTGGTGTTGTCCTCAACTGAATAAAGCTGAGCTTCAACCTTCAGTTCCAAATTACCATTTTTAAAAATGCAATTGGCTGTTCCGGCCTACTAAAGGTGTCTGTCTGCCCCTGCCTGGTGTTGTCCTCAACTGAATAAAGCTGAGCTTCTACCTTCTGCCTCTTACTAACTGCTGTTTTTTTAAAAAATTGGCTGTTCCGGCCTACTAAAGGTGAATGTCTGCCCCTGCCTGGTGTTGTCCTCAACTGAATAAAGCTGAGCTTCTACCTTCTGCCTCTTACTAACTGCTGTTTTTTTAAAAAATTGGCTGTTCCGGCCTACTAAAGGTGTCTGTCTGCCCCTGCCTGGTGTTGTCCTCAACTGAATAAAGCTGAGCTTCTACCTTCTGCCTCTTACTAACTGCTGTTTTTTTAAAAAATTGGCTGTTCCGGCCTACTAAAGGTGAATGTCTGCCCCTGCCTGGTGTTGTCCTCAACTGAATAAAGCTGAGCTTCAACCTTCAGTTCCAAATTACCATTTTTAAAAATGCAATTGGCTGTTCCGGCCTACTAAAGGTGTCTGTCTGCCCCTGCCTGGTGTTGTCCTCAACTGAATAAAGCTGAGCTTCTACCTTCTGCCTCTTACTAACTGCTGTTTTTTTAAAAAATTGGCTGTTCCGGCCTACTAAAGGTGAATGTCTGCCCCTGCCTGGTGTTGTCCTCAACTGAATAAAGCTGAGCTTCTACCTTCTGCCTCTTACTAACTGCTGTTTTTTTAAAAAATTGGCTGTTCCGGCCTACTAAAGGTGTCTGTCTGCCCCTGCCTGGTGTTGTCCTCAACTGAATAAAGCTGAGCTTCAACCTTCAGTTCCAAATTACCATTTTTAAAAATGCAATTGGCTGTTCCGGCCTACTAAAGGTGTCTGTCTGCCCCTGCCTGGTGTTGTCCTCAACTGAATAAAGCTGAGCTTCTACCTTCTGCCTCTTACTAACTGCTGTTTTTTTAAAAAATTGGCTGTTCCGGCCTACTAAAGGTGAATGTCTGCCCCTGCCTGGTGTTGTCCTCAACTGAATAAAGCTGAGCTTCAACCTTCAGTTCCAAATTACCATTTTTAAAAATGCAATTGGCTGTTCCGGCCTACTAAAGGTGAATGTCTGCCCCTGCCTGGTGTTGTCCTCAACTGAATAAAGCTGAGCTTCTACCTTCTGTTCCAAATTACCATTTTTAAAAATGCAATTGGCTGTTCCGGCCTACTAAAGGTGAATGTCTGCCCCTGCCTGGTGTTGTCCTCAACTGAATAAAGCTGAGCTTCTACCTTCTGTTCCAAATTACCATTTTTAAAAATGCCATTGGCTGTTCCGGCCTACTAAAGGTGTCTGTCTGCCCCTGCCTGGTGTTGTCCTCAACTGAATAAAGCTGAGCTTCAACCTTCAGTTCCAAATTACCATTTTTAAAAATGCAATTGGCTGTTCCGGCCTACTAAAGGTGTCTGTCTGCCCCTGCCTGGTGTTGTCCTCAACTGAATAAAGCTGAGCTTCTACCTTCTGCCTCTTACTAACTGCTGTTTTTTTAAAAAATTGGCTGTTCCGGCCTACTAAAGGTGTCTGTCTGCCCCTGCCTGGTGTTGTCCTCAACTGAACAAAGCTGAGCTTCCACATTCTGGCTTTCGCCCTATACTATCAGATATTAAACTGCATTTGGCCTACTAGTGTGGTTAGGCCCTTGAAACAGTGTCTGCTGCTCTTGGGTTTGCTACTCCACTGAACAAAGCAATGCCGCCTGTTTAGTCCTGTTACCAATTTTGAACTGCATTTAGCCTACTTTATTCTTTGGCCCTATATCTGTTTCCTCCTCATCCTGCCCATTGCCCAGCCACTGCTAGATGAGTCTGCTGGTACATTGACCTAGACCACTACATTCCCCTTATACTCTACACAGCCAGAATCTGACACTGCTGAAAGTAAGGTTCCCCTTCCCGCATGTTATACCACCTTACACAGGGACAGAGAGGAAGGTGCAGATGAAAGTGCAGGTTCCTTCATCAGGTGGGGGGGCATACTCGTTGGCGACGTCACTGGCTCAGGGCCCCTCAGAGTACGCAAAAGTGTCGCTGCTGGTGGGAGGCGCCCCCGCCATGCAAACACACATCGCTGTACTTTGAGGGGCCCTGTGCCAGTGCCAATGCGAACGAGTGGGCCCCCCCTGCTTGCTCAGGATCACAGCACTTGCAACGTTGAAATACTTACCTTTCCCTGCAACACCGCCGTGACGTAGTCCGCATTTCCTGGGCCCACGAAAAACTTGAGCCGGCCCTACTCCCCCCACAACTTTTGCCAAATGACCCCCAATTCCCTATGCCCAACTATTATTATAAAGTTAATTAAGATTGACAAGCTTCAGAAACAAGAATGGATGTTTTTGGCATTAAAATGGGCACTGTAGGTGTTTTCCTGGCCTCCACTCACTGCCGACTATGCTTCCCCATTGACTTGCATTGGGTTTCGTGTTTCGGTCGATCCCCGACTTTTAGCGATAATCGGCCAACTGCACTCGACTCGACTCTGGACAAAATCGGGTTTCACAAAACCCGACTCGATCTTAAAAAAAATGAAAGTCGCTCAACTCTAGTTAATATGATATTATGGAATTACTTTAATTCCTTACTATAATATTATATACTGTTAATATATACAGTATTGTGCAAAAGTTTTGGGCAGGTGGGAAAAAAATACTGCAAAGTAAGAATGCTTTCAAAAATAGAAGTATTTATAGTTTATTTTTATCAATTAACAAAATGCAAAGTGAGGGTATGTGCACACGTCCGGATTTCTTGCAGAAATTTCCTGAAGAAAACCGGAAATTTTCTGCAAGAAATCCGCATTTTTTTTTGCATTTTTTTTCCATTTTTTTCGCGTTTTTTTTAGCATTTTGCAAGCGTAATTAGCTTGCAGAATGCTAAAGTTTTCCAAGCGATCTGTAGCATCGCTTGGAAAACTGACTGACAGGTTGGTCACACTTGTCAAACATACTGTTTGACAAGTGTGACCAACTTTTTACTATAGATGCTGCTTATGCAGCATCTATAGTAAAAGATAGAATGTTTAAAAATAATAAAAAAAATAAAAAAATGGTTATACTCACCCTCTGCAGCCTCCGTTCCTATAGATGCCGGTGTGGTTCAGGACCTTCGGTGACGTCACGGCTTGCGATTGGTCACGAGCGGTCACATGAGCGGTCATGCGACCAATCACAAGACAGTGACGTCATCGCAGGTCCTGAACCACACCATCTATAGAAACAGAAGCGGCAGCATGCAGCGGTGAGAGGCGGGAACACTCCGGGGACATCGAAGGTGAGTATATGACTATTTTTTATTTTAATTATTTTTTTTTTTTACCAATTATATGGTGCCCAGTCCGTGGAGAAGAGTCTCCTCTCCTCCACCCTGGGTACCTACCGCACATAATCTGCTTACTTCCCGCATGGTGTGCACAGCCCCGTGCGGGAAGTAAGCAGATCAATGCACTCCTAGGTGTGCGGAATCCCCGCAATTCCACATTTTTAATGAACATGTTGCTTTTTTTTCCGCGATGCGATTTTTTTCGCGGAAAAAATCGCAACATTTGCACAAAAAATGCGGAATACACTGTAAATAATAGGAGGCATAGGTTAGCGTTTTTTTCGCGTTTTTATCACGTTTTTATAGCGAAAAACTCGAAAAAACACGAAAAATCCTGAACGTGTGCTGTGCACATGGCCTGAATGAACTAAAGATAAATCAGCTTCAAACCTATATTTGGTGTGACTGCCCTTTGCCTTCAAAACAACATCAATTCTTCTAGATACACTTACACCCAGCTTTTGAAGGAACTCACCAGGGAGGTTGTACCAAACATCTTGGAGAACTAACCACAGATCTGCTGTTCATGTAAGCTTGCACAAATTCTTCTGTGTCTTTATATAATCCAGGTGACCATATCATCATTTTCAGGACTCCTAGCTCTTCTTCCTGAAGATAGTTCTTAATGACATTGGCTGTATGTTTGAGGTAATTGTCTTGGTGCAGAATAAATTTAGAGCCAATCAGACGCCTCCATGATGGTATTGCGTAATGGCTAAATATCTGCCTGTATTTGTCAGCATTGAGAACACCAAGAAATGGGCAACATTGAGGCTTGTAGATCCAGTGGTCAGCCACGGAAGCTTAGTGTAGCAGATGAAAGACACATCATGCTAAATTCCCTTTGAAATTGGAAGATGTCCAGCAGTGCCATCAGTTCAGAACTGGCAGAATCCAGAGGGACCAAGCTACACCCATCTACTGTTTGGAGAAGTCTGACCAGAAGTGGTCTTCATGCAAGATTTGTGGTCAAAAATAATTCCTACATAGAAACAAGGCCGAGTGACTCAAGTGCACAAAAACATGAGAACTTGGGTACAGAATATGGCAGCAGGTGCTCTGGACTGATGATTCAAAATATGAAATATTTGGCTTTAACAGAAGTCAGCTTGTGTCACGATCCATGTTTGGATCTGTGGCAGATCTGGTTTCCCTCTGATTTAAACCTTTTTTCCTTTCTGGTCATTGGGGGTTAATGCAGTTTTCCCCCCCGGTGGCCGCTGGTGTTATTGCATTGCTGCTGGGTCAGTTGATGTTTGTGACCACTCCCACCATCCTTTATAAGGTCACCTGGTGCATCAGCTGACTGTTGGTTATACAGGTCCTTTCAGGAGACCAACCTCGCAGTAGCAGCTCCCTGGTGTCAGCCAAGTCTGGTGTTTGGAGCTCAGTTGCTGTGCTATCTGTGTTGTGGAGTCTGCAGTGGTGTGCACAAGCTAAGTTCTGAGTTTTTTTACTTTGTAGTTTGTGCATTCATCTTTTGGTATCGTGTTCCCCTCACTCTCTTAGGCTAAGTGCACACGTTGCAGAATTGCCGCGGAAATTTCCGCAGCAATTCTGCGCCTCCTGCCGCAGGTATATCGCATGCAGAATTAGCATGCATATACCCGCAGAAAACTAGCGTTTTGCAAGCATAATTAGCTTGCAGAATGCTAGAGTTTTCCAAGCGATCTGTAGCATCGCTTGGAAAACTGATTGACAGGTTGGTCACACTTGTCAAACATAGTGTTTGACAAGTGTGACCAACTTTTTACTATAGATGCTGCCTATGCAGCATCAATAGTAAATAATAGAATGTTTAAAAATAAAAAAAATAAAAAAAATGCTTATACTCACCTGCAGACAGCCGATCTCTTCAGCGGCGTCCATTCCTATAGATGGTGTGTGTGTGCAGGACCTTCCATGACATCGCGGTCACGTGAGCGGTCACATGACCGGTCTCGCGACCAATCACAAGACCGCGACGTCATCGCAGGTCCTTCACCGCACACCAGCTATAGGAACCGAAGCGGCAGCGTGCACCGGAGAGGCGGGAAGACTGCGGGGGCCATCGAAGGTGAGTATATCACTATTTTTTATTTTAATTCTTTTTTTTTTTACCAATTATACGGTGCCCAGTCCGTGGAGGAGAGTCTCCTCTCCTCCACCCTGGGTACCAACCGCACATGATCTGCTTACTTCCCGCATGGTGTGCACAGCCCCGTGCAGGAAGTAAGCAGATCAATGCACTCCTGTGTGTGCAGAATCGCCGCGATTCCGCAAATTTAATGAACATGCTGCGTTTTTTTCTGGAATGCGATTCCGCTCAGGAAAAAAATGCAGCATGTGCACAAAAAATGCGGATTGCATTCTATTACATAGGATGCTTAATGTTAGCGTTTTTTTCGCAGTATTATAGCGTTTTATAGCGAAAAACCGTGAAAAAAATGTGAAAAATATGCTACGTGTGCACACAGCCTTATTGTTCATTCCTGTTTATTTGCTTTGTGGTGCTGTTTACACTGTTCACCTCCTGGGGTGGGGGTTTAGTTCAGGGTTTAACAGGAGACAGGGACAGGTCGATGACTTGGGCCTCCCTACCTTCAAGGGTACCCCCAAGTTAGGGAAAGACAGGGCTTCCCCTAGCCTGAGGGGCAGTTCAGGGGCCCAGATTCCTCATCTCCTGTTTTCCTATTTCTGCCCCGTGACATTATAACCAACCGTTCCTTTTTTCTGGTGAGCCATGGCCCAAATGCAGGCCTTTGCCCAATTGCTACAGACTCACCGAGGAGTGTAAGGTGCTGCGTGGTGAGGTGGTGCAGCAGCTGCAGCAATTGTTGGGGTTTTGGGCCTCAGCTCAGGTACAGGCTCAACCAGAACCCAAGATATCTCTCCCAGACAGGTTCTCTGGGGGGAGAGATACATTTTTGGTTTTTAAGGAAGCCTGCAAGTTGTACTTCAGGCTCCGCCCTCGTTCGTCAGGGAGTGAGGAACAACAGGTGGGAATCATCGTTTCCCTTCTTAGGAGTGATCCCCAATCCTGGGCCTTCTCCCTGCCGACCGGTTCACCATCCCTACGGTCGGTGGACGAGTTTTTTATGGCTCTGGCTCTGGTGTATGGTGATCTAGATGGCATCTCCCTGGCGGAATCCCTACTCCGTAAGATCAAGCAGGGGGGTCGGCCGGCTGAGGAGTATGTTGTGAATTAGACTTTTTTGGCTCCCTCTAGTGGTTACTAGTGATATGACTCTGGGATTTCCTTCCCTCTGTTTGCACCCAGCTGGGTCGTTACTTCAGGGGTGTTGCTATATAAACCTCCTGGAACCTTAGTCCAGTGCCTGGCATCGGTGTTATCAGACACATTCTGTTTGCTCCTGTTTGCTGGTCCTGGTTCGTGCTAAATTAAGCTAAGTCTTGCTTCTTTGTTTTTTGGGTTATTTGTTTGCTATCATTTTTGTCCAGCTTGTACTAAATGTGATTCCTGACCTTGCTGGAAGCTCTAGGGGGCTGGTGTTCTCCCCCCGGGCCGTTAGACGGTTCGGGGGTTCTTGAATTTCCAGTGTGGATATTTTTGATAGGATTTTTTGCTGACCATATAAGTTATCTTTCTATATTCTGCTATTAGCTAGTGGGCCTCTCTTTGCTAAATTCCTAGCTCATTCTTATGTTTGTCTTTTCCTCTTACCTCACCGTTATTATTTGTGGGGGGCTTCTATCCAACTTTTTGGGGTATTTCCTCTGGAGGCAAGAAAGGTCTTTCTTTTCCCTTCTAGGGGTAGTTAGCTCTCCGGCTGGCGCGAGACGTCTAGGATCAACGTAGGAACGTTCCCCGGCTGCTGGTATTTGTGGTGCTAGGATTAGTTATATGGTCAGCCTAGTTACCACTGCCCTATGAGCTGGTTTTCTGTATTTACTGGCTTAGCTTTATTCCTGAGACCCTCTGCCATTGGGGTCATAACAGTATGCCAGGCCAATATTGAATGTTTAAAGCATTGCAGAAGTGGGATAATAAGAAAGGAAATTCTGAGTTTTTTTTTTTTTTTTCCTTCCTTCTCTTCCTCCCCTTTACCTTTGAGTGGCGTGTGCTTGCTGCAGACATGAATGTGCAGACCTTGATTACAAGTGTTGACCAGCTGGCAGCTCGTGTGCAGGGTATACAAGATTTTGTTACCAGTAGTCCTATGTCTGAACCTAAAATACCTATTCCGGAATTGTTTGCTGGAGACCGATTTAGGTTTAGGAATTTCAAGAATAATTGTAAATTGTTTCTTTCTCTGAGACCCCGTTCATCTGGAGATTCAGCTCAGCAAGTTAAAATTGTTATTTCTTTTTTGCGGGGCGACCCTCAGGATTGGGCTTTCTCGCTAGCGCCAGGAGATCCGGCATTGGCGAATATTGATGCGTTTTTTCTGGAGCTCGGATTGCTTTACGAGGAACCCAATCTTGAAATTCAGGCAGAAAAAGCCTTGCTGGCTATTTCTCAGGGTCAGGATGAAGCTGAAGTGTATTGCCAAAAATTTCGGAAATGGTCCGTGCTTACTCAGTGGAATGAGTGTGCTCTGGCCGCAAATTTCAGAAATGGCCTTTCTGAAGCCATTAAGAATGTGATGGTGGGTTTCCCCATTCCTACAAGTCTGAATGATTCTATGGCGCTTGCTATTCAAATTGACCGGCGTTTGCGGGAGCGCAAAACCGCTAATCCTCTGGTGGTGTTGTCTGAACAAACACCTGATTTAATGCAATGTGATAGAATTAAGACTAGAAATGAACGGAAAAATCATAGACGTCAGAATGGGTTGTGTTTTTACTGTGGTGATTCTACACATGTTATATCAGCATGCTCTAAACGCCTAACAAGGGTTGTTAGTCCTGTCGCCATTGGTAATTTGCAACCTAAATTTATTTTGTCTGTGACTTTAATTTGCTCTTTGTCTTCTTACCCTGTTATGGCATTTGTGGATTCAGGTGCCGCCCTGAGTCTTATGGATCTGTCATTTGCCAAGCGCTGTGGTTTTGTTCTTGAACCGTTAGTAAATCCTATTCCTCTTAGAGGTATTGATGCTACGCCATTGGCGGAAAATAAACCGCAGTTTTGGACGCAGGTGACCATGTGCATGACTCCTGAACATCGGGAGGTGATTCGTTTTCTTGTTCTGCATAAAATGCATGATTTGGTCGTTTTGGGTCTGCCATGGTTACAGACCCACAATCCAGTCCTGGATTGGAAGGCAATGTCTGTGTCAAGTTGGGGCTGTCAGGGAATTCATGCTGATTCCCCGCCGGTGTCTATTGCTTCCTCTACTCCTTCGGAAGTTCCTGAGTATTTGTCTGATTATCAGGATGTATTCAGTGAGTCCAGATCCAGTGCTCTGCCTCCTCATAGGGACTGTGACTGCGCCATAGATTTGATTCCAGGTAGTAAATTTCCTAAGGGAAGATTATTTAATCTGTCAGTACCTGAGCATGCCGCAATGCGTTCATATATCAAGGAGTCTCTGGAGAAGGGGCTTATCCGTCCATCCTCTTCCCCTCTTGGTGCGGGATTCTTTTTTGTGGCTAAGAAGGACGGATCTTTGAGACCTTGTATTGACTATCGGCTACTGAATAAAATCACTGTAAAATTTCAGTATCCTTTGCCTCTCTTGTCGGACTTGTTTGCCCGGATTAAGGGTGCCAAGTGGTTCACCAAGATAGATCTTCGTGGTGCATACAACCTTGTGCGCATTAAGCAAGGTGATGAATGGAAGACTGCATTTAATACGCCCGAAGGTCATTTTGAGTACTTGGTGATGCCTTTTGGGCTTTCTAATGCTCCCTCAGTATTTCAGTCCTTTATGCATGATATTTTCCGGAAGTATCTGGATAAATTTATGATTGTTTATCTGGACGATATTCTGGTTTTCTCTGAAGATTGGGACTCACATGTGGAGCAGGTCAGGATGGTGTTTCAGGTTTTGCGTGAGAATGCCTTGTTTGTTAAAGGCTCAAAGTGTCTCTTTGGAGTACAGAAAGTTCCCTTTTTGCGGTTTATTTTTTCCCCTTCTGCTGTGGAGATGGACCCAGTCAAGGTCCGAGCTATTCATGAGTGGACTCAACCCACGTCAGTTAAGAGTCTTCAGAAGTTCTTGGGTTTTGCTAACTTCTACCGTCGTTTTATCGCTAATTTTTCTAGCGTTGTTAAACCTTTGACGGATATGACCAAGAAAGGTTCTGATGTTGCTAACTGGGCTCCTGCAGCCGTGGAGGCGTTCCAGGAGTTGAAGCGCCGGTTTACTTCGGCGCCTGTTTTGTGCCAGCCTGATGTCTCACTTCCCTTTCAGGTCGAGGTGGATGCTTCTGAGATTGGGGCAGGGGCCGTTTTGTCACAGAGAGGCCCTGGTTGCTCGGTAATGAGACCATGTGCTTTCTTCTCTAGGAAGTTTTCACCTGCTGAGCGGAATTATGATGTGGGCAATCGGGAATTACTGGCCATGAAGTGGGCATTTGAGGAGTGGCGTCATTGGCTCGAGGGTGCTAAGCATCGTGTGGTGGTCTTGACTGATCACAAAAATCTGATGTATCTCGAGTCTGCTAAACGCCTGAATCCTAGACAGGCCCGCTGGTCATTGTTTTTCTCCCGTTTTGACTTTGTGGTCTCGTATTTACCAGGTTCAAAGAATGTGAAAGCTGATGCTCTTTCAAGGAGCTTTGTGCCTGACTCTCCTGGAGTCACAGAACCTGTTGGTATTCTTAAAGAAGGAGTTATTTTGTCAGCCATTTCTCCTGATTTGCGACGTGTGTTGCAGAGATTTCAAGCTGGTAGACCTGACTCTTGTCCACCTGACAGACTTTTTGTTCCTGATAAATGGACCAGCAGAGTCATTTCCGAGGTTCATTCCTCGGTGTTGGCAGGTCATCCGGGAATTTTTGGCACCAGAGATCTAGTGGCTAGGTCATTTTGGTGGCCTTCCTTGTCACGGGATGTACAGTCATTTGTTCAGTCCTGTGGGACTTGTGCTCGAGCTAAGCCTTGCTGTTCCCGTGCCAGCGGGTTGCTCTTGCCCTTGCCTGTCCCGAAGAGGCCTTGGACACATATTTCCATGGATTTCATTTCTGATCTCCCGGTGTCTCGGGGTATGTCTGTCATCTGGGTGGTATGTGATCGCTTTTCAAAAATGGTCCATTTGGTGCCTTTGCCTAAGCTGCCTTCCTCTTCCGATCTGGTTCCTGTGTTCCTTCAGAATGTGGTTCGTTTACACGGCATTCCTGAGAATATTGTGTCTGACAGAGGATCCCAGTTTGTTTCCAGGTTCTGGCGATCCTTTTGTGCTAGGATGGGCATTGATTTATCGTTCTCGTCTGCCTTTCATCCTCAGACTAATGGACAAACTGAGCGAACTAATCAGACTCTGGAAGCTTACTTGAGGTGTTTTGTTTCGGCAGATCAGGATGATTGGGTGACCTTCTTGCCGTTGGCTGAGTTTGCCCTAAATAATCGGGCTAGTTCCGCTACTTTGGTTTCGCCATTTTTCTGCAACTCTGGTTTCTATCCTCGTTTTTCCTCGGGACATGTGGAGCCTTCTGAGTGTCCTGGAGTAGATTCTGTGGTGGATAGGTTGCAGCAGATCTGGAATCATGTGGTGGACAACTTGAAGTTGTCACAGGAGAAGGCTCAGCAATTTGCCAACCGCCGCCGCGGTGTGGGTCCCCGACTTCGTGTTGGGGATTTGGTGTGGCTGTCTTCTCGATTTGTTCCTATGAAGGTCTCCTCTCCTAAATTTAAGCCTTGCTTCATCGGTCCTTACAAGATATTGGAAATCCTTAATCCTGTGTCCTTTCGCTTGGATCTTCCGGTTTCGCTTGCCATTCACAACGTGTTCCATAGGTCTTTGTTACGACGCTACGTTGTGCCTGTGGTTCCTTCTGCTGAGCCTCCTGCTCCGGTGTTGGTTGAGGGCGAGTTGGAGTACGTGGTGGAGAAGATCTTGGATTCTCGTCTCTCCAGGCGGAGGCTTCAGTATTTGGTCAAGTGGAAGGGTTATGGTCAGGAGGATAATTCCTGGGTGGTTGCCTCTGATGTGCATGCGGCCGATTTAGTTCGTGCCTTTCACGCTGCTCATCCTGATCGCCCTGGTGGTCTTGGTGAGGGTTCGGTGACCCCTCCTTAAGGGGGGGGTACTGTTGTGAATTAGACTTTTTTGGCTCCCTCTAGTGGTTACTAGTGATATGACTCTGGGATTTCCTTCCCTCTGTTTGCACCCAGCTGGGTCGTTACTTCAGGGGTGTTGCTATATAAACCTCCTGGAACCTTAGTCCAGTGCCTGGCATCGGTGTTATCAGACACATTCTGTTTGCTCCTGTTTGCTGGTCCTGGTTCGTGCTAAATTAAGCTAAGTCTTGCTTCTTTGTTTTTTGGGTTATTTGTTTGCTATCATTTTTGTCCAGCTTGTACTAAATGTGATTCCTGACCTTGCTGGTTGCTCTAGGGGGCTGGTGTTCTCCCCCCGGGCCGTTAGACGGTTCGGGGGTTCTTGAATTTCCAGTGTGGATATTTTTGATAGGATTTTTTGCTGACCATATAAGTTATCTTTCTATATTCTGCTATTAGCTAGTGGGCCTCTCTTTGCTAAATTCCTAGCTCATTCTTATGTTTGTCTTTTCCTCTTACCTCACCGTTATTATTTGTGGGGGGCTTCTATCCAACTTTTTGGGGTATTTCCTCTGGAGGCAAGAAAGGTCTTTCTTTTCCCTTCTAGGGGTAGTTAGCTCTCCGGCTGGCGCGAGACGTCTAGGATCAACGTAGGAACGTTCCCCGGCTGCTGGTATTTTTGTGCTAGGATTAGTTATATGGTCAGCCTAGTTACCACTGCCCTATGAGCTGGTTTTCTGTATTTACTGGCTTAGCTTTATTCCTGAGACCCTCTGCCATTGGGGTCATAACAGGAGTACTGTTCAGAGTTCAGGAGGTGGGCCACTGACACACAGTGGAATGACCCTGCCCTTAGGAGCCATTTTGTGCAGGGTCTGTCCCCTAGGTTGCAAGATACTCTGGTGCAGTACGCAGCCCCCAGGTCGTTGGAGGCCGCCATGTCCCTTGCCATCTGGGTGGATAGACGCTTGAGGGAGAGGCATGCACCAAATGTGCCCCCTATAGTCCTTGCTAGGGAGGAGGACACACCTGGGCAGGCGAACGAACCCATGCAGGTGGGAGGAGTTCGTCCCCAAACTGGGTTGCCTGTGGTTCGCCGTGGAGTGGGGGCATGTTTCTACTGTGGGCAGACCGGTCATTTTATCAATGTCTGCCCAGCGCGTGCCAAAGTACCTGCACCATCTAAAGAGCCGCGCCCTCCTGGTCATGTGGAGAGAGGCGACCAGGGTGTGTATATTTCCTCCATTTTTTTGTCTCAATGTACCTTACCTGCTGAGGTGGTTATTGGTGGGGTAACTGAGAATATTCCGGTGCTTGTGGACAGTGGAGCAGGAGTCAATTTGGTGGATGATCATTTTTCCCAGACCCATGGCCTGATGAGTAGGACGCTAGCAAAACCCTTAAGCGTCCAGGCCATTGACTCTGCTCCGCTCAGCCAGGGGAGCATTACACAAGTCGTAGACAATATATATCTGCGCATAGGGGCTTGTCATGAAGAGTCTTTATCATGCTACGTCTTGGAGGGCATACCAACTCCCATGGTTTTAGGACTCCCTTGGTTGAAAAGACATAACCCAGTCATAGACTGACGGTCCATGGAAGTAGTCAGCTGGGGTCAGTCGTGTAAGGACTGCTGCCCGGGAGCTACGATCTCTGCTGTTCTTCTAAAACCTACCCCTTCCCCTTCAGTGGGGGCAGCAGAGGTGCTGCCAGGGACTAGGGGCAAGACTTTACCATCACTACAGGTTAACCCAGTGGGTCAGAGACCTCTTAGGAGGAGGGGTCAGATGAGGGTGGTGGTTCCCTCGGAGCATTGTGGGGGTGTGAGTGTAGTGACACAGGGGGACACCTCTGTTGTCAATTCCTCAAAGAATTCTCCGTCCTGTGGCAAACGTTTGCTTGGAAATAAAGGTTCAGTTCCGGACCTGTGTGTGAATGAGTACGTATGGGTGTCCACCAAAAACATCAGGTGGAAGTGTGCAAGTGGGACCTGGAGTTCCAGGGTGATTGGGCCATATCGGGTGTCGGCCATTCTCAGCCTGGGGACTTTTCAGTTGGAGTTACCCCCAGTTATGCATGTACACAACTCATTCCCCAGGTCGGCGCTCTGGAGATTTGTGGCTCCTCCGGAGCCTACGTTGCTGGCATTTTCATCAGGTCACGTTTGCCATAAACCTGAGAGTCGGGTGCCTGACGAGGTGAACTCTGGAAGATCGAGGCATCCTCACTGTAGGTAGGTCTGGTGAGGTCTGATATTGAATGTCCAGAGGCAGCTCATTGAAAGGGGGGTACTGTCACGATCCATGTTTGGATCTGTGGCAGATCTGGTTTCCCTCTGATTTAAACCTTTTTTCCTTTCTGGTCATTGGGGGTTAATGCAGTTTTCCCCCCCCGGGTGGCCGCTGGTGTTATTGCATTGCTGCTGGGTCAGTTGATGTTTGTGACCACTCCCACCATCCTTCATAAGGTCACCTGGTGCATCACTGTTGGTTATACAGGTCCTTTCAGGAGACCAACCTCGCAGTAGCAGCTCCCTGGTGTCAGCCAAGTCTGGTGTTTGGAGCTCAGTTGCTGTGCTATCTGTGTTGTGGAGTCAGCAGCGGCGTGCACAAGCTAAGTTCTGAGTTTTGTTACTTTGTAGTTTGTGCATTCACCTTTTGGTATCGTGTTCCCCTCACTCTCTTGTTGTTCATTCCTGTTTATTTGCTTTGTGGTGCTGTTTACACTGTTTACCTCCTGGGGTGGGGGTTGGGGGATTAGTTCAGGGTTTAACAGGAGACAGGGACAGGTCGGTGACTTGGGCCTCCCTACCTTCAAGGGTACCCCCAAGTTAAGGAAAGACGACAGGGCTTCCCCTAGCCTGAGGGGCAGTTCAGGGGCCCAGATTCCTCATCTCCTGTTTTCCTATTTCTGCCCCGTGACATCTTGTTTGCAAGGGCTTGTAGAGCAGTATAATTATGAGTGTCTGCAGGAATAGTGAGACACGATAGGGATTTCCTGAAAGTTTGGCGTTGCATTTCATTAAATGGAGTTAGGGATTTGGTCAAGAAGATTGATGTCCTCAATGCTGAGAAATACAAGCAAATAGTTATTCATCATGTAATACCATCAGGGAGGCATCTGAGTGCCTCCACATTTATCCTGCAGCAAGGCAAAAAGATTGTGAATCCTCTGGTTTACCTATAGATCAGCTGGTCATTCCAACCTGATATGAACATATACGATATTGTATAGCATACGAGCATATATGATCTCGTATAGCAAACTGAGAGTTGTAGTTCTGCAGTAGAAGTTTTAAAACCTTTTGCAGACTGGTATAGGTCCACTGTGTTTTATCAAGACGAAAGTCAGTGCAGACGTTTACAAGGAAATTTTAGAGCACTTCATTCTTCCCTCTGCCAACAAGCTTTCTGGAGATGGAAATTTCATTCTCCAGCAGGACTTGGCACCTGTCCACACTGACAAAAGTACCAATACCTGGTTTACAAACAACAGTATCGCTGGGCTTGATTGGCCAGCAAACTCGCCTGACCTTAGCCCCATAGAGAATCTATGGGGTATTGTCAAGAGGAAGATGAGAGACACCAGACCCAACAATGCAGAAGAGCTGAATGCTGCTATCAAGGCAACCTGGGCTTCCATAACACCTCAGCAGTGCCACAGACTGATTGCCTCCATGCCACGCCGCATTGATGCAGTAATTGATGCAAAAGGAGCCCCGACCAAGTATTGAGTGCATTTACTGAACATACATTTCAGTAGGCCAACGTTTTTTCAAGCTGGTGTTATAAAGTATTCTAATGTACTGAGATAATGACTTCTGGGTTTCTGTAAGCCAAAATCATCAACATTAACAGAAATAAACACTTGAAATATAACACTCTATTTGTAATGATGACTCTATCGTATATATGAGTTTCACTTTTTGTATTGAAGAACTAAAATAAATTAACTTTTTGATGATATTCTAATTTTATTAGATGCACCTGTATATGGGCAGCATGGTGGCTCAATGTTGCTTTGTAGCACTTGGGTCCTGTGTTCAAATCCCACCAAGGACAACCTCTGCAATGAATTTGTTCTCCCCATGTTTGTGTGGGTCATGCAGAATACAGAGTAAGACCTGATGATTACATGATCCCTGAGCATCAGGATGGCAAAGCAGAGCTGCTGGGTCCTAACAGACCCAAATCAGCTCTGCCGGTGTTCAGCACAGCAGTAAACATTATTTCCCCGATAACTGGAGCTCCTACGGATGCCTCAGGTACAGTGGAAGAAATGAACTATAAAAGGAAAAATAAAGTTTCCAGAAATATTTTATTATCTCTAGGGAAACAAATATATACATTCATAAAACATCTTCAATTTAAATAAAAATAAAAAGTCCCCACCGGAAAAAAAAACCCCTATTTTTTCATACCTACATTTACTAAATATCTACAATATTGTCATAGCCTGGACAAGGCAATCAACATGTTATTTGGTGTGAAATGTAGACAATCAAAGCATACACAAAAGAATAATAAATAAACAATCATTGTTTTCATATTAAAATTATATAAATGATGCAGTCATTTATTTGTACCCAAAATAGTGCTAAAAAATGATATATAGTTACATAGTTATTAAGGTTAAGGAAGACTTTAAGTCCATCTAGTTCAACCCATAGCCTAACCTAACTTGCCCTAACATGTTGATCCAGGGGAAGGCAAAAAAAACCCATGTGGTAAGAGTAAGCTCCATCATGGGGAAAAAAATTCCTTCCCGACCCCACATACGGCAATCAGACTAGTTCCCTGGATCAACGCCTTATCAAGGAATCTAATATATATACCCTGTAATATTATACTTTTACAGAAAGGTATCCAGTCCCCTCTTAAATTTAAGTAATGAGTCACTCATTACAAAATCATATGGCAGAGAGTTCCATAGTCTCACTGCTCTTACAGTAAAGAATCCGCGTCTGTTATTATGCTTAAACCTTTTTTCCTCCAGACGTAGAGGATGCCCCCTTGTCCCTGTCACCGGTCTATGATTAAAAAGATCATCAGAAAGGTCTTTGTACTGTCCCCTCATATATTTATACATTAAAATAAGATCACCCCTTAGTCTTCGTTTTTCCAAGCTAAATAGCCCCAAGTGTAATAACCTATCTTGGTATTGCAGACCCCCCAGTCCTCTAATAACCTTGGTCGCTCTTCTCTGCACCCGCTCCAGTTCAGCTATGTCTTTCTTATACACCGGAGACCAGAACTGTGCACAGTATTCTAAGTGTGGTCGCACTAGTGACTTGTATAGAGGTACAAAAACTAAAAAAACATGTCAGTGAAATAAAAAAGTTATGACTACTGAAAAGTGAAGAGGCAAAAACTAAAAAAAAAATTGTGAATCATTAGTTAAGGCCCTTTTAGGCATTATCAGTAAGGGGTTGAGAACAAGATCTCGTTCCTGACTCAAAGGAGACAGTGAGATGAGGAAAGTAAAGGGACATTAGTCACATTGCAAGGGTTTCTGTCACTGATGGCTGAATATTCATATGGCTAGTTTAGTGTCTCCCCTCCAAAGATGTTATTGAGATCTATTTCTCCCATTCAGTGTTCCTTTGGTTTCTTTATCCTCCTTATCGACTGAGCATTTTGCTTTCCCTCCATTTGTGGCTTGTATGGAATCCTTCCCTAATATAAAAATATCATAATCAGGGGTTAAGGGCTTATTACATAGGTTTTGATAACTCGTCTCCTTTATAGCTTGTCCCCTTTTTTACCTTGCTTTATCTGTATCAAAATGCATACTGCTGATGATTTCAGTTTTTAATGCCTTACACTTGTATTAGTCATAAAAATGTTAAATACGGTAATTATTCTGTTGTTTTTTGGCTTGTAAAAAATGCCATGAATGCCATGCGTTTTGTCAAGCTTTTTTTGTCAAATTCACATTTACATTTTTTATGCATTTCCTGCCTTATTCTGAAGCCTATGGAGAAAAATCTATTTTTTATTTGTTGTCACATAATCAAAACCTTGAATAAAAGTAAAAAGTGGCTGAATAGTACTAATTGTACCTTTCTCAATTTAACATGCTGGACAGATACATCATGTTGTTTTACTTTAGGGAAAATGCTTCCGGAGTTGCAGTGGCACCTGTGCCCTGCAGCTCTGGGGGGCCCAAAACGTCCCTTTGGCCCATGCAATAAGTCCAATACTGCTAAGATCCATGATGGTCGGTGATTGGGATTTTGTATTGATTCCCTGGAGCTTCAATTTACAGCACTGCATAGATATTTTTGACTATGAATTATGCAACTGGTCACTAAAAAGGTCAAATTGGGCAGGGAACTGTCGCCTTCAACTCTTTTTTGTAAATTCCTGTCTGTCACAATAAACTGATCAGCAGTCTAGCTGCAACAATAAAATGCTGAACATTGTATTATTTACATTCACATTAATGAATAATACATTTTTACTTTTATAGTAGCGGGAAGATCTTGCTTGACTTCTGAAGTGTTTCATTTTTGACATTACCGTACTTAAATACCAGATACCACACCATTTATTTATTTTTGGATAGTCTTGGCCCCGGTTGTTATGCAGCTTGTAAAAATTGCAGAACATATAAACCAGGATTTCATCTATAAACAATTTAAGTAAAGACTTCAGATTCTCTTAAAGTTTCATTCCTGAAACATAAACTTAAAGTGTAGCTAGAGTTTTACATAAGTTTGAATATGTTGTAGCCCCTTTTAAGTGCTGTTCATCGGTGGGTTTCCTTGTCCTATGAATGCCAACGATTGATCTAACCAAGAAGCATATGTAGAGTGGTTTACGGGGACATGGGTTTTTTATAAGTCTGTATAAAGTTCTGAGGAGCATTTTTGCTCCTTGGTTTGAGCGATCGATGGAGGTCTAAAGCTCCATTATCCCACCAATCAATAGGACTTATCAAGGGCTACACAATCAACATCTTCCACAGCATTGTACCAAGATCATAATCTAATCTAATTTTGCTATCTCCCACACACATAAATTCCTTCCCCTTAGATAAATGCGATGTTTTGGAAATTTTTGTTCTTTTATATCGGCAGCTATTTATTGGATTCATTCAGTAAATCGCAGTAGCTCATGCATACCCTCTTCTGTCAGGGGCTACTCTTCAGCATCAAAATGTAGTGTAGGCAGTGGACTCAACGTCGTAGAACTGCAACCATTATTAAGCGCTTGGTCTGAACACTGAATTTATATAGCGTCTGGTCTAGTCTGGGGTCTGAATTAATTTAAAAGTAAGAAAGGAGTATGAATGTATATGTTTAGCTTTAGAAGTTGGGGATGGCTGCATAAGTAAGGGGCATAAAAATATCTCGGCAGCGATATCTGCAGTTATAATAGGGAGGTAATGGTGCTTTGGGTCGAATAGAGGAAGAAAAGAGAACATCTCCAGTCACAGAAGAAGTCATCTGTGAATTCCTTTATTTAAAGAGGACTTGTTGGCTTTCCTGACATATCCATTATTGTAGAGCTTTCTGTTACCCGTGAGACAACAATTCAGCATGTCCAGTTACCGCAGAACTCTGTATTGCAACTTTCCTCTATTATTCCTCCTATTATTGCATGAATGCATTCTGACCTTTTTTTCTTCAAAATCTAGAATAAAAACAATGAATATCTTGCAGTAAGTGAATAAATAATAGTAATACATGTAAAAAAAAACATAGGAACATAGTTTAAACTATTTTGGCCCAAAAAAGCCATCCAGCTGTGCCCCAATTAGGATGGTCCCTCACTCTAGTAGCTCACCTCGCTATGTGCCAGCAGGCATCAAAACAGATAGGGCAGAGCAGGACCGAGACCTGACTGTGTTTTACACTTGTCTATGGAAGGTTAAATAAACAAGGTGCACAGCCCAAAGGGGAACTGGCCCCTTCCCCCAAATGATCAAAGTGCAAGAAATATGCCAACTAGTATGCTGGTCGTCCAGTTTTTGGGCTCTGCTTTTTTTCTCCAGTGTTGGAACTGATCCTATTTTGTGATCCTGTGGGAACAGATTCCTGATATTGGGATTATTGTCATTCGTCTGGCTTATCGGTTGTTTCATCAGACCCTTCAAGATGATGGATCAGAAAATGCTGTATGTTGTGTTTTTTTTTTTTAATCTAGTTCCTTCCTTGATTTAACAAAAGAATCTAGTAAAAAAGACAAATGAGAACAGTTTTATATCAGTTGTGATCAGCTGAGTCGCAAAACAAGTGATCATGGTGGAAACCCAACCTTGATAAATTTGCACTGTTCTAAAGAAAGAAAACGAAATCTACAGATGTAGCATTTCTTAGAATAAAAAAGACATCCCGATGCAGAAAAGTGAAACTCGACACTTAGCTTTATTTGTTCAGTGAGTTCTCGAATGAAAAGTGTAAACTTTCTGCCTCGTGATATTTGTCCGGTGTGGTAGTTTAAAGGTGTTGTCTGATTTAATCAAACATCTGCCCACAGGCTCAGTTGGATGCAAAGCAAACTTTAGTTATCCTTCGTGTTCAACGCTGTGTCACTGACGCTTCCCTGGTCTCTGTTGTTTGGCTACAGTAGTGATGTCACATTGACGGAGCTGCAGCCAATCACTGGGTTCAGCAGCTCATTCTGTGTACATCAGCAGAGGTGCTGAGCTCTTAACAAGAGGTCACCGCTGCTGCCAAGCATAGTACAAACGGTAGTATCTAGACTAAAGGACTAGAGCGAGCTCCCTTCTCCTAATACGGGACGTGTCGCTGAAGATGCTCCTTTCGGTGGCATGAAATGGTCATTGTGCAGTATCAGGAGAAGGGAGCTCTCTCCAGCTCTCTGTTTACTCCTGTTTGGACTAATCAAAGAGGTTTTTGGGACTTATGGTGAGTTTAACTTTTTTATTGCTGTACAAAGGTAATTAAAAAATCTGTCAGATACTTGATGATCGCACCTGACCTTACAGTAGTTCTCCATGCTTGACTTTCACCCAACTATTCAAAGATGTCATGAGGTCAAATAAGGTCGTGTTCATGAATAAGCTGTGCACCAGAATTTGTGAGGTGGATGTATTCCTGGTTGTAGATGGTTGGACACTGTCAGGCTTTGTAGGGATCTAGTTCTCTGACAAGGGAAATGGAGTATTATTGGTTAGATTGGTGCTTATATAGTGGTTGTATACGCTTATTTATCAGGGAACGCCATGTCTGTCCTTGGGTATATGTTGTTTAAGTGTTTTTTCCACTTTAATATTTCTACTTGTATTGATGGTATGGTTTATATAATTAAAGGGAAGGCGTCACTTTTTTATTATTTAAAAAATATTTTTTTACATAACATGTTGTTTTAGCCTGTCCTTTATTAAATTGTATTTATGTTTTTTTTAAATAAATGTTTAATGCATCAACTGGGGGCCGCCATTTTATTTTGCAGGTCTCTTACATTATAGCCACATCAGCAATGAACTGGTCACGCCTCTCTGGGCTGCCATATTCACAGCTAGCTGTATTGTGGTCCAGCACTATCTGCTGAGCTCCACTTACTATCTATCGCCAACACCTCTAACAAGGCGCAGTACTGTTCACTTCCGCTATAACAGGTCCTGGGTTGCGATGAGACCAGAGGAGCTGTGGAGACCGGAGGAGCAGCAGACAGAAGTGAAGATCGTGGACCATAGGAGCAGAGACAACTTCATCCATTGGTAAGTATCTGTCATGTCGGACGCTGTTCAGACCAGGTCGTCCAACAGACAGCGGTAATTCTGCTTTTGACCACTATTTGCTCATTGGCGACTACTAGATTTTATCTAGCTGTTCCGGGGTTAATTTACCTAATCCTCGGATTGGAAGCTGGGCCATTCCCATTGCCTTTAAATAGTTCTCCTGATCATTGGGCGTCTCCGATTATAGCTTCTGTCTTGTGCGTTGTTATCTCGGTCTGGAGTGGAGAGCTGGTTGTTGGAGATTCGTTGCTGGTGGTGTATTTCCCTCAGTCTTATTTACTCCTTCCTATATTTGTATTTATTTTGCCCTGCACATTTATAGTGTATTCCTGAGTGACTGCGGCGTGGTGTATATTTTCCTTTATCCTTGTCTGTGCTAACTGTGGGTATTGAAATATTACCTCTTCACTGGGTGGAGGGCGGAGGTATCAGCCTAGGGTTAATACAGGAGACAGGGTGAGGTTCGAGGCCTGGACATGCACACCATCAGTGTAAACTCCAGGTAGAGGGTCAGTCAGGATTTCCCTAGTCTGAGGGAAACTGCAGGGGCCCGGGTTATCAGCTCTCGCACACCTAGTCTCCCCGTGACATTATAATCGGCCCAACAAAAAAAAAAAAAAAAAGGGGTTTCTTTTTTGTGTGTGTGTTTTGTTATGGATCCCATGACTTCCATAACCCGCCAGTTGAGGGCGCTGTCCCTACAGGTCACTGAGTTGAGGGGGGCAGTGCAGCAACAGGGACTAGCAGTATCTAATGTGCAGGCTGGAGCGACAGGAAGAGTTGCTGAGCCTAAATTTCCTTTGCCTGAAAGATTTACTGGGGAACGCAGTAAATTTGTTTCTTTTTGTGAAGCTTGCAAACTATATTTCCGCATGCGCCCGATCTCCTTGGGTAATGAGGCTCAGCGTGTGGGCCTGGTGTTGTCATTGTTAAGCGGGGATCCCCAAGCATGGGCGTTTTCTTTGCCATCTGATTCTGTTGCATTTGACTGACTCTGTGGAGAGTTTTTTTTCCTCTCTTGGGAAAATCTACGATGAACCTGACAGAATGGCTCTAGCAGAATCTAAGATACGCACTATTCGCCAGGGGGAGCGAGTGGCAGAGGATTACTGTTCTGAATTTCGTCGCTGGGCGATCGATACACAATGCAATGATCCAGCATTGCAGAGTTAGTTTATACATGGGATTTCTGGAAGGGTTAAAAAAGCCCTTCTGATGTATGAGACTCCTGCTTCTTTAGATTCCGCTATGAGTCTGGTTGTCCTCATTGATCGCCATTTGCGTCAGGGGGAGCATGAGACACCGCCTATGGGAGAGGGTTTAGGTTCACGTGAGGTTGCTGCAGGTGAGCCCACGGAGCCTATGCAAATCGCAGGGGTGTCACATGTCAAGCGTCAAGCCCCTGAGCTCAGGAAGCAGGGAGCCTGTTTTTACTGTGGTAAAACTGGTAATTTTATTAACATCTGTCCTCTGCTGTCTAAGAAAAACGCAACGGCGGAAAACTTCTAAGCTCAGAGGGTGTGGAGGAGACCAATCTGAGCTTATGTATATCCCCCATGGTGGTTTCTCAATGCATGCTCCCTGCTAAGGTTTTTATTGCTGGCAGTGAGCTGCCAATTACTGTTTTTGTGGATAGTGGTTCAGCCACAAATCTCATTGATGAGGAGTTTGCGCGCACAGCAGGTTTTAGGATTGAAAAACTGTCTCATCCTATCCGCGTGGTCACCATCAATGCTGCTCCTCTCTCTCGGGGAGATTACTGAATTTGTGGCTGAGGTGAAACTCCACATATGAGTTCTACATTCCGAGTTCTCCATGGATTTCATCACTGATTTGCGCTCATCAGCTGGGAACACGGTCATCTTGGTGATTGTTGATCGGTTTTCTAAAATGTCGCACTTTGTGTCTTTGCCTTCGTTGCCTAACGCTAAAGGTACCGTCACATTAAGCGACGCTGCAGCGATATAGACAACGATGCCGATCGCTGCAGCGTCGCTGTTTCGTCGTTGTGTGGTCGCTGGAGAGCTGTCACACAGACAGCTCTCCAGCGACCAACTATGCCGAAGTCCCCAGGTAACCAGGGTAAACATCGGGTTACTAAGCACAGGGCCGCGCTTAGTAACCCGATGTTTACCCTGGTTACCAGTGTAAATGTAAAAAACCCCAAACACTACATACTTACATTCTGGTGTCTGTCGCGTTCCCCGGCGTCCGCTTCCCTGCACTCCTCCTGCATCCTGTGTAAGCGCCGCCGGAAAGCAGAGCGGTGACGTCACCGCTGTGCTCTGCTTTACGGCCGGCCGGCGCTGACACAGTGCAGGGAAGCGGACGCCGGGGGACGCGACAGACACCGGAATGTAAGTATGTAGTGTTTGGGTTTTTTTACATTTACACTGGTAACCAGGGTAAATATCGGGTTACTAAGCGCGGCCCTGCGCTTAGTAACCCGATGTTTACCCTGGTTACCAATGAAGACATCGCTCAATCAGCGTCACACACGCCGACTCAGCGATGTCAGCGGGTGATCCAGTGTCGAAATAAGGTGCTGGCCTTCTAGCTCCGACCAACGATGTCACAGCAGGATCCTGATCGCTGGTGCGTGTCAAACACAACGATATCGCTATCCAAGACGCTGCAACGTCACGGATCGCTATCGTTATCGTTGATAAGTTGTTCAGTGTGAAGGTACCTTAAGTCTCTGGCTCAGGTATTTGTGCAGGAGGTGGTCAGACTTCATGGGGTTCCGTCTGACATCGTGTCTGATAGGGGGTCTCAGTTTGTGGCAAAATTTTGGAGAGCATTTTGCCCACGGCTGGGGATCAAGTTATCTCATTCTTCGGCGTTTCATCCTCAGTCAAATGGTCAGACTGAGCGTATGAACCAAAATTTGGAACAGCACTTACGCTGCTTTGTCTCTGATAACCAGGAGGAGTGGTCTACCTTTCTTCCTTTGGTTGAGTTTGCTATCAATAATCACCGCCAGGAGTCGTCTGGGGAGTCTCCATTTTTTTGTGTTTACGGGCTACATCCTCAATTTTGTACCGTGAGTCAGAGGGGTTCTTCCGGCGTTCCGGAGGAGGACCAGTTAGGAACACAATTGTCATCAGTCTGGAGGAGAGTTAAACAGTGCCTGTTGAGTGTTGGTGCTAGGCACAAACGTGTGGCTGACAGTAGGCGTGTGCCAGGTCCGGACCTGAGTGTGTATGACTGGGTGTGGTTATCCACAAAAAACATAAGACTCAAAATACCGTCCCTTAAATTGGGTCCACGGTTTATTGGTCCATTTAGGGTCACCGCCGTCATTAACCCAGTAGCGTACCGATTGGAGCTCCCTACGGTGTATAAGATACACAACGTGTTCCACAGGTCTCTTCTAAAGAAGGTGGTGGGTTCTGTGGACGCGGCGCCTATGCCACCTCTAGTCTTGGTGGATGGTAATTTGGAGTTTGAAGTCTCCAAGGTGGTTGACTCTCGTGTAGTGCGTCGCACTTTACAGTACTTGGTACACTGGCGTGGTTATGGGCCTGAGGAGAGGTCCTGGGTACCAGCCTTGGACATTCATGCGGATCGGCTGGTCAGGTTTTTTCATCGTCGCCATCCAGACAAGCCGGGTCCTATAAGCCGTGAGGGCCCTGGGGTCCCTCGTAGAAGGCGGGGTACTGTCATGTCGGACGCTGTTCAGACCAGGTCGTCCAACAGACAGCGGTAATTCCGCTTTTGACCACTATTTGCTCATTGGCGTCTGCTAGATTTTATCTAGCTGTTCCGGGGTTAATTTACCTAATCCTCGGATTGGAAGCTGGGCCATTCCCATTGCCTTTAAATAGTTCTCCTGATCATTGGGCGTCACCGATTATAGCTTCTGTCTTGTGCGTTGAAATCTCGGTCTGGAGTGGAGAGCTGGTTGTTGGAGATTCGTTGCTGGTGGTGTATTTTCCTCAGTCTTATTTACTCCTTCCTATATTTGTATTTATTTTGCCCTGCACATTTATAGTGTATTCCTGAGTGACTGCGACATGGTGTATATTTTCCTTTATCCTTGTCTGTGCTAACTGTGGGTATTGGAATATTACCTCTTCACTGGGTGGAGGGCGGAGGTATCAGCCTAGGGTTAATACAGGAGACAGGGTGAGGTTCGAGGCCTGGACATGCACACCATCAGTGTCAACTCCAGGTAGAGGGTCAGTCAGGATTTCCCTAGTCTGAGGGAAACTGCAGGGGCCCGGGTTATTAGCTCTCGCTCACCTAGTCTCCCCGTGACATTATAATCGGCCCAACAAAAGAAAAAAAAAAAAAGGGGGTTTCTTTTTTTTTGTGTGTTTTGTTATGGATCCCATGACTTCCATAACCCGCCAGTTGAGGGCGCTGTCCCTACAGGTCACTGAGTTGAGGGGGGCAGTGCAGCAACAGGGACTAGCAGTATCTAATGTGCAGGCTGGAGCGACAGGAAGAGTTGCTGAGCCTAAATTTCCTTTGCCTGAAAGATTTACTGGGGAACGCAGTAAATTTGTTTCTTTTCGTGAAGCTTGCAAGCTATGTTTCCGCATGCGCCCGATCTCCTCGGGTAATGAGGCTCAGCGTGTGGGCCTGGTGTTGTCATTGTTAAGCGGGGATCCCCAAGCATGGGCGTTTTCTTTGCCATCTGATTCTGTTGCATTTGACTCTGTGGAGAGTTTTTTTTCCTTTCTTGGGAAAATCTACGATGAACCTGACAGAATGGCTCTAGCAGAATCTAAGATACGCACTATTCGCCAGGGGGAGCGAGTGGCAGAGGATTACTGTTCTGAATTTCGTGGCTGGGCGATCGATACACAATGGAATGATCCAGCATTGCGGAGTCAGTTTATACATGGGATTTCTGGAAGGGTTAAAAAAGCCCTTCTGATGTACGAGACTCCTGCTTCTCTAGATTCCGCTATGAGTCTGGTTGTCCGCATTGATCGCCGTTTGCGTCAGGGGGAGCATGAGACACCGCCTATGGGAGAGGGTTTAGGTTCACGTGAGGTTGCTGCAGATGAGCCCACGGAGCCTATGCAAATCGCAGGGGTGTCACATGTCAAGCGTCAAGCCCCTGAGCTCAGGAAGCAGGGAGCCTGTTTTTACTGTGGTAAAACTGGTAATTTTATTAACATCTGTCCTCTGCTGTCTAAGAAAAACGCAACGGCGGAAAACTTCTAAGCTCAGAGGGTGTGGAGGAGACCAATCTGAGCTTATGTATATCCTCCAAGGTGGTTTCTCAATGCATGCTCCCTGCTAAGGTTTTTATTGCTGGCAGTGAGCTGCCAATTACTGTTTTTGTGGATAGTGGTTCAGCCACAAATCTCATTGATGAGGAGTTTGCGCGCACAGCAGGTTTTAGGATTGAAAAACTGTCTCATCCTATCCGCGTGGTCACCATCAATGCTGCTCCTCTCTCTCGGGGAGATTACTGAATTTGTGGCTGAGGTGAAACTCCACATATGAGTTCTACATTCCGAGTTCTCCATGGATTTCATCACTGATTTGCCCTCATCAGCTGGGAACACGGTCATCTTGGTGATTGTTGATCGGTTTTCTAAAATGTCGCACTTTGTGTCTTTGCCTTCGTTGCCTAACGCTAAAGGTATCGTCACATTAAGCGACTCTGCAGCGATATAGACAACGATGCCGATCGCTGCAGCGTCACTGTTTCGTCATTGTGTGGTCGCTGGAGAGCTGTCACACAGACAGCTCTCCAGCGACCAACTATGCCGAAGTCCCCAGGTAACCAGGGTAAACATCGGGTTACTAAGCACAGGGCCGCGCTTAGTAACCCGATGTTTACCCTGGTTACCAGTGTAAATGTAAAAAAACCCAAACACTACATACTTACATTCCGGTGTCTGTCGCGTTCCCCGGCGTCTGCTTCCCTGCACTCCTCCTGCATCCTGTGTAAGCGCCGCCGGAAAGCAGAGCGGTGACGTCACCGCTGTGCTCTGCTTTACGGCCGGCCGGCGCTGACACAGTGCAGGGAAGCGGACGCCGGGGGACGCGACAGACACCGGAATGTAAGTATGTAGTGTTTGGTTTTTTTTACATTTGCACTGGTAACCAGGGTAAACATCGGGTTACTAAGCGCGGCCCTGTGCTTAGTAACCCAATGTTTACCCTGGTTACCAGTGAAAACATCGCTGAATCAGCGTCACACACGCCGACTCAGCGATGTCAGCGGGTGATCCAGCGACAAAATAAGGTGCTGGCCTTCTAGCTCCGACCAACGATGTCACAGCAGGATCCTGATCGCTGCTGCGTGTCAAACACAACGATATCGCTATCCAGGACGCTGCAATGTCACGGATCGCTATCGTTGTTAAGTTGTTCAGTGTGAAGGTACCTTAAGACTCTGGCTCAGGTATTTGTGCAGGAGGTGGTCAGACTTCATGGGGTTCCGTCTGACATCGTGTCTGATAGGGGATCTCAGTTTGTGGCAAAATTTTGGAGAGCATTTTGCTCATGGCTGGGGATCAAGTTATCTCATTCTTCGGCGTTTCATCCTCAGTCAAATGGTCAGACTGAGCGTATGAACCAAAATTTGGAACAGCACTTACGCTGCTTTTTCTCTGATAACCAGGAGGAGTGGTCTACCTTTCTTCCTTTGGCTGAGTTTGCTATCAATAATCACCGCCAGGAGTCGTCTGGGGAGTCTCCATTTTTTTGTGTTTACGGGCTACATCCTCAATTTTGTACCGTGAGTCAGAGGGGTTCTTCCGGCGTTCCGGAGGAGGACCAGTTAGGAACACAATTGTCATCAGTCTGGAGGAGAGTTAAACAGCGCCTGTTGAGTGTTGGTGCTAGGCACAAACGTGTGGCTGACAGTAGGCGTGTGCCAGGTCCGGACCTGAGTGTGGATGACTGGGTGTGGTTATCCACAAAAAACATAAGACTCAAAATACCGTCCCTTAAATTGGGTCCACGGTTTATTGGTCCATTTAGGGTCACCGCCGTCATTAACCCAGTAGCGTACCGATTGGAGCTCCCTACGGTGTATAAGATACACAACGTGTTCCACAGGTCTCTTCTAAAGAAGGTGGTGGGTTCTGTGGACGCGGCGCCTATGCCACCTCTAGTCTTGGTGGATGGTAATTTGGAGTTTGAAGTCTCCAAGGTGGTTGACTCTCGTGTAGTGCGTCGCACTTTGCCGTACTTGGTACACTGGCGTGGTTATGGGCCTGAGGAGAGGTCCTGGGTACCAGCCTTGGACATTCATGCGGATCGGCTGGTCAGGTTTTTTCATCGTCGCCATCCAGACAAGCCGGGTCCTATAAGCCGTGAGGGCCCTGGGGTCCCTCGTAGAAGGCGGGGTACTGTCATGTCGGATGCTGTTCAGACCAGGTCGTCCAACAGACAGCGGTAATTCCGCTTTTGACCACTATTTGCTCATTGGCGTCTGCTAGATTTTATCTAGCTGTTCCGGGGTTAATTTACCTAATCCTCGGATTGGAAGCTGGGCCATTCCCATTGCCTTTAAATAGTTCTCCTGATCATTGGGCGTCACCGATTATAGCTTCTGTCTTGTTTGTTGTTATCTCGGTCTGGAGTGGAGAGCTGGTTGTTGGAGATTCGTTGCTGGTGGTGTATTTTCCTCAGTCTTATTTACTCCTTCCTATATTTGTATTTATTTTGCCCTGCACATTTATAGTGTATTCCTGAGTGACTGCGGCGTGGTGTATATTTTCCTTTATCCTTGTCTGTGCTAACTGTGGGTATTGGAATATTACCTCTTCACTGGGTGGAGGGCGGAGGTATCAGCCTAGGGTTAATACAGGAGACAGGGTGAGGTTCGAGGCCTGGACATGCACACCATCAGTGTAAACTCCAGGTAGAGGGTCAGTCAGGATTTCCCTAGTCTGAGGGAACTGCAGGGGCCCGGGTTATTAGCTCTCGCTCACCTAGTCTCCCTGTGACAGTATCAGAGCTGCGGCGGTGATGGGCCAGGCGTGGTGATTTTGTGCAGAGGCAAAAATAGGATGGAGAGGAAACATGGAAAGTGCTGTGGGGAGAGAGACATGGAAAGTGCTGTGGGGGGAGAGACATGGCAAGTGCTATGAGGAGAGAGACATGGCAAGTGCTGTGGAGGAGAGACATGGAAAGTACTGTCGGGGGAGAGACATGGAAAGTACTGTGGGGGAGAGATATGGAAAGTGCTGTGGGAGGAGAGACATGGAAAGTGCAGTAGGGGGAGAGACATGGAAAGTGGTGTGGGGGGAGAGACATGGAAAGTACTGTGGGGGAGAGATATGGAAAGTACTGTGAGGAGAGATACATGGAAAGTGCTGTGGGGAGAGAGTTGGAAAGTACTGTGGGAGGAGAGACATGGAAATTACTGTTGGAGGAGAGACATGGAAAGTGCAATAGGGGGAGAGACATGGAAAGTACTGTGGGGGGAGAGACATGGAAAGTACTTTAGGGGAGAGATATGGAAAGTATTGTGGGGAGAGAGACATGGAAAGTGCAGTGGGGAGAGAGACATGGAAAGTGCAGTGGGGAGAGAGACATGGAAAGTGCAGTGGGGGGAGAGACATGGAAAGTGCAGTGAGGGAGAGATATGGAAAGTGCAGTGGGGAGAGAGACATGGAAAGTGCTGTGGGAGGAGAGACATGGAAAGTGCTGTGGGGAGAGAGGGATGGAAAGTGCTGTGGGGAGAGAGACATGGAAAGTGCAGTGGGGAGAGAGACATGGAAAGTGCAGTGGGGGGAGAGACATGGAAAGTGCAGTGAGGGAGAGATATGGAAAGTGCAGTGGGGAGAGAGACATGGAAAGTGCTGTGGGAGGAGAGACATGGAAAGTGCTGTGGGGAGAGAGGGATGGAAAGTGCAGTGGGGGGAGAGAGACATGGAAAATGCTGTGGGAGGAGAGACATGGAAAGTGCAGTGGGGAGAGAGACATGGAAAGTGCAGTGGGAGGAGAGACATGGAAAGTGCTGTGGGGAGAGAGACATGGAAAGTGCTGTGGGAGGAGAGACATGGAAAGTGCTGTGGGGAGAGAGACATGGAAAGTGCAGTGGGAGGAGAGACATGGAAAGTGCAGTGGGGAGAGAGACATGGAAAGTGCTGTGGGAGGAGAGACATGGAAAGTGCAGTGGGGAGAGAGACATGGAAAGTGCTGTGGGAGGAGAGACATGGAAAGTGCTGTGGGGAGAGAGACATGGAAAGTGCAGTGGGGAGAAAGACATGGAAAGTGCACTGGGGAGAGAGACATGGAAAGTGCTGTGGGGAGAGAGACATGGAAAGTGCAGTGAGGGAGAGATATGGAAAGTGCAGTGGGGAGAGAGACATGGAAAGTGCTGTGGGGAGAGAGACATGGAAAGTGCAGTGGGGAGAAAGACATGGAAAGTGCACTGGGGAGAGAGACATGGAAAGTGCTGTGGGGAGAGAGACATGGAAAGTGCAGTGAGGGAGAGATATGGAAAGTGCAGTGGGGAGAGAGACATGGAAAGTGCTGTGGGGAGAGAGTGATAGAAAGTGCTGTGGGAGGAGAGATGTGGAAAGTGCTGTGGGAGGAGAGACATGGAAAGTGCTGTGGGGAGAGAGACATGGAAAGTGCAGTGGGGAGAGAGACATGGAAAGTGCAGTGGGAGGAGAGACATGGAAAGTGCAGTGGGGAGAGAGACATGGAAAGTGCAGTGGGAGGAGAGACATGGAAAGTGCAGTGGGGAGAGAGACATGGAAAGTGCTGTGGGAGGAGAGACATGGAAAGTGCTGTGGGGAGAGAGACATGGAAAGTGCAGTGGGGAGAAAGACATGGAAAGTGCACTGGGGAGAGAGACATGGAAAGTGCTGTGGGGAGAGAGACATGGAAAGTGCAGTGAGGGAGAGATATGGAAAGTGCAGTGGGGAGAGAGACATGGAAAGTGCTGTGGGGAGAGAGACATGGAAAGTGCAGTGGGGAGAAAGACATGGAAAGTGCACTGGGGAGAGAGACATGGAAAGTGCTGTGGGGAGAGAGACATGGAAAGTGCAGTGAGGGAGAGATATGGAAAGTGCAGTGGGGAGAGAGACATGGAAAGTGCTGTGGGGAGAGAGACATGGAAAGTGCAGTGGGGAGAGAGACATGGAAAGTGCAGTGGGGAGAAAGACATGGAAAGTGCACTGGGGAGAGAGACATGGAAAGTGCTGTGGGGAGAGAGACATGGAAAGTGCAGTGAGAGGAGAGATATGGAAAGTGCTGTGGGGAGAGAGACATGGAAAGTGCTGTGGGTGGAGAGACATGGAAAGTGCAGTGGGGAGAGAGACATGGAAAGTGCTGTGGGGAGAGAGACATGGAAAGTGCTGTGGGAGTAGAGACATGGAAAGTGCAGTGGGGAGAGAGACATGGAAAGTGCTGTGGGGAGAGAGACATGGAAAGTGCAGTGAGGGAGAGATATGGAAAGTGCAGTGGGGAGAGAGACATGGAAAGTGCTGTGGGGAGAGAGACATGGAAAGTGCAGTGGGGAGAGAGACATGGAAAGTGCAGTGGGGAGAAAGACATGGAAAGTGCACTGGGGAGAGAGACATGGAAAGTGCTGTGGGGAGAGAGACATGGAAAGTGCTGTGGGTGGAGAGACATGGAAAGTGCTGTGGGAGGAGAGACATGGAAAGTGCAGTGGGGAGAGAGACAGGGAAAGTGCTGTGGGAGGAGAGACATGGAAAGTGCTGTGGGGAGAGAGTGATAGAAAGTGCTGTGGGAGGAGAGATGTGGAAAGTGCTGTGGGAGGAGAGACATGGAAAGTGCTGTGGGGAGAGAGACATGGAAAGTGCAGTGGGGAGAGAGACATGGAAAGTGCAGTGGGAGGAGAGACATGGAAAGTGCAGTGGGGAGAGAGACATGGAAAGTGCAGTGGGAGGAGAGACATGGAAAGTGCTGTGGGGAGAGAGACATGGAAAGTGCTGTGGGAGGAGAGACATGGAAAGTGCTGTGGGGAGAGAGACATGGAAAGTGCAGTGGGGAGAAAGACATGGAAAGTGCACTGGGGAGAGAGACATGGAAAGTGCTGTGGGGAGAGAGACATGGAAAGTGCAGTGAGGGAGAGATATGGAAAGTGCAGTGGGGAGAGAGACATGGAAAGTGCTGTGGGGAGAGAGACATGGAAAGTGCAGTGGGGAGAAAGACATGGAAAGTGCACTGGGGAGAGAGACATGGAAAGTGCTGTGGGGAGAGAGACATGGAAAGTGCAGTGAGGGAGAGATATGGAAAGTGCAGTGGGGAGAGAGACATGGAAAGTGCTGTGGGGAGAGAGACATGGAAAGTGCAGTGGGGAGAGAGACATGGAAAGTGCAGTGGGGAGAAAGACATGGAAAGTGCACTGGGGAGAGAGACATGGAAAGTGCTGTGGGGAGAGAGACATGGAAAGTGCAGTGAGAGGAGAGATATGGAAAGTGCTGTGGGGAGAGAGATATGGAAAGTGCTGTGGGTGGAGAGACATGGAAAGTGCTGTGGGAGGAGAGACATGGAAAGTGCAGTGGGGAGAGAGACAGGGAAAGTGCTGTGGGAGGAGAGACATGGAAAGTGCTGTGGGGAGAGAGTGATAGAAAGTGCTGTGGGAGGAGAGATGTGGAAAGTGCTGTGGGAGGAGAGACATGGAAAGTGCTGTGGGGAGAGAGACATGGAATGTGCTGTGGGGAGAGAGACATGGAAAGTGCAGTGAGAGGAGAGATATGGAAAGTGCTGTGGGGGGAGACATGGAAAGTGCTGTGGTGAGACAGACATGGAAAGTGCTGTGTGGAGAGAAACATGGAAAGGGTTGTGGGGAGAAGCGCATTCTCAACTCTCACCGAATAGTGCTCAAATTATAAAATAAAACATAATCTTTAATAGATTATAATAAAAACCTCAATAAAGAATCCTATACAATTTTTGGTCAACGCCCCATAAAATGACATGGTTCTGCTATTCAGTACGGAAAAATGGATGGAAGGAAGGTTACTATATTGACCCTTCCTACCAGCGGAGGTTGGCACCCTAAACCTGGGCACTGGCACCCCCGCTCAATGTGGACTCTCCCTCCCTTTCCCTAGATAACCCTATGTTCTGTCTTCATACACGTTGATATGGTGTGTGATCCGACATACGGCATAAACCACTTCTGTCTCCCAAATAAGCAGACTGTTCTCTGTAGTCTAACTTGTTTATTGGTAAACATGAGCGCGGTAAAACTAGAATAATACAAATGATATGTATAAGTATTGGGCTAAACGATAACACAACTACAACTAACTGGGAAACATACAGTATGGTGCAACTTCTACATAACTACATACAGCAGATTCCTGGTAACCACATTTCCTGTGTACTGGCTGCTATACAGTTAATCACACACTGTACTACACTACATTGTAGGAACAGGGATAATGATCTTACCGGATAAACTTAACAAGGATGAGAAGTAAGTGAGGTAGTTCCAACAGCAGATAACGCGTGTGTCCAGGGAGATGCACAGAGAGAGAATGGGAATTTCCCCATCCCAGAATGCCTTGCTGAAACCCACAATGCAACACTCTATTATTACATGAAAAACACAGGTTATAAATTTATCCACCACTGGGTGGTGCTATAACACAGCAAAACTAAACTATGACAATAGTTAACCTTTTAATGCTTGAAACGAAGCCCTGTCCTGTTAGAAGGACAGAACACTCCCCGCTTGGCATCAACCGATGCCACCTACAGGTTCTTTTGGCGAAAACAGTAAGACAAGTTCCGCCACTGGTCTGAGGAATAGTTTGCTTTCCCCGGACTTGCCTACTTTGACCTCGACCTTACGGATTTTCCCATCTTTGCTTGGGAATACTTTAGTGATGAGGCCTAGTGGCCACTCATTACGGTGTGACTGGCTGTCTTTCATGAGAACGACATCCCCGGTTTTGATGTTTGGTTTGTCGGTCTGCCACTTCTTCCTTGGTTGTAAGGTGGAGAGGTACTGCTTCCTCCATCTGTCCCAGAAGGTATTGGAGAGACTTTGGACTTGTCTCCACTGTCGTCTGTAGAGGTCCTTGTTGCTAAATTCTCCAGGTGGAGCGCTGAGAACGCTGGCTTTCTGAGTAAATAACATGGCAGGAGTGAGAATGGTCGGATCCTCAGAGTCACTAGAAAGTGAAGTCAATGGTCTGGCATTAATGATGGCCGAAACTTCTGCTAGGAATGTGGTCAAACTTTCATGTGTGAGTCTTGCACTACCTGCCTGCAAGAAAATGGAGTCAAGGATTCTGCGTGCTATTCCTATCATCCTCTCCCAAGCACCTCCCATGTGAGAAGAGTGTGGTAGATTGAAAGTCCAGGTACACCCCTGCTCACTCAGGTATCTTTCCACACCGGTGGTGTCTAGGTTGGAAGGAATTTGAAGTTCTTTCACTGCTCCTACAAAGTTGGTACCTCTATCGGAGCGTATGTGCTTCACGGGACCTCTGATGGCGATGAAACGTCGGAGTGCATTTATAAACCCTGAAGTGTCCATGGACTCAATTACTTCAATGTGGACTGCTCTAATGGACATACAGGTGAACATAACAGCCCAACGTTTGGCATTGGCCTGGACTCTTCTAGTGTTCCGTGCAACCACAGACCATGGCCCGAATACGTCCAGTCCGACGTTGGTAAAGGGAGGTTCTGTACTAAGTCTGTCTGGTGGGAGATTGGCCATCTTCGGCTTTTGAGTCCCGCCACGGAGTTTGCGACAAATCACGCAATTGTAAATGAGTTTACTCACGCATCGCTTTGCTCCGACTATCCATAGTCCAGCAGTTCGTAGATTTCCTTCAGTAAACAGTCGTCCCTGATGTTTCACCAAGACGTGGTGGTGTTGCACAAGTAGGGTCGTGATATGATGATGTCCAGGAATTATTATAGGGTGCTTCTCCCCAAATTCCACTTCAGCTTCTTGAAGACGACCTCCAATTCTTAACAGCCCATCCTGGTCAATGATTGGATCAAGCTTCTTCAAGACACTATCTCTGGAAACGGGTTGGCTTTTATTGAGGTTATCTATTTCTTTGGCGTAACATTCACGTTGTATGGTACGAATTATGACGTTCTTGGCATTTTCCATGCTTGGAACGGTAAAGGCACACTTGCAGTGGTGCCAACCTTTGCAAGGTTTCTGGATGGCGGGTGACGTTGACTTGTAGGATCGAGCCACATGAATTAAACAAACGAGGGCACGAACAAGTGAGTCCCAAGTTGAGAACCTGTTGAAGCGGTGGGATTTGAGGTGATTGTCTTTAGTCACCGTACGTAGAACGGATACCTGAGGACGGATTTCCTCATCTGCCTCTGGATCCACCAATTCAAAGATGTTAGACTCGTCCACATATGGCGTTGAACGGTATAAGAATGTAGGACCGGTGAACCAGGTTGTGTCCTTAAGTTGTCTTGCTTCAACGGATCTGGTTGCGTGGTCCGCCGGATTGTGGTGCGTGGACACATAGTGCCACTGTTTAGGTTCGGTGGATCTCCTGATCCTTAGCACCCGATTGCTGACATAGACATAGAAGCGACGAGTTTCATTACAAATGTACCCCAGCACTACCTTGCTGTCAGTGTAGAACTCAACTTCTTTGATTTCCAGGTCCATTTCTGTTGAGATAAGCTCAGCTAACTCTACTGCCAGCACAGCTGCACAGAGTTCCAGTCTGGGTACTGTGTGTTCACGGAGTGGGGCCAATTTTGTACGGCTCATAACAAGCCTTACGTGGCATTGTTCGTTGATGTCAGTTGTTTTCAAATACGCCACTGCTGCAATTGCCTTGGTTGAAGCATCGCAGAAGATACAAAGCCTTTGCACCTCGATTTCTGATGAAGGCACAGAAGCATATGGCCGTGCCACGTAGAGACTCGACAGGGCTTCTAAAGAATTTTTCCATCTTTCCCACAGTTCTCTTTTATCGCTGGGAAGCGGATCATCCCAATCGGATGTCTCTTGGGTGAAGTCTCTCAACATCATTTTACCTTGGATAGTTACAGGGGTTACAAATCCCAGAGGATCGTACAAGCTGTTCACAACGGACAGGACGCCTCTACGCGTGAAGGGTTTCTCTTCTTCGCTGATCTGGAAGGTGAATGCATCCTTTTTCAAATCCCAGAGTAGACCCAGGCTCCGCTGCATGGGAAGGGAATCCGTGCTTAAATCCAAGTCTTTTAAATCGGTTGAGTAATCTTGAGAGGGAAAGGCTGCCATTAGTTTCTGGCTGTTGGAAGCAATTTTGTGCAACCTCAAATTGGATGAAGCGAGCATTTCTTGTGCCCTTTTCAGGAGACTGACTGCCGACTCCTCTGTGGGTGTGGATTTCAGGCAGTCATCTACGTAGAAATCCTTTTCCACAAAAGATCTTACATCCGATCCATGCTTCGCTTCACCCTCTCTGGCTGAATGTCTAAGGCCATAGATAGCGACAGCAGGGGAAGGGCTGTTCCCGAAGATGTGAACCTTCATACGATATTCCACGATGTCCTTGTATGGGTCATTATTGTGGTACCAGAAGAACCTCAAGTAGTTTCTGTGTTCTTCTTTAACAAGGAAGCAGTGAAACATCTGTTGTATGTCGGCCATAAATGCTACTGCGTCTTTGCGGAAACGAAGAAGTACTCCCAGAAGTCTGTTGTTGAGGTCTGGACAAGACAGGAAGACGTCGTTTAAAGAAACACCTTCGTATCTGGCACTTGAGTCAAATACCACTCTTATCTGACCTGGTTTCTTCGGATGATACACGCCGAAAATAGGTAAGTACCAACATTCCTCGGAATCTTGAAGTACAGGTGCAATTTCCGCGTGGCCACTCTGGAATATTCTCTCCATGAAGGTAAAGAAGTGTTGTTTTGTTTCTGGTGCCTTCTGCAGTTTGCGCGTAAGGGAGACAAATCGACTGTAAACAAGTTCTCTGTTGTTGGGTAAGCGTTGCCTCTGTGGTTTGAATGGTAAAGGTGCGACCCAACTCTTTGATTCATCTCTTACTATCTCTCGCTCCATGATGTCCAAGAACAGTCTGTCCTCTATGGACATTGCTACCTGGTTGTCTTCCCTTGTCCTGTGGAAAACTGTGCACCCTATATGATCTTGCTCACCGTCGCATGCATGGTCTTCACAGGAAGGATCAGCTAACGGACAAGGTGGAGGGGTGTGGTGTGGCAATTCTTTAATCAGGAAACTGCTCTCGCATGGCTGGAAGAGAGACGGGCGTCCATTCTCGAGGGTATTGGTGAGCATGCTGTTGACTGATGTCGGCCTGTGTGCTCCACCCAAACAGACATCTCCCACAATGACCCATCCTAGGTCAAGTCTCTGAGCATATGGGGCGTTTTGTGGGCCGTTGATCTGTCTTCTAGCCTTGTGGACCCGTAGTATGTCTCTTCCGAGAAGTAAGATGATAGGAGCTCCTTGGTCGAGCTCTGGTATCAGGTGAGCTATACATCTCAAGTGGGTGTGATGAGCTGCTACCTCTGGTGTAGGTATCTCAGACCTGTTGTCTGGAATCTGGTTGCACTCCAGTATTGATGGCAAGGATAAGCAGGTTTGACCATCTATAGACTCTACTTTGAATCCAGTTGCTCTCCTCCCCGCCGTCTCGACAGTACCTGCACATGTCTTCAAGGAGTACGGAGAGCCAGGACCAGCAATGTTGAAGGTGTCGAAGAGAAAGGACTTAGCTAGAGACCTGTTGCTCTGATCATCCAAGATTGCATATACCTTGATCGCCTTATCCCGTTGGCTCGCTGGGAATACTCTGACAAGACAGATCTTTGAGCAGGATCTTCCTGCTACGAGTTCCTTGCAGATCTCTGTGCACCGAGAAGTGACCACTGGGGTGTCCATGTCAGTGTCCATCTGTTTTTCGGCAGACTCTTCTACTTGCGACGATACCCCTGAGGGTGGTCCAGGATGTAAGGCCGTGTTGTGCTCCACACTACTACATTCTGTGCATTTCACACTGGTTTCACAGTTCTTGGCGAAGTGTGAGGTTGTCGCGCAGCATCTGAAGCATATCTTGTTTTCCTTTAGGAAACTCTTACGGTCTTCTAGAGACTTCTCCCTGAAGGCTCTACATTTTAGGAGAGGATGAGGTTTCTTGTGTAGGGGGCAGTGTTTGCTGAGATCCTGCGGTTTGTCCTCTTCTGGAGAAGACTTACTTGCCCTGTAAGGAAAACCTGTGGAGGTAACATTAGTTTTGTGGACTGCCACTGGTGTTTTACTGGGTTTTACACCAGAGGCAGCGGTTCATGACATAGTGAAATCGAAACTAGGGTCATTTCTAACTTTAGCCTGCTGAGCAACAAAGTCTACAAACACCCTGAAAGGAGGAAATGGTACCTTATGAGCCTGTTTGTAACGGGACCCGTGACTGACCCACTTTTCTTGTAAGTTGTAAGGGAGCTTTTGGACAATCGGGTTGACACCTCTGGCAGTGTCCAGAAATGGTAGATCACCTTCTGCCTGAGCAGCATGTACCTCCATTAACAAGTCGCTCAGTTCCCTGAGCTTTTGATAACCCTTATTTGCTATCTTGGGGAAATCATCAATTCTTTTATACAAAGCATTTTCTATAGCTTCTATTGACCCATAACATTCTTCGAGTCTCTCCCACACCATACGAAGTCCTGTGTGTGGGTACTTTATGTTAATGTTCCTGATTCTTTTGGCATGTTCAGCTGACTCGCTCCCAAGCCACTTAACCAGTAGATCTAACTCTTCACTACTGGAAAGATGCAAGTCTCTGATGGCATTCTGAAAAGAGGCTCGCCATGCTCTGTAGCTTTCAGCTCGATCAGTGAACTTTACAAGTCCCTTGGTCACCAGCTCCCGGCGGGTAAAGAACCTTGCAAAGTTCATAGTGGCTGAGTCTGTGCCGACGTGAGCTGGTGTGCTGTTGTTATGCGGTGTTTGTGGTGCATCCTCATACCTGGTAGGAGCTTCTGGCATAGGAAAGTCTGTATAAACCCGTTCAGTGGCGAAGGGTGTCCCTGTCAGTCTGGTCGGAGGTCGTACCTTCTGTTCCGTAGGACGGTAGTGGTGATCAATGTCGTTTCGCAGTATACTTTCCTGCTTCCAGTACGGTGTTTGGAGGAAGGATCTCTGGTAATCTGTATAGGCTGGTTGGTGTATCGGATCAGAGTTGTCTTCCACTTTGGGATGTTGGCGGACATATTCTGAGACGCGTTGAGCAGGGTCCTGATGATCAAGGTCTGGTCCGCGTATGTCGCTGCCTCGCTCGGATTCAGGAAACTCCACGGCTTCTAAAAACTCAGCTTTGGCTATTGCGGCTGCTGCTTCTTTTTCAGCGGAAAGCCTTTCCAAGGTCGCTTGCAGGCGGGCTCTTTCTGCTTCTTGCTCTGCTCGCAGGCGGGCTCTTTCTGCTTCTTGGCGGGCTCTTTCTGCTTCTTGGCGGGCTCTTTCTGCTTCTTGCTCTGCTTGCAGGCGGGCTCTTTCTGCTTCTTGGTCTGCTTGTCTTAACTTTAACTGCATCTCTTGTGCAGCGAAGGAGGATCTTATTTTCGCCGCCTCAGCTTCTGCTCGGGCGAGGGTGGCAGACCTTTTCGAGGAAGACTTGCTAGAGCGGCTTGTTTGGGATCTCGTCTTGAGTGAAGATGTTTGACTTGCAGACATTTTATGTCCGTTTGCAGGCTGTAGGACGTCTCAGAGCGGGTAGGGGTGACTTCGGCGTGGACTGAGACGTGTGGTGCTTGGTGGGATGCACTCTCGGTACTTGTGACTGTATGGCGGCCGCTGCGGTATCTGCAGGTAGTGCGGTGTGGTACAAGCGGCTGCGTAGGTGGTATTTGCTTTCGCTGGCGTCTAGCCTCCCTTTACTGTAATCCCGGCGCCCAGCTTCCGTTTTACTGTTCTGTCTTCATACACGTTCATACGGTGTGTGATCCGACATACGGCATAAACCACTTCTGTCTCCCAAATAAGCAGACTGTTCTCTGTAGTCTAACTTGTTTATTGGTAAACATGAGCGCGGTAAAACTAGAATAATACAAATGATATGTATAAGTATTGGGCTAAACGATAACACAACTACAACTAACAGGGAAACATACAGTATGGTGCAACTTCTACATAACTACATACAGCAGATTCCTGGTAACCACATTTCCTGTGTACTGGCTGCTATACAGTTAATCACACACTGTACTACACTACATTGTAGGAACAGGGATAATGATCTTACCGGATAAACTTAACAAGGATGAGAAGTAAGTGAGGTAGTTCCAACAGCAGATAACGCGTGTGTCCAGGGAGATGCACAGAGAGAGAATGGGAATTTCCCCATCCCAGAATGCCTTGCTGAAACCCACAATGCAACACTCTATTATTACATGAAAAACACAGGTTATAAATTTATCCACCACTGGGTGGTGCTATAACACAGCAAAACTAAACTATGACAATAGTTAACCTTTTAATGCTTGAAACGAAGCCCTGTCCTGTTAGAAGGACAGAACACCCTATATATAAAAAGGGTGCACAGAAAATCATAATAGTACCATATGCAGTAGAATAAGTACCCAACCTCTGATATACCATATAGTACGTGTAATATATCAAAGAGGGGTAGAAAATCGCAGAACACCAATATCAAAATTGAGATTAGAAAAATAGGCAGATATTCATCATGATATACATTCCCTCTGTTTTATACCAGGGACAATATCCTTAATGGATCATGCAGGTACTTTTTCCTATTGCACCATAATCATATTTCATAGTGTAGATATCAAATAAGTAAGAATATCCCAGCATAGGCAATCATAATGTTGCGTCTTATACAATATCACATATATTGCACTTTGCCCAAGAGAAATTCCCTCTAAAGAGGGTTAATACCGGGAATAATATAGAACATCAGCATACAGGTCTTGCTGCACCATAATCAGATTTCACAATATGGGTGTCAAAAAATAGATAAGTATCATCCCAGTATAACCATCATAGTCCATCATTGTGTCATACCCCAATCGGTATTATATAGTTATTGCACATTGCCCAGGAAAAAAAGGGACCATATATCAAGCTCTCATAATACATATGATAGGTGATCAAAAGATATTCATAATTATATTCCTCAGAGGGACTGAGTTATCAATCTGAACCCTCCATTTATTATAGTCCTTCAGAAAAAATGGCCAGTATGCATATTTCTCGACGCGTTTCCCCAATAGTTTGTTCTTCAGGAGAACATAATGGTATAAACATCCCATACAAGGGAGACTTATCTATAGATCAGGGCGACAGCGTGCGGGATAGTGCCATATTCATGTGTCAGGAAACGGTGTCCGCCAATCGGTGAATGGAGTTGCGCATTCTCAAATTCCATGTCTCTCTCCCTCCTCATATTTTTGCCTCTGCAGAAAAGCACTGTGCCTGACTCTAATACTCACACCACCTGATCCCTGATACTCACCAACGGTCCATGTTGCTTCTCCGGCTCAGACGTACATGTAGATCACACTGCAGTCACCAAAAAATGGCGCTGCACTGTGATTCTAGTCTTTATTCTGTATTAAGCACTATATGTGGCTCATTAAGCATTATACTGTACTAGCTATTGAACCCGTTCTACGCCCGGGTGGCGAGCATTTATATTGGAATATGGTCTCCATCCTGGTATGTGCTGCTCCCATCCTGTCATATGCTGCTCCATCCTGCGCCCCCATCCTGTCATGTGCTGCTCCACCGTGTCATGTGCTGCTCCATCCTGCGCCCCCATCCTGTCATGTGCTGCTCCACCGTGTCATGTGCTGCTCCATCCTGCATCCCCATCCTGTCATGTGCTGCTCCACCGTGTCATGTGCTGCTCCATCCTGCGCCCCCATCCTGTCATGTGCTGCTCCACCGTGTCATGTGCTGCTCCATCCTCATCCCCATCCTGTCATGTGCTCCCATCCTGCGCCCCCATCCTATCACGTGCTGCTCCATCCTGCGCCCCCATCAGTGCGGGCGGCTGTGCTGAGTGCGGGCGGCTGTGCTGAGTGCGGGCGGCTGTATGTGGCTGTGCTGAGTGCGGGCGGCTGTATGTGACGTGGCTGTGCTGGGTGCGGGCGGCTGTGCTGGGTGCGGCAGCTGTGGACGGCTGTGCTGGGTGCGGTGGCTGTGCTGGGTGCAGCGGCTGTGCTGGGTGCAGCGGCTGTGCGTGGCTGTAGGTGGCTGTGCTGGGTGCGGCGGCTGTGCGTGGCTGTGGGCGGCTGTGCTGGGTGCGGCGGCTGTGCTGGGTGCGGCGGCTGTGCTGGGTGCGGCGGCTGTCCGTGGCTGTGGGCGGCTGTGCGTGGCTGTGGGAGGCTGTGCGTGGCTGTAGGCGGCTGTGCGTGGCTGTGCATGGCTGTGCTGGGTGCGGCGGCTGTGCTGGGTGCGGCGGCTGTGCTGGGTGCGGCGGCTGTGCGTGGCTGTGCGTGGCTGTGGGCGGCTGTGCTGGGTGCGGCGGCTGTGGTCGGCTGTGCTGGGTGCGGCGGCTGTGCGTGGCTATGGGTGGCTGTACGTGGCTGTGGGCGGCTGTGCTGGGTGCGGCGGCTGTGCGTGGCTGTGGTCGGCTGTGCTGGGTGCGGCTGTGCGTGGCTGTGGGCGGCTGTGCGTGGCTGTGGGCGGCTGTGCTGGGTGCGGCGGCTGTGCGTGGCTGTGATCGGCTGTGCTGGGTGCGGCTGTCCGTGGCTGTAGGCGGCTGTGCGTGGCTGTGCTGGGTGCGGAGGCTGTGCATGGCTGTGGCGGCTGTGCGTGGCTGTGCTGGGTGCGGCGGCTGTGCTGGGTGCGGCGGATGTGCTGGGTGCGGCGGCTGTGCTAGGTGCGGCGGCTGTGGGTGGCTGTGCTGGGTGCAGCGGCTGTGCTGGGTGCGGCGGCTGTGCGTGGCTGTGGGCGGCTGTGCGTGGCTGTGGGCGGCTGTGCTGGGTGCGGCGGCTGTGCTGGGTGCGGCGGCTGTGCTGGGTGCGGCGGCTGTCCGTGGCTGTGGGCAGCTGTGCGTGGCTGTGGGAGGCTGTGCGTGGCTGTAGGCGGCTGTGCGTGGCTGTGGCGGCTGTGCATGGCTGTGCTGGGTGCGGCGGATGTGCTGGGTGCGGCGGCTGTGCTGGGTGCGGCGGCTGTGCGTGGCTGTGGGCTGTGCGTGGCTGTGGGCGGCTGTGCTGGGTGCGGCGGCTGTGCTGGGTGCGGCGGCTGTGCGTGGCTATGGGTGGCTGTACGTGGCTGTGGGCGGCTGTGCTGGGTGCGGCGGCTGTGCGTGGCTGTGGTCGGCTGTGCTGGGTGCGGCTGTGGGCGGCTGTGCGTGGCTGTGGGCGGCTGTGCTGGGTGCGGCGGCTGTGGTCGGCTGTGCTGTGGGCGGCTGTGCGTGGCTGTGGGCGGCTGTGCTGGGTGCGGCGGCTGTGCTGGGTGCGGCGGCTGTGCGTGGCTATGGGTGGCTGTGCGTGGCTGTGGGCAGCTGTGCTGGGTGCGGCGGCTGTGCGTGGCTGTGGGCATCTATGGTCGGCTGTGCTGGGTGCGGCGGCTGTGCGTGGCTGTGCTGGGCGCGGCGGCTGTGCTGGGTGCGGCCATTTTCTCGGTCCTGCTCCCGGAGTCGGCGCCTGCGCAGTCCGCGCTTTCCGGCGCCATTTTCTTGAAGACACTGCAATGTGTCTTCAAGAAAATGGCGCCGGAAAGCGCGGACTGCGCAGGCGCCGACTCCGGGAGCAGGGGGACAGTCACGGCCCGGAAGCGCGTCGGTGGAACGGGTCAGGTAAGTATACTCACCCTCCGCCTCCTGGCTCGTCCCTGCTTGTCCGGTGGAGATCGCGGTGTGCGTTCAGCGCTTACGCATACCGCGATCTCCTGGGAGCGTCGCTCTGTGCGGTCCAGACTGCGCCGGCGCTTGCGCTTGCGCAGTCTATAGAGGCTTCAGACAGAGTGACGCTCCCAGCGTTATATTATAGATGGTGCCCTATATGGGGCCCACTGTGCTAAATAGAGGACTATATGGGAATCTAGGGGTTCCATAAAATGAAAATTACTTTATAAGGGCTGAAAAGTTATGAGATATGCTCTTCTGTGACCCAGCTGAATATTATTTTTTGGAGGGAGGAAGTGTGGGGGGTGTCAATAAATGTGTGACCCCCGTACTGTCCACTTCTATGAAAGCGGTGGTGTAATGTGTGACCCCACTCTGTCTACTTCTATGGAAGCAACGGAGTACAAGTCCAAAAATGTTTTTTTAAAATATGCCAATAGTTTTATTAACATATATGTTAACTTAACTTAACTTACCGTAGTAACAGAGAAGGATCCAAAAAATGCTCATCCATATGTGCACCAGGCTGTCACAGGACGCACACTGACAGATACTTACATGGGTGAGTCCAGTAATCCTTAAAGGGATACTTTCATATACTTTGTAGTGAGTTTGCAGGTTAGAATTAGAGTAGTAGGAACATCTCATGCCTGGTGCATATATGGATGAGCATTTTTTGGATTAAGTGCAATATATTTTTTGCATTGTGCACTTTACTAAAATTCTTGCTACTATAACACTTGTCATGGATTGTGCCCTTGGGCTTGCTGGCCATCCTTCTCTGTTACTACGGTAGCTGTGTCCTTCCACACATGAGTTTTTGTATGTGCCTTATCTGTTTCTGTTTACTCTGTTTCTTATGTTAAGTTATCATATATGTTAATAAAACTATTGGCATTTAAAAAAAAAAAAAAAATTTTGGACTTGTACTCCGTTTTTCTGTGTAGGATATATGATTTTTGGAGTGTCTCTATTATCTATATTTGGTCTACGAAACTGGCACATGGCTATTTAGGGTATTTTTGATATGTATCAGTGGGTTTCTTTTCTATGGAAGCAAGCAGTGGTGTAATGTGTGACCCCGCTCCTTCTACTTCTATGGGAGCAGTGGTCTAATATGCGACCCCACTCTGTCGACTTCTATGGGAGCAGTGGTATAATGAGGGCTGCCACTAGGAATTTCGGAGGCCCCATACTGGCAAAATTTTCAGGGCTCCCTTGAGACTCCGCCCAGGCTCCACCCCTCGAACTGTCCACAGCCCCACCTGTTATGGTTCTCAATGGCAAGAGAACATAGCCCAGCAAACATACGAACTAGCTCTTGGAAGGATGGAAACTAAACTGACCATGAACTAAACCTGCCGCACAACTAACAGTAGCCGGGTAGCGTAGCCTGCGTTTTATCCCTAGACGCCCAGCGCCGGCCGGAGGACTAACTAATCCTGGCAGAGGAAAATATAGTCCTGGCTCACCTCTAGAGAAATTTCCCCGAAAGGCAGACAGAGGCCCCCACAAATATTGGCGGTGATTTTAGATGAAATGACAAACGTAGTATGAAAATAGGTTTAGCAAAATTGAGGTCCGCTTACTAGATAGCAGGAAGACAGAAAGGGCACTTTCATGGTCAGCTGAAAACCCTATCAAAATACCATCCTGAAATTACTTTAAGACTCTAGTATTAACTCATAACATCAGAGTGGCAATTTCAGATCACAAGAGCTTTCCAGACACAGAAACGAAACTACAGCTGTGAACTGGAACAAAATGCAAAAACAAACAAGGACTAAGTCCAACTTAGCTGGGAGTTGTCTAGCAGCAGGAACATGCACAGAAAGGCTTCTGATTACAATGTTGACCGGCATGGAAGTGACAGAGGAGCAAGGCTAAATAGCGACTCCCACATCCTGATGGAAACAGGTGAACAGAGAGGATGATGCACACCAGTTCAATTCCACCAGTGGCCACCGGGGGAGCCCAAAATCCAATTTCACAACAGTACCCCCCCCCCTCAAGGAGGGGGCACCGAACCCTCACCAGAACCACCAGGGCGATCAGGATGAGCCCTATGAAAGGCACGGACCAAATCGGAGGCATGAACATCAGAGGTAGTCACCCAAGAATTATCCTCCTGACCGTATCCCTTCCATTTGACCAGATACTGGAGTTTCCGTCTGGAAACACGGGAGTCCAAGATTTTTTCCACAACGTACTCCAACTCGCCCTCAACCAACACCGGAGCAGGAGGCTCAACGGAAGGCACAACCGGTACCTCATACCTGCGCAATAATGACCGATGAAAAACATTATGAATAGAAAAAGATGCAGGGAGGTCCAAACGGAAGGACACAGGGTTAAGAATCTCCAATATCTTGTACGGGCCGATGAACCGAGGCTTAAACTTGGGAGAAGAAACCCTCATAGGGACAAAACGAGAAGACAACCACACCAAGTCCCCAACACAAAGCCGAGGACCAACCCGACGCCGGCGGTTGGCAAAAAGCTGAGTCTTCTCCTGGGACAACTTCAAATTGTCCACTACCTGCCCCCAAATCTGATGCAACCTCTCCACCACAGCATCCACTCCAGGACAATCCGAAGATTCCACCTGACCAGAAGAAAATCGAGGATGAAACCCCGAATTACAGAAAAAGGGAGACACCAAGGTGGCAGAACTGGCCCGATTATTGAGGGCAAACTCCGCTAAAGGCAAAAAAGCAACCCAATCATCCTGATCTGCAGACACAAAACACCTCAAATATGTCTCCAAGGTCTGATTCGTCCGCTCGGTCTGGCCATTAGTCTGAGGATGGAAAGCAGACGAGAAAGACAAATCTATGCCCATCCTAGCACAGAATGCTCGCCAAAATCTAGACACGAATTGGGTACCTCTGTCAGAAACGATATTCTCCAGAATACCATGCAAACGGACCACATTTTGAAAAAACAGAGGAACCAACTCGGAAGAAGAAGGCAACTTAGGCAGGGGAACCAAATGGACCATCTTAGAGAAACGATCACACACCACCCAGATGACAGACATCTTCTGAGAAACAGGAAGATCCGAAATAAAATCCATCGAGATGTGCGTCCAGGGCCTCTTCGGGATAGGCAAGGGCAACAACAATCCACTAGCCCGAGAACAACAATGCTTGGCCCGAGCACAAACGTCACAAGACTGCACGAAGCCTCGCACATCTCGAGACAGGGAAGGCCACCAGAAGGACCTTGCCACCAAATCCCTGGTACCAAAGATTCCAGGATGACCTGCCAACGCAGAAGAATGAACCTCAGAAATGACTTTACTGGTCCAATCATCAGGAACAAACAGTCTACCAGGTGGGCAATGATCAGGTCTACCCGCCTGAAACTCCTGCAAGGCCCGCCGCAGGTCTGGAGAAACGGCAGACAATATCACTCCATCCTTAAGGATACCTGTAGGTTCAGAATTACCAGGGGAGTCAGGCTCAAAACTCCTAGAAAGGGCATCCGCCTTAACATTCTTAGAACCCGGCAGGTAGGACACCACAAAATTAAACCGAGAGAAAAACAACGACCAGCGCGCCTGTCTAGGATTCAGGCGTCTGGCGGACTCAAGATAAATTAGATTTTTGTGGTCAGTCAATACCACCACCTGATGTCTAGCCCCCTCAAGCCAATGACGCCACTCCTCAAAAGCCCACTTCATGGCCAAAAGCTCCCGATTCCCAACATCATAATTCCGCTCGGCGGGCGAAAATTTACGCGAGAAAAAAGCACAAGGTCTCATCACGGAGCAATCGGAACTTCTCTGCGACAAAACCGCCCCAGCTCCGATTTCAGAAGCGTCGACCTCAACCTGAAAAGGAAGAGCAACATCAGGCTGACGCAACACAGGGGCGGAAGAAAAGCGGCGCTTAAGCTCCCGAAAGGCCTCCACAGCCGCAGGGGACCAATCAGCAACATCAGCACCCTTCTTAGTCAAATCAGTCAATGGTTTAACAACATCAGAAAAACCAGCAATAAATCGACGATAAAAGTTAGCAAAGCCCAAAAATTTCTGAAGACTCTTAAGAGAAGAGGGTTGCGTCCAATCACAAATAGCCTGAACCTTGACAGGATCCATCTCGATGGAAGAGGGGGAAAAAATATATCCCAAAAAGGAAATCTTTTGAACCCCAAAAACGCACTTAGAACCCTTCACACACAAGGAATTAGACCGCAAAACCTGAAAAACCCTCCTGACCTGCTGGACATGAGAGTCCCAGTCATCCGAAAAAATCAAAATATCATCCAGATACACAATCATAAATTTATCCAAATAATCACGGAAAATGTCATGCATAAAGGACTGAAAGACTGAAGGGGCATTTGAAAGACCAAAAGGCATCACCAAATACTCAAAGTGGCCCTCGGGCGTATTAAATGCGGTTTTCCACTCATCCCCCTGCTTAATTCGCACCAAATTATACGCCCCACGAAGATCTATCTTACAGAACCACTTGGCCCCCTTTATGCGAGCAAACAAATCAGTCAGCAGTGGCAACGGATATTGATATTTAACCGTGATTTTATTCAAAAGCCGATAATCAATGCATGGCCTCAAAGAGCCATCTTTCTTAGCCACAAAGAAAAAACCGGCTCCTAAGGGAGATGACGAAGGACGAATATGTCCCTTTTCCAAGGACTCCTTTATATATTCTCGCATAGCAGCATGTTCAGGCACAGACAGATTAAATAAACGACCCTTAGGGTATTTACTACCCGGAATCAAATCTATGGCACAATCGCACTCCCGGTGCGGAGGTAATGAACCAAGCTTAGGTTCTTCAAAAACGTCACGATATTCAGTCAAGAATTCAGGAATCTCAGAGGGAATAGATGATAAAATGGAAACCACAGGTACGTCCCCATGCGTCCCCTTACATCCCCAGCTTAACACAGACATAGCTTTCCAGTCAAGGACTGGGTTATGAGATTGCAGCCATGGCAATCCAAGCACCAACACATCATGTAGGTTATACAGCACAAGAAAGCGAATAATCTCCTGGTGATCCGGATTAATCCGCATAGTTACTTGTGTCCAGTATTGTGGTTTATTGCTAGCCAATGGGGTGGAGTCAATCCCCTTCAGGGGTATAGGAGTTTCAAGAGGCTCCAAATCATACCCACAGCGTTTGGCAAAGGACCAATCCATAAGACTCAAAGCGGCGCCAGAGTCGACATAGGCATCCGCGGTAATAGATGATAAAGAACAAATCAGGGTCACAGATAGAATAAACTTAGACTGTAAAGTGCCAATTGAAACAGACTTATCAAGCTTTTTAGTACGCTTAGAGCATGCTGATATAACATGAGTTGAATCACCGCAATAGAAGCACAACCCATTTTTTCATCTAAAATTCTGCCGTTCACTTCTGGACAGAATTCTATCACATTGCGTCTTCTCAGTAGACACCGCCAAATGGTGCACAGGTTTGCGCTCCCGCAGACGTCTATCGATCTGGATAGCCATTGTCATGGACTCATTCAGACCCGCAGGCACAGGGAACCCCACCATAACATCCTTAATGGCATCAGAGAGACCCTCTCTGAAATTCGCCGCCAGGGCGCACTCATTCCACTGAGTAAGCACAGCCCATTTACGGAATTTCTGGCAGTATATTTCAGCTTCGTCTTGCCCCTGAGATAGGGACATCAAGGCCTTTTCCGCCTGAAGTTCTAACTGAGGTTCCTCATAAAGCAACCCCAAGGCCAGAAAAAACGCATCCACATTGAGCAACGCAGGATCCCCTGGAGCCAATGCAAAAGCCCAATCCTGAGGGTCGCCCCGGAGCAAAGAAATCACAATCCTGACCTGCTGAGCAGGATCTCCAGCAGAGCGAGATTTCAGGGACAAAAACAACTTGCAATTATTTTTGAAATTTTGAAAGCAAGATCTATTCCCCGAGAAAAATTCAGGCAAAGGAATTCTAGGTTCAGATATAGGAACATGAACAACAAAATCTTGTAAGTTTTGAACTTTCGTGGTGAGATTATTCAAACCTGCAGCTAAACTCTGAATATCCATTTTAAACAGGTGAACACAGAGCCATTCCAGGGTTAGAAGGAGAGAGAGAGAGAAAGGCTGCAATATAGGCAGACTTGCAAGAGATTCAATTACAAGCACACTCAGAACTGAGAAAAAAAAAAAAAAAAATCTTCAGCAGACTTCTCTTTTCTCTCCTTTCTCTGTCAATTAATTTAACCCTTTTAGGCCGGTCAAACTGTTATGGTTCTCAATGGCAAGAGAACATAGCCCAGCAAACATACGAACTAGCTCTTGGAAGGATGGAAACTAAACTGACCATGAACTAAACCTGCCGCACAACTAACAGTAGCCGGGTAGCGTAGCCTGCGTTTTATCCCTAGACGCCCAGCGCCGGCCGGAGGACTAACTAATCCTGGCAGAGGAAAATATAGTCCTGGCTCACCTCTAGAGAAATTTCCCCGAAAGGCAGACAGAGGCCCCCACAAATATTGGCGGTGATTTTAGATGAAATGACAAACGTAGTATGAAAATAGGTTTAGCAAAATTGAGGTCCGCTTACTAGATAGCAGGAAGACAGAAAGGGCACTTTCATGGTCAGCTGAAAACCCTATCAAAATACCATCCTGAAATTACTTTAAGACTCTAGTATTAACTCATAACATCAGAGTGGCAATTTCAGATCACAAGAGCTTTCCAGACACAGAAACGAAACTACAGCTGTGAACTGGAACAAAATGCAAAAACAAACAAGGACTAAGTCCAACTTAGCTGGGAGTTGTCTAGCAGCAGGAATATGCACAGAAAGGCTTCTGATTACAATGTTGACCGGCATGGAAGTGACAGAGGAGCAAGGCTAAATAGCGACTCCCACATCCTGATGGAAACAGGTGAACAGAGAGGATGATGCACACCAGTTCAATTCCATCAGTGGCCACCGGGGGAGCCCAAAATCCAATTTCACAACACCCACCGCTCTCTCTTGGAAAAACTTCACTTCTCACCATTCACACATTAACAGTTCCCATTACCAGATCACACATATAGCCAGCAGCTTTTGTTTTGGCCAAAAGATTTTTTAAGCCGCCACCATGACAAGGTAGACTCTTTTGGCCGAGCACTACTCTATTCTATTAATCATTTGTTAAAATATCCAATACAATTTTGGTATATTTTTATTTATTTTTCAATTTTTAAAATGACCAATAATATCACATACAAGTGATAAATACCACCGCACCATCACTAGACACCATATTACCACCACATAGTGACCTACAATACCACATACAAGGAACAACTACCGCCACACCATGTCCAGACCACAGACCACATATTACCACCACAGTGACCAAATAATATCAGATACAAGGAACAAATACCACCACACCATGTCCAAACCACATATTACCACCACATTGTGACCAAATAATAGCACATACATGAAACAAATACCACCACACCATGACCAGACCACATATTACCATCACATAGTGACCAAATAACAGCACATACTACTACCACATAGTGAATGAATACTGCAATACTGATCACTAATAAAAAACAATACTAATATCACCATATGATCAATGACATTATACAGAGGAGCTCTGTATATAGTGTCAGTGTAAAGGTAATACAGTGATCACTGGTGACATTGTACACAGGACAGCTGTATATAGTATGCAGTGTATAGTGTCAGTGTACAGGTAATACAGTGATCAACAGTGACATTATACACAAGAGCTCTGTATATAGTGTCAGTGTAAAGGTAATACAGTGATCACTGGTGACATTGTACACAGGACCGCTGTATATAGTATACAGTGTATAATGTCAGTGTACAGGTAATACAGTGATCAACAGTGACATTATACACACGAGCACTGTATATATTGCACAGGTTATACAGTGATCAATGACATTATACCCAGGAGCTCTGTATATAGTGTCAGTGTAAAGGTAATACAGTAATCACTGGTGACATTGTACACAGGACTGCTGTATATAGTATACAGTGTTGTTATGATAGAACTGGTGGTTAGGAGCACTAGAAATGACCAGATGAGCAAACTAGTATTACAGGACGAGCTCTGGGAAGTGGGAGCTCTGCTGACCGCAACTCCTAATCCTATCACAACTAGAAATAGCCGTGGAGCGTTCCTGACTCTGCCTAGACGCCTCTTCACAGCCTAAGAGCTAACTACCCCTAAAGATAGAAAATACAGCCTATCTTGCCTCAGAGAAATTCCCCAAAGAAATAGGCAGCCCCCCACATATATTGACTGTGAGTTAAGATGGAAGTCACAAACACAGGAATGAAATAGGTTTCAGCAAAGGAGGCCAGCCTTAACTAAACAGACTGAGGATAGAAAAGGTATCTTTGCGGTCAGCATAAAAACTAACAAAAAACCACGCAGAGTGTGCAAAAGAAACCACCGCACCGACTCACGGCGCGGTGGTGCCACTCTGCATCCCAGAGCTTCCAGCTAACAGGACAAAATCACGATAGCAAGCTGGACAAAAAAACAGTGGTAACAAATAAGCTAGCAGGGACTTAGCTTTTGCTGAAGTAGACAGGTCATCTGAAAGATCCAAGAGAACTGAACCAGTACTAAGACATTGACAGCTGGCATCAAGTAACGATCTGAGTGGAGTTAAATAGAGCAGCCAGCCAAGGCCTAAACGAGATCAGCTGGAGAATGAATCTCAGAACCAGCAGCTCCACTCACAGCCACCAGAGGGAGTCCATGAACAGAACTTGCCGAAGTACCATTCATAACCACAGGAGGGAGCTCGAGAACAGAATTCACAACAGTACCCCCCCCCCTTGAGGAGGGGTCACCGAACCCTCACCAGAGCCTCCAGGCTGATCCGGACGAGCCAAATGAAAGGCACGAACAAGATCGGCAGCATGAACATCAGAGGCAACCACCCAGGAATTATCCTCCTGACCATAACCTTTCCACTTGACTAGGTACTAAAGTTTCCGTCTCGAAATACGAGAATCCAAAATCTTCTCCACCACGTACTCCAACTCCCCCTCAACCAACACCAGGGCAGGAGGATCAACGGAGGGAACCATAGGAGCCACATATCTCCGCAATAACGACCTATGGAACACATTATGGATGGTGAAAGAAGCTGGAAGGTCCAAACGAAATGACACAGGATTAAGAATTTCAGAAATCTTATAAGGACCAATGAAACGAGGCTTAAACTTAGGAGACAAAACCTTCATAGGAACAAAACGAGACGACAACCAAACCAAATCCCCAACACGAAGTCGGGGACCAACACAGCGACGGCGGTTAGCGAAACGTTGAGCCTTCTCCTGGGACAATGTCAAATTGTCCACTACGTGAGTCCAAATTCGCTGCAACCTGTCCACCACAGAATCCACACCAGGACAGTCCGAAGGCTCAACCTGCCCTGAAGAAAAACGAGGGTGGAAACCAGAATTACAGAAAAAAGGAGAAACCAAAGTGGCCGAGCTGGCACGATTATTAAGGGCGAACTCAGCCAAAGGCAAGAAGGACACCCAATCATCCTGATCAGCAGAAGCAAAGCATCTCAGATATGTTTCCAAAGTCTGATTGGTTCGTTCGGTTTGGCCATTTGTCTGAGGATGGAAAGCTGAAGAAAAAGACAAATCAATGCCCATCTTAGCACAAAAGGACCGCCAAAATCTTGAAACGAACTGGGAACCTCTGTCCGACACGATGTTCTCCGGAATGCCATGTAAACGAACCACATGCTGGAAAAACAATGGAACCAAATCAGAGGAGGAAGGCAATTTAGGCAAAGGTACCAAATGGACCATCTTAGAGAAGCGATCACAAACCACCCAGATAACTGACATCCTCTGAGAGACAGGGAGATCCGAAATAAAATCCATAGAAATATGCGTCCAGGGCCTTTTCGGGACCGGCAAGGGCAAAAGCAACCCACTGGCACGAGAATAGCAGGGCTTAGCCCGAGCACAAGTCCCACAGGACTGCACAAAAGAACGCACATCTCGTGACAAGGAAGGCCACCAAAAGGATCTAGCCACCAAATCTCTGGTACCAAAGATTCCAGGATGACCAGCCAACACCGAACAATGAACCTCAGAGATAACTCTACTAGTCCATCTATCAGGGACAAACGGCTTCTCCGCTGGACAACGGTCAGGTCTATCAGCCTGAAACTCCTGCAGCACCCGCCACAAATCAGGGGAGATGGCAGACAAAATTACCCCCTCTTTGAGAATACCAGCCGGCTCAGGAACTCCCGGAGAATCAGGCACAAAACTCCTTGAAAGGGCATCAGCCTTCACATTCTTAGAACCCGGAAGGTACGAAACCACAAAATTGAAGCGGGAGAAAAACAGCGAACATCGAGCCTGTCTAGGATTCAACCGCTTGGCAGACTCGAGATAAGTCAGATTCTTGTGATCCGTCAAGACCACCACGCGATGCTTGGCTCCTTCAAGCCAATGTCGCCACTCCTCAAACGCCCACTTCATAGCCAACAACTCTCGATTGCCCACATCATAATTGCGCTCAGCAGGCGAAAACTTTCTAGAAAAGAAAGCACATGGTTTCATCACAGAGCCATCAGAACCTCTTTGAGACAAAACAGCCCCTGCTCCAATCTCAGAAGCATCCACCTCGACCTGAAACGGGAGCGAAACATCTGGCTGACACAACACAGGGGCAGAAGAAAAACGACGCTTCAGCTCCTGAAAAGCCTCAACGGCCGCAGAGGACCAATTGACCACATCAGCACCTTTCTTGGTCAAATCAGTCAATGGTTTAACAACACTAGAAAAATTAGCGATGAAGCGATGGTAAAAATTAGCAAAGCCCAGGAATTTCTGAAGGCTCTTCACAGAAGTAGGCTGAGTCCAATCATAAATGGCCTGAACTTTAACAGGGTCCATCTCGATAGTAGAAGGGGAAAAAATGAAGCCCAAAAATGAAACCTTCTGAACTCCAAAGAGACATTTAGACCCCTTCACAAACAAGGAATTAGCACGAAGGACCTGGAACACCATTCTGACCTGCTTCACATGAGACTCCCAATCGTCCGAAAAGACCAAAATATCATCCAAATATACAATCATGAATCTATCCAGGTACTTTCAGAAGATGTCATGCATAAAGGACTGAAACACGGAGCATTAGAAAGCCCGAATGGCATCACCAAGTACTCAAAATAGCCCTCGGGCGTATTAAATGCTGTTTTCCATTCGTCGCCCCGTTTAATACGCACAAGATTATAAGCCCCTCGAAGATCTATCTTGGTGAACCAGCTAGCCCCCTTAATTCGAGCAAACAAATCAGACAGTAGCGGCAAAGGGTACTGAAATTTGACGGTGATTTTATTGAGAAGGCGGTAATCTATACAAGGTCTCAGAGAACCATCCTTCTTGGCCACAAAAAAGAACCCTGCTCCCAACGGTGATGACGACGGGCGAATATGCCCTTTCTCCAAGGACTCCTTTATATAACTCCGCATTGCAGCGTGTTCTGGCACAGATAAATTGAACAGTCGGCCCTTCGGAAACTTACTACCAGGAATCAAATTAATAGCACAATCGCAATCCCTATGAGGAGGTAGGGCACTGGATTTGGGCTCATCAAATACATCCCGGTAATCTGACAAGAACTCAGGGACTTCAGAAGGATGGGAAGACGAAATAGACAACAATGGGACATCCCCATGTACCCCTTGACAACCCCAGCTGGATACAGACATTGATTTCCAATCCAATACTGGATTATGGACCTGTAGCCATGGCAAACCCAAAACGACCACATTATGCAGATTATGCAACACCAAAAAGCGAATATCCTCCTGATGTGCAGGAGCCATGCACATGGTCAATTGAGTCCAGTACTGAGGCTTATTCTTGGCCAAAGGTGTAGCATCAATTCCTCTCAATGGAATAGGATACTGTAAGGGCTCCAAGAAAAAACCACAGCGCCTGGCAAACTCCAAGTCCATCAAATTCAGGGCAGCGCCTGAATCCACAAATGCCATAACAGAATAGGACGACAAAGAGCAAATCAGAGTAACGGACAAAATAAATTTTGGCTGTACCATACCAATGGTGGCAGACCTAGCGAACCATTTAGTGCGCTTAGGACAATCAGAGATAGCATGAGTGGAGTCACCACAGTAAAAACACAGCCCATTCTGACATCTGTACTCTTGCCGTTCAGCTCTGGTCAAGGTCCTGTCACATTGCGTAGGCTCAGGCCTCTGCTCAGAAAACACCGCCAAATGGTGCACATTTTTGCGCTCACGTAAGTGTCGATCGATCTGAATGGCCAAAGACATAGACTCATTCAGACCAGCAGGCGTGGGGAATCCCACCATAACATCCTTAAGGGCTTCAGAAAGACCCTTTCTGAAAATTGCCGCCAGGGCACATTCATTCCACTGAGTAAGCACAGACCACTTTCTAAACTTCTGACAATATACCTCCGCTTCATCCTGACCCTGACACAAAGCCTGCTAAATTTTCTCTGCCTGATCCACTGAATCTGGTTCATCATAAAGCAATCCAAGCGCCAGAAAAAACGCATCTACATTACGCAATGCAGGATCTCCTGGCGCAAGGGAAAATGCCCAGTCTTGAGGGTCGCCACGTAGCAAAGAAATAATGATTTTTACTTGCTGAATGGGGTCACCAGAGGAGCGGGGTTTCAAAGCAAAAAACAGTCTTCAATTATTTTTGAAATTCAGGAACTTAGATCTATCCCCAGAAAACAAATCAGGAATTGGAATTCTGGGTTCTAACATCGGGTTCTGAACTACATAATCTTGAATGCCTTGTGCCCTTGCAGTGAGTTGATCCACACAAGAGGACAGACCTTGAATGTCCATATCTAGACCTGTGTCCTGAACCACCCAGAGATTTAGGGGAAAAGAGAAACAAAACACACTGCAGAGGAAAAAAAAAATGGTCTCAGAACTTCTCTTATCCCTCTATTGAGATGCATTAACACTTTGCGGGCCAGCTGTACTGTTATGATAGAACTGGTGGTTAGGAGCACTAGAAATGACCAGATGAGCAAACTAGTATTACAGGACGAGCTCTGGGAAGTGGGAGCTCTGCTGACCGCAACTCCTAATCCTATCACAACAACTAGAAATAGCCGTGGAGCGTTCCTGACTCTGCCTAGACACCCCTTCACAACCTAAGAGCTAACTACCCCTAAAGATAGATAATACAGCCTACCTTGCCTCAGAGAAATTCCCCAAAGAAATAGGCAGCCCCCCACATATATTGACTGTGAGTTAAGATGGAAGTCACTAACACAGGAATGAAATAGGTTTCAGCAAAGGAGGCCAGCCTTAACTAAACAGACTGAGGATAGAAAAGGTATCTTTGCGGTCAGCATAAAAACTAACAAAAAACCACACAGAGTGTGCAAAAGAAACCACCGCACCGACTCACGGCGCGGTGGTGCCACTCTGCAACCCAGAGCTTCCAGCTAACAGGACAAAATCATGATAGCAAGCTGGACAAAAAAACAGTGGTAACAAATAAGCTAGCAGGGACTTAGCTTTTGCTGAAGTAGACAGGTCATCTGAAAGATCCAAGAGAACTGAACCAGTACTAGGACATTGACAGCTGGCATCAAGTAACGATCTGAGTGGAGTTAAATAGAGCAGCCAGCCAAGGCCTAAACGAGATCAGCTGGAGAATGAATCTCAGAACCAGCAGCTCCACTCACAGCCACCAGATGAAGTCCATGAACAGAACTCGCCGAAGTACCATTCATAACCACAGGAGGGAGCTCAAGAACAGAATTCACAACACAGTGTATAGTGTCAGTGTACAGGTAACACACTGACTCACTAGTGACGTCTCTAGGTGAACTCCTTCATCTTTGCTTTTCATCTTCTTCCAGCACAGACCGCCATCACTTCTTCCAGCCAGGGTGTTGTGAACTCTATTTTTGGGCTCCCTCTAGTGGTCACAAGCGGTACTGTGTAGTGTTGTCTTTCTGCAGGTTGGCAGCATCAGCTGGTTCGTTATCCTTGGTTGGTTTCCTATTTAGCTCACCTGGAGACTCAGTTCCTTGCCTGCTATCAATGTATTCAGTGCTCTTCAGATTCCTTGTGACTACCTTGCTCCCAGTCTCTCCAAGACAAGCTAAGTTTTTGTTTGTTCATTTTTTGATTATCAGCATTCATTATGTTTCTTGTCCAGCTTGCTAAAATGTGATTTCCTCGCTTGCTGGTTGCTCTAGGGGACTGAGTTTCTCCCCCCACACCGTTAGTTGGTGTGGGGGTTCTTGAAATCTCAGAGTGGATATTTTGTAAGGGTTTTTTACTGACCGCATAGATTCCCTTTTCTATTTTCTGCTATCTAGTATTAGTGGGCCTCATTTGCTGAATCTGCTTTCACCCCTGTGTATGTGCCTTCCTCTTACCTCACCGTTATTATTTGTTGGGGGCTTCTATGTTGTGAATTTGCTTTTTGGCTCCCTCTAGTGGTTACTAGTTTTTTGACTCTGGTTTTTCTGTCATTCCTTTTATCCGCACCTGGGTCGTTAGTTAGGGGTGTTGCTATATAAGCTCCCTGGACCTTCAGTTCAATGCCTGGCAACGTAGTTATCAGAGCTAATCTGCTGTGCTCTTGTCTACTGATCCTGGTTCCGGTTATATCAGCTAAGTCTGCTATTTTGCTTTTTGCTATTTGTTTTGTTTTGTATTTTTGTCCAGCTTGTTCCTAATCTGTATCCTGATCTTTGCTGGAAGCTCTAGGGGGCTGGTGTTCTCCCCCCGGACCGTTAGACGGTTCGGGGGTTCTTGAATTTCCAGTGTGGATTTTGATAGGGTTTTTGTTGACCATATAAGTTACCTTTCTTTATTCTGCTATTAGTAAGCGGGCCTCTCTGTGCTAAACCTGGTTCATTTCTGTGTTTGTCATTTCCTCTTACCTCACCGTTATTATTTGTGGGGGGCTTCTATCCTGCTTTGGGGTCCCTTTCTCTGGAGGCAAGAGAGGTCTTTGTTTTCTTCTACTAGGGGTAGTTAGATTCTCCGGCTGGCGCGTGTCATCTAGAATCAACGTAGGAATGATCCCCGGCTATTTCTAGTGTTGGCGTTAGGAGTAGATATATGGTCAACCCAGTTACCACTGCCCTATGAGCTGGATTTTTGTATCTTGCAGACTTCCACGTTCCTCTGAGACCCTCGCCATTGGGGTCATAACACTTCTATATCTTTGGGGATTATTTCTCTGGAGGCAAGAGAGGTCTTTCTTTCTCTCTAGGGGTAGTTAGTTCCTCAGGCTGGCTCGAGACGTCTAGGATTTTTAGGCACGTTCACCGGCTACTTCTAGTGTGTTTGGATAGGTTCAGATTTGCGGTCAGTCCAGTTTGCCACCTCCCTAGAGCTTGTCCTATGTTTGTTACTTAGCTGGAGTAATTTGTGATCCTCAACCACTAAGGATCATAACAGTATAGCAGGCCAAAAAGTGTTTAATGCATCGCAGAAGTGGGATAAAAAGAAGACCTGAGTACATTTTTTTTTTCCTCCCGCTTTTCCTTTGCTGCAGTCTGTTTAGCTTCTTTCATCCCCTTGAACTCTGGGTGGTTTTGAGCTCAGCTGCAGACATGAATATTCAGACTCTGACTTCTAGTGTGGATCATCTTACGGTCAGAACCAAAGATACCCATTCCTGAGTTGTTTTCTGGAGATAGATCTAGGTTTCTAAATTTTAAAAATAATTGTAAGTTATTTCTATCTCTGAGACCTCGTTCCTCTGGTGATTCCGCTCAGCAAGTTAAAATTGTTATCTCCTTGTTGCGTGGCGACCCTCAAGATTGGGCCTTCTCTCTGGCGCCAGGAGATCCTGCATTGCTTAATGTAGATGCATTTTTTCTGGCTCTTGGACTGCTTTATGAGGAGCCTAATCTTGAGAATCAGGCAGAAAAAGCGTTGCTGGCTATCTCTCAAGGTCAGGATGAAGCAGAGGTGTATTGTCAAAAATTTCGGAAATGGTCGGTGCTTACTCAATGGAATGAGTGTGCCCTGGCTGCACATTTCAGAGAAGGTCTTTCTGAGGCCGTTAAGAATGTTTTGGTGGGGTTTCCCACCCCTACAAGTCTGAGTGATTCTATGGCTTTAGCCATTCAGGTTGATCGGCGTTTGCGGGAGCGCAAATCTGCTCATCCTTTGGCGGTGTTTTCTGAACAGAGACCTGAGTCTATGCAATGTGACCGAACTCTGACCAGAATTGAGCGACAAAGTCATAGACGTCAAAATGGGTTGTGCTTTTACTGTGGTGATTCTACTCATGTTATCTCAGCATGCTCTAAACGCTTAAAAAAATTCGCTAAACCTGTCACCATTGGTACTATACAGCCTAAATTTATTTTGTCTGTTACTTTGATTTGTTCTTTGTCGTCCTACCTGGTTATGGCTTTTGTGGATTCGGGTGCTGCCCTGAATCTGATGGATTTGTCGTTTGCCAGGCGCTGTGGTTTTGTCCTGGAGCCTTTGGAATTTCCTATTCCTCTGAGGGGAATTGATGCTACACCATTGGCTGAGAATAAGCCTCAGTATTGGACGCAAATGACCATGTGCATGACTCCCGTACATCAGGAGGTGATTCGCTTTCTTGTTCTGCATAATTTGCATGATGTTGTCGTTTTGGGTCTGCCATGGCTGCAGGCTCATAATCCAGTTTTAGATTGGAAAGCTATGTCTGTGTCAAGTTGGGGTTGTCAGAGAATTCATGGCGATACTCCGTTGGTGTCTATTGCTTCTTCCACTCCTTCTGAGGTCCCTGAGTTTTTGTCTGACTACCAGGATGTATTTGATGAGCCCAGGTCCAGTGCCCTGCCCCCTCATAGGGATTGTGACTGTGCTATAAATCTAATTCCTGGTAGTAAATTTCCTAAGGGACGACTTTTAATTTGTCTATACCAGAGCATGCCGCGATGCGGAGTTATATAAAGGAGTCTTTGGAGAAGGGACATATTCGCCCATCCTCTTCCCCTCTTGGTGCAGGATTTTTTTTTGTGGCCAAGAAGGACGGTTCTTTGAGACCTTGTATAGATTATTGTATTCTGAATAAAATCACAGTCAAATTTCAGTATCCTTTGCCACTATTGTCTGATTTGTTTGCTCGGATTAAGGGTGCCAGTTGGTTCACCAAGATAGATCTCCGTGGTGCGTATAACCTTGTGCGCATTAAGCAGGGAGATGAATGGAAAACAGCATTTAATACGCCCGAAGGCCATTTTGAGTACTTGGTGATGCCTTTTGGACTCTCTAATGCCCCTTCTGTGTTTCAGTCCTTCATGCATGACATCTTCCGAGAATATCTGGATAAATTTATGATTGTTTATCTGGATGACATTTTGGTCTTTTCTGATGATTGGGAGTCCCATGTGAAGCAGGTCAGGATGGTGTTTCAGGTCCTGCGTGCTAATGCTTTATTTGTGAAGGGCTCAAAATGTCTCTTCGGAGTACAGAAGGTCTCCTTTTTGGGTTTTATTTTTTCTCCTTCTACTGTGGAGATGGACCCAGTCAAAGTCCAGGCTATTCATGACTGGACTCAGCCCACATCTGTTAAGAGTCTTCAGAAGTTCTTGGGTTTTGCTAATTTTTACCGTCGTTTCATCGCTAATTTTTCTAGTGTGGTTAAACCTTTGACGGATTTGACCAAGAAGGGTTCTGATGTGACTAATTGGTCTCCTGCGGCCGTGGAGGCCTTTCGGGAGCTGAAGCACTGGTTTTCTTCAGCTCCAGTCTTATGTCAGCCAGATGTCTCTCTCCCCTTCCAGGTCGAGGTTGATGCTTCTGAGATTGGAGCAGGGGCTGTTTTGTCGCAGAGAAGCTCTGATGGCTCTGTGATGAAGCCATGTGCTTTCTTTTCAAGAAAGTTTTCGCCTGCCGAGCGGAATTATGATGTTGGTAATCGGGAGTTGTTGGCTATGAAGTGGGCATTTGAGGAGTGGCGACATTGGCTCGAAGGAGCTAAACATCGTGTGGTGGTCTTGACTGATCACAAAAATCTGATTTATCTTGAATCTGCCAAGCGCCTGAATCCTAGACAGGCTCGTTGGTCGTTGTTTTTCTCCCGTTTCAACTTCGTGGTCTCATACCTGCCTGGTTCGAAGAACGTGAAAGCTGATGCACTTTCTAGGAGTTTTGTGCCTGACTCTCCGGGAGTTTCTGAGCCGGCTGGTATTCTCAGAGAGGGAGTGATTTTGTCTGCCATTTCCCCAGATTTGCGACGAGTGCTGCAGAAATTTCAGGCGGATAGACCTGACCGTTGTCCACCAGAGAGACTGTTTGTCCCGGATAGATGGACCAGCAGAGTTATTTCCGAGGTCCATTCTTCGGTGTTGGCGGGTCATCCTGGGATTTTTGGTACCAGAGATTTGGTGGCTAGGTCCTTCTGGTGGCCTTCCTTGTCGCGGGATGTGCGTTCCTTTGTGCAGTCTTGTGGGATTTGTGCTCGGGCTAAGCCTTGCTGTTCTCATGCCAGCGGTTTGCTTTTGCCTTTGCCTGTTCCGAAAAGGCCTTGGACGCACATTTCCATGGATTTTATTTCGGATCTTCCAGTATCTCAGAAAATGTCTGTCATCTGGGTGGTGTGTGATCGTTTTTCCAAGATGGTCCATTTGGTTCCCTTGCCTAAGTTGCCTTCTTCCTCCGATTTGGTTCCTCTATTTTTTCAGAATGTGGTTCGCTTGCACGGCATTCCTGAAAATATTGTGTCTGATAGAGGATCCCAGTTTGTGTCCAGGTTTTGGCGGACTTTTTGTGCTAAGATGGGCATTGATTTGTCTTTTTCGTCGGCCTTCCATCCTCAGACTAATGGCCAAACCGAGCGAACTAATCAGACGTTGGAAACTTATTTGAGATGTTTTGTTTCTGCTGATCAGGATGATTGGGTGACTTTTTTGCCATTGGCCGAGTTTGCCCTTAATAATCGGGCTAGTTCTGCTACTTTGGTTTCGCCTTTTTTCTGCAATTCTGGTTTCCATCCTCGTTTTTCCTCGGGTCAGGTTGAGCCTTCTGACTGTCCTGGGGTGGATTCTGTGGTGGATAGGTTGCAGCAGATTTGGAACCATGTGGTGGACAATTTGAGGTTGTCACAGGAGAAGGCTCAGCGCTTTGCCAACCGCCGCCGCAGTGTGGGTCCCCGACTTCGTGTTGGGGATTTGGTGTGGCTGTCTTCTCGGTATGTTCCTATGAAGGTCTCCTCTCCTAAATTTAAGCCTCGCTTCATCGGTCCTTATAAGATCTTGGAAATCCTTAACCCGGTGTCTTTTCGTTTGGATCTCCCAGCATCGTTTGCCATTCATAATGTGTTCCATAGGTCTTTGTTGCGGAGGTATGTGGTACCTGTGGTTCCTTCTGTTGAGTCTCCTGCTCCGGTGCTGGTCGAGGGCGAATTGGAGTACGTGGTGGAGAAGATTTTGGATATCTCTAGATGGAGGCTTCAGTATTTGGTTAAGTGGAAGGGCTATGGTCAGGAGGATAATTCCTGGGTTGTCGCCTCTGATGTTCATGCGGCCGATTTGGTTCGTGCCTTCCACGCGGCTCATCCTGATCGCCCTGGGGGTCTTGATGAGGGTTCGGTGACCCCTCCTCAAGGGGGGGTACTGTTGTGAACTCTATTTTTGGGCTCCCTCTAGTGGTCACAAGCGGTACTGTGTAGTGTTGTCTTTCTGCAGGTTGGCAGCATCAGCTGGTTCGTTATCCTTGGTTGGTTTCCTATTTAGCTCACCTGGAGACTCAGTTCCTTGCCTGCTATCAATGTATTCAGTGCTCTTCAGATTCCTTGTGACTACCTTGCTCCCAGTCTCTCCAAGACAAGCTAAGTTTTTGTTTGTTCATTTTTTGATTATCAGCATTCATTATGTTTCTTGTCCAGCTTGCTAAAATGTGATTTCCTCGCTTGCTGGTTGCTCTAGGGGACTGAGTTTCTCCCCCCACACCGTTAGTTGGTGTGGGGGTTCTTGAAATCTTAGAGTGGATATTTTGTAAGGGTTTTTTACTGACCGCATAGATTCCCTTTTCTATTTTCTGCTATCTAGTATTAGTGGGCCTCATTTGCTGAATCTGCTTTCACCCCTGTGTATTTGCCTTCCTCTTACCTCACCGTTATTATTTGTTGGGGGCTTCTATATCTTTGGGGATTATTTCTCTGGAGGCAAGAGAGGTCTTTCTTTCTCTCTAGGGGTAGTTAGTTCCTCAGGCTGGCTCGAGACGTCTAGGATTTTTAGGCACGTTCACCGGCTACTTCTAGTGTGTTTGGATAGGTTCAGATTTGCGGTCAGTCCAGTTTGCCACCTCCCTAGAGCTTGTCCTATGTTTGTTACTTAGCTGGAGTAATTTGTGATCCTCAACCACTAAGGATCATAACACCAGGGCTCGTCTCTGCAGGAAATAACAGTTATCTAGAGCACCACTTGCAGAACACATTACTTAATTTTTTCCCAACTTCTACACTACACCAGATGAAGACAAAAAAGGTGACATAGTGTCGCTCTGCACAGTAACAGGACCGCCCCCCATTTAAAACAGTATCCCCAAAAAATAAAATAAATGCATGACTGCAGTAATAATATCCATTAATTAGACCCTATGGTAATAATTTCCCCCATCCTGGCCCCAGCCATATGTTCTCCCATCCTGGCCCCATATGTTCTCCCATCCTGCCCTCATCAGTATCCATTCTGCCCCATGTGATGTCCCATGATCTTGCCCCATCTGTCTCCATTGTATCCATCCTGCACCATGTGTCTCCATCCTGCCCCATGATCCTGCAACATGTGTCTCCATACTGCCTCATTATCCTGCCCCATCTGCCTCCATCCTGCCCCATGATCCTGCCCCATCTGTCTCCATCCTGCCCCGTGATCCTGCCCCATCTGTCTCCATCCTGCCCCATGATCCTGCCCCATCTGTCTCCATCCTGCCCCATGATCCTGCCCCATCTGTCTCCATCCTGCCCCGTGTCTCCATTCTGCTCCCTGTGTCTCCATTCTTCCCCTGTGTCTCCACCCTTCCCCCTGTGTCTCCATTCTTGCCCCCTGTGTCTCCATCCTGCCCCCTGTGTCTCTATTCTTCCCCCTGTGTCTCCATTCTTGCCCCCTGTGTCTCCATTCTTCCCCCTGTGTCTTCATTCTTGCCCCTGTGTCTCCTTTCTTCCCCCTGTGTCTCCATTCTTGTCCCCTGTGTTTCTATTCTTCCCCCTGTGTCTTCATTCTTCCCCTTGTGTCTCCCATCCTGCCCCCCTGCCGCTTTCAATAAAAAGTAGAAAAACCTTTTTCTACTTCACCGCAGGAGTGCGGCAAGGTTCCCTCCACGCAGTTCAAGCGCGCACTCGCTGGTGAATGACAATGACGTGGGCCTGCAAGGCAATAGAGTTTAACTGAACCTGCATCTCGGACGCAGGTTCAGTTTCTGCATCGACATTATCCTGCCGCTGAGGCCCGATGACTAGAAGAGATAGGGCCCGATGTGGGCCCCCTCTGGTCCTCGCCCTGATGGCGGTCCTGGGTGTAATGTGTGACCCCGCTCTGCCTACTTCTATGGCAGCAGTGGTGTAATGTGTAACTCCGCTTCCTCTACTGCTATGGGAGCAGTGATATAATGTGTGACCCCACTCTGTCTACTTCTATGGGAGCAGTGATATAATGTGTGACCCCGCTCCCTCTACGTCTATGGGAGCAGTGGTGTAATGTGTGATCCCACTCCATCTATTTCCATTGGAGCAGTGGTGTAATGTGTGTCCCCTCTTCTTCTATGGGAGTAGTAATATAGTGGACAGAACAGGGTCAGATAGTACAACACTGCTCCCATAGAAGTGGATGGAGCAGGGTCACACATTGCATATATTAGACACTGTGTATCTAACCCCATCCTCTGTGATACACTCCGCTGAGCTCAATATCTAATTCCATCATGTGATAAACTACACTTAGCCCTGTATCTAATCCCATTAGTCTTAATGTAGCTATCCATGTACGTGATACACTTCAACCATTTAACACCCACTTATGATACAGCGAGCAGCAGCACCTAACAGAGTTGGTGCTGCCGCCATCCTCAGTCATCTGTCTACTTGTCAGTATAACTTTACAGTCACCAACAAAATGGCTTGGCACTATGATCTTAAACTTCATCCTTACTTATCCTTTTGCAAACACCCAGAAGGGGAGTAGAGGAGTGATGTCACACACATGTGATCAGACCCCGCCCACATTTACTGCAGTCGTAATATGAGCTAGCACTACACTAGGTTTTCAGCAGCTGCTCCCCCTAGTGTTTAAGAGTGGAAATAGCAAACCTTTTCAATTATTTTTCTTATTTTGCATAGTTACATAGATGGAAAAAAGACCTAGGTCCATCAAGTTCAACCTTCCTCCTCCAATTATGCATTTTGTCCCTAATTTAACTATAATTCCTAATGTTATGTGTATCGAGTAAATTATCCAGCCTTTTTTAAAAGCTATTAACACCAAACAAATGCCCCAAATGAATTAGGATAGGACACAAACTCAAATGCATATACCAAACAAAAAGCGGTAACAATAACCACAAAAAAAGAGTATAATCCTAAAAATTAACATTTTATTAAATTTTAACAAAAAAAAATCACCAACAATAAAATAGAACTACTGGACACCACTAGTCATAGTGAGCACTGTAACCAGCACGCAGCCAATGGCATTGTAAACACTACTGCTCAATATCTCTCAAATATTAATGTGCAAAGTACAGACGTACTAGCCTGTTCACATAGCTAGGTTTAAATAGCAGCATTTCCATACATATAAAGTGCATAGTGCATTATGTCCATAAAGGACCATTAGGAATGCATAAACCAAACATGGAAGAGAGATATAAAATACTTACAAAAATATAAAGCAGGCACAATGCTGGTGACAAGTGGTCCCCGCCGCCCAACACACGTTTCGTCAAAACTTCTTCAGCTTTTTAAAAGCTGTCATAATGTCTGCCATTACTACCTCCTCTGCTAAAGAACCCTTTCCTATTTAGAAGCCGGAATCACCTTTATTCCACCAGTAATGAGTGTCCCCTAGTCCTCAGTATGGTCTTTGGAAGGAATAAGTTATGTGGCAGTCCTTTTTACTGACCACACATATTTATACATGTACATGAGATCTCCTCTGAGGTGTCTTATTTCTAAGCTAAATAAGTCCAACTTTTCCAACCTCTCTGCATATGAGAAGCCTTCCATCCCTTGTAATAATTGACTTCTGAATTTCCTTTTTAAAATGTGGAGCCCAAAACTGGATTCCACATTCTAAATTGTGCCTCACCAGTGATTTATAAAGGGCTAATAATAATAATACGTTGGGATCGCGGGATTTTATTTCTCTTTTTATACACCCTAAAATTTTGTTTGCTTTTACGGCTGCTGCTTGACATTGAGTACTGCTGCTAAACATACCTGTAACCAGAATACCCAAGTCCTTCTCCTGTTCTGTAGTACTGAGTACACTCCCATTTAATGTATATGCAGCAATAGGATTACTTCACCCTAGGTGCATTACTTTACATTTTGTAGAGTAATGTTATCAATGGTAAATCTCATTTGCCAGGTGTTTGCCCATTCAGACATCTTATGCAGATTGTTTTGCAATATAGTACTGTCGAGGTTAGATTTTAATATCTTAGATAGTTTAGAGTCATCAGCAAAGACTGACACTTTAATCTCAATCCCATCCACAAGGTCATTAACCCCTTAACGACCGCCGATACGCCTTTTAACGGCGGCCGCTAAGGGTACTTAAACCACAGCGCCGTTAATTAACGGCGCTGTGGAAAAAGTGAATGGCGCCCCCCAGAGTCGGATTTTCTCTGGGGTCTCGGTTGCTGAGGGTAGCCGAGACCCCAGAGAACATGATTCGGGGTTTTTTTACCGACCCCCGAGTTGCGATCGCCGGTAATTAACCGTTTACCGGCGGTCGCAACAAAAAAAACAAAAACGCGATGTGCCGTTTAATTTCTCTGTCCTCCGATGTGATCGCACATCGGAGGACAGAGAAATAGGGTCCCCGATGGCCCCCAATAGCCCCCCGATACTTACCTACCTCCCCCGGTGCTCCTCGTGGGTCCCCATGGGCGCCGCCATCTTTTTTCCGGGAAAAAATGGCGGGCGCACGCGCAGTACGCCCGCCACCCGGCACCCGGAAGATCTTTGGGGTCTCGGCTGCCGGGGGTAGCCGAGACCCCAAAGAACATGATCGGGGTCGGTTTGCACCGACCCCTGTTTTGCGATCGCCGGTAATTAACAGTTTACCGGCGACCGCAAAAAAAAAAAAAAGCGATCTGTATTTCTCTGTCCTCTGATGTGATCACACATCAGAGGACAGAGAAATAGGGGGATTCGGGGACCCTAACATGCTCACCCGGTGTCCCTGGGTCCTCTTCTGTCTTCTCCTGCCAGCCGGCTTTTTCCTTACGGCGGGCGCATGCGCAGTGCGCCCGCCATCTGCTGCCATCTGCCGGCCGGCAAGAGAAGACGAGTTGGGGCTAAAATTAGGGTTAGGGTTAGGGTTAGAGTTAGGGTTAGGGTTAGGGTTAGGGTTAGAGTTAGGGTTAGGGTTAGGGTTAGGGTTAGAGTTAGGGTTAGGGTTAGGGTTAGGGCTAGAGTTAGGGTTAGGGCTAGGGTTGGGGCTAAATTTAGGGTTAGGGTTAGGGCTAGGGTTAGGGTTAGGCTACTTTCACACTAGCGTTTTTTGGCTTCCGTCGCAATGCGTCGGAGAAAAAACGCATCCTGCAAAAGTGCTTGCAGGATGCGTTTTTTCTCCATTGGCTTGCATTAGCGACGCATTGCGACGGATTGCCACATGTCGCATCCGTCGTGCGACGGATGCGTCGTGCTTTGGCGGACCGTCGGCACAAAAAAAGCTACATGTAACTTTTTTGTGCGACGTGTCCGCCATTTCCGACCGCGCATGCGCGGCCGGAACTCCGCCCCCGCCTCCCCTCACAATGGGGCAGCGGATGCGTTGAAAAAACAGCATCCGCTGCACCTGTTGTGCGGCGCTTACAACGCTAGCGTCGGTACGTCGGCCCGGCTCACTGCGATGGGCCGAGTACGACGCTAGTGTGAAAGTAGCATTAGGCTTCTATCACACTTGCGTCGGTACGGGGCGGTTGCAATGCGTCGGCCCGACGTACCGACGCACGTTGTGAAAATTGTGCACAACGTGGGCAGCGGATGCAGTTTTTCAAGGCATCCGCTGCCCAGTCTATGTCCTGGGGAGGAGGGGGCAGAGTTACGGCCATGCATGCGCGGAAATGGCGGACGCGACGTACAAAAAAAAGGTTACATTGAACTTTTTTTGTGACGACGGGGCTAAAGTTATGGTTAGGGTTGGGGCTATAGTTAGGGTTAGGGTTGGGGCTAAAGTTAGGGTTAGAGTTGGGATTAGGGTTTGGATTAGGGTTGGGATTAGGGTTATGTTTGGGATTAGGGTTAGGGGTGTGTTGGATTTAGGGTTTTGATTAGGGTTATGGTTAGGGTTGAGATTAGGGCTGTTTTGGGGTTAGGGTTGTGATTATCGTTAGGGTTGTGATTAGGATTATGGATCGGGTTAAGATTAGGGTTAGGGGTGTGTTGGAGTTAGGGTTGGAGTTATAATTTGGGGGTTTCCACTGTTTAGGTACATCAGGGGGGTCTCCAAACACGACAGCCAATTTTGCGCTAAAAAAGTCAAATGGTGCTCCCTCCCTTCTGAGCTCTGCCGTGCGCCCAAACAGTGGTTTACCCCCACATATGGGGCATCAGCGTACTCGGGATAAATTGGACAACAACTTTTGGGGTCCAATTTCTCCTGTTACCCTTGTGAAAATAAAAACTTGGGGGCTAAAAATCTTTTTTGTGGGAAAAAAAAATATTTTTTTATTTTCACTACTATGCATTATAAACTTCTGTGAAGCACTTGAGCATTCAAAGTTCTCACCACATATCTAGATACTTTCCTTAGGGGGTCTAGTTTCCAAAATTTGGTCACTTGTGGGGGGTTTCTACTGTTTAGGTACATCAGGGGCTCTGCAAACGCAACATAACACCCACAGACAATTCTATCAAAGTCTGAATTCCAAAATGGCGCTCCTCTTCCGAGCTCTGCCGTGCGCCCAAACAGTGGTTTACCCCCACATATTGGGTACCAGCATACTCAGGACAAATTGGACAACAACTTTTGGGGTCCAATTTCTCCTGTTACCCTTGTGAAAATAAAAACTTGGGGGCTAAAAATCTTTTTTGTGGGAAAAAAAAATATTTTTTTATTTTCACTACTATGCATTATAAACTTCTGTGAAGCACTTGAGCATTCAAAGTTCTCACCACATATCTAGATACGTTCCTTAGGGGGTCTAGTTTCCAAAATTTGGTCACTTGTGGGGGGTTTCTACTGTTTAGGTACATCAGGGGCTCTGCAAACGCAACATAACACCCACAGACAATTCTATCAAAGTCTGAATTCCAAAATGGCGCTCCTCTTCCGAGCTCTGCCGTGCGCCCAAACAGTGGTTTACCCCCACATATTGGATACCAGCATACTCAGGACAAATTGGACAACAACTTTTGGGGTCCAATTTCTCTTGTTACCCTTGTGAAAATAAAAATTTGGGGGCTAAAAAAATCTTTTTTGTGGGAAAAAAAAATATTTTTTATTTTCATTACTATGCATTATAAACTTCTGTGAAGCACTTGGGCATTCAAAGTTCTCACCACATATCTAGATAAGTTCCTTGGGGGGTCTATTTTCCAAAATGGGGTCACTTGTTGGGAGTTTCTACTGTTTAGGTACATTAGGGGTCTGCAAACGCAACATAACGCCCGCAGACAATTCTATCAAAGTCTGCATTCCAAAATGGCTCTCCTTCTCTTCCGAGCTCTGCCGTGCGCCCAAACAGTGGTTTACCCCCACATATTGGGTACCAGCATACTCAGGACAAATTGGACAACAACTTTTGGGGTCCAATTTCTCTTGTTACCCTTGTGAAAATAAAAACTTGGGGGCTAAAAAATCTTTATTGTTAAAAAAAATATATTTTTTATTTTCACGACTCTGCATTATAAACTTCTGTGATGCACTTGGGCATTCAAAGTTCTCACTACACATCTAGATAAGTTCCATGGGGGGTCTAGTTTCCAAAATGGGGTCACTTTTGGGGGGTTTCTACTGTTTAGGCACATCAGGGGCTCTCCAAACGCGACATGGCGTCCGATCTCAATTCCAGTCAATTTTGCATTGAAAAGTCAAATGGCGCTCCTTTGCTTCCGAGCTCAGCCATGCACCCAAACAGTGGTTTACCCCCACATACGGGGTGTCGGCGTACTCAAGACAAATTGTACAACAACTTCTGGTGTCCATTTCTCCTGTTACCCTTGGTAAAATAAAAATTTGGAGGCAAAAAGATCATTTTTGTAGAAAAAATGCGATTTTTTTATTTTCACGGCTCTACGTTGTAAACTTCTGTGAAGCACCTGGGGGTTTAAAGTGCTCACCACACATCTAGATAAGTTCCTTAAGGGGTCTAGTTTCCAAAATGGTGTCATTTGTGGGGGGTCTCCACTGTTTAGGCACATCAGCGGCTCTCCAAACGTGACATGGCGTCCGATCTCAATTCCAGCCAATTCTACATTGAAAAACTAAAACGACACTCCTTCTCTTCCAAGCTCTGCGGTGTGCCCAAACAGTGGTTTACCCCCACATATGGGGTATTGACGTACTCAGGAGAAATTGCACAACAACTTTTGTGGTCTAATTTCTCCTGTTACGCTTGTGAAAATAAAAATTTGGGGGCAAAAAGATCATTTTTGTAGAAAAAATGCGATTTTTTTATTTTCACGGCTTTACGTTATAAACTTCTGTGAAGCACTTGGGGGTTCAAAGTGCTCACCGAATATCTAGATAAGTTCCTTAAGGGGTCTAGTTTCCAAAATGGTATCACTTGTGGGGGGTTTCCACTGTTTAGGCACATTAGGGGCTCCCGAAACGCGACATGGCGTCTGATCTCAATTCCAGCCAATTCTGCATTGAAACAGTCAAACGGTGCTCCTTCACTTCCAAGCTCTGCGGTGCGCCCAAACAGTGGTTTACCTCCACATATGGGGTATCGGCGTACTCAGGAAAAATTGCACAACAAAATTTGTGGTTAAATTTCTGTTTTTACACTTGTGAAAATTAAAAAAAATGGTTCTGAAGTAAAATGTTTGCAAAAAAAAGTTAAATGTTCATTTTTTTCTTCCACATTGTTTCAGTTCCTGTGAAGTACGTAAAGGGTTAATAAACTTCTTGAATGTGGTTTTGAGCAGCTTGAGGGGTGCAGTTTTTAGAATGGTGTCACACTTGGTTATTTTCTATCATATAGACCCCTCAAAATGACTTCAAATGAGATGTGGTCCCTAAAAAAAAATGGTGTTGTAAAAATGAGAAATTGCTGGTCAATTTTTAACCCTTATAACTCCCTAACAAAAAAAAAAATTGTTTCCAAAATTGTGCTAATGTAAAGTAGACATGTGGGAAATGTTATTTATTAACTATTTTTTGTGACATATCTCTCTGATTTAAGGGCATAAAAATACAAAGTTTGAAAATTGCAAAATTTTAAAAATTTTCGCCATATTTCCATTTTTTTCATAAATAATCGCAAGTAATATCGAAGAAATGTTACCACTAACTTGAAGTACAATATGTCACGAAAAAACAATCTCAGAATCAGTGGGATCCGATAAAGCGTTCCAGAGTTATAACCTCTTAAAGTGACACTGGTCAGAATTGTAAAAATTGGCTCGGTCATTAAGTACCAAATTGGCTCTGTCACTAAGGGGTTAATAATGAGGTTAAAAAGAGTCTGTCCTAGCACAGATCCCTGTGGTACACCACTGCTGACTATATCCTATTTAGACAATGTACCATTTATGACAACTCTTTGTTTCCTGTAATTTAGCCAATTCCTTACCCATCTACATATAGTTTCCTACAGTCCTTGCTTCTGTAGCTTCAGTATAAGGCTGTTATGTGATACAGTTTCAAATGTTTTTGCAAAGTTCAGATAATTCACATCAGCCACTTTACCAACATCCAGATTTGCACTTAACTCCACATAGAAACCCAATATATTGTTTAGGCACGACCTATCTATCATGAATCCATGCTGGTTGTCAATTATTATATTGTTCTCTGCAATACATTTCTGTTATAATGCCCTCAAAATTTTTGCACACTACGTATGTCAGACCTACTGGATGGTCGTTACCTGGATCCACCTTCCTACCTTTCTGAAATACCACATCAGCCATCCTCCAGTCCTGTGGCACCACCCCTGTTACAAGAGAGTCTAAGAATATAAGATACAGAGGTCTGTAAATTACTGAGCTCAATTCCCTTAGAATCTGTGGATGAATGCCATCCAACTCAGGGGATTTGTCAATGTTTAATTTGCTTTACTTCTTCTTGTGTTAAACTAGTTATATCAGGTGGAGAACTATGATTTTTGCCTTGCTTAATGATTCCTAGAATAGTCAGTTCATTGGTGAACACAGATGAAAAGTGCCTGTTTAATATCTCAGCCTTTTCTTTGCCCTCTATTATTGTTATTATATTCTTTTAAGAGGCCTATACCATCTTTTTTTTCTTTTTGGCATTGGTGTATTTATAAAAATGTTGGGGATTCATTTTAATGTCGCTGGCTATTTGTTTTTCTGTGGACAACTTTGCCAGCTTGATTTCTTTTTTACATTTCTTATTGAGATCTTTAGACTCCTGAAATTCTATTTTTGTTTTCTCAGCCTTTGGGATTTTTAATGCCCTTTGTTTTTGTCTTATAACAAATCTTATAATATATCTTTTAACCTATACCATAGGGTATAAGTTTTCTACAGGATTCTAGCCGTATTTTCTTAAATATGCCCCATTTATGTTTGGCGTCCGAAGTTACCATGACATGGTCCAAGTTTACTCTATTAAGTTCTTTCCTTAATTTGTTGAAATCAGCTTTCCTAATGGTCCAGGCGTTTGCATTTCCCCTTTTGAATGTTTGATTGAAACTTACTATATTATGGTCACTACGGATCCAAATGCTCCCTGACCTGATGAACTGAAATTGTATCTGGTCTATTTGACAGGACCTGATCCAGTAGATTACCTCCCATGGTTGGTTAATATACCAGCTGAGAGAATTAATTGTCCTGGACTGTGGATAAGAACTTGCAGCTTTTAGCACAACCAGAAGGTTCTATGTCCCTTTGAATGTCTGGATAGTTAAAATCCTCCATGATAAGGACCCTATTATTATATGCTGCCTTTTTAACTTGTTGCAGCATTTCATCTTATACCTGTTCAGCTATATTAGGAGGCTTGTAGCAAACTCCAATTAGCAGCTTTCCATTATTGCCATCCCCATGTAAATTTTCCCATACTGACTCTACATTGTTGCAGCTCCCCCCAATGTCATCTGTGAGCACAGGTCTTTAGTTGGATTTTACGAAAATACGCACCCCTCCACCTTTTCTGTCTTTCCTGTCCTTCCTAAATGTAGCGTAACCCTCTACATTTGTCACCCAGTCATTGCTTTCATCCAGCCAGGTGTCCGTAATGTCCACCACGTCATAATCTGCGACCAACTTAAAGAGTTTCCAGTTCATTCATTTTGTTTGCGAGACTTCTTGTATTTGCCAGAAAACATTTAATACTATTAGCACATTTGTTACTCCTACTCAGCTCCTTACTTTACTTGCATATCTCAACCCCCTAAATCCTAATTTACCACTAATATCTCACTCTTTTTATCTACTCTATCCCCTTATTAGCACATCTACCCTCCCTCACCCCAGATTCTAATTTAGATGCTTCTCCATCTGTCTGACCATTTTTTCCCCAAGCACAGCTGCACCCACCCCATTGAGGTGCAATCCATCCCTACCGTAGAGCCTGTAGGCAACACAGAAGTCGGCCCAGTTTTCCATGAACCCAAATGCTTATTTTCGGCACCAATTTCTAATCCGCTTATGTATCTCCCTAAGCTCCCGCTGTCTTTCTAGTGATGCTCGTGGCATCGGTAGTGTTTCCAAAAACACCACCTTGGAGGTCCTGGCCTTCAGCTTCTCTCCTAGCTCCCTGTAATCATTTTTAATGATCTTCCACCTACTTCTAACTTTGTCCTTGGTACCGATGTGTGCCATGACCGCTGGGTTTTTCCCAGCCCCACCCAGCAATCTGTCTATCTGATTTGCAATATGCCGAACCCGAGCACCCGGCAGACAACACACTGTTTGTCATTCATGGTCTAGGAGGCAGATGGCCCTGTCTGTCCACCTAATTATAGAGTCCCCTACCACCAACATCTGTCTGACCTTTTCTGCACTCCTATTTCCCTCCTTGCTTCAGCAATCGTTTTCCTGGTTGCTAGGAGCAATGTCCTGCTGTAATGATCCCTGTCCTGGGCCAGCATTTCAAATATCAGACAAACGGGCATATTTACTAGGTTGTGCCAGATCAGGACTGGGCTCCCTGGCACTTTTCCCCCTACCCCTACTCCTTCTTGTAACATTTACACAGCTACGTACTTCTGGGTCCTGATTTTCTCCACCTCCACCCACCACCATATCACTGGCTCCAGCCAGTGCATGCTCAGTGAGCTCTCGAGGTTTGCAGTGCTCCCAAGTGCTGCAAGCTTCACATTTAGATCCATTATCTGGGCTTCCAGACATGTAAGATGCTGACATCGAGCGCAGATCTATTCACCCTCAAATGGTAGTTCAAGGAGGCATGCATACATCTCACAAGATGCCCTCCTGGTAGCATTGTCCATGGAGCACATACTAAATGGGGATATGCAGTACAGATATATGTAGAAAAAAAAACAATGTAAAGCTGATAAGGAAAACACCAAACTTTGCTCTTGTGTTTAACTATGATATTGTGTTTAACTATGCACTTATCTGCCGTGTCTGCACTTTAATGACGCCACCTCTCAACAGCCTCGTTTAGATTAACTCGAATTTCTAGTCCTCCAGACAGCACAGCACAGGTGAATTTTACTTAAATAAAAACAAATGATAATATATATATTTTTAATTAAAACATTAATACTTTTTTAATACATTTTTTTCAATTGTTGGAAAAAAAATTGTTTTGATGGCACCTTTCCTTTAAAGGAGTTACAATGTATGTGAGAAAATTAAAAACAAAACTGCTTATGTTGAGCACTGTAGTTTTAGGCAGTTTAAAGTGAACCTGTCAGTTGATTCATGCTGCTCAAACTGTGGGCAGCATGAATGAGGGCCTGGCCAAATGATTGCAGCCAGGTGTGTTTCTCTCTGAAATGCTCTGGCGCTTTCAGAGAAAGAAAACTTTGAAGATCCTGCTAGGGATTATTGCTAGAGACAAGACTACGCCCCCCCCCCCCCCCCGAAGAACCGAAGAAGCACGTCGCGAAACGCGCGTTGGGGTCCCTTCTCCATTGTCCTACAACAGGTTGGTCTCATTGTGTCTCCTTATGTTCAATTAACCCCCCGGCTTTTTACAGGTCAGGGTCTCTTGTCATCCACTATTGATTGATATTTGACTTAACTAATACAAAACAAGTGATGATATATGGTCCGACAAAGTATAATGCAAAAAATATAAACTTTATTGGGTGATAATAAAAACCAAGTGAGAGGAGGGACAATTAGTGACACTACACAGGTAATACTGAATAAATAGCAGGGGGCGCGTGCCCAGGAAAAACTGTCCACTGAAGGAATAATGATATATTAATATACTGGCTATAGAAAAAAATCAGCAAAAGAGAAAAACAATAAATAAAAAACAAAATATACATAACAAAAATAAGCCTATGAGCAAAATAGCCATGTGGGAATCCACACTGCGGACAGCCTTTAAGCAACACCTAGGCGCCGATAGTGGAAATATAAGTACAATAGCACGGCCACAAAAGAGGCACCCATCCACTATCACAAGCTAAAGACATGTGCAAAGAGTATAGGCAATGTATGAAATATCACTGCCGCAGAGTACCCACCGCACAGAGGACTGAGACTCCTGGGGACGCGCCTCCGCCCCAACGCGCGTTTCGGCGATCACACCTTCGAATCATCATATTTGATGATAGGCCCTATGGGTCTGTGTCACCAATGGTACAGATTACTGTTACATTATGTGTTACCATGGTGACTAGCTTTATAAGTTGGTATTGATATTTGACTTAGTAGTTGTATTTTATATGTGGGAACATTGATTAACTTATATCTGTATATCTTTATATATAACTAGATGGTAGCCCGATTCTAACGCATCGGGTATTCTAGAATATGTTTGTAGTTTATTTATGAAGATTTTAGAATAATACATTGAATACACAGGATTCGGCCAACCGTGACCAATTAGCGAAGCATGGTTTAAATCCCGCGCCAATTCGTGGCCGGACTGCGCCTGTCGCTAATTGTTTGCGGCCGGCCACGTAGTATATAGCACAGCCACGTAGTATATAACAACCCATGTAGTAAATAGCACAGCCACGTAGTACATAGCACAGCCACGTATATTGCACAGCCACGTAGTATATAGCACAGCCATGTAGTATATAGCACAGCCCATGGAGTATATAGCACAGCCCATGGAGTATATAGCACAGCCACGTAGTATATAACACAGCCCACGGAGTATATAGCACAGCCACGTAGTATATAACACAGCCCATGGAGTATACAGCACAGCCCACAGTGTATAACAGCCCACATAGCATATAACACAGCTCACATAGTATATAACAGCCCACGCATGCAGTATATAACACAGCCCACGTAATGTATAACACAGCCCACGTAGTGTATAACACAGCCCATGTAGTGTATAACACAGCCCACGTAGTGTATAACACAGCCCACGTAGTGTATAACACAGCCCACGTAGTGTATAACACAGCCCACGTAGTATATAACAGCCCACGTAGGGTATAACACAGCCCACATAGTGTATAACACAGCCCACGTAGTGTATAACACAGCCCATGTAGTATATAACAGCCCACTTAGTGTATAACACAGCCCACATAGTATATAGCACAGCCCACGTAGTATATAACAGCCCATGTAGTATATAACCCAGCCACGTAGTGTATAGCACAGCCCACATAGTATATAGCACAGCCACGTAGTATATTGCACAGCCCATGTAGTATATTGCACAACCCACGTAGTATATTGCACAGCCCACGTAGTATATAGCACAGCCCACATAGTATATAACAGCCCACGTAGTATATAACAGCCCATGTAGTGTATAACACAGCCACGTAGCATATTGCACAGCCACGTAGTATATAGCACAGCCCACATAGTATATAGTACAGCCCACGTAGTGTATAACACAGCCCATGTAGTGTATAACACAGCCCACGTAGTGTATAACACAGCCCACGTAGTGTATAACACAGCCCACGTAGTGAATAACACAGCCCACGTAGTATATAACAGCCCACGTAGTGTATAGCACAGCCACATAGTGTATTGCACAGCCACATAGTATATTGCACAGCCACGTAGTATATTGCACAGCCCACGGAGTATATAGCACAGCCCCATAGTATATAGCACAGCAACATAGTATATTGCACAGCCACGTAGTATATTGCACAGCCCACGTAGTATATTGCACAGCCCACATAGTATATTGCACAGCCCATGTAGTATATTGCACAGCCCACGTAGTATATATCAATGTGGGCATCATATCCCTGTTTAAAAAAAGAATTAAAATAAAAAATAGTGATATACTCACCTTCCGTTGGCCCTCGGATCCAGGCGAAGCGTTTACCGATGCTCCTCGCGCGCTCCGGTCCCAAGAGTGCGTTGCAGTCTCGCAAGATGATGATGTAGCGGTCTCGCGAGACCGCTACGTCATCATCTCACGAGACCGCAATGCATGGAGCGGTCAACGGGGCGTCACGAGGAGCGGGAAAGGCCTGTTCTGGATCCGAGGGGCCGACGGAGGGTGAGTATATAACTATTTTTTTTTAGTATTATTATTTTTAACACTAGATCTTTTTACTATTGATGCTACATAGGCAGCATCAATAGTAAAAAGTTGGTCACACAGGGTTAATAGTGTTAACGGAGTGCGTTACACCGCGGCATAACGCGGTCCGTTAATGCTGCCATTAACCCTGTGTGAGCGCTGACTGGAGGGGATTATGGAGCGAGCACTGACTGCGGGGAGGAAGGAGCGGCCATTTTGCCGCCGGACTGTGCCCGTCGCTGATTGGTCGCGGCAAAACAACCACGACCAATCAGCGACTTGGGATTTCCATGACAGACAGAAAGAAAGACAGACAGACAGACAGAAAGATGGAAGTGACCCTTAGACAGTTATATAGTAGATTTGTAGGTCTGGTGACCATGTATAATTAATGCACTATGCACTTTATATAATTTGATACACAATTTTCTTATTTCAATGCTTCTTTTCATATATACTCTTTGACTCTGAATAGATATTTACAGACTTGTGTACCAACCTTGCTGGACCTGGTACTATGGTGTCGCCACCCTTTGAAATGTAAATTTTAAATGGTATTTTTCACCTTTTTATCGTTTACATTCTATGTATTATTTATATATGTAATAAACTTGAATATACAATTTTCCAATACTGCCAGACTATCCATTTGTTATTTGGTTATCTAGAGACAAGACTAGTCTGGTTCCCAAGCCCCAAATGGATATTCCATAGCAGAGCATGAAGTATTTATGTAAATGTGGATGCAAGTGCATTGAGGGTGGGCCATTTCCCAGCTAGTGCATAAATCTTCTGCATTATCCTGCACCTTTCTCCACCCCTTTGGCTTGATTGATGTCTCCTCAGAACTGCACCAAATTGCAGTAGCATCACTAAGCAAATGGCAATCAAACCTATGGCTGTGGAATTAGGGGGAGCATAATGTGGAGGATTGGTGCATTAGCTTTAAGATTTAAGTGGATTTTTTCAGTGATAAAATAGCCATTTGTTTACTAATATGCGTCTATGTAAATTACTAATTAATTACTAATACGCATCCGCTATCACAGGTTCCCCTCCCCTATTATATTTTTTGTAATAAAACCTTTTATACGCTTCCTTATGAAATCAGGGACATTAGGAGATATTTAGATAGTTGAATTTTATTTGCCCTCCGGTAAAGAAACCGACAGCTTGCAAGATCCAGACTTTGCAAGTCCTAGCGTATTCTCCCTACCCTGAAAGAAGAGTTCATAGCTCTGTGAAAATTCCTTTCCTTTCTTCATCACAAGTTGAAATGTGCTTCCCAACTTCCCAAGTACCTTATGAACTTAAAAACGACAGCAGATGATACAATAATGTGCATGAAATTATCCGAATTGCATAGAAAGAAACAAAACGGCCTCTGATTGACATATACATAATTAATGCATAACCATTAGTTTACATTAAAATGTAATCAGATGGCTTTAACGACTGTAGAGATGTCGGATTTCAGCACTAGACTTCATAACGAAGAGGAGAATCTTGGACTTCTTCAATGTCTTTATTGCTCCATTTGCTATCAGAGTGATTCTAGTCCTTTGAATTTGTCTTTTTGCAAATCGCCCATTATAGTTTTTGAGTGTGTCAGTGATGTTGCAGCAGATGGTTACATTTTATAGATCTCTCGTATGGAAAAGTAAAGAGTTTATCATGTTCTCCCTGCTCCATTAGAAGTTGATTTTACTGCAAATCCACATTAAAAATGCTTCAAATACTCTGGATATTGTTCCTATTAGTTTTACTGCAAAAGTTTTACTGTTCAAAATAACAGGAAAAAACAGCACTGTGCATACTAATGGAGCTTTTCCCATTCAGATCAGTCAGAAACTTACCGTATTCAAAGATAATTTGAGGCAGTTTTGATGTGGATTTAGGAGCAGAATCTATTTCTAAATCCTTGTTAAGAAACTTATTGTGAACCATTAGAGTGATGATTTTTGAAGGTAAGAGATTTATGGTATATACTTTTGATATGCTACAAATGTCACCGAAGGTAATACCCCTTTAATTTTTAGTGTGGCCTCCGGATTGGTTCAGTAATGACAATGTGGCCCTTGGACCAAAAAAGTTTGAGCACCCATAGTATCAAGAGAAGTTTGTGGTCAACTGAAAGACTGCAAGATGCCCAGGTCATCACCCGTCCACCACTGTGATTGACAATTGGTGTGAGGTGTTTGTCCTGATATGCTGTTTGGTGTTCACCCATCCTGCTGCAGGGCAACCTTCAGTGACTCGCTGGTGCCTGCACAGAATAAAAATGAAGCCAATGCCCATAGAACGGCGAAAAAGGTACACATAATCTCGCTATTGCAGGGCATAGGTGCGGGATTCCGGGGCCACCTGTACATGTCATAGGGCTGTGTGACGCTGATGGGAGGGGGGTGGTAGACAAATGGACACCGGAGGCCGAGTTTTCTTCCAGGCACTGCATGCCCTGTAGCCTGGAAGAACTCATTAACATACAGGATTACAAGATGATTTCTCAACAACAAGACCGCAGCAATGAGGCATACAGGTATGACACTTGAACAATTTTATCAACTGTCTGCCCATATTAATTGCTTAAAAACATCCCAGGGGGTGACAGATTCCCTTTAATGAACAATTGGCGAGGGCTTTTGATTAATAACACCCTGCTACTACTTACCCTCTTAATTCCTGCAAAAGCAGAAATTTTGTACTTAATTTTTTTACACATTTTTCTGCATTTTGACCTAATTTTTGAAAAATAAATAATGACACTGTGCAATGTGTCATGTTTTGTTGTATATTTGAGGTTTGATTTACATATTTCTAAGGACTTCCAACTCCAGATGTTTCACCGCCTCTCCATGCATTCGCTATGGGGATGCCAAGTGCTGAATGGAGTGGACAAGTTAGGCACCCAATCTGCTGCTTCATTTTGAAATGGGAATAAACATTGCCCCATCAAATTAAGACTTATCCGATCTTCTTATCGGTGCAGGTCTGAACAATAACCCCTTAAAGCAACTGACTGTAAGTGAACATCACATTTAGGGTGTGGGCACACTAGATATGCAGGAGCCATCTGTGTCGACCCTCCGCTCTATGGTGGATAACGTCTAATTCAGGTATTCGCATGTAGTTGTAAGGTGTCTATAGAGTATACTAGTGAATGGGATTGGATTGCTATCACAACAAGCAAGTTAAAAATGGGATCCAGTTGAATTTTTTGAAGTTGAATTTCATGGACCCCTAGGGGATGCAATGTATTTGTATTGTGCTGTGATACTGCAGGGACACACAGCGTTCTCAGGACATGCAACTTGTGTCATGGCCAAGGTCACCATGTAACTCAATCCTAAAGGTTACAGAACAAAACTGACTGCAGGGACTGGATGCAACGTTCGGCCTTGTGGATGTGGAGGAGGTCTAGGAGTAGATGAGTTATCACTTCCTGGTGTTGGAACCAGACATAACGCCCAACAGTGGAGACTTTACCTTCAGTCCTGGTTGATGTTGCCACTGCTCAAAACATTGACCCAATGTGTTGTGAAAAAACTACTGTTCCTGTCCTTAATTTCTGTTCCACGTGTCGAGTTGCAGTATTCTCTGAAACTTAATGACAGTTGTGCAAAAGGCTCATGTTCTCCTGCACATCAGCGCACAGAGGGAGTACACCTTTTGGCAAGAAATAACAGCGGCTGTGTATCTTCCAATGAGGCTCAAGGCATAACATAAAAAGGCATCTGGTAAGACAGAAACTGCACTAACAGAAAATTGACTAAGTAGGATATGAGTTTGACATACAAGCATACAACTGGATGTGTATTGTAGTTGTTCACTGGCCACACAAACAAATATGGATATCTGATGATGCGATGGAGGAAACGGAGTAATGGGAACACTACAAGAAAGAAATGATGATAATGACACCGACCAGGTGCTACTTGAAGGTGTATTCCCATCTCCAACATCCCATCCCAGTATGTGGTAGGTGTAATACTAATATTAGCAAATACCTACAATTAGAAATGTGGAATAGTTTTTCTTTTTCGCTGTGTCTCTTTCCTCGTGCAGGCATTGCAGAACCTTAGGTATCCATGGTTCCGACCACTGATGAATTGACAGCTAGTTGCTAGTGGTCATAACCATGGATACCTAAGGTCCTGCAATGTCTGCACATGAGGAAAAAATATATACTACATTTCTAATTGAAGGTATTTCCTAATATTATTAGTATTACTACACCTACTATGCATTGGGATAGGATCTTGAAGATAGGAATACCCATTTAAGGATGTGGCCTGGCTACAAGAATGAGGAGCATAATGAGGAAGAGGAGGACAGCTTGAGCATTTCTTATGTTGCTGGGCAGTTTGCTATTTTGCTTTTCCCACTAATGGAGAACTGTACTTCTTACTCAATTTGTGCCAAAACATCCTCTTTTGTATTTTCCTACTGCAGAGCCTGCACACTGAAACAAATTTGTTAGGCTAGTTTCACACTAGCGTTTGGCAGGACTGTGGATGGCGTACCCTATCTTTAACATTGTCCTGCGTACCCAATGTTAAAGATAGGGTACGCAGGACGCATGCAGATGTAGGTGGAGCTGAAGGAAGAGGCACGGCAGTGGTCGGGGCTTAGCGGAGGAAGAAGGCTGCCGTCCGCAAATCTGAAACCAGCCTTAGTCAGCAACATGGAAAAGAATTCACACACCTGCGATGATCACACATAGACCTCACCACCATCATGACAACGTCTCTACCATGAGGAAGTCAGCTGTACTCCTTATCCCTAGCCAGCGCCAATATCCTGCTCCTCTGATGACATAGCCATAGACATCACCCAAATCTGGTTCCTGTGGCTGATGTCATGTGAGCCTTTTCTGGATGATGCAATCTGTAAATTGATGGCGTGCACGCAAAGCAAACTGCAAACTGTTTGAATTTGTCAGGTTCAGCAAATTCCTAAAATTTAACTTTTTTAAACTGTAAAGTATATCATAGTTGACTTCATTAGTCTATACCACGACATACAGCAAAAAATTATACCTTGTGGTGAGTTAATGAGCTATGTACAGTATGACAATGTTTGCTTTACAGTGGTATAGCAGATACGGTGGTGCTTTCATTGTAGGTACTGAACATCAGGAAATGCCCTGCAAACACATTTTTGAGCAACTCATTATATGCAGTCAGTGCCTAGAATATTAATGGAAATGTAATTAGGGTGCTCCAATATGTATTGGTAGGTATATACACTGCACATATTTACCTGTATTGTAAAAAATGTCTATATTTTACAGAACACAATATATCCTCATCAGTTTATGCAGTGAAAATTTCCACTAAGGAAGCGCTCGCAATTATCACCCATCTTATCCATAGAAAACATGTGTTTTTTTGTGATTCACAGCTTCTTCCTGTACCGGACTAGATGGTTTTGGAACTGTAATGCTGGATATTACAGAACACAGAGGAAGAGCTGTGTGTGTGTGTGTGGAGAAGATTACGTTTCCACATCCTGAAGGTGATATTTTAAACTCCAAGGGTCCCATCGCTGGAGTTCTGTCATGGTATGATACGCTATCCACAAAGACGTAATAGGTGGGTAAATGTGCTACACTATGTTCTACTAGACACTAATTGTACAATTTTCTTTTTTCCTTTACATATGCATTCACAGTAATGTGTAAAATGGAATATAGTATGGATATCATACAATTATATAAAAACACGACAACTGTAGATTCCTGTCTTAGACTTTAGAGTGTCCTCAGGCTGTGGTATTTGGATGTGACTGTGAAAAAAACACAAGGGTGCATTTATTAAAATGAAAAGCCCCCAAAAGTGGCATAGTATGCACAATTGAAATCACATATGGAAAGAATAAAAGAAGGTTGCAAGACAACTTACAATGGTTGTGGTAAATGTCTGACATCAGGTCACATTGGTTACGACAAATATTTTATGCACTGTTTCCAGTATGATACTTTTTTTAATTTTAGCAGATTAAAGGTAATCTGTCAATAGATCAAGCATTCTAATCCAGTTATACGGACATAGAAAGTTGAATAAAATGATACCTTGATATCTGCAATCTGACGTTTTATTCCAGAGAAATCTACATTTTTCTTAATATATGAATGATCTATGGGTCAGACATAGATCTCCCTGAGAATCTGCCTCCAGAGCTTATTTTAAATGAAAGGAAGCCTTACTACTGTGAGACATGTAATGACTGACAGTCTCCTCTCCTGATCTACATGTCTCACACTGGTAAAGGCCTCTTTTCATTTAAAATAAGCTCCTGAGGCAGATTCTTAGAGAAATAAGTGTCCAGCCCATAATCCTGAACAGTTTATTTACATATAAGAAAGACATGGATTTTTCTGGAATAAGACATCAGATCACAGATATTAAGGTATCATCTTATTCAGCTTCCTATGATCTACATGCCCATATAGACGGCTTAGGAGGGATGATCCAAACTGACAGATTCCCTTTACTGGTCTCCTTTTTTAATTGGAAAATGATATATATGCCATACAGCCACACACGTTTATGGCTTGTGTAACATTTTAGAAAATGGACTTAATAGTGGTATACCGGTCAGACAATATTACTAGTGGGAGAGTACTGTGACCAGTCTTTATTCATTAAAATATAAGAGTTGCGAGCCCTCCGACAAGTATGTTTCCAATTCCAGAAAAGTTAGGACATTGTGTAAAATGGCAAGAAAACAAAAATGCCATGATTTGTAAATCTCTTATAACCGTATTTTACTCACAACAAAATATAGAACACTGATCTGAAGGTGAAAGTTGGACATTTTCCCCCTTTATTTGATAAGATGAATTCATTTAGAAATTAATGGCAGTGGGGGGCGTGGTTTGCAGGGGACAGGGCTGGAAGTGCTTCTGCAGAGCTCCTGAAAATCCCCTATTTTAAGCTACTTTAGCTTACTCAAACGTGGAATATCTGGTCCTAAAATCTGTAGGAACATGCCTGGACTGGGAAATAAGAGGATAAAAGCTGAGACAAAGAAGAAATACCCTTTGCCGGGACAGAGAAGTTCCAGGGAGAGACCAATGGAGACCTGCGTTTCTATGGAGAAAAGTAGACTAGGCCGGCGCCTCAGGACTTGGATCCCCGCCAAACGGAACACAGATGACCAGTCCGACACCTTCTATAAAGATTCCCTCTCTTACCGCAGCTCTGGTGCCAGCTGACAGTGATGTGAAGAAGCGACGGAGGAGGACTGCGTAAGATCCTGGAGCTGTGACGCAGCGGAGGGGAATGGATGACAACGCGACAAGGATTACCGCCCTTACCACAGCTCCGGTGCCAGACAACAAAGATCTGAAGAAACGCCGGGGGACCATGAGGAATCCTGGTGCTGTGACACAATGGAGGAGAGCGGAGGACGATTCACCGACTTCGACGCTGCATGGACTCGGTGGGATCTCATCAGCTTGCCGTGACTCAGGGGGAATATCAGATGTAATGCGCCGGTGTTCATCCCGAGTTTGGTTGACGGTGAGGGAGGTCGGTCTCTGGAAGCGGGGATGGAGGAGGGGGGAGTGCTGCACAGCGGTGGAGTCTGTGCGAAGAGTTCTGTTCTGGCCGGGCAGAAGGAGAATCCTCCGAAGCTCATCCTATACACCAGGACTCAGAGGGAAAAGCTCTCTTACTTACTCAGGACAAAGAAAGGGAAAGAAAAGATCAGGGGAATGGCACTACTCGGCGATCATCTGATGCGGTAAGCAAAATACCGCTACTCGAATCTAAAAGCTAGCAGCCACCTCTTACTAAAATAAGTTGTGCCACCACTAACTCTTCACATAGAAGCCCAAAGAACACAGAGCCTACAAAGATGAACCCTGCACATACAAAATGACTATATAATAACCAACTAATTACAGGGGATGGATCTTTTAAAACCCTTAATACTATCTATGACACTAAAGGGAAGGGGCATATGACAAAACTGCAGTTGAATGGGGCCGAATATTTATCTGATGGGAATTACTCAGAATTACGTCTGGGTTATTCACCTGGAGAGAGTACCCTTTCTGAACTAATGAACCATATCAAAGAGGACATAAAGAATATTGACTTTGATTCCTTTCTTTATACCACCAAGGACTACAAATTAGGGGAAATTAAAGGGATGCCTCCCAATATAACTTCCTGCTCTCCTGAATATGCTAAAGAAATAACAAATATATTCTCCAAAGACAAGCATATTTTATCTCATAAAGACTTAGAAAATAAATCGGATGGGTACCTCAACTCATTGGAGCAGTTGGAGAGTATTCACTCTGAAGAGTTTTTTGAGGAGATGGATTCTTTTGGTTATAAAGGTAGGTATTCTTCCAACGACATGGATCCCGATGAAATTTCATCTTCATACTCACTCATATTCTTCTTCAGAAAAAGCAACCAGTTGTGATAATTCTGAAATCACAGGAAAATCTCCACAAAATGATGACACTGGTGAATTAGATCAAAGAAAACTACAAGGGCAATGTACTTCTAATAATTAATTGATAGACAATATACTAGCCACCGATGATTATCCATAAGAAAGATTTATGATCAGCATGTGCAAGGCCCTCTTAATATTGGTGGATACATTAAGAAATGACCCTAGCAAGGATGACAACACAAAAATGAAATCGAAACAGAGCCAGTTGATTCTATGCATTTATACAAAGTTAAAGCATCCGAGACTTTCATCAAGAAGCTTTTCAAAGATACTTTCTCGCGCATAGCTGATGCTACACTTTCAAACTTTAATGGGGCTTCTGACAGATCTTCCTATGTCCCAAAAAGAATTGACTTCTCACACAAATTTCACGAGACCTCACATTCTAAAGAAGTACAGAACCTTTCCACACTTTCAGATTCACTGGAAAACATCCAAAAAGATATTGCTTCCTTCAGAAACATTCTAGCTAATTTTGACTTCAAAAGAAAGAGCAACGTGAAGATTAGAGGGATCCCGGAGTTGGTCCAAACCTTCCAGTTAAGGGATTATATCTCCTCAATGATTTCTCAACTATTACCTAACACTCAAGGGGGAAATCTGGTTGAAAAGGCCTTTAGAATACGCAAGCCATCTTCTCTTCCATCTGATGTAGCTACAGATGTTATTGTCTCATTTTACCACAACTGGGTAAGAAACACACTGCTTGGTATGTCAAAAGAGCTAAGATTCCTTTCTTCTCCATACAGTTACTTAACCTTTTTAAGGATTTGTCTAAAGATACCTTGCAAAAGCGGAAACTGTTTCAGTATACTACTCGTAGGTTCCAACATGCCGGAATACCCTACAATTGGACTCAGTTCTCTAATCTACAGGTGAAATTTGCATCAAAACTGATCGTTTTTTCTTCTCCAGCGGAGGCAGCAGACTTTCTGAAACGTGCTGGTATAATATCCCCCAAGGGCTTGCCCGGACTCATTTCCATGTCTAAATCAAACCTTCGTCCCAAGAGAAAAGTATTAATTAAGTGCCCAGTAAAACTATTTTCCATATATTCCACAATTATAGCCTGTGAATGAACCGAACTTTCCCCCCACATAGTCTTAGGGTCACCTGGAGGTGATCATGGACTCGACAGGCCATCATATGCTTCATATGTTAATTCTAACTGACCTTTTTTCAAGTGATGTTATTAAGCAACTTTAATTTTAGTGTCCCATACAGTTTATTCGATTTGCACTGTTTATGCTAATCTGTATTCGTATTGCCTTTTATTCTCAGATGCTGATATTATGCAACTTTATTTGGTGATGTACTGAATTTCTAGGTTTTGCCTTTAAGTAACACTTGATTTTGTCATTTTAGAGACCTATTTTTTATTTTCAGATGCTGATATTAAGTGACAGTCTTCTTTTTCCCCTTCTTCCCCATATTATATAGGGATTCTTTCCTTTTTCCCCTCCACCCTGCTTTCCCTTAGCTTTTACCCATCCCCTTCATAAAATATATAAAACCAATAAAGATTATCGGAAAAAGAAATTAATGGCAGCAACACATCTCAAAAAAGTTGGGCCAGGACCATGTCTACTATTTTGTAGCATCCTTCTCTTCTTTTTACAGCAGATCTGGGAAGTGAGGAGACGGATTGCTGGAGTTTTGGGAGACAAATGTTGTCCCATTCTTGTCTGATGTAATTCTAGCTGCTGAATTCTCCTGGATCTTTGCATGTTTTTTTATTCATAATGCGCAGAATATTTTCTATTAGTAAACGGTCTGGACTGATGATGCTCCAACATTGTCCCCCCAACACACGGTAGGATAACCTCACAACCCCCACCACAGTACAATGCACTGAAAGCCCACCCAAATTGTTTACTGTCTCAACAGTTCCTCTCCAAATGGTATGATGCTACCACTGCTCCAAGTCAGTATAATTCAACCATAGTATGAGTTCCTCACAGGGGCCCCCACACGTCCTGTCACATCCCTACTCATCTGTGACTGATCTGCTCTGTGCCGGAAAGTCACTGGAATCTGAGAATGTCACAAGACTTGAAGGTCCTTGTAGGTGCTTCAATCTCAACAAAGATCTGACCTGTTTTGCTGTTGTGCTGTTGTTTTTTGAATTCGAGACATATCCCTGACAGCTCCCTAAATTCGGGACTGTTCTGCTTATCATAGTTCGATTGAGAGTTTTGCTAAAGCTGCAGTAGACCGGTATTTGCCCTGAGTTTTCATGACATGTTTCATATGCTAAGAGCATCTACCATCTTGGTCTAATGCCCCATCTGTGCCAATAAACGGCAACTGCCAAGAGTCCGTGTCATATTCTAGAGTATCCAAGTTCTGTAACGCTAAGCGCCACCACTGTTGTCACCATTATGCTACACGTGAAGTAATGTTCACAATGCATACTTTACATTGAAGCCTCCTCACTTGCTGAATCATCCTCAAAGAGGGTACTCTTGAGGATAAGTTTAGAGGCTCCCAAAACTACCCCTCTCACACTTCACAGAGTTAACACAGACAAATCAGTAGTTTGAAGTTGTGTATCACCTCAATTATGAAACCTAGACATGACACACAGCTAATTACTCTATAAAAATATGTTTTTTTATAAATCACAAAATATTGAGAACTATTAAAATATCAAGGGAAATAGGTCTTGAAAATAATGGAATGGATTCTTGTGGGGCTATTACAATGTGGAATATAGAGTGGTTAATAGCAATCACATACATGAATATGTACACCATCAGAGGTAACCACTATGTGCACAAAATTTGGGAGGCTACTTATAATGCCATGTAGCAAACAAGTGTCATATATTCCAATTTGGACAGAATTGTTGCATCCAAAATATAGCTAATAAATCACAAAATAACAATAACACAGGAAAATACCTAAAAATGTGTGATCAATAGCCGCTAATTAATGTGGCAATAATGTATGCGATTGCTGTTTATGACTCTATATACATCATTATAATAGCCCCACAAGAATCCACTATTTTGAGGACCTCTTTCCCTTCCCTTAACCCCTTCATGACCTTGGGATTTTCCGTTTTTCCGTGTTCGTTTTTCGCTCCCCTCCTTCCCAGAGCCATAACTTTTTTATTTTTCCATCAATTTGGCCATGTGAGGGCTTATTTTTTGCGGGACGAGTTGTACTTTTGAACGACATCATTGGTTTTACCATGTCGTGTACTAGAGAGCAGGAAAAAAATTCCAAGTGCGGTGAAATTGCAAAAAAAGTGCAATCCCACACTTGTTTTTTGCTTGGCTTTTTTGCTAGGTACAATAAATGCTAAAACTGACCTGCCACTATGATTCTCCAGGTCAGTACAAGTTCATAGACACCTAACATGACCAGGTTATTTTTTATCTAAGTGGTGAAAAAAAATTCCAAACTTTGCTGAAAAAAAAATAAAAAATTGCGCCATTTTCCGATACCCGTAGCGTCTCCTATTTTCATGATCTGGGGTCGGTTGAGGGCTTATTTTTTGCGTGCCGAGGCGGCGTTTTTAATGATACCATTTCGGTGCAGATACGTTCTTTTGATCGCCCGTTATTGCAATTTAAAGCAATGTCGCGGCGACCAAAAAAATGTAATTCTGGCGTTTCGAATTTTTTTCTCGTTACGCCGTTTAGCGATCAGGTTAATGCTTTTTTTTATTGATAGATCTGGCGATTCTGAACGCGGTGATACCAAATATGTGTAGGTTTAATTATTTTTTTATTGATTTATTTTGAATGGGGCGAAAGGGGGGTGATTTAAACTTTTATATTTTTTTTATTTTTTTCACATTTTTTTTACTTTTGCCATGCTTCAATAGCCTCCATGGGAGGCTAGAAGCAGGCACATCACGATCGCCTCTGCTACATAGCAGCGATCTGCTGTTCGCTGCTATGTAGCAGAAATGCAGGTGTGCTGTGAGCGCCGACCACAGGGTGGCGCTCACAGCTACCGGGGATCAGTAACCATAGAGGTCTCAAGGACCTCTATGGTTACTATTCTGAAGCATCGCCAACCTCCGATCATGTGACGGGGGTTGGCGATGCGCTCATTTCTGGCCGCCTGGCCGGAAACGCTGGTTAAATGCCGCTGTCTGCGTTTGACAGTGGCATTTAACTAGTTAATAGCGGCGGGTGAATCGCGATTTCACCCGCCGCTATTGCGGGCACATGTCAGCTGTTCAAACCAGCTGACATGTCCCTGCTTTGATGCGGGCTCACCGCCGGAGCCCGCATCAAAGAGGAGCTTCTGACCTCGGACGTACTATCCCGTCCGAGGTCAGAAAGGGGTTAATATTTTAATAGTTCTTAATATTTTGTGATTAATAAAAATATGTTTTTTTTATTGAGTAATTACTTGACAGAGTTATTGGATACAATCCCTTATTGAGGCTGCAGAGGAACGTGAAGAAGGCAACGGTGAACAGTATGCATTTACCGCAGTACCAAGGACAACCTTGGTGGAAGTCACAGAAAAAAACGTTACCTAGAAAACTGTGCAGGTTCCCCACAAAGAACACAGAATTTCAGGAGAAAAGAACTGATATTGTCAGACGCAATGACCTGTACACTTACTAAGCAATAATCATGGTGGCTCAGTGGGTAGCCTTGCAGCGCTGGGGTCCTGGTTTAAATCCCACCAAGGACAACATCTGCAAGGAGTTTGTATGTTCTCCCCATGTTTGTGTGTTTTTTCTCCAGGTTCTCCAGTTTCCTCCCACATTCCAAAGACCTACTGATATGGAATGTAGGTTGTGAGCCCCATTGGGGACAGTGATAATAAAGTCTGTAAAGTGCTGTGAAATTAATAGCGCTATACTGTATAAGTGAATAAAATTAATTCCAGAAGCTTTTGTGCAAGATTGTAAACACATTAGGATATATGTTTCAATGACCTTGTTTCAGATTAGACATATTAATGAACTATTTCCACCAGAAAGAATAGTATTTCTCAACATGCTCCGTACTTCGCTCCAGAATGCTCCAGAGTAGGCACGGCTTAGGAGTGTTAGACATTCACACTACACTATTTATCCCCACTTATTTTATATGGTCAAATTTCCTGGTCCGGGAAAATACTATAATTAGTTCTCATAAATGTATTTTATGAACCTTATTCACTTCCTTTTTGTCCACAATTTTTGGTAGATTGAAATAATCAATTTTGGCGCAAAATAATAATTTTGGGCACAAATCTTAACCAAACAAAATTGTCCCAAAGTACACCATTTCTTACTCTTGGATAAAATTTATTAACTACTTGCACCAGAATCATAAATATGTCAAAAATTAAGACCACAAGTTTAAGTTTTAAGGAGTGCAAATTTAGACACTTTTCCATAAAAATTTCCCATTATACAAAAGTGAATTCTAGTTCTGCTTGTGATGGAGTGCCCTCTAGTGGTTTTATTCAGTGTAGCAATTTCCTACACTATTTTAATTTAATTCTATTACATACTTGAGATCAGTTGAGAGAAAAACAGTCCACATCAATAAATAAAAATGGACTCACTTTACTTTGATGCTTTGAAATTCAAGAAGCAAAACAGAATTCCACCTTTAATCACAGCATGCTATGAATAAGGGTGGGCCTGACATCTGAAACCCAAATATAAATTAAAGCATACTGTCACAGAGATTAAAACCTCCTGAAATGTATAGGAAAGTTCTCCTGTCTTGTTTTGTTTCTTCAATTTTAAAAAAAAATCAAAACAAAGTAAGTTTATTTTTAGTTATGGATGCTGGATAGAGATGAGTGGATCTTTTGAAATTCAATCTCTCGGCCAATAAATTCACAAGAATCCCACTACTGAAAACCTTGCATTTTCAGGGAAAATACATGTGGGAAGTAGAAAGACAAAAAGAACAAAAAACCGAACTAATGCCCAAATAATCAATATAATTAATTAATTTGTGGAAAAAAATACACCAATTGGTAGGGGGAAAAGAAACCAAAAAAAGGCACAACAGCACGGAGACAGAGCAAAATTCTAAACACAATCCTGGAATGTTGGATTAATGGCGTAATACAGATAAATGGATAGATAAATAAATATATTTGTCACCAACCACAGAACTGAAAATATATATACACACTTAAATGGGTATGATAGAAAAAATACAGTCTATATAAGGATATACACCTACAAATGGCCCAAATGATTTTTGGTTAAGGTGCATATAATGACTGCAAATGCAGTGAACGACGTGTATATACATAAATATATCCAGCATAAAGTGCAAAAAGTGCGACCAAAGAGCAGATATATGGTGCAAAAATAAAAAATAAAATATATATATATATATATAGCCGGATATACGCCGGTACATGCAGGTACTTGCTCGATGGTAACAGGCACTATAACAAGTGTACCACTTAGTAAATTATACGTATTAAGAATGATGAATATAATGAAGATAATGAACGTGCCAGGAGCAAAGATTACCTGGAATGCTGCCGTCTCCTGGATGTGCCAGTCCCCGATGCGCGTTTCGGCATCAGCCTTCGTCAGGGGGTCATGTGGGAAGTAGAGAGAGCGCGGACCCCGCTGACCATATGAGCTTATACTTTAAAGGTGATAGAGGACCACACTGACCATAAGTACTTACACTCTACAGGAGAGAGAGGACCCTATTGATCATAAGAGCTTATAATCTACAGGCAAAATACAGGACCCCGCTGACCATAAGAACTTACACTCTACAGGAGAGAGAGAACCCCGGTGTCCATAAGAGCTTACACTGTACAGGAGAGAGAGGACCCCGCTGACCATAAGACCTTACACTGTACAGTAGAAAAAGGACCCCGCTGACCATAAGAGCTTACACTCTACAGGAGAGAGAGGACCCCGCTGAACATAAGAGCTTACACTGTACAGGAGAGGAGAGAGAACCCTGCTGACCATAAGAGCTTACACTCTTACGGTAGAGAGAGGACCCCGCTGACCATAAGAGCTTACACTGTACAGAAGAGAGAGAGAGGACCCCGCTGACCATAAGAGCTTACACTGTACAGAAGAGAGAGAGGACCCCGCTGATCATAAGAGCTTACACTGTACGGTAGAGAAAGGACCACGCTGACCATAAGAACTTACACTGTACAGGAGAAAGAGAGAGAGAGGACCCCGCTGACCATAAGAGCTTACACTGTACAGGAGAAAGAGGACCCTGCTGATTATATGAGCTTACACTCTACAGGTGATAGAAAGAGGACCCCGCTGACAATAAGAGATTACATTCTACAGGAGTGAGAGAGAGAGGACCCCGCTGACCATAAGACATTGCTGACCATAAGAGCTTACACCCTCCAGGAGAGGGAGACATACCCAGTGACTCTGGAGCTGGAAAACAACTCTGCTGTACAAACTGGGTTTTACTGAGAATGGCTGACCTGTGATGGTCCCGCTACTGGCCACCACTCTACTAGGTGGGATAATCTCTAAGTCATAGCTGCCATGCATTATGGGGAAGCTCACATGGAGATGCAAAATAACATTAGTCTGCTCTCTGATGCATCAGCAGTGTGGGAATGGTGCTGGGCAAGTTTTTTTTGCGAACCATGAATTGAATCTCAAACTACATGAGTTTGCATGGAACTGATCATTTCTGGATGAGTATTTGGTAAGTTTTTGATGTTACAGATTTTCTACAGCATTTCTACATCTGTTACGTAAATTAGGTTCCTTGCATTTTTTTTACTTGAGTTTTTACAACGTTTGATATTGCAGTTTTGTCTCTTGTTAGTATGTGATGTTTTTACATAAAGCCCCTTTTTTATACTTCCTATTGTTTGGCTTTGACAAAAAATATTAATACAGTCATTTGTGGATTACACACGCTTTTAGTACATTTCTGCAGCAGAGACACACTAAAATAGTATATGTGTTTTTTACCTTCTGATTTTCCACATATAATACAAGTCTATAGGGAAAATCCACACATAAAACTCCGCTTACCCACAAGATACGTTGACATGTTGTGGCTCTTAAAAATGCAT